>NC_091120.1:93153724-93823308 GCF_040183065.1 Periplaneta americana | reverse complement strand
CCTATTTTCTTCATTATTTGGTTACACTCAGTCCTACTCGTGTATGAACTTCCTCCTAATAAAAATGTCAATGCCTGAACGGAAGCTTCTCCTCTGTTCTGACGCCTTGCTTTTTGTTGCATTATTTCATATTAATAGTCTATGGAATTATTACTTCCATAATTCAACACATCGTCCCATAAAAGTTCTTGTGCTTCCTTGCGGTTTTGTATTGTACACAATGGCGATATTCTGCACATACCTTAAGAAATTTTTAAATGTTATATTTAGGCCCATATATTCTATTTGGTAATAGGATTATACTATAATAAACTCCAGGTAATTAAAATTTTATATTTGCCTTTAAATAGTATTGTTGAAGTTAGTTTACATTCTTTTTTGAAATTGTATGTTGTTTCATTTAGAGGATGGATTTTCATATTGAAATGACATGGAATACTGGGGCTCGTCTACAAATTCAATAAAACAACTTCATCATTACTGACTGAAATAGCATAATATGCCTAATTAATAAGCCGTATTTATTCTTTTAATGAGAGTTGGTTACATCCACCCTTTGATGATGACGAAGTGATGTCATGATGTTGACGTAACGCCATGGTGATGACATGACATTATGACGAAGTGACATCATAGTTATGGTGGTGTTTGTGGTGGTGGTGGTGGACGCGGTGGGGACGTCATGACACGACAATGACGATGAGGAGACCATAACTATTGTGACGAGCGAAGAGAACAAAGGAATTTGGGGACAGAAGTCGTGGACTTTCCTGGAAAATGTTACATGAATGAAAGAAATGTAATTTAAGTTTAGTCTGAGCACAACTATAAAGAGTACAATAAAGTTATCTTTATTATAAAAAAAGAGGAAAGACTAAACGCACAAATTTCATGAAATTACTCGTGTTACTAATTCGCTTTTAAATCTTCATCTGTGGTAATTGTGGCGGTGGTGGTAGTTGCTGGGTGGGGGATGAAGGGTGGCGGGTGGTGATGGTACTAATAGTGGTAATGGTATTTTATTTAAAGACACCTTCAACTGCAAATTCAAAGTGAAGGATAAATGGCCGACACTTTTTTCCTGAAGTTTTCAGTCAGAAATAGGCTTCTCTTATGTAGGTACCATAAATCTGCGACAAGTCACCTATAGCTTTGTTTTTCTTACAGGGAAAGCATGTAGATGACTAAGAAGTGATGCCTCGCATCTCTAAGTTTGCAGGTGATTGAAAAAAGCTGTTTTAGAAATTATTTTTTCTCAAAATAGACAATTTTTTTATATAAGCTTCTGCTTTGCAAGGTCTTCTACTGGATTAGTTAACTTTCAGTTTTGTGAACATAATACTAATATAGTTAAACTAAATAACTATTTTTGTGGATACGAGGTATCTCATCTTAGCCATCAATTTTGGACAAACTGACTGCGACATAATATGAAAATGAAACCTGAACAATCAGAAAGCAAGATAAGCAGAGGATAATAGACACGAAAGTAAGTCACGCATACAAAAAAAGAATAATGTAATCGACTTGAAAGTTACATTAATTACTTTATTCCTCAGAAAAAATAGGGAGAATTGGAAAAATATTTGAAAAGAGAATGCAGTCCAGATGGTCGAAATATAAATTTCGTAGTTAAAGACTAGTATGAAAACTATATTTGAAAATGGTGCACGAGTCGATTGACATCACAAAGAATCAATAACACCAATGCATGAGTTGGAGGACTGTGATGATGGTGATGGTGATGGTGATGATCATGATTTGCCACAGTTTACCTGAAGACGTATAGCTAAATCGTAGAATTCCACTTACCAGTGTCTATCTCAGAAATTTTTGAAAATGAAACGAATATTCTATAACTTATAAATATTAGGTTCTTCGATTCGCTCATGAAACATCGTTGTCGTCCTCTTGAATGGTTTTTCTTTTTCATAGAGTAGGCCTATATACGCACCAACGATCGCCATTTCTAACATCAATTCAATGTAATATTTATATAGGCTAGGCCTATATTCTCTCTGTCCAGGTTCAAGTAAGTGATTACACTGTATTTTTTTTAAATTGTGCTTTATCTAAAAAGAACTTGCGTCACGATGTCCACGTAGACGTTAGTTTCGGAAATTTAAATGGTAGTGGAATAAACAAACATGTCCAGTATTTTAGGACATTTTAGGATTATTATTATTATTATTATTATTATTATTATTATTATTATTATTGTTGTTGTTATTGTTATTATTGTTATTATTGTTATTATTATTATTATTATTATTATTATTATTGTTATCGTCATTATTTTCATTACAATTATCTTAATCATCCCTTAAAAGATTACTTTCTTTATGAGCAAGCTTCAAACATTGAAAATGGGTAAAAAATATCTTCTGTGCAATATATTGTTCGTTAAGCAGTGAAGTTGGTATTGAATGTTCACTTCTCTCTTCTCTAATGCTGAATGTAATGTCAGTAATTTTAGGCAGGAACACAAGATTTCGCATTAATAGTTTGTGAAATTCGATTCTCTATTAGGTGATAATTTAGCAGAAACTGTTCATTTCCGACTACATGAATGTTTATTGTTGTTTACTCAACTGTCCGAAGACATATCTGAGCCTTACAAGTGATAACAACTAGGCATTACTTATGAGGCAACTGAGCCAGGAGATATTGGGTTATCGTGTCCAGCTCCTTTCCCCCTAATTACATAAGCCTACATCGTCGACTGGCTACATGTTACAATAATCAGGCTTCATATGGATACAAACAATTGTTCCTCTGACACATATCGTCAAATGCATGTATTGCCTGATATTAGATGTAGGCCTACAACTCGGCCAGAACCTCAGTCAGAGGTACAAGAGCTACATGAATAAACCTATTAAATTCGTTAAAACTTTTACTTTTAAAGATATGATTCTGTAAATTATAATCGTTTCGATAGCGTTTTGTTCCCTCTGTAATCAGAATATATTATATTATATTTACTATTATTTACAACCTTCATCTACTTATTTATTATCTTCCTACATTTTAAGATTTTTTGGCATTTTGTCTAGGCTTGTGCCAAGTTAAGAGGTCTTTCCATCGTTTTAAGTCTGCGCTGATCTTACCCTTCGTAATATTACAGTTATGTATTTGGAAATAAATGATTATAATACAGTATTTTAAAACTTTATTGATACATAGAGTGGATGATATTTCATGTCAGGAAGGACCTTTAGCATAGTATTAATGGAAAAATTCTCTACTATTTTGTTTTTATGAGCATAGATTTTTAATAAATAATTATTTTACATGATAATTTTTGATTAGATTATCTTTTCAACGCATTTAGAAATGCGCATTTTATCAGTGTCTTTAGGTAGAATTCTCAGTTTCAACGAGCAATTTTGCCTAATATTCCTGTCACGTTTATAGCTTAAGAGTATTTTAAATCATTAATTATTAATAAGCCACTTTAGGTAGCATAATGGATGTTTGGCAATACTGTTACAGAAATGTAGATGTAAGCTTATGTTTCGCCCTAAGGCCGTAAAGTATTTTGCACAGCAAAGCGCACAGCAGGCAGTGTTTGTTTATATCTTTTTCCCTCATTGCTGCGGAGAAGGGATGTTTCCATGTGTTGGGAAGTGCTACACAATTTACTGCGATGTTGCCATTATTTCTAGAAACGAAGCCAATTTCCTGCGAAATAAAAAGAAATAACTCAAAATGGCAAAGGAAAATTTTGTTTCTTTTATATTGAAGATTGCTGATGTATACGTTTAGATCATTTTCATATGGATTGAAAAGGCGAGACCCCTTTTCTTAAGACTTTCAGTAAATCTCTAGTATTGATCAAATTGAAATTTCGATATTTCACAACAGGTTTATAGCCTATAACTACATAACTTTTCACTGGCAAAATCGTTACAAATCACGAATAATATATTATATATTCTTGCTAAGTAAACTTTCTATGAAAGTTCTGAATAACCTGCACGTAGTTTTTTTTTTTATACTTTAGAGTAGTTTCTGATATGTTTTGAAATATAGACATGTTACCTGTAATTTAAACTTTCTTCGTAAGTTCAGTTGTAAAAAGGTCGGTACTCAATAGGCCTAATTAATTCTATAATAAGCCTATTAGTTGGCCTATATAACAACTTATCTATTCAGGCGAAAAATCTCTGTATATTTACCAAATCAACTTAGATCTTAATTTTATATTACGCCAGTCAAATACGTTCATACTGTTAATGTAAAAGAGATATAAAAATAAAAAATGTAGTCTATTTTTCTCCTTCTGACAGTCTTTGGATTCTCTCGACTCTTTCCTTTGCTACGCATTTTTGCACTAATATTTGACATACAGAAATAGAGAAATTTTCATGTTACATATTCAATACAGCGAAAAACCACTGGTTGCAACATAACATAAAGCACAGAAGGGATAGATCTTCATTTCTATATTCGGGAATCTAATCTAGGTTCTCTTGGCTCTGATTACATTAAAAATCATAGGTAACATAAATATTGATTAAGGTAAATTGAAGGGCGAAGACGTAAAGCAACGTATAGTTTTGACAAACTGACTTTACTTCCTCAGCTTCCTTCTCTCCGATCCACATCCTCCAAGTCTCAACACCATAGAAACCGAGACTGAGCGAGAGAGGAAGAGTGTAAGAGGAAGAAAGAGAGAGCATGACGGAAGAAGACTATCTTCTTTTCGCGCTCACTTCCTATTTATTTAGCCGACTGTATGTCTCTTATACTAACTTACCAGCATCTCTCTCTCTCTCTCTCTCTCTCTCTCTTACTCTACTCCTTTCTTGGAAGCCTCATCTTTCCTCTTTATTTTTTTCCTTCTTTCTAGTCTCTTTCTTGTCTGTGAGGAACTCTGGCCGTATACACACAAACATCCCCTAGAGCCTACCGCTACCACTGCTATGGACCAGGAGATGCAGATCTATCCCACCCCTATACACCCCTAACTCACTTCCACCTCTACAAAAAAAAAAAAAAAAACCCTCCCCCATCTTCTGTTTATATAAAACTTCCAAGAGTGCCACGGGAGTTTTTGGAAGGGATGTTGGTGATGTGACCTAAACCAAAAGATCTTTTCCTATGTAAATTGGACTCCATTTTATGGTAGCCAGCAAGGGGAACAGT
The DNA here is from genome assembly GCF_040183065.1 of Periplaneta americana. Lineage (NCBI taxonomy): Eukaryota > Metazoa > Arthropoda > Insecta > Blattodea > Blattidae > Periplaneta > Periplaneta americana. Next base: position 93,818,157 of record NC_091120.1, on the reverse strand, counting down.
AACGTATACTGACAACAAAATGGCCGTTCTTGACCAGTCCAATTATCTCTAATGGCTAACGTGTCTGGGGTAATTTTCAAGGAAGTGTATCTTCTCTGGTTGTACGTACTCTGCAGACGGGACCTCTGAAGAGCTCTTAAGGACATATATAGTGTTTTAAAACGTAACAATACCAACTCTAAAGATTATATTGAGGTTAGAACGGCTTATATAAGCCAGCTATGTGAATCGCTCCTATATTGCTTCAATTAACAGAGCAGGGTTAATGTTCTCCCCGATACCGCGCTGTTACTCTAGATTGTTACAGTTGCAGGTATAGTTAAATGAGGCAGAGGACTAAAATGTTGTTTCCTATGCAAAGAGATGAAAACTTATAAAGGATGTAAATACAGACATAATCTAATTATAGAATTGCTCTTTCAATTTTCAAAATATTCATTCTTGAAGATTAGATATGAGAAGACAATATTTTTAAAATAAATAGATGTTAAGGTAGTGGTAAGAGTTTTTTGCTTTATGCACCACGTCATAGCTGATATAGACAGGAATATCTAACATTTCCGAGCTAGTTATTATCTCTTATCATCCTGCAAGCAGTGGTATGAATTTTTATACATTTAGCTATTTTACAGTGATGCAGCAATCCCACGTACGTCATTCATCTCGTGCGCTAAATTGTCTCATCCTTCTTGCTACTGCTCAGTGGCGGCTCAATACAAAACAGTTGGCCTACATACTTGTTATCCTTAATGAAGACAGAACTAGTTTATTTACTACAAACAATCGCTATTAAAATCTAAAATTTATGCAAAAAATTTTTTTAAATAGCTCCGGAGAAATTTTAACATATCGCTTATCATAATGATGGTGATCTTTTCAAAAACTCATAGGGCCTATTTTCTCGAAGATATACACGTCATGCTACTTTAATGAGGCACTTTTTAACAAATTATCCTTGTCTTTACGGTTTTTTGCTTTAGAAATTTCCCACGCAACTTCATAGCTACCTTTTCCTAATGAATTCCGGCTCCGCTGTTGTAGACTATGTGGTTTATTATTGGTATTTTTAATTTATCTTTTCCATAAAACTTGTTTTTAGTCCTACTAGTTGTTTAACACGATCAGAAAATGGTGAGAGATAAGGTCTGTAAATATAGTAACTTGTATTATCGTAATAATTAATTTTATGTTGAAATTATAAAACAGTAGACATGTATAGATGCTTTGTAATTAAAATAAAAGTAATGCATGTTTAAGAAAAAATTAGACAATTGAATTTTAATTAATTCTTACATTTAGTATAGGCCTAGCTATGAGCACGATGCCGCTGCACATTTAGTAAGCCAGTAACACTTTTTGGCACAGCAAACGTCTAATGTTGTCTCCTTCCTCACAAAAATAGATATTGTTCTTCCCATTTATTTTGGAAATAATATTTCCCTGCCTTTTTCGATTCATTTAGCTACTTCCTCCGAAAGGAAATAGAATTTCAGAAGGGGGCACTATGGCCCATTACAGGGATATTCTTCCTTATTGAGCCATTGGTAACTACACGAGTGAACACATTGAAGCACGTCAATACATCTGTGGCTCAAGCGCTCTATCCAGACAGCGCGGGTTCGATAGTGATGGAACTTGTGATGGACAAAGCAGACGTTGCAGAGGGTTTTTCTTGGGTTACTCCCGTTTTCCTCTATCATTCCACCTCCCTCTGATTTCATCTATCATCTGCAATAGTAAAAATAGGCTGGGATGAAGTCTAGGAGTAGTACGAGCTTCCGATACTGATATGCGAAGGGCTTGGGGCTCCGGGTCCCTGGGGTTAATCAGGCTACTCGTATACGGATGGGGCCTGGTTCTATCAGGGGCTGAGGCAGCACGACTCACCTGACAGCGTCGGCTGATCAAGAAGGGCTTGAGGCTCCGGGTCCCTGGGGTTTATCAGGCTACTCGTATACGGATGGGACCTAGTTCTATCAGGGGCTGAGGCAGCACGACTCACCTGACAGCGTCGGCTGATCAAGAAGGGCTTGAGGCTCCGGGTCCCTCGGATTATCAGGCTGCTTGTCCACGAAACGGGACCTGACTCTGTCAAGGACTGAGGCACGAGGGTCCATCTGTAGATTACTGAAAGCTATTTACTCTTCAGGACTGATTCAGTCACCTGTGTTTGCAGTAGGCCTGTCATTTCAAACCACAAATTCAATCGAACAGGTTCTTGATTTCGGTAGGTAAGAAGAGATTCATCATAGTCCTACAGAATAACTCCAGATAGCCTAACGGAGCGAACAGATGGGTTAGGTCTATCCTTTCCTTGTCTTCTCTAATAAGTTAATGGAGTTGAACCACTAGAGTAGCTCAGACCATAGTGCGTTTGCCTGCTGATTCGGAGCTGCGATCAGATGCGGGTTCGATTCCCGTTGGGTTGATTACCTGGTTGGGTTCTTTCAGAGGTTTTCGCCAACTGTAAGGCGAATGTCACGTAACCTATGACGAGTCCCCGGCATCATCTCGCCAAACACCATCCCTCTATCGCCTGTTCCATCGGCACTAAATAACCCAGTAGTTGATACAGCGTCGTTAAATAACTGACTAAAAATAAAGGAGTTGGTACCTAGTTCCAATACGTCAAATCTTTTAAGGTTAAAGAAAAATCGAAAAATATACAGGTGTATAGCTTTACTAAGACGCATATCTTAACGCACATCTATGTGTGGGTGCGATCACTTGTCGACAGGTGCATAGCTTTACTATGCTGCATAATCTTACATAGAACCGCTTGTGGGTGGTGTGAGAAATGAAGCAATGAGAATGCAAGGACGATGCAAAGACAAGGAGAACAGGGAGGAGACAATGAGAATAAGGGGAAGACGAGAAAAACAAGACGAAAGCAATGAAAACAAGGCGAAGACGAGGAGGACAAGGCGAAGGCTAGGAGAACAATGCGAAGACAAGGAGAACAATGCGAAGACAATGAGGACAAGACGAAGGCAAAGAGAACAATGCGAAGACAAAGAAAACAAGGCGAAAATAGGAGAACATGGGGAAGACAGGGAAAACGAGGGAAAGACGATGAAAACAAGGCGAAGAGGAGGAGGACAAGGCGAAGGCAAGGAGAATAAAGTGAAGACAAGAACAATGCGAAGACAAGGAGGACAAGGCAAAAGCAAAGAGAACAGTGCGAAGACAACGAAAACAATGCGAAGACAAGGAGGACAAGACGAAGGCAAAGAGAACAATGCGAAGACAAGGAAAACAAGGCGAAGACGAGGAGGACAAGGCGAAGATAAGGATAACAATGCGAAGACAAAGAGAACAATGCGAAGACAAAGAGAACAATGCGAAGACAAAGAGAACAATGCGAAGAGAAAGAGAACAATGCGAAGACAAAGAGAACAATGCTAAGACAAGGGGGAGGCAAGGAGAACAATGCGAAGACAAGGAGAACAATGCGAAGACAAGGAGAACAATGCGAAGGCGATGAGGACAATGCGAAGGCAAGGGGGACAATGCGAAGGCAAGGAGAACAATGCGAAGGGAAGGAGAACAATGCGAAGGCAAGAAGGAAAATGCGAAAGCAAGGAGAACAAGACGAAGGCGAGGAGGACAATGCGAAGGCGAGGAGGACAATGCGAAAGCAAGGAGGACAATGCGAAGATAAGGAGAACAAGGAGAAGATAACAAGGCGAAGACAAGGAGAACAAGGAGAACAAGGAGAAGATAAGAACAAGGCGAAGACAAGGAGAACATGGCGAAGACAAGGAGAACAAGGAGAAGATAAGAACAAAGCGAAGACAAGGAGAAGATAAGAACAAGGCGAAGACAAGGAGAATAAGGCGCGAAGCCATGGCGGGCAAGGCGAAGGCAAAGAGAACATAAGAATAATAAGGGAAACACAAGGAAGAGAACAATGGGAATAGGAGGAGAACAAGGTGAACACAAGATAAAACAATGAAAATGTAACGAGAACAAGTGGGTGACAAGGAGAGCAAGGAAGGGGGTTGCATTTTTTATGTAATAGTCAATTCCTATGTTATTGTCCCTTCCCCCTCATAACTAGTGAGGAGAAAGACATATTTCAACGTCAAAAACTCGAACCGTGTTCAACACCATGAAAGTCTTAGTCAAGTAGGCCTACATGTAAGTAAATAAATCATCGCTTTTCCGGAATACTGTTGCAACGCAAAAAACCTGTTTTGCACACGAGAGTGTATTTTAATTTTCCCACATTAATAGCGATGCATCTGCCGTCTAGCGGCAATTGGTATAACTTCGAGATACAGCACTATTGCACAAAAAAATTTGAATTCTTTTGGACCAATCGACATGAAAATCTCAATTTTCGTGTTTTTAGTTAAAACAGTATTTCGGAAAAGCGACGAAATTTATCCCTACTATAGGCCTTGGAAGTGCAATGTCATTAGTAGCAGCAGGGATGCCAGCCTTAATTGCCGAAACCTTTAGGCCTACCTCTAAGAAAATACACACGTAGTACTAATTTCTGTTATTCTGGTAGAAGCTGAAGAAAGTCTTAAATTATATACTGAAATTGAGTGAAAATGAGATCCCTGAAGGGCCTTATATAATATGCTCAGACTGGCTGTACGGTTAACCTGAACAGTCCAAGCCTGTGCAGGTAAAGCGTACAACTGTACAGTTCAACTGTACAGGCCGCAGGAGATCCTTCGCCTGACCGGGTTGAATTCTGGTGCAGACAGAAATCGACCTATGCAGACCTTCGAAAACTGAGCGTGTGTAGCCCATTGAGGCCATTCTTTCAGTCAGAGCATGTTCCTACCTGGTTGAGGTTTTTTCCGAGGTTTTCCCTCAATCCAATATGAGAAAATATTTCTTTTTATTCTTCTTTTCATTCTCTATAACTCATGTTACAACAGTTTATGACATCGTGTGTTCCGTCTTTATATTTCGCACCGACCTGACAGTCGTCGATCAGTCAGACAGGCTAGCTGTTTGTAACGTTCCCCACAGTAGGTTTTCACCTGACAACGAACAGAGATCCACTCTTCGAAATGTTGTGCTACAATTTTTTAAAATTAGCAATGGAAAAAGTCCAAACAGCTCAACCATTGAACTATTCACCGTTGCTCTCCCCCCCCCCCCGCCTTCGTTCAGATTTATTATTATTATTATTATTATTATTATTATTATTATTATTATTATTATTATTATTATCCCTACTTGTAGAAACAGGTTCCTCGATGTAGGGCAAAGTGCAAGCATGCTTCTCGCATAGGCCTATAGTACGTAGTTTTTCCACTTAGGTGAAGAGGAAATCTTAGACCTTCCCCTTGGCTCGCGTCCCAACTTCCCCGTTCCCAGTTAATACATTCGTTTAGTTACACTTCGTAAACAGTAGAGAAGGGTGAGTACAATCCGGACACTCGCATGGCCACGACGTCCCGTAACGAGATTTCCTGTTCTCCAATAAACAAGTTTGCACCCCTCATCGAGCATTCGCTACCTCGCATGTCACTGGGCATCCGAATATTTTACAAACTGACAAGTTATAAAAACTTGACGAAGATGAATTTAAGCCTGCATAACATATAATTTTTCAGCATCTGTACGAGTCATTGATGTCAAACGAATGTCAACTTTTAACTTTATTTTATGTAATAAAAATAGGCCTAATATAAGTTATAAGTCCACCACTATACACACATGAATGCGCACGGTAGAGTCACGATTAAGGATTGCGACAAGCCGAAAGGTCGCGGGTTCGATTCTCAATGGAGTCATGAATGTTTCTACGTTGATCTAATCTTTCCGGCCGAATTACTGTCCTTGGATTTACTTACTCTCTAACGAAAATGAATACTAGGGATATTTACTTGAGGATAAAGGCGTCAAGCACATAGGACCTACAATCTGATTGTCTAGAAAAAGTGGGAGTCCTTACCTCCTACTTCATTGCGGTCCTTTATGGCCCGTAATAAGGAAATGCTACTTTCACATTTATATAGGCTATAGGGCCTACATAGCCCTATATGACTGAATGTTGTTATCCTGTCCATTTTACAATGTTAACATCTGAAAACTGCCGCCATGGTGATCTAGTGGCTAGAGCGCTGGATTTCTTGTGTTGGGCAAGCCCGTGGTTCAGGTAACACAGAGGTTTTCTCAGAGAACTCCGGTTCCCCTGTGGCATACCAATAAAACTCCATAATCACCTCATCTCATCGCGGGTTCAGCGTAGACCAGCCTCCTATGGTGCACCCTGGACAATGACTCTGTCGGTAAATTGGTCTACATAACTGTCTTCATATGGGTAAATGATGTAAGTCAAGTACACGCCACTAGTTAAAAAAAAATCTGAAAACTAAATACAAATAAAATTAAATATAGCTTATACAGAATGAACCGTAAATAATGCCATTAATTTCAGGAGGTTATTCTTTGAGCTACTTGGAACAAAAAAATTTAATACAATTTTGCTCGTTTTTGCTTCCTTTTCGAGATAAAAATTATTTTATATGAACATTTCATAGCGTGTTTTGGGAAAGCCATTGATTCAGTTCTGAATATTGAGTCAATTTAAGAAGAGCAGTGTATTATGATAAGTTATTGAAAGAATTTTAGTTTTTCCTTTAAATGTGATCGGAACAAATGTAACTTTTCGTTCTGCAGGGGAATTTTAAAATGTTACATTTGTTCGGATCAAATTTCTGCACATTTAAAGGACAAAAATAAAATTATTTCAATCATTTATTATCATAAGACACTGCTCTCTTAAATTTACTCGGCATATCGGGAATAAAATCAATAGTTTTCCCAAAACACGCTATGAAATATTTCATATAAAATAATTTTTATCTCGAAAAGAAAGCAAAAACGAGGAAAATTGTATTAAGCATTTTTGTTTGGAACATCTCATAGAACAACCCCCTAAAAATAATGACATCACTTACGGTTCACCTTGTATTTGATAATCACTAGGCCTATCAACTGTCCTACTGAAAACGATTCTTTCTAAGTGAAACGCCATTCTGCACGAACTATCTACTGGTTATGTAATGGATTTCTTTCGTTCATATTTGTAGTCTCTTCTGTATTTTCGGCGAAAATCTGGAAATAGTTTTTATTTTACAGCATTGCGATTATTTTCTCTTCTTACGTCGCATTAAAAAAAAAAAAGCCACCGGCGTGGCTCAGTCGGTTAAGGCGCTTGCCTGCCGATCTGAAGTTGAACTCGGGGATGGGTTCGATCCCCGCTTGAGCTGATTACCTGATTGGGTTTTTCCGAGGTTTTCCCAACCGTAATGTGAATGCCAGGTAATCTATGGCGAATCCTCAGTCTCATCTCGCCAAATACCATTTCGCTATCACCAATCTCACCGACGCTAAGTAACCTAGTAGTTGATACAGCGTCGTTAAATAACCAACAAAAAATAGGCTGTTAGGCCTATAAAGTAATCTTATAACCAGGCTTCGGCCTAGGGCCACAGAGTAACCAGTATGAGGTTTAGAGTACACGGAGTATAAATGACGTCATGACTCGTGTGGAGGGGTGACTGCAACAGCACAGGTGGGTCCGTAATGTGCATTACTGTTGTGTGTATTGCTGCTTGGCTGCGGTACGTGTAGACTTCGGCGTAGGGACACCTGATTGAAGGTTACAACTCATGTTAATACATTACACTAAGAATGTACTGTATATACTACATCTGTACAGGGTGAATTATATTTTGTGCCGTACTGTGACGGACTGTTTACATGTTGAGACACGAAGTACCGACGCGCTCCATCTCCCACTCCACTCGATCAACACAACACTATCGGCCGTGCGTTCTGAACTTCATGCGTTTCTGTGCCCAGAACCGAAGCCTGCTTACAACCATAACAGTTTTATAAAGTTTTTTTCTTATTTTCCAATATATTATTTTCGGTTATCCTACTCGTCCATGTCCAGGAATCTTTCAGTAGAAATTTAAGACCAGAAATTCAGTTTTCTGAACACTCATAATAATATGTAGGCCTACGTGATTTCAATCACTCTGAGAGAGGAACATAGGTTCAGGGTGTTTGAGAATAAGGTGCTTAGGAAAATATTTGGGGCTAAGCGGGATGAAGTTACAGGAGAATGGAGAAAGTTACACAACACAGAACTGCACGCATTGTATTCTTCATCTGACATAATTAGGAACATTAAATCCAGACGTTTGAGATGGGCAGGGCATGTAGCACGTATGGGCGAATCCAGAAATGCATATAGAGTGTTAGTTGGGAGACCGGAGGGAAAAAGACCTCTAGGGAGGCCGAGACGTAGATGGGAGGATAATATTAAAATGGATTTGAGGGAGGTGGGGTATGTTGATAGAGACTGGATTAATCTTGCACAGGATAGGGACCGCTGGCGGGCTTATGTGAGGGCGGCAATGAACCTTCGGGTTCCTTAAAAGCCATTTGTAAGTAAGTAAGCACGTGATTTCAAACTTCTGGTGAACACTGTATAGGACAGCGAATAGAAGATTTGAACTGGCCAGTGAATCCTAATGTAACATTGTAATTTAGTGCAGGAAACAGTAATATAACGTATTTGTGCTTCTATTTTCTGGCTACTGAATCGCCATTGTTGCGGAAGTTTCCTCATCGCAGCTAATCTAGTTATAGCTATTGCTCCGCAACATTCTTCCTATGACCTAATACTCCCTGCACACATTAGACACAGCTCCATCTTTATAAAGTTTAGTGCGGGAATATATGGGACGTTGCGAACTATAACGAGGCTGACAACATTCCTATTTGACACGGCAATCCTCGACTGCCTAATACCAATTCCGATAATGTCATCGTACTACTAAAAGTGAAGCAGTAAGATTCTCATCGTCTTTCAGTATATTGTTACGTTACTTGTTTCTAATTTCACCTAAAATACTTTCAAGATGTTATGGTATTTGCATTCCGTCAAATACTTAACTTATATAACATTTTGGAGTAGCCAAGTCTTTCCTGTGACTTTTATCTGTTTCCTTATATCTTTCTTACTTCAAAGTCGAAATAAAGAGAAAACTAGGATAGGATGGCAGTTTTTATTATATTACAGAGAAATATGATTCCCCTGCAGGAATAGCGTATTAAGATGTAGTGATTAACATTGGAATTTTTTATGAATGTAAAATAGTAGGTCAGCACAGGAAAAGAAATTAAATAATAATTAGAGAAATTTATCAGTACTGTATGGAGGCGTTTGAATAATGAAAATATTTTTAATTTTGTATCAATTAAAACAGGTAGCCTAGTTAGAGAAATGCTCTTCAAAATCTTAATGATTTCATTAAAATTATGTGTATGGTGGGATATGGAATACAAAGAAACGCTGGCAACGATGATGAAAGTTGTAAATTGCTTAAAGCGCTAAGTGGAAGTGAAATAGTTGTTTTTGTGGTGGTAGTAATAATGGTGGTGATGTGGTGGTGTTGGTGGTGTGCGTGCAGTTAATGATGATGATGATAATGGTAGTGTGTGGATAGTGATGACGAAGATGGTAGATTACACTGGTGGAATTGCTTGGAATGATTAGAAACTCTAATAAAAGGGCAAAAATTATTGCTGGATATCTCAAGTATTTCTTGTACAGGTACCTTCCTTGATGGAATATATAATCACCATTTCCCTCCGGAGATTGCGTGTTGTTGTTACATTTCACTTTCTTCGCCAAATTGAATATAGTTTTTCTAGACAGTGTGTCCTGTGTTTTGACAGGGATTAGACAACAAGGACTACAACAAATTCTGTGGTCAGAGATAAATCCCCAAGTTCTTTTATACCGTCACGTTCATTCAATGCTTCGCCAGTCTTGTTGCTTTGAAATATATATGGCTTTCTTCCTTCCTACAAGTACAACATAATATGCAAGGAGACTTCCCAAATAATAAAAAAAAAACTTTTTTCTTCTGGTGACTTGGACTCAAATCTCTATATTTTATTTTTCAATGTACGGAAGCTGACAGTGGGAGGAGTTGATATAGCTCTTCAAGGAATATTTACATATTTGATAGTATTTCGAGAAATGTAGGAACTTTTCTTTCGCTGATACAAAACTTTGTTTTAAAACCTTTCTCGACTGTAGTACTAAACTTATGAAAGTTCACACGAACTTCACAAACATAATAAGAATATAAATTTAAGAGTAGAAGTATGTAGAGTTTAATAAATAAATAAATATACCTAAAGCGAAATCAAAATTTCCCTTCTGGAATAAATTGCAAAGCATTAAACCTACAGGTATGCTTGCAAATGGAGGGTGAGACAAACCTAAGGTCATTGATATAGACCATTGTGCTACTTCTAAATTTGATGTTGGCGAGAAATGACTCGTAAATATTGCCTGGAGCCTTTTCATTCGAGGACAGGGTTTTTAGTGTTGTAAATCTATTACATACGACCTCCAGTGTTGCTTTCCTTCCATGTAAGTCATGCTAAGGGTTTCTACTACCCTTAAAAACTCAACACCCTCTATCGGATTTGAAGCGTATACAGTGGCTAACATAGTCACCACTAGACCATCAACGGCAACAAGACGTGCAGTATGTGTTTCTGAGTTAACTTGCATCCTGCTTGTCTCAAAAGAAAGAAGGTTCGATCAGTCTGTCACTCGCTAATAAATCCCTTTTTGCTTCTTCTTTGTACAATTTCCGAGAATTTTTAAATTATTATTACAATTCATTGCTTTTATTTCTTTTTTTTGTGAATATTGTGATAATTTATGTATATAATATCTACTCAAATAATCATTAAGCTTAATAGAATGGGAGAGCAATGCCTTAATGTCTCACAAGCAAACATTCTCATGGGGCCAGATAAAAAACTTATTGTTTTCTTCCATCATGTTAATAATGTCAAAACAAGTGTTTATACAGGGACATCATTTTATTTTTACTAACATTTTTAATATTAATCTGTCTATACCTTTAGAGAACCGGAAACACCGCTTGCTCCCCCCTCCAAGACTGGAGTTCGATGATACTGGCGTAAAACACAAATCACTCTACTAGGTATAGGAAGGAAGAAAAGTAGTTCATCCATTTACGTAAACTAGGAAATATCGCGATTTTGAGTTTGATAATTTTCATTAGGTTTTTCTTTAATCAAAGTACAGTACTGTATTAAGAATAAGTGTTTTTACTCACGGAGTGAGTTATCCATGCGAACGTATTCATTATGCAGTGTACATTATACTGTCTACAGCACATTAGCGTACAATATAGAGAAAGAAGTTAAATTGAAAAATAATCATAATATGAATATTTAAACACAATTTTTAAAATGGTGGCCGTTCATTTCGATACAGGCTTCAGTTCTTTTGTGCATATTATCGCACTATAGACTATTGCATCTAATTCCAATTGCCAGTTTCATCCTTCGTACTAGTAATTCATGTTGAAATAATTCTGTACCTACTCGACGTACTGTAAATTCAATCTTCACTTCTGCCCGACCCGAAAATATAAAATTACTCAGACATGCTATCTACTGTCCGTCCAAGTGGTTACGCCGCAGGATTGTAGAAAGGGAGAAAATCACGTGACAGTTAATTACTTAACGAGGCCCTTTTATTTAAGTTAAATTAAACAGCTGTATAATATTACGTAAACTTCCAATTCCTAAGAGGAATTAATGTTTTCAGAAAAGAGCTAAGACAGCCCAGCTATTACAGAGGGGCGAGCAGAAGCAGGTGGGGGAAATCGGGATGCGACGTAGGCAAACGGACAGTACCTGTGCGAAAATATGATTCAATATTGAAAGCTCTTTCGTCACTGGAAAACGCGAACATATTTCTGGAACGTACTATACTCAGTAACTCAATACTGCTTACTATCTGCGGTCTTGGTTCTGTGTGGAGTTGGAACTTCCTTAGTAGAAGGAGTGGGAGTGAAGTACAGTCAAAAACTCAGGTACAATAAAAATTGAAGTAAAATAAAATAATGTCCCTGTACAAATTTTGGCCACTCGAGCGCAATTACGAGTATCCCCCCTCCCCCAGAAAGTAAGTTTCTCTGGGGCCGTTTGCAGAAAGATAACACATTTTCATGGAAAGATTTATTGAAACTGATGTAGATATTGTTGAACTATTTTTCAACATATTCTCCACCGGAAATGAGACATTTGTCATACCATGAGATCAACGTTTGTATCCCTGTGTAGTATAAGTCTGCCGCCCGGGATCGGAACCAGTGTGCGACAGCTGTCGACACCTTTCTGTTGATCCCACGGTATGAAAAATGTCTCAAATTTGGTGGGGAATATTTTGAAAAATAGCTCAACAATTGTATATCTGTTTCAATAAATCTTTCCATGAAATTGTGTTTTCTTTCTGTAAACTGCCCTATAGAAACTTACTTTGTGGGAGGTCCTCGTAATTGCGCTCTAGTGGCCAAAATTTGTATAAACACTCGTTTCGACATTCTTAACACGATGGAAGAAAAAAAAAACTTTATCTGCCCCCAAGAGAACGTTTGCTTGTCAGTTAGTAGTTGGTTATGTCTTCCTGATGTTAGAAGAACTGAATTAATCAGATATTAAGACCTTGAAATAAAATATCGCCAAATGAAAATTCAGGCAGATGTCATTATTATTTACAACTAAAAAAAAATCCACGGAGATAATATAAAGTTATGTAATTGGAGCCTTATAAACTCTTCTCAACTCCCGCAAATAGATTTGCTATTCGTATAATCTTGAAAAATTAGTGTTAAGATTTTTTTTCATCATTTTGTTTTATGTTCTCAACGGATACCGATTAAAATTTCCCAGTCCTGTATTAGAGAAGAGATATCTTTAGATCAACTCTAGACAGGCACACATTACTTGGATGGGAAATGTGTACACTGTCCTAGAGTGAAAGCGGCGAACACTAGTATTACCAAAGCAAACAGATCGTATTAGGCCTACTCTATTAGATCATCATCTTGTCTATTTTTCAATATTTATTCAAATAACTTCTAGACTTTTCATTTCGCTGATAATTAATTAGTTATTTGGTCTATTGATTTATCAATTTATATTACTTAGGCCTATTATGCTTATTACTTATTGTATTATACTTATTATATTACTTATTTTAATTGCAGCATTTACTGAGATATCTGGTTAATGGAAAGAATAAAATTAAGAAAACACTGTTTTTGCTACATGTTGTCATAAACTCCTGCGGCAAATTATTTAACAATTTGACTCAACGAACAGATAAAAACGCAAAATACTCAGCATGACCAATCTGAAGGATCAAACCACGGGCTTCATGTATACGTAATCAATGCGCTACTTCGCTAATACTTTAGACCTTGTATCGACCAGAGTGTAATATCATGACATAGACTAATTGTTAATATTGTAGAATATTTTTCTGTGTGGTTTGGTTGACGTTTGTGAGTCTGTGGCAACCGTTGAATTTAACCGTTGAAGATGAATTCAAATGCCTCTTCCTAGCTTTGGATTTTTGGTGGACAGAGTATTACATCTGTGAGGCACGTTTTCACCGAGGTCTAACGATATCCTGTACTTCTCACTCCATCACTGCTTCATTTGCACCTCATTACAAACCAATAAAATATATTATTTAATTATTTAAAAACGTCATTAAATACTTTGTTAAAATTTTGTGTAGCTTAATCTGAAAACTCTTATTTCGATATTGAAGGTGCTAGTAAGTTAAGTTTTTCATAAATTAAAATAAGCAACAGAAACATAATCCTACTATGTAAATCCACTAATCTAATAGTTTCTACAAGAGCTGCATCTTATCTATTTATTCTTTTAGTAAACAATAGGCCTACCTGTTTTAATATTTGAAAGTTGAAGATAATATTTGTGTTCTTCGTTTCAGATGAAAAGTTTACTTGCGGTCTCTTCATGCAGAGGAGGGTAAGTTATGAGAATTAATACATAAAGTTGATAAGAAGTGAATTTTTGCAGCTTACGATAACGCCAATATATAAACGAAGAAAATTTAATATAAATAATAATACAAAATAACGTTTGTTCCTCGTATTCGAGTCAATTTTACAAGAGAGACGAATTTCTTAGAACTCAGTAAATAAAGAAGATCATTTAACAATATTTTTTTTCCTGTATCACTTAGAAAACATGCATAATCTAGGATCTATAATGAACTTTGAGTACTGAGATGAGGGAAATTGGAGATTGCCAAGTTTGCAAATAACAACCGGAGATTTTCACGTTTGTATCCAACATTCAGTGGAGATCGATACAATTGCAATTAAATTATGTGAAATTACTCAATTAAAACATCACAGTAAGCGAATATATGTTCACTGTATTATTTTAATAATATATTAATGGAATTAGAACGTAAACATCTGAACAATCAAATCAGTTTCTACAATGTTCCCCTCTCTCAATAATTTTCTTATCCGCTGTCCAATTATTTTTTCTTTCTTTCTTTCTTTCTTTTAGCAAATCTGTCAACCTAAACATCTTGGATTTTGTTGTTATACATTTTTGCCGTTTATCTAATGCTTAAATCTGAAGTTAATATCACCTAATGTTTGTTGCTCATCTTGTGTAATGAGCTTCAACACATTTAAACTTAGTTATGAAGCTTACCATTTATTTCTTCTTAGTGAGATACTTGTGACTGGTTTGAGCTCCTTCCCTTCTTTCTTTTGGAGATCTCTCTGCAGCTGTATTATTTTTCATGACAAATAGCAATCTATGTTTCGTTATGTGTAGCGTAATATTTAAAAAAATGTTGCTTGACAAGGTACAAGTTTGTTTCTTCTATTCCTAACATTGACATTTCACAGTGGACACATTACGAGCATGGGTTTCATTTTTGGGGAGCCTTCTTTTGCATACAACGTTTGTGAAATATCTTATAAAGAACGTGTCTAGCATTTGTTTTTCCCGTGTGGCATAAAACTCCTTACTAAAGTATGAAATCACTGTCATTTTTAGAATCGGACAGCGATAAGCTTCAGTACAATGCCCGCAGTCCAGATAAACTGAGGAGAGTACCAATCAACAAAAACAAACCGATATTTTATACATTCAGAATTTGTAGTTCGGAGTATAGAACTATCAAGATTCCAGCACATGTGTGGAACTATGTATTTACAGACCTCTAAAAATAAAGCAAGGAAAGACAGACTACCATGCTCAAATTTTATAAGGTTATGACAGTGCCACTTCTAACTTATGGCAGTGAGAATTGGGCTCTGAATAGATCAAAGAAAAACATAAAATTTAATCTGCAGAGGTAAGATGTTTAAGACGAAATAGGAGCTATACGTTAAATGATTATATCCATAACGACAATGTTAGAAATTAATTTTATATATATAATCTGCAAAGCAAAACATATATCTAGTAATATCATTGAGTGACTAGAGGCAGGTTAGGGATTACCCTTTAGCACGTCGGCTCGACAGTGGCCTATTGTGTACCCCGAATTTGGGATGAATGAGAATGAGGTGTACCAGCCCACCGGCCGCATGAGACCCTTCACCCCTCTCGCCTTAAGTTCATACTGCCAAAGTGACCAAGGAGCACAGAATCCATTCCGACAGCCCTTCTAAGGTGTCGAAGCGCCCTCGGAAGTCCTCTTAAGGAATGAATTTTGGCAGAAATATTGCGAAAGGCTTAGAATCCAGAGACGTTTTGGAGAGGACGTCCCTCCGCAAGCGGACGAAGGCATGCGTCATGACCTGAATATGAATATGGACTGAGATGATGAAGATGAATGATAAGATATGAAATCTAAATTCTTTTTCTACAGGGAAGAAGGGAAATGGACCGTGGAAATTAAATTTCCAAACCGGCATTTATCTAAAAAAAATGTCGAAAATTACGGTTAAACCACAGTCTGATTGGTCCGGGAGTTTGAACCGCGGACTTCTCGAATGCGAGTCCCGTGGTTAACGCATGAGCCACCTCTCTCGGTACAGATATATCTAAACAAGAATGGTTTCAATATATAGAAGAGATGGATTCCTCTAGATTTACCAAACAAGCTCTACAATACAAACCAAAGGCCGATGTATGGTTGGTCGACTTAGCCTACGTTGGAAAGACAGTATTTGAGATGGATTATGCTTATAGTCTATTATCCTTGAGTTACAAAGGAAGAAGAATTTATAGTTGTGTGTAGGCCTACGCCTAATGTTTTAAAATATTGAGCACATTTTTCTACATAATGATTTTTCTGACGTGGTTTAACGTCCAAATCTAGTGTAAATATTTGAAATTATAACAAATTAAACTACGAACATCACGACTATTACGTTATCAAGATGAACAAAAATGACGACACATTCAAAGTCACGTGATAGCGCCATTCCTGCAATAGATTGCCGTGATTTCAGCTAACACGAATTATAGCCTAATCCTCAATTGAAGCGATGAGAACAAAAACCATTCAAGTCCACTTTCGGCCATTCATTTTTTGCAAATTTGAAATTAAATTTTGGATATTTTCACAAGTGTTACGACTTTAAAAGTTAGTATACTATTTTGTCTTGATCTGTAAAACAGCCAGAAATATTATGTGCATAAAATAATAATTAGGTAAGAAATAAAAAAAGTTTTTTCATTTCTCTCGAAACTTCTGTAAATGAACTTGAATAGTTATTTATCTCACCGCTTCAATTTGAGGAGAATTGTGCGGAAAATGCAAACCCAACGAGTTCATACATAGGTCTAGATGACATATTTTACCTCCATACTTTCTCATTTTCCCCAAAAAGTGAACTTTGTCAAATTTGCTTCTAGACCACTCAATTAATACATTATTTCAGTTTGATGAAAAATTCTTAATAAAGGAATGATGGTTCGAAGTCCGGTTAATTGTGTAAAAATAGTGACGATTTTCAGGTTTTATCTAGCAACCACACTCCACAACAATCCATTTCCATCACACTATCTCATCTACTTTGAATTACCTCAGCAGTGTTACTAAGTAAAGAAATAAATGAATAAAAATAAATCCAACGTGTTGAAGTGGTGGGGATCCAGCAGAGAAGGGGATGCAGCCAGCAGACGTTTTCTGGCTCCGTGTCGGTGGCTTTCAACTGGCGGCGTGATGGGGCAATATGTACCCTACTTTGCAGCTAAACATTTTGACGCTGCAAAAGTGCGAGGTACAAATACTGTTAAAAACACACTACATTCCCACAAAGAGTTAACATAACTTTGACGTGTAGCTATTTCGGAAATTATCTTAGAATAGATTAAATCAATCTAACGATGGCATTATCTTCAACATAACTTTTTAAATGGCTTGTTACTTCTGTTCCCTAGCAGGGGCAGCAGGTGAAAGATTACACTAAATTAGTACAGTATACCACTAGAAGAGAATGTTCGTTCTAATAACTTCTGGTTTAACTTGTTTTTCTTGCTATTTTTTGCCAGTATAATTGCGATATTTTTAGTAGTAGACATGTAACAAGTGTCCTTTCCTATTGTTTCTATATTTTAATGATATTTTCTATTCTATCAGTAATTAATTCTGGTTTCTTTTCTTGACTTCGTATCTTGTCCAAGTGTTTGTATCCTGCTGGTGTTCTTAGGGACATATTTTTGTCACTTTGATCCCTTTGTATGTCTCTCCCTATCAAATACAATTTTCTCATCTATTAGTTCATAATTATAATTATCATCACCATCTTGTAGCTGATAAATATTAATTGTCAGTAGCTTGTTACATTCTCTAAGTTAATTGTATTTTGGTTTGTCTAGGTTTGTACGGCCTTTATAGAGGATTAACTAATATAATAGTATCGGCATTCTATTGGGAGTCAATCTGTCTACATACTATACATGTTGCAATTGATGATTTCTAAATTATGGAGGGTTACTTTAAGTAGGTTCAACTTTCAGTTCTACGATTGTCCAACAAATATGTATTCTATTGTTTTTCTTATAAACCTAATTTCTGATGCTGTGAGTCATATTTCATCTATTTCTTTGAGATTTCACGTTTCACCTTTATAGACTAAGACAGACAGAGCTAGAATTTGCTTAGCTTTCAACCTAGCAAGTTCTTTGAGGGTTTAAAACTTAGTTACTCCTGTGATTTCAATAAGTTTTAATATTTTTAGTCCTACATCTCTTTGTTCTACAAATTATTGTATAGCACAAGCGATTGGACTCCGTGACGTGAGGTCACATGAGACAACACATGACATCAAATGGAAGTTTTTTTTTCTTGGGAAAACAATCGTAGTCCAAAAACATAAATTTTCAGGAGAAACGAAGAACTATCTGGGATGGATGTTATTAACACTTCAAATATGAAATTAATCATTCCATTTCTTAAGATGTAGTAGAAAATTGGGAAAACTGAAATACATTTACAGTATATCTTAAATTGCCTCATAGAAATACACGTGTAAATGCAGGTAACTGTGGACAATGGTTGTTTAAAAAAAACCACTGTTGTTGCTGAAGTGTGCCTCTCCTTTAATCTTCTATTTCTTTATATCCCGTTTCTTCTCTTTTCGTTGCTTACGTTTCTTTCATGAGGTTACTTCTGCACCTAAAGATGATTCCATAACTAATAATTTACAACAATTCACGTGCTAAAGTATTTTCTCTGAGGTGGCTTTTTCCGCGTACGTAATAACCAGTACTGCCAACCTACTACAGTTTAAAATTGTAGGGTCTATGGATAAATGTTTCAAGATGATATAAATGGGATACTTGTAAAAGCTATCATCATACTGGGTAATGGCTGTTTTCACAAAAAAAAGTCATTGAACTATGGTTGTTTTATGAAAAACATTGGAAATTTTCACTCCTATAACATAGGACTATATATATTTTTTTCACTAACAACTAATTCAGTACATGGCCACTACAATACGCTCTCCACATGCTTAATATCTCAAATTTACATTTTTTGGACTATGAATCTTGAAAAAAAAAATTTCACATTTAACAACGACGAAAAACCATGATTTAGGCGAAATTCGAATTCACTATCCTAACCTTCCGCAAAGTCAATATTGCGTGTCTTAACCGGTGCGGTTACTGTGATCGACTTAATGTTTTTTTTATTGTTCAATTTCTGTAATAAGTTTATATTTAGGCCTATATCACTTAATTGATACACATAATTATGTACATTTGAAAGTCCTCACGTGTGAAGTAACGGTTAACGCGTCTGGCCGCGAAACAGGTGGCCCGGGTTCGATTCCCCGTCGGGGCAAGTTATCTGCTTGAGGTTTTTCCCGGGGTTTTCCCTCAGCCCAATATGAGCAAATGTTGGGTAAACTTTCGGTGCTGGACCCCGGACTCATTTCACCGGCATTTTCACCTTCATCTCATTCAGACGCTAAATAACGTAAGATGTTGATAAAGCGTCGTAAAATAACCTACTAAAATTTAAAAATGTACATTTGAAAACACTTCTCGCCACCTTCCTTGCCAGTTGTGTCTTGTTGCTGTATATCATGTAGAGTTTAACCTTCGCGTCGTCCAGAAACTTGTTCTTTCTGACAAAGATGAAAATTAACCATTTTTTCTAGTAAAAGTAATGGTTTAAAATAACATAAGTATATTTTGTCATCTTTTGAATATTCTACATCAGAAACTGTGATTGTCATACAGACTCTGGATGCCGCGTGTGTGTGCCTTAGAGTCATGAAGATGCATGGGAGGCATAGCTCTATGCATCCATAGCACGGCAGTAGAATGAAGTGGCGTGGCTCCGACCACCTTTTACCATTGGGAAATATCAGCACTCAATTTGACACGAGGCTGAGTGGATAATAAGTTTCGCAGTCATTATTATAAGTTCCCAATCAAAGGCTTTAGAACTAGATATTATAATTATTGGCTATTTTCTTTTTTACTCTGTTGGTGAGTTTTTAAACAAAAATTCGCATGAATTGGTTTTCTAATAAATGCATTTTTTTTACATTTTGATAGTATTAATACATTGTGTGAATTGTTTCAATTAATTTTTATAGTTTCAATCTAGCCTATTTCGTGTTTTCATTGTTTTAATTAATTTTTACTGTTTCAATTAATTTGATTTATATTTGTCTCTCTCAAATGTATCATACGTGATGAAGCCTATTAAGTTACTTGTATTTCTAATGCCCTGATAAATTGAATTTAATTAAATTGAATTAATTACCGGGACCCGTTCTTGAAGTTTCTGCAACAATTAATATCCCGCAATCATCCTAGATTGAACAAGTACCTAACCAGTTACTCTAACAATTGAGCTACACAGCCATCTTCCCTCCTCTCTCTCTCTCACTCACTCACATTCTCTCTCTCTCACTCACTCACATTCTCTCTCTCTCTCACTCACTCACATTCTCTCTCTCTCTCTCTTCATCTGTGTGTATTGTTAACAAATTAGTGATTTGTTTTTGGATTAATATGTTCGAAATTAAACACTGTTTTCTAAGTTCGATCTTTGGGTTCCTGTTATTCAGTCATTGTAGGCCTATCTGGATAGACCTAACAATTTTTTTAATATAATCCGAATATAACTGGATTTTACATTCAGTAATATGATAGATTAGCTTCGCGCGTATAGACATTAATATCCATTATTTGTGATATATGTAAAACAATTGTGTTCACACCGATACAACATTAAGGATTTTAACATTTTAGAAAGCAATGGTTGTTACACATAGCACAGTAATTTTAACATGATTGAAAGTATCATATCCAGTCTTCATTGCATTTGTGCACACATTTTTCACAACATATGCAACATAAGTTATTACACTTGATATTTTAAAATATGAAGATATTGTTGCACCGCTTAATGATGTCCCAAGAGGGCGACAAAGTTCGTATTTGTAATAAATTCATAACAAATGTTATATAAATATATTTAAAACAGGTATACTATGTAACTTGTTTTCTTTTTGTATATTTTGATTGTTAAGCAATTAAGATTGATAATTATAGAAAACTTGATATGAGACAAGACAAAATAAAGTTATATAGGAACAACTGGCAGGAACATGTTGAAAGAATGACAATACCGCATACCAAAAATACGTGTAATATTAGGCCTACATTATAAACTAATAGGTAAGAGCAGGTCAAGAAAGCGATGGACACAACTCTTTAACTGAAAACCATGACACCGGAAAAAGACTTAACGGCTTAACTCGGGAATTATTATTGTCGATGATGATGATGATGATGATGATGATGATGAGTAGTAAGAGGGATGCAATTACGGAAATTTCTTACCCACGTAAAAATTTGGGGTTAGCGGCATTGGGCCCATATTAGTGACTTTAGGACTTTGCTCACTCTCCATTACAAGCCGTATTATCCATAACATGGCTCTTTTCAGTTATTATTTTGTATCCTCTCTCTTTTGATTTATTTTTTTTATCAAATTCTAGCAACATTTCTCAGGACTTTTACGTCCAACACACTGAAATGATCGTTTGTTTATTGAATATATGTTTATGACATTGTTTCAGTGTAATATTACATCAAACTGTCCATTTTGAACGGGATGTGCAATAAGCTATACCTTGGTAGATCAAGGGAATAAGGCACTAAATTATATGAACCTTGTTTGTCATATCTTGCACACAAGTTTTTACGTAATTGGAAAGTCATTGGATTATTATATGGAGATAGAAGTTCAGATTCAAAATTTACTGTCAGTACACTTTTACTTACTTACAAATGGCTTTTAGGGAAACCGCAAGTTCATTGCCGCCCTCACATAAGCCCGCCATCGGTCCCTATCATGTGCAAGATTAATCCAGTCTCTATCATCATATTCCACCTCCCTCAAATCCATTTTAATATTATCTTCCCATCTACGTCTCGGCCTCCCCAAAGGTCTTTTTTCCTCCGGTCTCCCAACTAACACTCTATATGAATTTCTGGATTCGTCCATACGTGCTACATGCCCTGCCCATCTCAAACGTCTGGATTTAATGTTCCTAATTATGTCAGGTGAAGAAAGCAATGCGTGCAGTTCTGCGTTGTGTAACTTTCTCCATTCTCCTGTAACTTCATCCCTCTTAGCCCCAAATATTTTCCTAAGTACCTTATTCTGAAACACCCTTATTCTCTGTTCCTCTCTCAAAGTGAGAGTCCAAGTTTCACAACCATACAGAACAACTGGTAATATAACTGCTTTATAAATTCTAACTTTCAGATTTTTTGACAGCAGACTAATGACAAAAGCTTCTCAACCGAATAATAACAGGCATTTCCCACATTTATTCTGCGTTTAATTTCCTCCCGAGTGTTATTTATATTTGTTACTGTTGCTCCAAGGTATTTGAAATTTTCAACCTCTTCGAATAACAAATATCCAATTTTTATGTTACCATTTCGCACAATATTCTGGTCACAAGACATAATCATATACTTTGTGTCAATAAAGTTATATTATTAAAAGTTACAACTTTTGAAAGTGACCAAATTGTACCAGAAATTTTAAAGGACTCTCTGCAAATTTTACGACATCAGTCATATTTTTAGAGTTAATTTATATGTGTCAATTATATAGGCATATGTAATATGTTGCAAGCCTATTTTGTTAAAATGATTTTGTAGTTTATTTCGCAGTGTAAAAACTATGTAAAATTCACTAGTTCGTAAGTTTTATTTTTACATATTTTTAAAAGTATTGTCTGATTGACATTTCTAGATCCCCGAGGCAATTCTTTATTTGAGAGCAGTTTATTTATTATTCAATAAATATTTCTCATATTTCATTTTTCACTAGGGGTATGCCATATTTCTATCTCCAAGTGCTTTCCGAAATATAAAAATTACATTTTAGATTAAGACATAATTTTTCTGTGTTGACATAAATTGCAAACTAACTCCTGAAATACAGGTTTTGTACAGACGACGCTCTTCCTTGCAGGCAGAATGAGCGCTGGCTTTTGACGGTGTAGAAGGGTTGGCCCGCGCGCCGTCCTGACTCAGCGTACATATCCATCCCGGTCCGGATGTACCACGCACAGTGCAACCAGCCAATCCAATGATTAATGTCCCACTCTGCCTGCCCGCTTTCTACACAACTGTATGTGAAAGGGTATAGAAAAATAAAATGTACGAGACAGAGAGAAAAATATATACATCATACAAAAAAGGAAAAGCACGGGAAAGAGAGGAAGCCAAAATTTGTAGGAGCCTTTCACAGCATCAGGGATCTATCTGCTCCCTATGCCGTTCATACTCGTTGAGCCAAGTCTGCCTCGTGCTACTCACACGTACGACGGAAAATGCGGGCCTACCAATAGTTCTTCAACAATTAATTAGCGTGTAATTAAATCATCGTTGCGCTAATCCCAAGCTCAGGGATTAACATGACGTATCTAAGTAAAAATTGTTTAGATGGACAACATTTTCTATTCCTGATAAAAATAGAAGTTTATAGAGAATAAAAGCAATAAATATTGATCAAATGTGTCGACTGTATGTGTTACTACAACTAACTTACTACTTTGTTGCTGCTGTTACAACTGTTACCACTACTACTGTTACTACTTCCGCCACTACTATTACTACAAGTACTATTACTGCTACTATTGCTAGTAATATTACTACTACTTCCCTATTACTATTAATAAGGCTACTATACTTCTCTATTAATACCTACTACTATTACTACTACAATCAATTACTACTACTAACTACTAACTACTAACTACTAACTACTAACTACTAACTACTAACTACTAACTACTAACTACTAACTACTAACTACTAACTACTAACTACTAACTAATAATAATAATAATAATAATAATAATAATAATATTCGTTATTTATTTTTGATTATATATATTAATATGGCCAACAGCGATTAACCAATAATAATTATTATTACGGTAAATATTTGATAATATTGTGCAAAATGTAAATTTATAAATTAAATTAATCAAATTTACTGCTGTACAAGTTGCCAGTTTTAATGCATTTGGAGCCAAAGGAAAGACATTTAGAATTTCTGTTGCAGGATATTTAACGAGTACTCGTCCATTCATATCTAAGAATACGAAAGCTAATATTGTTTCTGAAGGAATCTCATGTCTACTATCACCTTTAAGGACTTCGAATAGAAGTGGAGAATTAAGGTTTTGGTGTCTGGAAAATAATAATAATAATAATAATAATAATAATAATAATAATGGTGATAATAATAATAATGGTGATAATAATAATAATAATAATGCTAATTTTGACGAGTAATTCATTAGTCTAAATAAATTATATGAAATGAACTTTTACTAGCGAATTCTGTTATATTTCGATGTAAATCATTCATAAGAGTGACTTTCGGTTTGTGTAACTACAAATTCTGCAGACTCGCTTTGATACCCGGCAGATAACTGGAGAATTATCATCTATGACAGAATGTGTGTCTTTTACCTGTGTCTGTACCCGTCGTGTCTTAAGCGGTAGTTAGCGTTATGATGTCACATAGCCAGATAATCCTCCTTGTGACATTCTTTATCATTGATTACAGGAATGTAAACATAATAGCTGAAAGAGGTCGACTTTGAAGATTTGCGATGATGGTGATGATGATGATGATGATGATGATGATGAGTCAACTGTCCAAAGACAGATTGAAATATCATAAGTGACACCAATAAGGCATCACTAAGGAGCAAGTAAGCCAAGAGACAATTGAGTAATTCCTTTCCCCCTCCATTGCATATATCGCTGACTAGTTGCATATTACACTAATCAGACTTCAGATCTATAAAACAATTTGTTCTTCCTCTGACATATAGGCCTATCGTTAAGTGAAATATACTACCTGATAGTAGATGTAGATGATAAGGTTTATGATGACTATATGACGACGTTTTTGATGTTGGTGGTATTCTGAAATAGGCCTATATAAATTTACATTTAACTCTATGCACATATTTCTTAAATATTCTGCAGGGCTCTTTTCCCTTCATTTAGCCTACATTAAATAAAATTTGCATCTAACATTTATGCGTAGCATAAGTAATTGGTTAGCATGTAACAAGTAAATCATTGAAGAAATCACAAATAAATTAATCATAAAAAGCAAAGAAGCAATAAACAAATATAGTTGGTTCGATTCTTGCTTAGGCTGATTAATTGGATGGGATTTTATTTTAAGGATTTCCCCAACTGTAAGGTGAATACCAGGAAATTCATGGCGAATCCTCGACTTCATCTCATTAAATATCATCTCGCCATCACCAATTCCATAGACACGAAATAATATAGTAGTTCACACAGCATTGTTAAATAGCCAAGTCAAAAAAAAAACAAATAGGCTAATAGGCCTACTAGTCAACAAGTTTCAACTTTTTTCTGTGTCAGACATATGAGGCGCTCAGCGCACAAATGGTTCAATCCACAAAATTTGCATATTGAGTTTATTGCTTTAAAGAGCTCCTCATATTGTTCTCTTCAAAGTGTAAATCAACCTAATCATCATTCCCAGTTTTTGGTTTGTGTATCGCATTTCGGCACTGTTACAAACAGATAAGGCGGCTGGGTAGCTCAGTTGGTAGAGCAGCTGGCTACGGAGTGGCAGGTCCGAGGTTCGATCCCGAGTGGTAACGGGATTTTTCTCGTTGCCAAACTTCCAGAACGGCCCCGAGGTTCACTCAGCCTCCTATAAAATTGAGTACCGGGTCTTTCCCGGGGGTAAAAGCTGGCCAGAGCGCGGTGCCGACCACACCACCTCATTCTAGTGCCAAGGTCTAGAAAGCATGGGGCTCTACATCCATGCACCCCAATTGCCTTCATGGCAGATAAAATGGAAATATAATTTTGTGGGTTGGATCACCTGTGCGCTGAGCGCCTAATATATAGGCTAATTGAAGGCTTAACTGATCTCTTGAATACGAAAAACACATCACTCTTGCCACTTAACAATATCATTAAATACGGTTACTAAAAAGAAGTAAAAATCCTAGATGTAGGCTACATTATCCCTACTGAATATCATATGATCCAATTTTGCTTGTCGTTTAATGATAGGCTCAATCTTATTTCAGACTCTAAACAATCAAAACAGTTTTCAGAAGAGCTGAGTAATTATACTAGTCATGATAAGCAATTTAATATTCTCATATGAGAATAAATACAAAGCACAGAGCCGATGTTTCCCATCGGGATGGAGCTATGTAGTTGTGTGAATAATTAAAGTTCCTATTAATTATTAAGCGTAAATTACAACAGCCACATGGGGAAATGGAAGATCGTTGAGGAATGCATGGAATAGTTGAGGGAACGCTTGGTCACCCTTGAACTTGAGTCACACATGTAATGATAATAATAAAATACAGACAAGAAGAAGAAGAAAGGGACGGAGAAAGAGGGCGAACTGAAAAAGAACACAAGTGGCGGCGTGACAAGAATTTAATGTCTCTGTGGATAATGCACTCTCACGTCATCGGAGAAGTACGAGCGGTCATTTGCTTCCTTCCCCCGTAGCTGGAAACCCCTTCTGTGACATAATATGACCTAAGCAGAATTTCACACAGCCATCAACATAACGCAGGACGGCTGTTCCTTCATAATGGGCGTCTGATGAAGAGGCATTATTTGTGCAGAAAGACATTTCAAGTTTCAAATAAACTCCAACAAAGCAACGTAGAGGGGTTAAAAATTAACTCATGAGTGAAATAATATATGGCTAGTTTTACTTTACTGCGTCATCAAAGAATGAAGGCATCTGGTATGAGTTATATTACAATAATAAAATAATTGAAACGACATGAGAATATCTTGATAATGAACCCAATTACACTCACATCGACCGTACTATAATAAAACTACAGCGAAATGAATGTTGAGCAGAACTATAAAATTTCAGACTTTTCTAATCTGAACGTTCTGAAGCCGGAATACGCCAGTAAATCTAAACAGTGTGGTTTAGGATAAACTATAATAATAATTGGCCCTATTATTATTATTATTATTATTATTATTATTAATAACAATAATAATAATAGTAATAATAATAATAATAATAATAATAATAATAATAATAATAATAATAATAATCTTGAATTTGGTATTTGCAAGACACCAATTCGAGCATCTTTACTTTTTAACTTTGCTTCAGAACAGCCTATGACATTAGAAAGTCTAGGATAATAGAGAAGGTTCGGAATTGAACGGGTTATATCAGCTGCTTGTTTATACGGATAACGTGAATATGTCAGGAGGAAATCCACAAATTATTAGGAAAAAATACGGGAATTTAGTTGAAACAAGAGTAGGTTTGGAAGTAAATTCCGAGAAAACAAAGTAGGCCTATATGATTACGTCTTGTGACCAGAGCATAGTACGAAATGGATATATGAAAATTGAAAATTTATTCTTTGAAGAGGTGGAAAAATTCACATACCCTAGAGCAGCAGTAACAAATATAGCCTAAATTACACTCGATAAGAAATTAAACGCAGAATAAATAAGAGAAATGCCAGTTCGGTTGAGAAGATTAGTCATTCACTCTGCCTTCAAAAAAACTGAAAGTTAGGATTTATAAAACAGTTAGTATATTACCGGTTGTTCAGTATGGTTGTGAAAATTAGACTCTCACTTTGAGAGAGAAAGCAGACGTTTAGAGTGATCGAGAATGAGGTGCCCTGGAAAATATTTGGGGCCAAAAGGGATGAAGTTGCAGGAGAATGGAGACAGTTACACAATGCAGAACTGCACGCATTTGTATTCTTCTCCTAATATAATTAGGAACATTAAATCCAGACGTTTGAGATGGGCAGGGCATGTAGCACTTACGGGTTATGGGTGAATCCACAAATCATATAGAGTGTTAGTTGGAAGATCTGACGAAAAGCGACATTTGGGGAGGTCGAGACGTAGATGGGAGGACAATATTAAAATGGATTAGAGGGAGATGAGATATAATAGTTGGGACTGGATTAATATTGCTCAGGATAGGAATCGATAGCGGGCTTATGTGAGGGCGGCAACCTCCGGATTATTTAAAAGCCATTTGTGAGTAAGTAATTGATGGTAACATTAATAATAATAATAATAATAATAATAATAATAATAATAATAATAATAATATCTGTCAAGAATGGGCGACTCGACACTACCCGTAACGGCTTATTATTAAAAATCTAGAAGGAAAAGAACTCGGGGAAGGCACAGGAAAAGCTGAAATTATCTGTGAAAGAGGAACAGGTGAATTTGTTAGTGCCTATAGCATAACATTTTTATAGCTGTTATTATTATTGTTAATATTATTATTATTATTATTATTGTTGTTGTTGTTGTTGTTGTTGTTGTTGTTGCCTACGGTGACGAGTGGTTATCATACTTGCAACTTGTTCCCATATTTAAGAACGATGGATTCATGAACATAAAACAAAATTCATTGCCATGACTTTCTTCATAATAAAGTAATATAGAGACTCTTGCGAAAAAGAAAGAAAGGAAAGAAAAAGAAAAATAGGAGAGAGGGAGAGAGAGAGAGAGAGAAAGAGAGAGAGAGAAACTTTATTTTAATATGAGAAATAAAGATATAAGAAGAATAAGTGTTTACCAGTGACCATAGTTTGTTTGAATTTTTAAAGTAAAAAGAAAATAATTGTCCTTATTACGTCGAAAGGATGAGTAATATTACCGCCTCTAGAAAACCGTGAAAACAATCGTCCGGACGAAAAGAAAACTGGAAAAGTCTGTAAAATTTACGGAACGAAAAGTGAATATCAAGGAAGACTAGACGCTAGAAGGAGAAGAAGAAGAATAGGAAGAACAAAATCTGTCTCAGAATGAAAGCGTTCGAAGCAAAATTTACGGAATTTTTACACATACTACGTCAAAATTCTACTATTCTGACGACACCTTCCTATGCGTGTGGTCACGTGATGTGGTTAGAATCAATTACCTTGTCACCTATAAACTTCATTACTGTTTATTTCGCTGGCGACACTAAAAATATTGTGTGCCTATTGTGTTCAGAGACTAATTTTGTTACGTTAAAACAACAATAATAACGTAATAAATTCTAACATTTTGCAATGGAAAGTGACTGTAGCAGGCGTCAGGTTCTTCTTCATATGTCCCCCTGAGCACGAGTATGTGACTTACTCTTTCTGGGGGTTCTAGAGTAATGACTCATCGGATTTGCAAAATAAAAGCATCTGCCCTTCGATAAGGGTGACCACAAGGATCCAGAAAACACTTACTTACTTACTTACTTACAAATGGCTTTTAAGGAACCCGAAGGTTCATTGCCGCCCTAACATAAGCCCGCCATTGGTCCCTATCCTGTGCAAGATTAATCCACTCTCTATCATCATATCCCACCTCTCTCAAATACATTTTAATATTATCCTCCCATCTACGTATCGGCCTCCCCAAAGCTCTTTTTCCCTCCGGCCTCCCAACTAACACTCTGTATGTATTTCTGGATTCGCCCATACGTGTTACATGCCCTGCCCATCTCAAACGTCTGGATTTATTGTTCCTGATGTGAAGAATACAATGCGTGAAGTTCTGCGTTGTGTAACTTTTTCCATTCTCCTGTAACTTCACCCCTCTTAGCTCCAAATATTTTCCTAAGAACCTTATTCTCAAATACCCTTAATCACTGTTCCTCTCTAAAAGTAAGAGTCCAAGTTTCACAACCATACAGAACAACCGGCAATATAACTGTTTTATAAATTCTAACTTTCAGATTTTTTGACAGCAGACTAGATGACAAAAACTTCTCAACCGAATAATAACAGGCATTTCCCATATTTATTCTGCGTTTAATTTTCTCCCGAGACAGGAAACAAATACATATATAAAAGTTTACAATGAAAATACATACAATAAATTTCAAAAGAAAATTAAAGTGAATCATATTACTTCAAATAGAGATGAAATTGCAAAATTTGTATTGAGTGCTTTAGAATTTCTCTAAGGATTTTCTCAACATTGTAAAATGTGAATCACTTTGATTTTAAAAGGTTACAGGTGTATTTGGAGATGGTACCACGAACTCCAAAAAGAAGTCCGTGTACTGACCAACGATTAGCCATGACGTTATACTGCTTGCTAAAATAAGGAATGCAAGGTTCATAGATGATTCTCTTTTCATCATCAGCAAGTTTTGGCTGTTGTGCATCTCTTTCAAACCTGATAGTCTGGTCTAGTATTGTTCCTGTGCTGTTTTTTCTATGAATGACAACAATATCTGCTCGTCTTGCTGAATCATCTTCCGAGATGCAATGCACTTCTTCATGGACTTCTAATCCTTGTATTCTTAGGATACTCCAAAGCAATTACGTACTGGTACCTAAAGTCAGAGGCGCATGAACCGCAATGTAACGGCATACAGTTCTTAGTCCTAATTATTGCAATATATAAAAAACAATATGTATCTTTGTTCTAGCAATAAAGTACTATTATTAAATAAAGTACTGTTGTATGTAATGCAGAGAATTCCGGCTCTATGTTTGTCGCTTAGCGAGACGAAGACTGTGAACTATTCATAAGCTTATCCAGCGTTGTCAGAGTAAAGTAATGTTTTGCTAAAGTTGTGGAATCAATCTAGAGTTTTTATTTCTCTCTCTATTGGGTTGCTTGAAGTCGCTGTCGCATATTTTGATCTTATTCCTCCTCCTTCGTTTTACATTACCAGGTTTTTCAAGTTATCAGAATTCGGAAAAGTTCGAATGAATGTATGTGAAGCATTTAAGAGTAGTTGAAAATAATGGTAACTTTATTTTCTACAGATCAGATGGTAATGTTTTGATACAAATCAATGCGTATAGTAAAGAGATACTTGCTTGAATTTAAATAACTTGCAAGAATGTGGAGTAAAAATTCCCTAACAATAAAATTTATTATAATGCACAAAGCAGCAGTGAGGCATATGTTCAACGAGCATTTCGGTATATTTTGCTAATAACCACTACTACGACTATTTCGTAAAAGATCCTTATCACTAGCTATCATCTCATTGCTTTTGAAGTCTAAGAAAGTTTCTTCTGATCTCCAGTGA
Organism: Periplaneta americana; assembly: GCF_040183065.1. Taxonomy (NCBI): domain Eukaryota; kingdom Metazoa; phylum Arthropoda; class Insecta; order Blattodea; family Blattidae; genus Periplaneta; species Periplaneta americana. Next base: position 93,787,199 of record NC_091120.1, on the reverse strand, counting down.
TAGTAAGGTATTACATTTATTTATAATAGGCCCCGATTGGTCTGTGTTTTTTATGCAATTAATTTAACTAAGTTTTGTTGGAATAATTTGCCAAATATTTTCCTATTTGTTTTTCCGATGGAAAGGACGCAATACATTGAATACTCGACAGAAAAAAGTCCACTGTGTAGGCCTATGTAGAACTTGATGAGAAATTATTAGTTCTACTAAGTTATAGTATTATCACAGTCTAATATATACAGTCACAAAGCTTGAGTTGTGAGGGTGCTAGGAACAATCGACTGTGCCGGTACTATTTCGCATTGTCTGTAATGAGGCGATATTAGCGATCGTAGTGGTTAGCAACTGTCTATGGATGCATATTTACTACGTATTGAGTTTCGTGACTGTGTATACTAGACTGTGGTATTACAATACCCTTGCTAATGGAAATTACTTAAATAACTTATTATTTACAAAGATTTTATGTAACTGGCGTAACAATGCTATATGTAGCCTACATATTAAAGTAAGCAAGTTATAGTTATTGTTAGTGCTGCTCATCGAAGTGACAACTACCGCGGAGGAATCGGAGATTACGAATAAAACTCTCCACCGGTGATCTCCGGTACTATCGTAGGTGGAACAGGGAACATACGGAGGGATGCGGTGGTTCGGAGCGAAGCGAAGGTGGAGGACGTAGAGCTCAAGGACGACCGACGCGTACGGACTGAGGGTAGTTGTGAGTGGAATAAAATGGCACCAAATCGTATATCCGTCGCATGTAAATTCTTTAATTTAGTTGGAGATAATAATAAAGTCGCACGCTGTTAACTTTGTAGGCGAATTTACTCTAAGGGTGGTGGTACTTCGAATTTGTTAGACCATTTGAAGCGATCGCACAATCGCGAACTTGAAGAAACTAAGTAAGTAAATTTAACTATGCAAAACACTTTTGAACTCTTTTAAAAAGCGTGTTTATTTTGATTTATATATAAAAGTTCTAATAAATAATTTCGTGGTTTTGTGTGCAGAGTAACATTACGAACGAAAAACTGAAAAGCAGAAGAATTTCAGCAAAAAAGGACCCTCTAAGATTGATCCAGCATATTGTTACGAGATGAAACTCCAAACTTCAGTAATGAGCCGCTTACTTGAAATGAAATATGAGTTGGTGATTGTGTTGCCAGAAAAGCCAAACGCTCCTAGGACGCTAACAGGTCCGTATTTGGAAATCTCTATGGCGTGGACCAGGTTAGGTAGATTCTCTGAGTAGGTCTAAATTTTAAAATGTAGGTATGTAAGTGTTTAGGCTAACATTAAGAGCCGCGGTTTTGGTACTCGTACTTGCTGTCAAAAATAAATTATTACCATTCAAATACACATTGACGGTTAATTAATGATATCATCGTTTTCGTAGTTTTAAAATTACGCAAAACATTTGATACGAATTTTAACTGCTTTAGTGCTATTGTTCCAAAGGTCCACAGTCTAGAAAAAAAGTCTTGAAATTTTTATAAAACGTAACTTTCGAGGCAATAAAAATCATACATAATTATGGAATATTTAAAAGGCAACTTGAGTTATCAGATTAAAATATTGAGTTTCATTCTGAAACTCAAGAAACGTGTGGTAATAATATAATTACAATTATCCTTAAGTTGATATCCGCTTATATGTTTTATTGCAGAGGAAGAGTGACTCGTTTTAGAAAAGACAGTTCAAATATTAGCACCCTTTAACACAATGATCACAATCCTGTCTGGTGAAGAATCTTAATAAATTATTTTGGGCAGTAAACTTTAACCCATTGATACCACATGTTTCTTTTGTTCCATTCTGAAACTCCCTTAATATATTTTACGTTAAACTAAACCGATTAGAATAATAATTGACAAAAACTGTTTGTAAATAAACGAGTGTTTTCAGGAAAATTATAAATGTATACATTAGCTACTGAAAAGCTTTACTTCTGCGTTAATTTTCGTTAATTTTAATGTTATTAATTTGATCAATGACATAAAACTAATACGCCTTTCCATATATACTATCAATTTCAAAACTAGGGTCAGCTAACATAGTACTGCAAGCAAAACAAGAAAAAAAGAAGAGCCGAAGAAAGAGAGAGAGAGAGAGATAGAGGTAAATAAAAAAGAGAAAATAAACAACAAAAAACTACACATTTATCCTAAAAGATACGCGGACGTCAGCGGACTCCAATCACTACCTGATCCGATTAAAGGAATGCTCAGCGGAAAATGTATGTCTGCGCCACAGCACATATACAACCTGCGCGGCATCAATCGGAGGTAACCGGAGGTCTTCGATTGAAAGCGCACAAACAACCGCTCCGGAGAAAAACCTAATCATAAGCAGCACTAGTTATTGTAGAGTATACTCAAAATATACAAGGTGTTCTACTATCCCAATGACCAATCCCATGAGAAAGAAAACGTCTCCGGAGGAACGATATATTCGGAAAAAACGTTCTGAAATTGGTGACGAAAAGAACACCTATTTTACTTCGTCGAGATCAAACACAATTTTTTGTCCCTTTCTTTGATAGATATTTGTAAGTTACAGGAACACTGAAGTATAATATATGCTTTGATAATCTTCTTCCCAGTCTCTCTAGAAACGATGAGTGTCTTCAAAGAACAACCGCTGTGTTTATATTCCGCGACGTTGCAATATCCGGCTTCGATGACTTTGATTAGATCCACGCACGTCACTGCCACACAGGCTACATGTTCGTGCAGCTCTTTGTGATGCCATAATTACAATTCATATAGGCTCATTCCGCCATTCTGAAAGGTTATTTAGTGTCGCTTAATTTCATGATCCCTTTGTTCCAACAGGCATCACGTTCATTTTGTTCACAAAGAGGATACAGACGCTGTAAAAGGCTCGACTTTCATGTTTATTGCTTCTCGACATTCATCACGAATATTATAATTTCAAAGCCACAGATAGGCTACTCCACTCACGTTGTGACATTCGTAAACACATGAAAACTTCATTTTTACTTAATTTATTTCGACACTTCTTTAATGTTTCTACCGCAAACCAGAAACTGTAGAAACCGAGAGGACAGATCGAAATTAAAAATGTATTTGGAAATTGTAATGCGATTGCTTTTTAACTGTCTTCCGCAGATACAATGTTGATTCCCTAAAGAAATGGTGCTCAATCTGGGGTACACGTCAGTAGGTCTATGTTATTCCACTGCTTATAGGCCTAATCCTATTATTTGACCATTTAGGATAGTTGTTTACAGCATAATATTTAAAATAACAGTAATTAGATTAATTACAAACAATTTACAAATATAAAGAGTACAATTTACGGGAGTGGATTGCTAAATAGTACACAAGTGAAAAAATGTTAGAAACAAAAATCTTGCGTGATATTTAATAAGAGTATTTCGCAAATAATAAAATGAATGAATGAATGAATGAATGAATAAGTAGGTAAGTATATAAATAAATAAATAAACATATATATAAATAAATATATATAAATAAACTATTTAATACAAATAATAACGCATACTGCTATTATAGCATAAGAAGTTTGATTTACTTGCATTGCTTCATATTTCATTCCCAATCACGGCCTACTACATTCCTAAAGAAAGAATGAAAATATTTAAGCATATTTATTAGGGCCAACTAGTGTTACTATTGTAAACATAACGAAATAAAAAATACTTTTACTGGAAGTAGAGACCATGAAAATTACGTTCCGTAAATATAAATTTATTGGTTGTACCTGTTGCTGAGGATAATGATTTTGGTCATTTCTGTGTTCTTGTTGATTTCAAGGGACACACTACAGTATAATTTTCATTGTCTTTGAAATATTTAAATTACGTAGCGTACTAAGTAGGATACAATTATTGTTAATTATCAACGTATAAATAATAGTTACTGTTAGTCTCTTCTTCTCAGAATGAGGCTCTGTGTCTAAGAAAATTATGACAGAGCAAAAAAATTATAATTAATACAGAATAGTAATATTATTAAGCAACGTTATCATTAATTTAGTTACACAGTAAAATCTGCTTATAACGGAATCTCACGGAACAATAATTTGTTTCCGCCATGAAGAAGTTTCCAGTCAATACAGGGACGTACCGGTACCTCAGATATTTACGATGGTATTCAACGTTCAGAAGCATAAATACAGCTATCATATATATATATATATATATATATATATATATATATATATATATATATATATATATATATATAAAACTTATATACAGGGTGATTCAAGAGGATTTACCGTCACTTAAGGAGCTTATTTCCGAAGACATTCTGAGCAAATAATGTCATATAAACATTTGTCCTAATCGCAGTATTTTCTAAGTTACATTGATTTGAAGTTGTTAGTAAAGTACCTTTTTTCTTTAGTTTTACGGGTAAAAAGTATTATAAATAGAGAATGAACTATTCAGAAGTGTAATTTCTTTATTTGACTAGTGTTTGAAGCTAAAATGTGTTGTTAATTGCTTTGTACAAATTTTATTTTTCAATATTTAACTAAAAATGACACCATTCTTCGAACTTACCATAAAAATTGTTAAAAATCATACGACTTCAGAAACCTGATTCTTTACAATTTAATTATGCATCCTAATGTACAGTCTTAAAGAATTTACAAGAGTGACGTGATTTGTAACAATTATTGTGATAAATGCGTAAGAAAATGTAATTTTTAAGTTAAAAATCGGAAAAAAAAAATCTGTACGAAGCAACTATGGAATTCACAACGTAGGTTTAGCTTCAGAATACTAGCCAATTAAAGTAATGATACTCCTCAATAGTTCATTCTTTATGTTTAATATTCTTTTATCCTTAAATCTCAATAATAATGGTATTTTACAAACAACTTCAAATTAGTGTAATTCTGAAAATATTGAGATTAGGACAAATGTTTATATGACATATTTGGCTTGGAATGTCTACGGAAATAAGCTTTGTAAGGGACGGTAAACCCTGTGAATCATCCTGTATATAATACTATACACCTATATTTGGTGGTGGTCTGCCGTACCTCAGAGATATAAATGAGTCATCAGGTCGGGACGAACTTGGAGAGGAGTTACTTTGCCCCTTAGGCAGATCTATGAGTCTTCTATGATAAATCAGTGCCACTGCCATCTAGCAATCTTTGGACGGAATTGGTGGCTGTGCAAGTGTGTAGTGCGGCAGATGATGGAACAAGCTAAGCCGGACAGCACAAGGCACGGAACTCATTCCACCACGAGTGCACAAAAAGCCTACTTGAGTTGAAATGCTCAGAGATGCTTCAAATTCATTCGATAAGCACGTCTATACGCCTACAGGAACCCTGATTACTGGTGGCAGGGCACTTCTGGCAGGGACTCTTTCTGATTTATAATCATGTCAGATTAGTGTAGGCCCTAATGTGTAGCTAGTCAGCGATGTATGAAATGGAGAAGGAAAGGAAGTAGCCACCATACCCCATTATTGCCTGGCTTAATTGCCTTATAAGTAGTATCTTGTTGGTATCGCTTGTGAGGTTCAGACATGTGTTCGGATAGTTAACTAAACAAGAACAATAATCATGCCCCTTCACTTACCTTACAGCCTCCGCTGCATAATATTTAATTTATCTGATATAAACATTTTGGAGATAAAGGCCTATAGGGTAGCCTACTCTCTAGACCGCTTCATTTAGCCTATATCTTTGTCTTATGAAGAAGCGACAGGGGATTTAAGGATATTCCTGATTGCGTATAATGTCTGTACAGCAATTAAAATACGGTAGATCTAATGGAATATGAATAAATACATGTAATTTGTTATAACATTAGATTTAAGTAGGCTACTTACTGTATATCTAATGAACGAAATGACCTAATAAGGTATAAATGTCGATGATGATGATGATGATGATGATGATGATGATGATGATGATGATGATAATAATAATAAATAAGTTAAATCGAATGTAGCTCTACTATTAGAAGAGCAAGTAAAGAACTGTTTTTAGCCACAGACAATTAACTGATACACTGTAGGCTAGGTAGTAGATATAAGCATATGAGAATATCTTGTAGGTCCCTAAATATTATTTAGGCCTATCCATATTGTTTATTGTTGTTAGTAAAATAACTTACTTACTTAGGCCTACTTACTTACTTAAGTTACTTACTGGCTTTTAAGGAACCCGGAGGTTCATTGCCGCCCTCACATAAGCCCGCCATTGGTCCCTATCCTGAGCAAGATTAATCCATTCTCTATCATCATATCCCACCTCCCTCAAATCCATTTTAATATCTTCCCATCTACGTCTCGGCCTCCCTAAAGGTCGTTTTCCCTCCAGCCTCCCAACTAAAACTCTATAGCCCTATGCATTTTGGTCGTGCCAGAGAATCAGTCCCATTCCGAGGCTTATTTGAAGGATTCGTAACGAGCTGTTTTTTACGGTGATGGGTTGTTAGCCCTTCGCCCAACCCCCAAGCTGGAGGACCACCCCTCATCGGCTGTCCGTGACTGCTTATTCAATATATTCACAGCTACCCTCCATATCTGGAGGCCGTCTCCTCGATCCGCAACCTGAGGAAGCGCCATGCCGTGGTGATAGGCACAAAAATACAGTCTCAATTCTTCCCTGAAGGAGTAAAAACTCGTGCTCATGGAGTTGTCTAAACACATAGGCCTACTTAAAACAAACAAAGATAATTATTTGACACAAATTAGGTCAAGAAAAATATTATAGGATAAAATTAACTTTAAAAATACAATTTAAATTTTAACAATTTAACTTATATATATATACATGTATGTATATATATATATATATATATATATATATATATATATATATATATATATTCTACTGTAAATTCCTAACGCTATTTTTGAAATTTCTGATGCTAAAATTTTCGAAATTTGGGTATTTTTCAATTATTTTATTATGTAACCTTGGACCAAAGTAAGTACCATGGCTAAGAGCTGTGCTTGTGAAACACTTTGGTTCCTCTAGTCGTATAAAATCGGATCTTTTAGTTCCATATTTATGATGATACAATTTGAAGTTGAATAAAACAATATAATAAATTTGTTTAATTTTCAAAACATTAAAATCTGTGAACTAAAGCTCGGATAAGTAATCAATTGGTTTATTAAGGCATATTTTAATTATTCTTTTCTGAATAAGTATTATTGGAGTGAGATTAGAATTACAAGCATTTCCCCATACTAAAATTCCATACTGGAGAATGGATTGAAATAAAGCTAAATAAATGAGACGTAAAATATTAACTGGTAAATATGACTGAAGTATAACAAAGATATAAATTGTGAGTAATGCATCTTGTATTAAAATTCTGTAGTTACCGATGTAGCCTAATGTCCACGCGTCTGTCTCGCATCCATGTTAAAGTACAATTGAATAACATTACTTTTTAAAATACTGTACATATATTGCAATCCCTCCATGGATTGTAATAAACTTTTCCAAGTATGGTCCGTCACAGAAATCTGTGGAGTAACTTCGCGCATATGGGGGCGGAGTCTATCTGTACCGGAGAGTATTGCGGGCAGCATCAGCTCGAGTCCGCTAAGGGGTAAGATGTTCGTGAGAGTAGAGTTCAGATAGAAATTATTCCCTCCTGCAAGCGATTGCTCGCTTCATTCACTCAATGCCTTCCCTAGAATAGTCATTGGCCCTAGCTCTCCCACATACTACTTGCACAGAGGTCTCGTTTCGTCTTTCTACTCCACAGATTTCTGGGACGGACCGTAGGTTATGTAGGATGCGGTCTTCCTTTGTGCATAGCAATGGACTGATTCACATTGTCATTTTATCGGATATGACGTAAGCATTTCCATGGCAACCGAAATCCATTTCCGTTCCACACAATCGTTTCATTTGCTTTTAGTGTAGGTCGAATATAGACGTTACATGCCAAAAAATAATAAATAATAATGAGATCTTTGAAACAGATTCCCATTGGAAATAAAACCCGTCTAATTGCAGCCTAATTATAGGACAAATCACTGCACCCAAATGGGCAGAAATAATGCATGCTAATGAGCGGTATTAAGAATCCTGAAGATGTGTGTTTCCTTGAGCATCTGAAAATCTGAAAATTGTTTTTCTACTGTCTCACACTACTTTTTCTACTTATTTATTCTGATGGAAAATTGTAAGGAAAAACATAGAGGAAAATAAAATTGAGATTCTTAATGAGTTGTAGAAAATGAAGTAGTATACCACTTATAAGTCGTCCTGTGTAGTCTGGCAGTTATCGAGCTGGCAGTTGCATCCAAGTTTCCTTGGTTCATTTCTTGCAGATGGGTTTTAAAAGGTTTTAAAATCTTTATCTTGACTTCTTCTGTGTCTGTGAGGGAAGTAAAGCTGTAAAAAGTCGTATAGTAGATTTGCGATATGTAAAAGAACTCTGTCCCTGATAGAGGGTGCCAGGCAAAATTTATCGGCCATTTGTAGCTCACGGTCAATTTCATCGATAAACAACCCTTGTAGTTGAAAGCGTTTTTAAATAAAATAGTCCTACGTCTACAGTTATAATGGATAAACGTAAATGAATAATTAATTCACTAACTTCTAAGCAAAATAGTAACGGACATAAAAGTCCTGCGCCTTAGCATAATACTCTAGGATATGCGTGTCCAAAGCAATAGGTATCGCCGAATCACTTTGAATGCAGCCCACAACATTTCAGTCCACGTTGAGGAGTATGGATAGAGAGGTAGCTCATACACAGTAAATTACAGTGTGTGGCAGTGGTAGATTATGTCATTTAACTGTTACGAATGGCTTCTTATTATCGAATTATCAACTTAGAAATATATATTTACACAAAATTATTCCATGGAATATTTCCCTACAGTTACTTTTTTATACAACACAATCAACATTTGTCTGAAAATGAATATAATGCATGTACTTTCTTCAATGAGCCAATGTATATTGCTTCTTATGTAGCATAAAATTAGGAACATTAAATCCAGACATTTGAGATGGACAGAGCATGTAGCACATATGGATGAATGCAGAAATGCGTATGGAGTGTTAGTTGGGAGACCTGAGGGAAAAAGACCTTTGGAGAGGCCGAGACGTAGATGAGAGGATAATACTAAAATGTATTTGAGGAAGGTGGGATATGATGGTAGGGACTGGATTAATCTTGCTCAGAATAGGGACCGATGGCAGGCTTATGTGAGGTCGGCAATGAACCTCCGGGTTTTCTAAAAGCAATTTGAAGAGTCCACTGCAAGAATGATGGATGTCACTTTCTTGTCGAAAATGAACCAAGACTGTCAATGTATAGCTTAAGACATAAGTTACAGAATGTACATAGAGAGTTATATGGCATTAACACTGATAGTCATTGTCCAGTAATGATCGGAATATCTCAGTTAAGCTTTGAGCGCTAAGCATTTCAAACTTTCAATTGCGTCTCCTGCAAAAGTGTTCCAAATGACATCCATCATTCTTGCAGTGGACTCCTCATTTGTAAGTAAGTGAGTAAGTAAGAGATAACAAAATACTGGAAGTACTGGAAGGTTAACACTGTACAGAACAAACATTACATGTCTAAATCATTAAAAGAAGATTGAACAAGGAGAACAGTAGTCTCGTAGACATAGGAATGGGAGGAGGAGCAGTGGAAAGAAAGGAGAAAGATCGATAAGAAGCTGACAATTAACAACAGGAGTAATTTACATATCCTTCATTTTAATATAGTCGAGAAAACTTTGCCGAGTTAATATAATTAGGCTACTGTACTTAAATTAATAGATGATTTTGTTTCTCTTCATTCTTCATATTGAAGTAAGAACTCTGCACAGTAAAGCATACTCACCAAGTTTAGTTAATTTTATAAAGACTGAATGTTTCGTTTCTTGAAACAGAAATAAATAGGCTATATTTTATTTTTTATTTGGAGTGAGCAATGCAAGTTAGGCTATTTCAGAAGGCGCATTACATTGAGCAACGTGAAACTTAACGATAAGGAATGACAGTCTGAACAAAACAAAATGTGAAGCCTATGTTTAGTCAGCAGTCCGAAAATTGGCTGGAACCTCATAAATGACAACAATAAGGCATCGCTCTTGAGGCAACTAAACCAGGAGATAATGGAATAAGGTAATGTAAATGAAAGAAAATGACTTAATACATTCCAAATAGTTATTTTATTGGATATAATGATACTTTATGCGTGTTTCAAATATGGATCCGAATGCGTATGCCATTTTAAGGGAGTTTATACGGATAATTATATATAAGGACCTTAATGCATAACAAGTAAAGCTCAATTTAGAAATAATATGTTCTACCATGTTTTCCAGTTCATATGACTATCCAAATCAAAATCAAGAAGCTTAGTGCTAAGTGTTAGTCTAACAGGGCCTAAATGTTGAAGAAAATGTCATTGTACTACATTGTGCGGATATATTCCATAAACAGATGAAGACTGATGAAGACAGACGAAAACATTAGAAGTTTGAAACTATTTCGTTCTTATTGATAACATCAAATAATGACATGATTAATTATAACTAAATATGGTAAATTTTGGAAACTTAAAATTAAATATTTAGCATTTTATAAATCAAATTTAGTGTTTTATAGCACATTTAATGTTGGAATTTAACATTTTGTAACTTTTAGGATGGAACATTTTTATTGAAATTTGATGGTAGAAATTCAATGTCATCAATGTGTTAACAGGTTCATTTTCTAGATTTTTCAGTTAAAAACCTATAAATGATAAATGAGTAAAAGAATAAATAAAATCAAAGTGAAATTGTGTTCATTAAGAAAAATACCAAGAGATATGATGTGGTTTTATACCGAGCCATCTTGTTACTCAATCACGATCTCCCTACTATCTACAACTTTTTTGTGAGTGAACACTGGACCTAAAGATATCGAATAGACAGCAAATACTCTACCAACAGCACCAGACACATTAGTTGAAAATTCGAGATAACGATATAGATAACAGCGAAGAGAGTGTCAGGTAGGTCACATTCCTGTGCTGTTCATAGTGTAAAAACTAACATGGACGGGAGCCAAACTATTTGAAATAATTGTGAGAGCCTGTATGTAGCGAGGTCTTTAGTTAGATTCTTTTCTCTCTTATTTAGCAAAAACACATAGGTACATTTCGCATTTTATACTCAACGTCACATTTTATCGCGGATTAACAAGCTATAGCAATATGCTTAGCATGCTTTTAAACATAAAATTAGCCTAACTTATTTTGACAGCATTTGGGCAGTTTCAGATTCAATGTGATTGCAAAATTCTACCATCTCTAATTTTAAGTAATCTGAAATTAATGTACTTTGGTGTAAGGAAAGGAAAGAGGTTCTATAATATTATTCAAGGAACTATTTCATAATGATATCAGTTACATCAGAGTCCCGTATCATACTTAACAATATTTTTCGACTATATTTGTATGTTTTTGTATCTTTCGTTATAATGTTATTTATATTTACATTTTTATATCTTTCATAATATGTAATTTTTCTCAGTCATTGTACTTCATACGTTGTAAATCATACATTCAGCCTTTGTATTTGTCATGTTTACTGAAATTGGTATGCTTTGTATCTACGGTTGTAGGGCCTAATTCAATAAAATTAAAAATTAAGCCAAAATAAGGGAAGTAAATAAACCAGTTTCAATAACGGGAGCTTTCTCCTACATGTGGACTAAAAATTTGTTTAGCATCACATCTTATTGATTTGTTCGCACATTTAGATAATACATTGTAGACATTTTTGAAGTCGAACGTAGAGGGGATGGACGGCCACGCAAGCGCCGGAAGATCTGATAGCACAGAGACTTGCAAGGAAACATATTTCCCCATGATACGGCTACTGTCATCCCGTAACAATATTACATTTTCAGGTGAGGACAGTGCAGCCCGAGGGGGTGGGGATGCATAAAAGAAGGGGAGATTCAAAGGGTGGGGGAGGGTCGGAAATATTCGGACTGACCAATGACAACTTGTTGTTGGCGAGAGTAAAAACTATATCGGTTTCAAGGGAACAGAAAATAAAAAGGGAGACGGGCAGTGTTAGTGGTCCATTCGCAAGAAAAGAAATATATATCTACATAGAGAATGATGCTGCGAGTGCTTACACTGGCCTTGCGCATGCCCGAACTGCGTTCAGAGGGGGCATTATGGAGACTTGGGAGGGGGATAAAAGATCCTGTTGCCCTGGACACATGAAATGGTCTAGGGAAACCCCTTCCCCCTCTTCCCCACCACTGCCGCCATTCTGCAACCATCCCTCTTTCACCCCGTTTAGAATGACCAGCCAGTCCAGCAACATGGTCAGTTTTGAAACGTCAGGGATGGTGGAGAGATACAAGGGCCTGCAACTGAGATCCAACCCCTTTAAAGTCAATATCATCCCCTGCCACTCCGCAACGCGCATATACTCCGCTATCGATTTTAAAGTCGAGGAACGATTCGTTCTGAAGGATGTGTATTTAGAGTATTATTCTAAAATAAAGTATCTAAGACAACACACAGTACTACAGTATCACTACATTATTTCTACAGAATTTCTCACCATTTGCTGCAAGATTTCCTGAAGAATTCGGATCGTTTGTTCCAGCACTTTGAAGACGTATGAAACCCCACATGCTCGCCACCATACGTACGCTTGCATCCACTCGTCGACTGTCTGGTGTTTTAGCATATTCCCGCACCAGATACTGAGGGCGTTAGTGGTGGGAGTTTTGACAAAATCGCAGCGCGCCCAGGCTTCCCTTGTTTTCTAATGACATGTTAATATAGTGTTATAGAGATAATTTACTTAAGGCGGGAGAAGAGGGGGGAAGAAGTTATGGACGAAAATTTTATGGCAATATGCTCATGAACTATATGCAGTAAAACTTTATGTCCCCGACGTCGTTGACAAAAACCTTGTTGTACGGGATTTCAGACTGACGTAATGTTATGATCTAAAATGTCTGGATTTGTACAGTAAGTTCCAAAATGCCTAAAACAGTTTAAAAGAGAACTGTTTTAACTAAAAATATCGATTATTGCCAGATTCTTAAAACTACATTATGTGCTGTTAATGTAATCTGTTGTAGGCTACTTGTCAAACCAATCCTCTTTCTGGAAGTAAATTGACGGTTCATATCGGCAGCAAAATTTCGCATTTTTACTATACATATTTTGTAGACTCTAATCTATATGTAATAATAATAATAATAATAATAATAATAATAATAATAATAATAATAATAATAAGACAGATAAGTTACTAATACATTATTTTGACAAACCTTCATTTCACCAAAATACTGCATCACACTCTAGCTACAAAAAATTAAAACAAGTTACCGGTAGGCAATGTTAGCATATATGCACGCCGCAGAAATATGAAATGAGAAAATGTAATGTAGCTCTAGTCTCTTTCCATCAATGTCAGTGGACACCGTAATTATCCGTTTAGGAAGATACAGAGAAGAGAATAGGTATAGCCTATTCCCTCTTGTCAGCCCAGGATCGAACTTGCGCACTTGTATTCAGTCGCTACATATTCTACCCATTGTATTAATCATTACTATAAGTCCCTTAAAGAAAAATGTTTCTGGTTTTTGAAATGAATGAACTTTAACATTTCATCCGCTTTTCTGTTATAATTATCAATGATACACAATAGACTTGCATATCGACGTAACGTATATATAAATCTAATTAGGCCATCTTACAAACATAGACCTATTGTAATTACATAGTTCCCAATTAATTTGTGGCTATCCAAAATGTAGATAAGCTTATAGACTAGCATGTGGATGTAGGTCTATTTATTGTGTATGAATATATAACTTGAAAATCTTCTGCGGACCTCTGGAAAAAGAACTAAGAAAAATACTACTGAAGTGCTTTGTTTGAAGTGTGGCACTGTATGGGGCAGAAATATGGGATATTACGACGAAATGAAGAGAAACGAATAGAAGCATTTGGAATGTGGTTTATGGAGAAAAATGGAGCATGTGAAGTGGACAGACAGAATAAGAAATGAAGCTGTGTTGGAAAGAGTGGACGAAGAAAGAATGATGCTGAAACTGATCAGAAAGAGAAAAAGGAATTGGCTGGGTCACTGGCTGAGAAGAAACTGCGTTCTAAAGGATGCACTGGAAGGAATGGTGAACGAGAGAAAAGTTCGGTGCAGAAGAAGATATCAGATGATAGACGACATTAAGATAGTTTATGTGGATCATATGCGGAGGCTAAGAGGAAAACAGAAAATAGGAAAGATTGGAGAATGCTGGGTTCGCAGTGAAAGACCTGTCCATAGACAGAACACATGTAGGCCTATGTATGTATGTATGTAACTTATGTATTCATTCATTCATAATGTTCTGCCCAAGGGCAGATCTTTCACTGCAAACTCAGCATTATCCAGTCTTCCCTATTTTCTGCCTACCTCTTTGTCTCTTCATATGACCCATATATCTTAATGTCGTCTATCATCTGATATCTTCTTCTATTCCGAACTCTTCTCCCATTCACCATTCCTTCCAGTACATCCTTCCGAAGACAGTTTCTTCTCAACCAGTGACCCAGCCAATTCCTTTTCCTCTTCCTGATCAGTTTTAGCATCATTCTTTCTTCATCCACTCTTTCCAACACAGCTTCGTTTCTTATTCTGTCTGTCCATTTCACACGCTCCTTCCTTCTCCATATCCACATTCCAAATGCTTCTAGTCGCGTCTTTTCACTTTGTCGTAATGTTCATGTTTCTGAAGTTTATAAAAAAAAACATAGAATCTAGGCCTGACTGTAGACTACATGTGTGATTTTTGTGTGTGTAGGCTATGTAGTGAGTGTGTTTTTTGTTAATAGGCTATACTATGATTTTCTTTTTAGCTGTTATATTTGAACACTACAAATGATGTCTGTGAAGTTACCGTAACTGAACCAGATTACTTTAACAGGTTCGTTTATTTTTATCCGTAATCAACCCTAAAAATTCACTCCTCGAATGGAGTACCGTAAACATACTTGAGACTTACGACCTGCCCTAAACATACACTGGGATTACAAGAGTCTACAATGAACAGAATGAAAAAAAGCAAAATCTGTACAATCCTGTAAATAAAAGTGTCGCAAAAAATACTAAATCGGGGAGAAAGAAGTCGGGTCATAGTTCAGGACTCATTTTTTACGTGAACTGTGCGAAGTCAGACCCATGCGAATCTTTTGTGAATGCACCCAAAGCTATCGGCCCAATAGGTGACAGAAATGGTTTACAAGTTTCAATGGGATTTATTGTGGCTCAAAATCTCTTCTCCTTCCTTTGTCCGCTTGCAAGAAAGGATGTGAACTCATTACATCGGCTTAGTGTATTGTTGTGGCAGATCGCCCAGGTTTAGAACCGCGGGATACCCGAGTTACCGTGTCAACAATACACTGGCTGTTTTTTACGTTACGGAATAAGCTTATAGGGCTACTCCTATTCAGCTAAGTGGAAATAAAAATACATTTAACATCCAATGGAGTAAAAGAAACTAGTGTTTGAAATTATTTTACAGTGTCTGATAAGGCCGAGTAGGCTGTTCCTTATGAGTTGGTAGTAGTAGGAAAATCATGGAGTGCTTATGGAATATTGTGAAAAGAAAATAGGTGTATCCCGAGAAAACCTGTCTCTATAACCGGCCTTGTCTATCAATCCACTGACAGAATGTGACTTCAGTGTGTGTTATTTGAAGTTTAGTTTCCTTGTCTTGCACACTTAAAGCGAATTATGTAATCAAACACTTGAAGTTGTATTGCCCTTACAAGTTTCTCGGCATACCAAAACTGTCTTTTCCCAGGAGAGGTTCATAATTTAAAAGTTTTGTAGCTATTGAATATTTTTCATTCGCATTGCGTACATGTTAACTGTTACTTAAGCCTATATATTTTTTCATTTAGTTTCAATTTACCTCTTTCTTCTGTCATAGTAAGCCTATTTCTTACTTGTTATTTGGTTTTTTTTGTCACGTTTATCAGGAACCTGATCTCATTTACATGCAATCCGAGGAGGATGATGATGATTATGATGATGATGATGATGATGATGATATGATGGTGATAGTGATCTATTCAATGCTTAGGCCTAACAGTAAGCTGTGCATAAAAACTAAAGCATACAATAGCTAAATGCACCGTATCTTCACAAAGTAATCGTAATAGTTAATTTCATCCACACCGGTTATAAATGTAAATACTATTGAAACACAGATTTAAGACTGCATGTAAACTTCGATAAAGAGTCTGAATGCATAGGCCTATATATATATATATATATATATATATATATATATATATATATATATATATATATATATATAATATACACACAGAGTGATTCACGAGGATTTACCGTCCTTTACGAAGCTTATTTCTGAAGACATTTTGAGCAAAAAAATCACATAAACATACAGTAGTTCCTATTCTCAGTATTTTCAGAGTTACACTAATTTAAAATTGTTTGTAAAATACATTTTTTCTTTAGTTTGAAGGTAAAAGAATAATGCAAATAGAGAATGAACTATTCATAAGTATCATTTCTTTAATTGGCAAGTATTATGAAGCTAAAAATGTGCTGTGAACTCCTTAGTTGCTTCGTACAGACATATTTTTCTACTTTTAACTAGAAAATTAGCTACATCATTTTTACGCACTTATCACAACATCATTTTTACAGATCACACCACTTCCATCGACTTAATTATTTGCAGTTCAATTTTTCATCCTAATTTACAGTCTTGGAGAGTTTACAACACATTAAAAAAAATGTCGCCGTCCGCTTGAGTACACTTGGCCGCACACTTGTGAACGGCACTCGTCGCTCTACGTAACTGCATACGGCTATCTTTGATTTCCGTTGCGCTCGCGCTGGCTGCTGACTGCACGCTGACCAAGATCACGCGTTCACAGCAATTCGTTTCAATAACGAAACGTAACTCTGTGAATATTGAGAATAGGACCCATGTTTGTACGACATTTTTTGCTCAGAATATCTTCGGAAATAAGCTCTGTAAAGGACGGTAAATCCTCGTGAATCACTCTTTACATATGAATATATATAAAATAACATTACAAGAAGGATGTGTTATAAAATATATATGCGGAATTACTGACGATAATTTGTTTTTAAGCAAAAATAGATGTAAGTTACTATTGAAAATAAAGAAAAGGAAGAATGAGAAATAAAAAAACAGAGGGGGAAATAGGAGGAAAATTGTACACATTATTTACTGCTACTGTATGTAAATTCTTGGCTCAATATTAATTCTAAACATGTATGTATTTATTCACAGTGCAATGGGTATAGACCCGATGGCAGTGGTAACTAATTACACTCAATAATGACAATAATAAACTTATTAATTAAAAATACAATTAATAATAATACTAATAATTGATACTAATAATAATAATAATAATAATAATAATAATAATAATAATAACAACAGGGAACATCCTAAATTAAATGAAGCACGATCACTTAAAATAACATTTAAAATAAATCTAGGCTAATTTGTATCCTAAATCTAAGTTCGAACTAAAACCCACGAGTCTGATATGTTCATATCTGCACAAGTACCTTTCCACATTACATTAATTTCGCTTTCAACTCACTCACTGCACTGGAACTACGACACATTTCACTGATTCTATCCTGATTTCGCTAACACTTCAAAAACATTTCACTGTTCAAATACTTTGCACTGCCACTATAAACTATAAAGCTTCACTGACAGGAACACGTTTCACTTACACAACACACTTCACTGACACAACACAATTCTTCACTGACACAACACTTCAATAACAAAATATAATTTATACCCTTTAAATACTGTGTATAATTACTGTCTATTAGTAAAGTCCTAAGCCTATTTTTAAATACATTTTTGGTTGTTGGTAAAGCCTTCAGTAAGTCTGCAGGTAAAGCATTCCAGTCCCTGATAGTAAGATTGAGAAAAGAAAACTTTCCAGTGTCCGTCCTCTGTCTTCTTTCCCTCAATTTATATGAGTGGTCGTTCCTTGAAGAGTAATTTGGCGGCTGTAACCTATTTTTTATTTCTCTCCAGGCAGGCTCACCTTTGTATGTTTTGAACATTGCGCATAATCTAATTCGCGTTCACCTGTCCGTGAGTGTGTCCCATTTTAATGGTGAATTTTTCCGACAACACTTGAGAGCCCGTTTTTTAATCTTTTCCATTGTCTTAATATGTTCTAATCTGTAAGGATCCCAACATGCAGCACCATATTCCATTACTGGACGTACTAGTGATTTATATGCAATCTCTTTGGATTTATCAGAGCCTTTTCTTAGTACCCTCATCACTAGACTTCGTGAATTGCCACGAGAATCGCAAGGTTTACTGCGCACGCCGTATAGACTGGACTTGCAAAGGATAGAGTATGCTTCTAATGTAAACACTGAGCAGTATACTGCGGTTCCAATAAACCTGTATCCTGCATTGAAAAAATATAATGAATGATCATTGAAATAGGAAATGTCTAAACATGTAAATACACAATTATTTTATAGTGAGATATATTAACTCTGGAAATTTAATGTAAGATACATCATCTTTGAATATGTGCATTGCAGTGAAGAATTACGTACAGTTTCCCTGGAAAAGGATGAGACGATTGAATATTCCTAAGTCTCAGATGTAAGACAATGCGCATGATCGGAGACCAGAGCACCGATACACAAGATAACGAATATTGAGTTACTTAAATTCAGGCTATTTGGTTTGTTACTAGCATCGTTCCGAAATTCACTTCAAAAACTGCAAAAAATATGATATTACGTAAATAAAGGATAAATATATACATAAATCGTGTAGTTAAATCGACAATGGACCTTCATGACTAGATCGACACTCCTCACAGAAAGGAACGCTTTCATGTCGTTTCAATAGCTCAGACGGTAAGACTTCTGCGTGTTGTGTAGAAAAGTGCGAGTTCGATTCTTAGTCTACACAACGATTTTTTTTTGTCTAAATAACGTTGAAATAGCTAAGTAACGTTGAAATAGAGATTTACAAAGTCCTGAGATTAAGTGTTAATGATCGCAAACAATACAAAATTACAAGTTATAATATTATAAACGTTAATCTAATGAATGCACATATACACACATATACAAGGTAAATGCATATATATTAAAAACTAACAATTAAAATGAAATTAAAAAATATATGTAATAATAGACAAACTTTTACAAAGGTTTAGAGTCCTTAGGCTAAGTCATATGTTGAGTAATTATTACAATATTTTATTAATAGCTTTCCCGTATGTGTAAGAAATGCACTCGCACAAAACAATTTTTGTTAAAAGTATGGCTTTGGATTATTTCATTCTCACCCCTTCAGTTAATTTTAACTATTTTATCTACGTGTTTGCAATAGTGTTTCATTTAATGTGCATTCAATTTTATTCATGTTATGATTGAATGAAAAAGCACTGTTGCAGTTATTGACTAATTACATATATTAATACTAATTCTTAAATGCATCTGTTAAGCAACCTATTGCAGTATCTTTTGCAAAATCTTGAATGTTTAAGTTGTTAATAATATTTCTGTACTATATACTATAATAAGTTAAAAGAATTTGCAATAGATTTGGGATCCTCTACTTTATAATCATTGGTTTTAATGAAAAAAATATTTTATTTCTTAGGATATCTACAAGTTTAAATTTAATAATATTCCGAATAGGTTTAATTGTATTATCTGAATTTTGTACTTTTCTATTCAAATATATTCTATTTCCCTGTTTCACAATTTTTTATAAATTACACTGTACTTTTTGCAGTATTTAAGAACATGAGGATCATTACATTGCAACACATTACACATAGATTCTTCTTTTTAATACATGAGATAAGTCCCTGCGTTATCTACATGTTTTTACTTTTGAATTTTTTCACAACATTGAGTGGAGAACATCCACTGAAGTGATTATGAAATTAAGTGAAAAATGCAATACATTAACTCTTAATATCAGTAGTACCAGTATCATATATGTTTTTCCAAGATTCATTTTGTAGACATAAATGTAAATAATCACCAGTTACAGCATTTACGATCCTTTCTTAGTTTTTAAATTAATATTTTGAAATTGTTCAGTGGCATTGGAAACACTTAGGATTTGTTTATCATGTTCAGACAAGCCATTGATTATAGGTTCTGTCGAATAGGAATTCAGTCTAATTTTGTGTACAAAACATTTATCAATGGCTGTGCTACTTCAGCTTGTAAGCTGTGGGAAAATGACTCTGCGACCAAGGTTTCCAGTTTCAAGGAGTGAATTTAATTTACTTTTACGGAAAAGTTCCGAGAGATAATCTATGTTTATGTCACTACAGATCACAAATTCCATATAAGATTTCTAAAGTATTTTCTTTACAAATTCAATGTTGGCTATAAATATTAATAAATAGTGTAAGAAATATGAATGATTGTAGTTAGAAGTCTGATTTACATTATAAAAAGCAAGAAGTTACATTCCTCCGCAAAATTCGAACTTTCGATGATGGTTTTGTCGTCCAACGCACAACCACGGACCTATTCAATGCTTATGTTAATAACCTACAATTTAGCTGTAGCAATGTGGTGTCATAACTTGGGGTTTGTTTACCTAATGTAATTAGATTTAATTTGATTAGTTTCGCAACAATTGGACTTCCTGTTATATCCTGTTATTTAGATATTTAATTTAGGGTTGATTTATTAACTCTTACTATGCAAGATGCCTGTTATTTCAATAATTCTATATCACGTTAAATAGTCATTGTCTACACTAAAGTATTATCGTCATCCCTCATTTCTCATCGTAATGGCGAACCGACATGACATGAGACAGCGAGTTATAGCTCTAGTTGAGGCTGGATATGGGGCTAGATCTGCTGGCCGTTTGGTCGGTGTTCCTGGAAGTACAGCCGCGAGGTGGGTTCATCGTTACCAAAATTTAGGGGAGGTCGAAAATCGCCCTATTCCTGGGCGTTCGCGGATTTCTTCATTGGAAGAGGATGCTCTCTTATTCGAGACAGTTCGACAGGACCCCTTTCTGACCGCTAACCAAATAAGAGCAGCATCTAACTTTCCCGGCTCTTCACAGACTGTGATCAGCAGGTTGAGGAACCGCGGTATTAGGAGCCGGAGGGCTGCGCAAATGGAAATATTGGGGGAAGCACAAGCTGTCGACCATCTTGCCTTCGCTACCAATCGACTGGATTTCGATTGGAGAAATGTAATTTTCTCCGACGAAACAACCATCTCGAGTGATTACGAAGGTCCTGTCCGTGTCTATCGTGAGGATGGTCTCCGACATGACCAGCGCTATGTGCACCGACGTGAAAGATCGGGGCGCTTTAGCATATCGTGTTAGAGGTGGATGTCTTACGATGGACCTGGCGTTATAGAACGCATCGATGACCGGTTTAATGCGGGAACTTACGAGCACATTCTGGAAAATCTATTCCTTCCCTCCGCCCGGGAACACTTTCCCGAAGGAACATTGCTGTTCCAGCAGGATAACCATCCCGTGCACTATGCTGCAAGCATTCAAAGATGGTTTCAAAGGAGACCCGAGATCGAAATCATTAATTGGCCTCCGAAGTCACCTGATTTGAATGTTATCGAAAATTTATGGGCGGAATTGCAAAAGAGAAGGATAGCCACCTATGCTCACAGACGTCCTCGAAATCGAGACGAATTGTGGGATCAAGTTGTTGACACCTAGGAAGATCTCGCCGGGGATCAGAACTTATTCCACAATCTCGTGACATCCATGCCGGATCGACTTAGAGCTGTAATAGAAGCTGATGGCATGTGGACAAGATATTAAGTTAACAGGTCTCTTTTTGTTTCTTATCATTTTTGTTTGAGGAAATATACTTTTAACTTCCAAGTAAGATTTATTTTTTGACGAGGTTCAGCCCACTTGTAAGACCCAGAAATTGGGCATAAATTATTCCATATTTTTGACAAATTAGACAGTCGAGGAACTCTGAACAAATTAATTACACCTCAATAAAAAAAAGTTTTACCCGGGATCGAACACGAGACGTTTCGGTTATACAGTGGAACCGACAGGCTACTATATGAGCTAACGAGACAAGACAGTGACAGCAGCAGTCCAGAATGTAGATCCCTTAGCAGGCATTTGCCATTCGGTACAGTGAAGCAACGATATTTTGTGACTCGAGCTATGTTGTGAAATCCTGGCCTTAAATGGCAGTCTTCTTCGTGATCCTTATTCTGATCCTTGTCCTTGTTGTGGTCCTTGTAACAATTCTTGTACTATTTGTCATGTTATGTATCCCTACGTCGATATCGAGTGAACCGCGCTGTAGAACTTTAACTTCCGACGACCAAGAATCGTCTCATTCTTTTTCAGGGTAACTGTACATTTTGACGACTGCAAAGTAACCTCCTCCGATGGTCACTTAAGCAGTTTTTATTTTGGGAAAAATGTACGTTCAACATCACACGATGTATTACCTACATATTTCAAGAACGGAAAGTCACTACTTTTTAGTACACCAACTTCGGATGTCTTGTCGTGACCTGATAGAACATCATTTATAATACGAAGTTGTGAACAGGCAGACTTTTTAGCAATAATGTTTATGAACTTACATTTCACTTTTTCTGAGATTAGTGAATTCTTATTTTGGACAACGGTTTGTGATACTTTATCCATTATATTAAGGGCTTCTGAGAGTTGTAATTTAGAAGATTCTAACAGGATGATGCTTTTGGACACGATTTTAAAATTAGAATCAATGAACAGAATATCTTCCAATAGCTGTTCAGAAAGCAATGATTTTACAGCAGCAACAGCGGAACTGTCTGTGCTATCCAATGCATCAATTACCTCCATTATTTTGCCGTAATATTCTCCATAATAATTACCAGCATCCAACCACGTTCCTCAACGGGTCAAGACTGGCTGAGGAGGTAAAGGTATTCCAGGGGCAATTATTTGGAACAACAACACTCTCATTGTAGTATGTTTGATTGAATTCTTGTCTGCACTGTACAAATGTTAAGCCCTGACTATTTCAACCACAGTAATGCAAAAACAAGTGCTTACATAGGTATACATTAGCTGTAGCTCCTCTATCTATTTGGACCGGTCACAACTCTTAACATGAACTGCTTATACTACGAGACTGGGCGGACGTTCACCTCCTCTATACTACCTTACATCGGCAACTTGATTGCATGCTGCGTGTGGCAATTCAACGAAGTCTACTCATCACAAAGTGTAACGCTCTCCATGCTTTTCCCGCTGTGTCTGTAACGTGTTCCCCCCCAGCCGAGATCGCTGCTACGTCAGTTTAAAGAGGCCTACAATCTAATCTGATAAAGAATTTAATGATATTGACTATAAACTCTTTGTAGGAAATACTGAGACCGTCTGCTAATAATTAATATGCCTATTGATGCTGTTATCATAATTATCACATTTCTTAAGAGTCCACAGAACAATGGGGGCTTTCCATTACATTCTATAACTAATGATTCTCAACTAGGCTATATAATGATTTGAAGATGCCAAGGGAATTGAGTGTGTCCCGATGAAACCGAACCTTGTATAATGTTTTGCTCACATCAAATTCTTCTGTTGTCTCTAGGATAGGAATTCCTATATTCGGTGTGAAGAACCAACTAAAGGCAAATAATCGTTCACTTTGCAAGTTATTTTTCCTACGTAATCGAACGTCTACATATGAAACATATTTTGTAACAAGAAATTAAACTACAAAGAATTTCCTTTGTATAAAAAGTTTAAGATGTATTTCAGACTCTCAGCTTCTTAAATACTTCATTCCATTCAGAAGGATGCTAGAATGAGATACAAAATCAAACACGACAGTATTTTTTGTAGTCTGTCACATTTCATAGTCACACAACATACAATTTTTTAGAAGTTACGTAAAAGAATTACATTTGGTTGAGTAACTAAGATTATTATTCATGGGGACACTTTCTGGTGATGATCAAATTATTATTATTATTATTATTATTATTATTATTATTATTATTATTATTATTATTATTATTATTTCCATTCCTAAAAATTAACTTGCGAGTTTATAGAGTGCAGAATGACGTGACGAAGAAAAAACAAAATCAAGCAATAATTTAAACTGAAGGTACGATATTGTGGTAAGTGATAAGGTCAAAGTAGTAGGCTAATAGAAAAAGAACTGAAATAGCATATTAAGAAACCAATCATTATGTTGATAATACATATCTAATATAAAAAATTGGAAACTGTGACTTTATAGATAATGTTACAGGCGGTCCTTAGGCCTACAGAATTAATGTAGAGGAGAAACTCCTCGTCGATAGTAAAGATAGGTAGGCTAATGTGTACCGAAATTATTATAGGCGTACAGGAGAGAGATAGCCCTTTTGGCAGTAAATGAAAGAGACGGGACTAGTCTTTAAGGAAACGAAATTGAGATTTTAAGAATTGTAGCAGGGTACAGAAAAATAAATAAGAAGCAATTTAGACATAGATGGGTAATTATAAACAGCTTAAATGATGAAATGAGAGAATATAGAGATAACATGTTGCGTGAATATTCTATTATAGGCTAAGATTTGTATTTATTGATGAAGAAGATAATATAATTTATCTAATATAAAGATTTTTCCAGTTACAATAATCTTATAATCAATTTCTGTGTCAGGTACAATTTTACGTGGGGCTACATTAATTGGATTACATTGTGCAGAAAGGAACCAACTCACAAACAAATTTAATATCTCAGTAATGAAATAATTCCAAGGATCCATATTTTGAACAAAGATATATCCTATAATACGCTTTTGTTTAAAACAATAAGTATGTATTTACATTTATTTGTGAATGTATTACTTACGTTCAACTTTTAAGTGCATTTTTCTCAGTTTAGGTATCATGTGGATTGGTTTCTTTTCGCAAAATGTGGTCCAATTATCAACATTTTTTTTTAAATTTCAAAATGTGTATAAAGAATAGGCCTACACATTTCAGTAATACTTCGACAATAAGATTGTTTATAAACTACAAGTATTAACCATAAAACTAAAACTACCTTGAATTTAGTGGCGCACACAGAAATATGTTTTGGGGGGGGGGCTATTAATAAAAGCAGTGCAATAGAGCAACATTAATGCTACAGGCCTATAGCTGTATCCTTACGCGAAGCTTGGATGGTTTGAAAATTACACACTGCGTCACTGAGATGTGATTGGCTGGTTGGAATGGTTAGAGCTACCAGACATACTCTGAATAAAACTTACAGAAGGAACTTCGACCATTATTGAAAGTTCGAGCTTTTAAAAATAAAGGTAAAAAATACTAACCGGTACTGGAAATACTAGTAAAGCCCCACTTTTATTATTGCGATTTTCTACTTACTGACCTCAATGTAAACCAGTCGCATAGATTACAACGCGTTCATAATTCTTGTGTTCGCTTCGTCTGTGAAGTCCGTCGTGCTGATCACATTACCCCATCCTTCCAAACTCTAAACTGACTACGGCTTAACGAATGTAGAAATTTGCATCCCCTTGTTCTCCTTTTCCAAGTCCTTCACACCTGTACACCTACCTAGGCCTACCTTGCCTCCCGCTTCAGCTACCTATCATCATAATCACAATCTCTACACACGCACGCAAAATAGCCGCATACTAGCCTAACCAACACATACTTAAGACATCATCGTAAACGTATTCATCATCATACACAATCTCGCTACCGCGCTTGCGGAATACCCTACCCAGTGACATCAGAGAGTGTCGGAATTTAACTGTATTCAAAGATAAACTTATTAAGTATTTTCTTACTGCGTAGAGTGCAATGCAGTAAACTGAGCATTCTAAGCTATTGCAAATGTTTCGAAATTATTACTGTTTTATTTCGCTTTATATTTGTATAGTCAGCTACTTATTCCTAGATATTTAGATATTTTTCTTAATCAATAATAACTTATATTGGGTAGGTAGTCAATAATCTATATTGCATTAGTACTTTTTGCGCTAGCCTAATTATTATGGTCTTATCTTCCTACTTGTATACTGTACACATTTTATCCCCCCCCCCTTTTTATTTTTTTTTTGCATTTTTGCATTTGTGTTTTTTTGTATTTGTATCTGTAATTTATTTAGTTAATTAATCTTTTTTACTTGCTTTTTCTCTCTGCATTTGTTTTTCGTATATGTCTATTTGTATTCTGGTGGTGTGGTTGAGAAGGCCTGATGTCCTTAGCTCCATGAGATTAAATACATAAATAAATAAATAAATAAATAAATAAATAAATAAATAAATAAATAAATAAATAAGAACTATATTCACATACGAGTTTGTTTAAAGATAAATGATGCAAAGATCACACACTCTCCACAATAACAGATAGACATGTCAAGGCATTAAAAAGGTTTCTTCTTCTATCTTTCTTTTTCTTCCTTTTTCATTTGGGGTCGCTTGAGCCTTCTTAGTCCCCCCGTGGGTGCGCCACTGTTTGGATTGAACAAATGTAGATTCCTACACGCAGTAAATATCTAAAGGATAAGTGGAAATGATGATTCGGATATCAAATTTTGTTTATATTAACATTTAGTTTACCTGGCAGTAAATTCATTATTGCTATAACACGGAAAGAAATTATATATTATTTATGTGTGTAATAATTATAAATTACATTATTGTCATATATTGATATCACAGTTTATACTGTATACTTACTGATTCGCACGCTCTGACTCCTATGCGAGGGGTGCTGGACTGAGAGAGAAGGCGGGCACGAGCGGCTAACTATGTGTTGTGAAACCACGCGGACCACGAGGGGTAGAAGAGGCCAAACGGGCCCAGCTCGTGGCTTCGTAGTGGGCTTGGTGTCGCTTCCAAAAGATCGATGGGGGAGATTAGAGAAAGGGTGAAGTGGACACGACTTCCCTACCCTCGCAGATCCACCCTCTAAAATGGCCGGCTGCTCGTTTGACCTCACGCGGCCGGCTGAAACATTCACTGTCTTAATCGAATTTGAAACCGGACCAGCACACGATCAGTCTGCAGTTGGGGTGTTACGTGCAGTAATGGCCACTTCACGGCTATGTCAAATAAATAAAATAATTCACCAATAAACTGTTGTTACTTAATGTTTGAAAATGGCCGAAATATCTTTTGACGCTGAAGACTGCTCTTAGCATTTGAGTTATTTCTTTTTACATCCCTGTTCCTACTAATATTATATTAACCGCAGCAATATTTGATAATATCATTGATACTATAACTTATATTACTATAGCTATAGCTGATATTATTGCTATCTGCCTTTGTGGTAGCGAGCGGGCTCAGAGGTCGGGCGTCGATTCTAATCCTGCTTGAGAAAATAAATTGGTTTGTCTTTTTTCCCAACTTCCTCAACTTTAAGGCTAATTCCATAGTGAATTCTACTACTCATCTCGCCATAGTAAGCATTCAGAGTTTTCCAAAACTAGTAAACCCATTTGATTTGTTGATTAAGTTACTAAAAAATCTTTTGAGCTACTATAATAATAATCCATGGCTCTACAGCTCTCTAAGGGCCCAGGCCGACCAGCCCATTGCTGGCCTCACGGCCACATGCTGAAGCAGAGAAGGACGATCAACCAACCAGAATGGAAATATCGTGTGGTTAGCACAATGATACCCCCCCAGCCGATATAGCTGGCTTTCGTAACCGCATTTCACTACCTATCGTAGTTACCCAAATGCTTCGCGATGCTGGGTGGACACCGGTCCCATACACTGATCGAAATTTTCAGATAAAATTTCTTCCCCCATGAGGACTCTAACCAGCGCGCATTCCGTAACGCGAGTCCTAGGCAGGATGCCTTAGACCACGACGCCACGGCACGAGAGTTTCAGCTAGAATAGAAACCATAACTTAATATTTATTATAAATCTACATTTTGGGCATTTTTTCTGTAAAATTAAGTTACGCAGATGATCACCGTTAATAGGCCTTCTCCCACACGGACGAACTCAAGACAATACATTTTCCATGATTCTCCAACGTTTCTTAAGACAGATCACGAATTGCAACTTTAGAGCAGCAAGATCTGTGAGCTCTGGCTATCTCTGAGGACAGTTATTGTTTCTATTCCGCGATATCACATGATTTGGAAATACCTTTTGTAGGAATGTCATGGTCTATCTTGAAGTGTGACAGATTCCTCCAAATTGTTGGAATCACATCTCCCCGCTGTGCATAAATATAATTATCAAACATGTAGCGATTATGTTCGCTACAGTGGTAGCAGTTTCTTGATCATCCTAAAAAAAGGATGAGTGTAATTTCACACGACACATGAAGAGGTTTTGGATGGACGTGTAGGCCTACTGATCTTCCTGTTGGCTACATGTACCAATTAAAGAAAACTACATTAAACACTTTAATCACACTTACATTCTATGCATCAGTACAGTGAATAATGGCCTAGTAGGCCTAGCAATATTAGGCCTAATGAAGTATGGTTGAAGAGCCACTGTGTTCAAAGTGGCGCGAAATGTAGGCCTATGGCTTTTTGCACCCTATCATAAATGTAGAAACATCCAACATTCCAGATCTTAATTCCAAGAAACCTGAACACAGATCACGAGTGTAAGTTAAAGTTCAACGAGAAATTAGAGATTAGAAAATGTGGTTAGTAAAATTTTCAAACTACATAAGCGAAATAAATGACGATGTCCATAAAAGTGGAGGAAAACGTATAGAATTAAGAACATTGCAACTGAAGATGCCAGTATCAGACTAGAGACAGAAGGATTTAAACGTTGAAGTGAACAATTATTTTAGTAATTTCCCTTGGAAGATCATCATGGTCATTATCACCATTAGGCCTGCTATCACCACCACCGCCACTTCAACCATCATTAATGCAGAAAGAAATGCCGAACTTTTTTTTTTTTTTTTAGTAATCACAAGTATAAGTAGTTCATACGAAAAAATACTCCAAGTTAAAGAAATAACGAATTTTTTCTACATTTATCTCCAACACCTAAAATGAGGTACGATATTTGGCCATACACAGAGAGAATTCTCATAGATTTGTTAGTGATGGAAACAAAACTGATGAGAGTAAAAATAATTTTTGCTTGAGAGATATAGGATTCAGATATTAAAAAAATATAGTGTTATCTTAAATTGGAAGAAACTTTTGAAATAAAACAGTTACCCCTTAACTTAAGTTACATCAGTCGAATATTAGACGGTATTTTCTTTCCTTCTTCTTTCTTTCTTTCTTTTTGTTTCTTTCTCTCTTTCGCTCGTTTACTTTATTTCTTTCTTCCTTCCTTCTTTCTCTCATTCGTTCTTTCTCTGTCCCTTTTCTTTCTTTTCCCTCTCTTTATTTCTGTCTTTCTTTCTTCCTTTCTTCTTTCTCTCTCTTTCTCTCTTTCTTTTTTCTCCCTTTCTTTCTGTCTTTCTTTCTTCCTTCTTTCTGTCTTTCTTTCTTTTTCTCTTCTTTCTCTTTCTTTCGTTTTCCTTTCCTTCTTTCTCTCTCTTTTGTTCTTTCTCTTTCATTCTTTCTTCTTTCTTTCTTTATTTCTTTTTTCTCTCTTTCTTTCTGTTTTCTTTCTCTTTCTTTCTTTCTTCTTTGACTTTATCTCTTTTTTCTCTCTTTCTGTCTGTCTGTCTTTCTTTCTTGCTTCTTTCTCTCTTTAGTTCTTTCTCTTTCATTCTCTCTTTCTGCTTTTCTTCCTCTTTCTTTCTTTCCTTCTTTCGCCCTTTCACTCTTTCTTTCTTCCTGCTTTCCCTTTCCTTCTTTCATTATTCCGTCTTTCTCTCTTTTTCGTTTTTTTGTTTGTCTGTTTCTTCCTTCTTTCTCTATTTATTTCTTCCTTCTCTCTCTTTCTTTCTTCTTTATTTCTCTCTTTCGTTCTTTCTCTTTCTTTCATACTTTCTTTCTTCCTCTCTCTTTTCATTCTTTCTCTGTCTTTCTTTCTTCCTTTCTTTCTCTTTCTCATTCTTTCTTTCTCTTTCTCATTCTTTCTTCCTTCTTTCTCTATCTTTCTTCCTTCTCTCTTTCTTCCTTCTCTCTCTTTCTTCCTTCTCTCTCTTTCTTCCTTCTCTCTCTCTTTCTTCTTTATTTCTCTCTTTCGTTCTTTCTCTTTCTTCCTTCCTTTCTTTCTTCTTTCTCCCTCTTTCTTTTCGTTCTTTCTCTGTCTTCCTTTCTCTCTCTTTCTTTCTTTTTCTCTTTCTTTCTTTCTTCTTTCTCCCTCTCTCTTTTCGTTCTTTCTCTCTCTCTCTCTTTCTTTCTCTTTCTCATTCTTTCTTCCTTCTTTCTCTATCTTTCTTTCTTCTCTCTCATTCTTTCTTTTTTATTTCTCTCTTTAGTTCTTTCTCTTTCTTTCTTCCTTTCTTCTTATGTTCCTGTCCAAGGTTAGATTCTAACCGCAAACATTTGTCTTCACAAAACATAAAAGTTGCCATGTGTTATGTGCGTAATAGTCTGCACTTCCTCAGTATGAGTATTAGGCCTGTTGGTCTACTATAGGCTACATTTCATTTAAAAAAGAATCGCCGTTCTCTTAGCTGAATCTTTTTTAGTCTGTTTACGAAAAATGCAGAAATCAGAACTACTCGTTCTATTTACAAAACTCAAGTCATGCGAAAAATTTAGTAAAAAGTAGAGAAGCAATTTGTGTTATATCCTATACATATACGGGAGGAAGGGGTTGCTAGTGGTGCGAGTGCTTCACTCGGGGAGGCTTCTCATATTCCGCGCACGCCCTTGCCTCTTCCGTGCCCCCTCCCCCCCGTACCCTGAGGGTCGAGATGGCCCCACGATGACCCAAGGAAGTGAAGCGATTCTCTAAGGACTCGTTCCGACAGGCACGGACTTTAGATCCAGCCTCCTGGCTACTGCACCGAGACCGTTAAATGGAAATTTATAACACTTTTATCCCTCAGCAGGCCGCTAGCCCGCCCTCAGCCGACAGCTTCTCGTGCCAGCCACCGTGTGTTCCGAAATGGATTTGATCGTTCGGCCTCTTTATATTCAATTACCATCTAGTCGTTACATACCTAAGTGCGTCCCGCGTAACCATGCAAGAAACACCTTAGCAGTGTCTGAGTCCTGCTCCTCTCCTCTCACTGCAGTACTTCCATTTCGGGAAAATTTTTAAAGAAAAGTTGTGTAGAAAATTACAAAACATTTTGCTTGCAAAATTGCATTTTAATGTATTTAATAAAGTATTTAACGACGCTCTATAAACTGTCGTGGTCTAAGATATCCTGCCTAGGACTCGCGTTACGGAATTAGAGCTGATTCGAGTCCTCATAGGGGAAGAAATTTTTTTAAGAAATTTCGATCAGTGTATGGGACTGGTGCCCACCAGCATCATGATTCACTTGGGAAGCTACGGTAATTAGCGAAATCCGATTACAAAAGCCAGCTATAACGGCTGGGGGAATCATCATGCTAACCACACGATACGTCCATTCTAATTGGATGATCGTCCACTTCTGCTTTGGCATGTGGCCGTGAGGCAGCAGCCGGCTGGTCGGTCTGGGCTCTTAAAAGTTTGTAGCGCCACGGATTATTATTATTATTATTATTATTATTATTATTGTTATTATTATTGTTATTATTATTATTATTATCATTATCATGACTACTACTATACTAACTGTACGTTTACCTAGTGTAGATGAAATTGGTGATAGCAAAATGTTATCTTACCGATATGAGTCCGAGGATCGGCTAAGGAACAAGGTACATAACATTATTTTGCAGTAGGAGAAAATATAGGATAAAATCAAACGATACAATCAGCCCAAACGAGTTCGAACTCACGCTCCAGTGTACCTTCGGTGCACGAGTCCAATTCGTTACTAATAGACCATAACAGTGGCCAAACTTAAGAAAAACTATGTTGGTTGTTCGATATAGCCTATAGGAAGGTCTATGCTGCAGAATATTTTAATAGAAACTTTTGACTCAAATGACAGATGAAATACAGCGAAAGTTAGTACAGATGTCATACCATATAGTCTAGACATAGACACTATAGACACATAGACACTTATCCACGAGCCATCACTTTACTTTCGTAGTTCTAAACAAGGTGATTTAGTTGGACTGTAACACATCGGAACGCCGCGCCGATCCGGAAAATAAAAATATATGCATGTCGAAAACATGATAATGCCAAACTTGATATCTCGAACGAGTCCATTAGGCGCTTGCTGGATTGATTAGGTGATTTTTTGAAAATATTTTTTCCACGTAAATCACTGTCTAAACATTTTAAAATGACGGATGTGCAAAATATTTGATAAGGAATTCTAATAATTTATTATGAAATGTAGTAGGATATGTAGAAAAAATATTTTTTCACCTTCTCAAAAATTAGCAAATAAATGAAATTTTGTATTTTGAGCCTAAGGCCAAACAAAACTACGTGGCCAAACAGACTATAAACCGTATCAGAATTCTGTAACAAGTTGAAGACGGAAACCTTGAGATTAAGATACATTAAGAGAGTGACCCATGTCGCCGCGAATGTGGCTCAAGTGCAAGCACGCTAGTATTTCAGCTAGGCGGCCCAGGTTCAATCCCCGGCAAAGTTGTGACGGAATTTGTAGTGGACAAAGTAGACATAGCAGAGGGATTTTCTCGGGGTACTCTCTTTTCCCTCTAGCATTCTACCAACACTCTCCACCTCACCTCTCATTTCATCTATCATCCGCAATAGTAAAAGTAGGCTGGGGTGAAATCTTGGAGGTAGTACGGGATTTTACTTGAAGTAAGTAAAGCGATAGGTTTGGAAGTAAATCCCTAAAAGACAAAGTATAAGATTATGTTTCGTGACCAGAATATTGTACGAAATCGAAATATAAAAATTGGAGATTTATCCTTCGAAGAGGTGGAAAAATTCTAATATCTTGGAGCAACAGTAGCAAATATAAATGACACTCAGGAGGAAATTAAACGCAGCATAAATATGGAAATGTCTGTTATTATTCTGTTGAGAAGCTTTTGTCGTCTAGTCTGCTGTCAAAAAATCTGAAAGTTAGAATTTGTAAAACAGTTATATATATATATATATATGTATATATTACCGGTTGCTCTGTATAGTTGTGAAACTTGGACTCTCACTTTGAGAGAAAAACATAGATTAAGGGTACTTGAGAATAAGGTTCTTACGAAAATATTTGGGGCTAAAAGGGATGAAATTACAGGAGAATGGAGAAAGTTACACAACGCAGAACTGCACGCATCGTATTCTTCACCTGACATAATTATGAACATTAAATCCAGACGTTTGAGATGAACAGGACTTGTAGCATGTATGAGCGAATCCAGAAATGCATATAGAGTGTTAGTTGGGAGGTCGGAGGGAAAAAAACCTTTGGGAGGCCGAGACATAGATAGGAGGATAATATTAAAATGGATTTGAGAGAGGTGGGATATGATGGTAGAGAGTGGATTAATCTTGTACAAGATAGGGACCGATGGCGGCCTTATATGAGGGCGGCAATGAACCTGCGGGTTCCTTAAAAGCCATAAGTAAGTAAGTACGGGTTTACGATCCTGATATAGAAGGGCTTCGGGCTCCGGGCCTCTGGAGCTTCTTAGACTATTCGTGTGTGTATGGACGGGATCTGGCTCTAGCAGAGGTTGAGACTTGATGGCCAACCTGTCAGCATTGGATTCATGAATTCCACTCAGGCCATCTGTCGAACTGGATATATACAGATAACTTCACGTATCCGTGCTTAAATCTGCTCCATAAGTCGCCTACCAATGATCGGAGAAATGATAAGTCTAAACATAAAAATAGAATGGAGAAATGTTGCTGGAATCATGTCGATGTCTATATTAGGAAAACGACGGAAAACTCTCACCGTGAATTTGATCGGTTCCTCTTCTGTCTCCTTTCATTTGGACACTAATGGAATGCACTGCTGTTTTGAATTCTGTATCATTGCAATTATTTTGTTTGAATATAAGCCGGATCGGGTGGCTATGCGGTATAAAACTCGCTTCTTTTATGTGGTACTATCCGGAGCTTCGTGGGTTCGATTTCTGCCCCAGGCATGATGGATGTACTTCGTTAAGTTCTGTCCTGTGTGTGTCTCTGTGGGGACTCCTACGTTCTGCTAACCCTAGGCTAATGGAGGCTCACATGTGTATCGGCTTCTAGTGTATGTGATCCATAGAATCGTCTTTAGCTTCTTTGCAGTCATTTCAAATTAATCTTTTCTCAAATAGCACAATTTCTGGTCTTTTACTTCTTTACTTTTTTGCTTCCCATTAACATTTTTTTATTTAGCGTACACATTCAATGCTCCTTTAGGTTGGTATTGATTCGTAAAAGACTAGAGAGAAACAGTCTTGAACAAAGGGTGGGCAAGTTCTGTTTTCAGCGCAAAAATTTAACCCTGCTAAAAGAGTCTAGACTTAATATTATTTTGCTATTGAAAAGATTATGTAGAACAAATGGCCTGTACGAAATGATATAATTATTATAAGCACAACTGATTACTTCTTAGCACATATTTATACACTTTTATAGTCATATGGCATCTACAGCTTATATTTTGTGTGGTTGTATTTAGCAATCGTCCACACCAAACATTACACAATTTCTTTAATTAATATAGTCTATTTATATGAAGCGTGTGAAATGGAGAGACAGAATGAGAAATGAAGCTGTGCTAGAAAGAGTAGATGAAGATAGAATAATACTGAAACTGATCACGAAAAGGATAAAGGAATTCTCTTGCTTACTGACTAAGAAGAAACTGCCTATTGAAGAATACACCGAAAAGAGTGGTGAACGGAAGAAAAGTTCAGTGCAGAAGAAGATATCAGATGATAGACAACATTAAAATACATGGACAGTATGCGGAGATTACGAGGAAGGCGGAAAATAGAAAAAATTGGAGAATACTGAATTTGCAGTGAAGAACCTAGCCTACTCTTGGGCAAAACACCATAATGTTGTTCTTGTTGTTTAGTCAACTGTCCAAAGACAGGTCTGAACCCCACAAGTGATGCCAAGAAGGCACCACCTATGAGGCAACTAAGCCAGGAAATAATTGGGTAGGATGGCCAGTTTCTTTCCCCCTCCATTGCATACATCGCCCACTAGCTACATATTACACTAATCAGACTTCAGATGCATACAAACAATTATTCCTCCTCTGACATATAGCCTATCGTCAATTGAGATGTACTGCCTGGTAATAGCTGTACATATCAGCCATAACGTCAATCAGAGGACAAAAACGTTATGAATGAATGAATATTTACATAAATGTAAATTTGTAACGTGGATGCATGAATGCTCGGTACGATTTGTGAAGCACTGTGTTCTTTCGGGTTTTGCCTGATTCGGACAATCTCGAACATCATACGAAACTCACGTTGAACAAAAGGGGGAAAAAATATATAAAAATATATATGTTATGGTAACCTGTATATTTAATCGTTCTGAATCTTCAAATAGGAAGGGACTTAAATGAATCTGCTTATTTTTATATGGTTATTTAACGACGCTCTATCAACTATTGTGTTATTTAGCATCGATAGGATTGGTGGTAGCGAGATGAGGTCGAGGATTCGCCATAGGTTACCTGATATTCGCCTTACAATTGGGAAAATCTCTGAAAAAACCCAACCACGTAATCAGCCCAAGCGGGAATCGAATCCACCCCTGAGCATAACTCCGGATCGGCAGGCAAGTGCATCAGCTGAAAAGATTAGTATGAGAGGATTTTCAGTAATACAGTTTTTTTTTTCTGATATGAATATAATGCATCGTAAATTTTATATACTAAATTACAGATAGAAACATAACCATCTTTAAAGTCTTCGTATTAAAATTTGAAACATAATGTGCATAGGAGGGACTCAGATGCGCCTAAAATAAATTAATATATAGGTACATAAGCCCGTAGTTTACAATATGCATATCATTGCTTCCGAACTCATTTAATTCCTTGTTTAGAATTTTGAACAATTTCATGAAAATTTAGTAGACCTATTGGGCATAGCTATAGATAATTCCTAATGGGTAATTTAACATACAGTATCCAGCTACTATTATAATAGGGCCTACTTTACATATCGTATATCGCTTCAAAGTACAATATATTAGAGTTTTCATGTCCTGTGAAATGATGGGTACAATTCTTGTGAAACACCTTGCGCACACCATTGTACTTGTACTGTATTTGCATTGCTATCCTTATGTTCCAAGGTCTATTGCTCCAGAGGGTCAAGTGTCTACTTTCAGCACGGCAGAATTTTAAATTAAGTCTCATCACTGGCAACTAGATCCACAGTTTCCATACTTACTAGTGAATGCAAATTCTTATCGTGTTTGTACGATATAGGACATACTTAAGTACAACCACTGCTTTATTGAATTGAAGAACATAATTACTTATCGGTAGATTGTTACATTGAAGTAATTTTCATTATTCTGAATATCCTCCTTATCTGCTATGTTTCGTAGTTTCGATTAGAATTATAGAGTAAAGGCAACCCTTATATTTTATAGAGAAGTATGATTAGTAGAAATAAAAGAAAAAGGTGCCTTTCCAAGTACAGTAGTTGAATTGAGATTTTTAAGATCTTGTGTCGATTTTATTCTTTTATTACGAAAAAAAAAAACATTTAGAGGAAGGTAGCCATCAATGGACCAGCTAAAGATTTCTTATTTTATCCGTTCATAGGCTTGAACAATTACATTACTAATAAGGAATAATAAATGAAGTTTCAGTGCTGCATCCTATTTATATCTGTTTAAAGATTATCTCATTTAAAATTCGGCTATTGGTTCAATGAATGCGACAGGGTTCTATGAATGGACCACCATGTTCCCATAAATGGACCAAAAGAAAAATTTTAAAAATATCTCAAAATAATGTCAACAAATAATAAATCATAACATTGAAGAAACATAAATTCGATTAATGGTTGTTGAAGTTTTTTTACTTCAATTGTAATCGTATTTCGAAACCAAAAATCATGAAAAACACAGTCCTTGTCATTTCAATGTTTTAAAGTTTCAGACTATTTCAAATTAGCTAATACAGTAGTTAAAAAATGTTAGCGTACAACTTTAAATTACATGACAGCAACATAATGATGTGATTCTACTTATGAAATTATTTTCTAGAGTCTGAGATTATTTTATACTGTAGATAAAACAGTCTTCCTTTTCAAGACACACATGCCACACAAAGTATTTTTTTTGACTCCACCTAACATTTTCACAAGCTTCATGTAACCCATTTCCTGCAAGACATACACTGAATCATATTTTCCTCTATGGTTTCTTCATATATGAAGGGAATTGGTTACCATGAATGATCCAGTTTAAAATGCAGTTCATTCATGGCAACTGCAGCTGGTCCATTCATAGCGACTTCGCCATTTTCTAATCACACTTCAAGAACGCTTAAGAGGTTATATAAAATTTATGAATCTACAACTGAAAAGGAAGAAGACAGAAGACTGCTTCCAGCTATATAATGTCATTTCGTAACTTAATGTCATTAAGCCAATGTGCGCTGTACCTAAAGTTACTTTAAAATTATAGTAAAAATAACGAAAACGTATCTGAGATTCTTGTTCAGCCCATGTGTTTGCTGCCGCCACCAAAGACAACTCAGGAGTGGCATACACGAGGGGGAAGCCTTGGGGTGACGTTTCACGCTTACGCAGTCAATATGACAAAGAATATGGCAACGGTCCATTGAAAACAACGGTTCATCGATGGCTACTCCCCCCTATAGGCTATTCGTTAGACTATCTCTTGAAACCTATCTGCCTATGTGGGAAAGAAGAAAGTGGATTGGGAAGCTTCCCTCCCTCGCTACGCTTCCACTTATAGCTAGCTAGCTAGCTCACTTAGCCTACAATAAGGTTCTTACGATAAGTTACGGCGCATGCATGCAAAACAGAAAAAAGTCGTTTCAGAAAAAATTGAGGAGGATCATTTTTAGAAGAGCGGACGTTACAGACTTCATGAGTTTAGGTAGGTCTAATACAGCAGCTCAATAATATGTAACGAGTGTAGGAAGGTGACACATTTTCTCAGTAGCTTCTTATCTTAGCTTTTCACAACAATTAAGTTTCCTCAACGTGACATGAAAAGTATTTTTTGTGTAATTATTATCTTGAGCTATTATCCAAGACATCCTATAACTAAAGATAATTTAATATGTATCTATATAAAATCAATTTCTGTGTTCTGGATTTTAAACAAAGGTGTTCTCTGTAATGTCAAAATCAAGATATTTTACTTCAATCGTAGATTTCACGGTTTAAGTGGTTAGGCCTACATGAAATTAATGTTTGACAAATTTAGAGTAGGTCTAATTAAAACAGCTGTATGCATCTTATATTGTAATCATTTATAATAAAGCATATTGTTTTTATATTTACGGAAGTCAGTATTCAAAAGTGAATGTTAAAATACACTGGCAATATATTGAGACTTCTTCCATGTAGGCTAATTCTAAATCTTTGAGATCTTTTTTCAGTAGTTCCTGCTGTGTAGCTTCTGGCGTTCAAACTTAGAAATTCGCAACGAAAAATATAAATACTGTAATTCTGTATGGACTCGCAACAAGCAATTTCTTTTTTCCAATCGCTTTTACGTGATTTATGTAATTTATTAGCTTACAAACGTAATATTGAAAGTCAGGATGAAAATCTTACGGCGATTCTTCAAGTGAATCGCCATAGTGTGTTTACGATTTCAAATAAAGACGCGGTAATTATTTTCTAAAATTTGTTATATCTAATATTTGTGATTCTCGAATAAACTGCCTCGTAGATACTAAATATGAACAAAATTCGACCATTGGCCTAGAAGAAATCGGCTTATACAGGCAAAAATGCAGGCAGACCGACAGGCAGATGGCAAGTTGAAAACAAATTTTTCGACATCAGAGATGCTGAAAACCATTTTTTCGACATTAGTCATACTGAAAACCACTTGTCCGGGATCAGGAATTCTGAAAACTAGTTTTTGCGGTATGAGGGATGCTGAATTTTTTTTTTTCGTCACCGGAGGTGTTGAAAACAAATTTTTCTACATCAGGGACGCTGAAGATAAGTTTTTCAGCACCAGGGCGTCTGAAAACCAGTTTTTGGCACCAGGAATGCTGAAGACCAATTTTTCGGCATCACGGACGCTGAAGACTAATTTTTCGACATCAGGGATGCTGAAATGAGTTTTTCGACATCAGAGGGGCTAAAAATAAACCTTCTGTTTCGGGGATGCTGAAACCAGTTTTTCGGCATTAGGGATGCTGAATCCGTTAGTCTACATTTTCGTTAAAGTGTCGCAATTAATTTTTTCAGCACCACAATATGTTCTGTTGTGGCTTCTGGATAGAGTACATCCTACTTTCCAACCCTTCGGGCCGAGGTTCAAT
This sequence comes from Periplaneta americana, assembly GCF_040183065.1. Classification (NCBI taxonomy): domain Eukaryota; kingdom Metazoa; phylum Arthropoda; class Insecta; order Blattodea; family Blattidae; genus Periplaneta; species Periplaneta americana. Next base: position 93,747,718 of record NC_091120.1, on the reverse strand, counting down.
TCCGGAGTGAGCGGACATAGGATATATCTGGATTCCATACAACTGGTTGTTTGTCCCTTGACCTATGATGTCTCGGCAACGGTTACACGTTATGGGGATCCCACAGCCTGCAATGTGAATATGTTTAGTGTTTATCAAATGAAATCCCTTTCTTACGCAGCAGTGGCTTGTGAGACAGCATTGGCGTAGCAGAGGAGGTAAAACAAAAGAGGAAAAACGTAGAAGAAATTGAATAATTATACAATCATAACTTTATTTAATTTAATAAAAATTAATTAAAGCGGATAGTTGTGAATTATTTTTTTCTGTTACGCCTTGTTTTCTTTATACAATTATTCTAAAATAACATTTAAATGTGACTTAATAAAGGATAGAATTGCAGTATTGGGTTAAAATCTGTGAATAATAGGCCTAAGTTGAATATCTGAATTCGAAAATTGATGTCTCATTATAGACAACTGAATTACTGGATCGAAGGTCTAAAAATTTACTAGGGAAAACACAATATGAAGGCGACAGATAAAATACCGGTAAAGTATAAATGAGCACTGTTTAACAGGGGAAATTAGCCACTGGCCTAACTCGGATGGTAGACAGGTTTGCCTATTGATCCGGAGCTACCCTCGGGAGTGGGTTCTATTCCTGCTTGGGATTATTACCTAGTTGGGTTTTTCCGAGATTTTCTTCAAATGTAAGGCGATGTCAGTTAAACTCATGACATATCTTTGACCTCAGCTCGCCAAATAATATCTCGTTACCACCAATACCAATGAATATGAACAGAATAATAGACTAGTACTTGATACGGCGTCGTTAAATAATCGACTAAAATAACAGGAAATTAGGAGGCTGCAGATAGGCTTATTGTTCTCATGTGGGCACCAAAGTTTTCTGCAGTGGAAGTGCGTGTATTGAAGGTAGTAACTGAAAGCCTCCCACTAAGAAAACATATTTTTACTTTTCAGGGAACCATAAGTAACTGGTCCATTTCCAAACTTTTAACTCTTCTCGTATAGGACTACTGGGGTCCTGTACTGCCCCTAATGTGAAAACAGAGGGGTGATGAGCTCGAGACAGATACAAAAAATATACAGGGGATGAGGCTCTAACAACCCCTACCCTCTCCGGACGATATAAATAAATGTGCTGGCAGTTTTCACCCTCGTACAATTTTTGTCCCAAAGCGTAAGAGACCTCATACCCCTAGAGGATATTTTTCCTCTCCTTTTTGTGACTCGTAAAGTTTAAAACCTATTTTGAAAATTGAGAATTTGGATCAATAGAGAAGTAGTTCGGTTAAACTAAAAGCCTGTTTGATGATGTAAGAGTGGAACAGAGAAAAATTCTCTCCGGCACTGGGATTTGAACCCGAATTTTCAGCTCTACGTGCTGACGCTCTATCCACTCTTCACATGTGTAGACATTGTGCCATTGTCATACGTCTACAACGCAGTGCATGAGGGTAGGCCATTAGAAGGAACACAAGAGGTGGAACTTAAACTGAGATGATTTGATCCGACATCGGGATGGGAATCCGGTGTGGCTTAGTGGATAGAGCGTCAGCACGTAGAGCTGAAAACCCGGGTTCAAATCCCTGTGCCGGAGAGAATTTTTCTCTGTTCCACTCTTACATTATCATATGATGACGCAGAAATTCTGCACTGAAATATCATACGTACTTCGGTACATTGTGATATATAATATACAAAAGGCTGTTTCATAAAGCATATGAATGAAAATTATGTTACATCAGAAAATTACGCAGTTAGTTTCAAATATTTTGTAATCTGGAAATTAACAGTCTCAAAAATAGTCAAATTCAACAGTTAAACAAAGAGAGCATTGGAAAAAATTTGTAAGTGTTCTATTCCTTCGTTCGTTCGTTCATTCTCCCACTAACTCACAGTTTTCTACCAGTGGGTGGTCTTCCACAGCAAACCCAGCATACTCCAATCTTCCCTATTTTCCTCCCTCCCTCCTATTAGTCTCCATATACGATCCTTAGCATATATTACAGACGTGGACAAATTATTAGCAAAATTGAAGATTTTTATTATATATTTTTACAAAATATGATTCTTCAATTTAGACTACAGTTGACATTTTTGCGTATTTCCAAATTATTAGCAAAACTGAAGATTTGTATTGCATATTTTTAGAAAATGTAACTCTTCAATTTGGACTACATTTGATATTTTTGCATATTTACAAATTATTATCAAAACTGAAGGTTTTTATTATATATTTTTACAAAATTCGATTCTTCAATTTGGAATACAGTTTGGATATTTCCAAATTATTAGCAAAGCTGAAGATTTTTATTTTATAGTTTTACAAAATTTGACTCTTCAATTTAGACTGCAGTTGACATTTTTGCTAATTTACAAATTATTAACAAAATTGAAGATTTTTACGTATATTTTTACAAAATTTAACTCTTCAATTTAAACTACAGTTGACATTTTTGCATATTTCTGTATATTGTAATGATAGAAATACGCAAAATTGTCAACTGTAGTCTAAATTGAAAAATCAAATTTTGTAAACAGAATTATCATAAAAATCGTCAATTTTGTTAATAATTTGTCCACGTCTGTATATTATATCTTCTGCTCCGAGCAGTTATAGCATTTCTCTAAATCTTAGTCCATGTTGAAAGACTGTCATATCCAAAACAAGTTGAGATCGATCACTAACAAATATTATTTATGAGACTTATTTTGAAAGGCATTTATGGAACACGCTGTACATAAATGGACCGCGTCCGTGGCTCCAACGCTAGAACGCTGGTCTTCCATTCAGGCGGCCCGTTTCGATTTGCGGCCAAGTCGTGATTGTACGTAGATAGTTCTGATGGAGGTCTCTATCGCTTGGTCCGAAGGGTTGTGGGTTCGAGTCCCGCCTCGGGCATGGGTGTTGTGTTTGTATTAGTCTAAGTAAAACAAAAGAAAACAAATGAAAACGAAAATAAAAAACAAAGATAACTTTGGTAAACGGCCCCAGGCCGTTCTAAATAAAAAAAAAATGGAGAACGCAGACGTTACAGAGCATTTTTCTTGGAATATTGCCGTTCCCATCTATCATTATACCAACATTTTCCATCCCTTCATTTAATATATTAGGAAAGTTCATGATAACAGAGAGGGTTAGGAATTGAACGGGTTACATTAGCTTCTTGTCTATGCGGATGACGAGAATATGTTAGGAGAAAATTCACAAACGATTAGGGAAAACACTGAAATTTTACTTGAAGCAAGTAAAGAGATAGGTTTGGAAATAAATCCCGAAAAGACAAAGTATATAATTATATCTCGTGAACAGAACATTGTACGAAATGGAAATACAAAAATTGGGGATTTATCCTTTGAAGAGGTGGTAAAATTCAAATATCTTGGAGCAACAGTAGTCTAACAAATATAAATAATACTTGGGAGGAAATTTAACGCAGAATAAATATGGGAAATGCCTGTTATTATTCGATTGAAAAGCTTTTGTCATCTAGTCTGCTGTCAAAAAATCTGAAAGTTAGAATTTATAAAACAGTTATATTACCGGTTGTTCTGTATGGTTGTGAAACTTGGACTCTCACTCTGAGAGAGAAATAGAGATTAAGGGTGTTTGAGAATAAGGCTCTTAGGAAAATATTTGGGGCTAAAAGGGATGAAGTTACAGGAGAATGGAGAAAGTTACACAACGCAGAACTGCACGAATTGTATTCTTCACCTGACATAATTAGGAACATTAAATCCAGACGTTTGAGATGGGCAGGGCATGTAGCACGTATGGATGAATCCAGAAATGCATATAGAGTGTTAGTTGGGAGACCGGAGGGAAAAAGACCTTTGGGGAGGCTGAGACATAGATGGGAGGATAATATTAAAATGGATTTGAGGGAGGTGAGATATGATGATAGAGACTGGATTAATCTTGCACAAGATAGGGACCTATAGCGGGCTTATGTGAGGGCGGCAATGAACCTTCGGGTTCCTTAAAAGCCATTTGTAAGTAAGTTATATTGAAAATGTAATCAGAAGGACAAGACAAGCATATTGTAATCCACACCCAACGTAAGACCTGCTCTTAAGATACACATATAGACCCCTATGTATTACTTCGCGAACACAGTCGACTGACTCTATTCCAACCTGTTGTTATGTTGCAGCTTATTGATTTTAAATATATTTTTCACATATAAGTTATACTGGTATGCCTCTGTTCGCAATGTGGAGTATCTACTACATCAAACTACAAAATTGATGATAAACTCATATTAAAAACATTTCTAAGCTATTCACACATTTTTACAATTGTCAATTTATTCTACAAACACAATGCTTATTATTCACCACCATATTTTTTTAATTTTCAGTAACAAACTTCCGTTTGTCAACAATGCAGATCACTTTTATGGACAATTTCACAATATATGAGGCATTGGTGTGTACAGTATTATTTTAAGGACGAATAATGGTATGCCACATCTTCGCTGTAAGTTAAATTGCGAAGTAATAATTTGTACAGCCAAGAAAAATGAAAAGTAAGGAACTTTTCTTTTCTTCCGCCCTGAGTACTTCGGTCATATTTAGACTAAACATATCATTTGTGATGTAACTTTGAATTGATTCCTACATAAACGCTAGCAATAAATAGGCCTAATAGGATTTAATTAGTTGAAGTAGTCCGAACGTACTTCTTATTTATTTTTCTTATCCTCTTGTTACTTTACCTTATCTTCCTCTTCCTTCTCCTCAACTCTTGACAAAAATACAGTAAACTTCAGAAATGTTGAGTTATCTCATATTATTTCAATAAAAAAAAGAAAGTAAATTTAAGTTAATTATAGTGCATTTACACTGGAAAACAACAAAGATGTACCGCATATAAAGGTAAATTTAATAATAAAACGATCCTACTTAGCAATGGTGAAGTTCTGAAACTCTACAATAAATGACAATTCTGGCATCGATATGTGGCTGCGAAATACAATTAAAAAAATAACATTTTAAAAACTTGAATTAAGTCGCAACATAGATTCTAAGATTTGTGCCAAATAAATTTAAACTCTCGTTTTGAAAGAATCATTAAATAAAATATCCTACTACTTACTACAGTTACTACAAAATTACTCCAGAAATGTCGGGGATTGCACCAGAGTTCACAAATGGAAAAGTTCGGGGCGTGTGAAAGGATTATATTGTATCATCTTATTTTTACGAAGAGATTGTATAATCGCAACAGAACCATTTTCGTCTCTAATATTTTCATTATTTTCTGTCTCTACTCGTCTCTCCTCTTTTAATACATCTTTCTTGATTCTATACATTCCTTCTTTAACTTTTATCTTACTTTCTTCGTCTCAATTTTTTTTCCTTCGTGTCCACACCTGTGGAGTAACGGTCAGCACGTCTGGCCGCGAAACCAGGTGGCCCGGGTTCGAATCCCTGTCGGGGCAAGTTACCTGGTTGAGGTCTTTTTCCGGGATTTTCCCTCAACCCAATATGAGCAAATGCTGGGTAACTTTCGGTGCTGGACCCCGGACTCATTTCACCGGCATTATCACCTTCATCTCATTCAGACGCTAAATAACCTAGATGTTGATACAGCGTCGTAAAATAACCCAATAAAATAAATAAAATATTTATTCGTTTCTATCCCCTTTCATCTTTCCCCCTATTCTGCCTTTTCTGCTTCTGTCTACATTCTACACCTCTCTTCTTTTATATCCTCATTCTCTTTTCTCATATAAGAAATCAGTCAAGAAAATATGACTTCTAACATATTGTAGACACGATTGGAATGAATAGGTAACAATGGAAAGAACATCAATATAAAATGTAAGAACTTAGCTATGGACTATGAACTCAAGAATGAACAATTGGACTCTCCAGAAAGAGAAAAGTAACCAATTTTTATTAGAATCGGATCAGGTTATTCAGTCTATTCTTTCATAATGATGGTAACATTGATGATGATGATGATGATGATGATGACGTAAAAAGTTGAAAGAAAATGTCTGGCGTTAGTAAGCTACCGGTACTGTTACTATTTACTAAAGTAAATAGACTTCAGCAATAATAATAATAATAATAATAATAATAATAATAATAATAATAATCATATAAAAATTTCCTAAAAGGCAATGTACTTTCCCAGTGAAGAATAAATGTTTTGCATGTATCCCACACCTGAGCTACTTATGCGGGGTTTTCTATATACTGTAGTTATTTTTCAGATATTCAACTGTAACTCTGATGCTACTTAGGCTACACTAATATTTAGCGTATTGTTTCATGTCTCCTTGCAAAGTGACTTCACTTTATATTAAAATGTAGATTATTCCAAGTTCCTTTATAAAGTCACTTAACTAATACAAATACATTGAGAGTCCTACTCCTAGGCTGTCTACACTGTAGTCTTTATAAACTTTCTCAAGCATTCTTCACACATCGCGATTTGTACTACTCTAGATCACAGGCTATGATTTAGGGCTACAATACGGTGCACTAACATTTCAGCAATTAAACTAGAAAACTGTTCGACGAATGAAGGAAAGCTTTATTATTACTTCTTGTATCAAATTCAGTTATAAATTATGTCATAGAGAATATTTAATTACTGCAATAACAAGAAATAATAAGAGAGAAAAAAGAAGAAATCCACTAATAAATGAGAAATTAATATAGCCTATAACAATCTCCTGAAAGAAATGTGTCGCATTGAAAATATTTAATCGATGTTGATAGATTACAGAGTAAAGGCAACGATACTTTGTAGGACTTCAGGTAGGGAACATAAGATACAAAGTTACTAACATTGAGCTGATTACCTTCACAAAAGGAGAAAAGTGTTTTATTTTGACGGTAGATCCTATGGAACTTTCGGCAGGATAATTTTTCTCCGCGAAGGTTACTTTGTTGTCTTATCAACGTATTACAATCTGATATACACTTAAATAACTTTTAACGTTAAAAAGAGACTTTAAGTAAAGGATTACAATTATTGCTACGTAATTAATATAAGGATTATGAAGGAATACATGCAAATAATTCGTCGGACTACTATTAGGCCAAATGGATTGGAAAAGATGAATTAAAGCTACGTAGGATAACTAAAATCTTGTTTACAAATGAGATCTTTTCCGCCACTTTTTAGGGCGCCACGGAGATACTAAGAACATTACTAAAAAACAGACGGAAGGGTTTGGTGGATATCTTGTTGTGGTGTGGTAGTAAATGGTTGAAAGTAGATTGTGTACTGTAATCGTAATGCACGGTGAAGTTGCGATAGGAGAGCCATCGAGTGAGAAATCCTTCCTGCGAAAGGTTGGATTCCACAAAGAAGAGAATTCTAACGGTGGATCCTGTTAAATCGAATAGAAGTTCTGCTCCAAGTGTTCGAGCGAAACTAGAGCAGCAGACGCTGCCACCATCTTGCGCATAACGGACCTCTCAGTGTGGAAACCCTTTCCGACCCCTGCGCAACATATGTTGGCTTCAAGCTTCCTCTTGGTCCATTCTCTTTGAAAAGCAACCCGTTATATCTCCACGCCTGGTGACTTCACAATCCTTAACACCATCATCTACTACCTGTCTTCTACCCTTCTAACCCATTTTAACAACCAAGACCCCCCTCCTCTTTTTTACCTGTAATAAAAAAAGAGATACCCCTTTTTCATTTAAAAAGTTTCTCTCTTCCTATTCCATTCATTTTGTTATTACAACATATTTTTACCTACTACAACCCTTCCTCTAAAACATCCCTCACTCATTTTTTACCGTACAAAAAGGGTTGATGGGAAAAACGGAAGTTGGATTCTCCCGTACGTCACAGGTATACCAAACTTATCTCGAATGGTCTGTAAACGGAAGGCATTGATGTGAGAGTAACAATTTTCATAGAAAAGGAAGAGGTTTTCCTCTCTACCTGAAGTCTGAATTGGGACGGAAGGGTAACTGTAAGGGTTAGTGGGAAAATGGGGAGGTTCTATTCTGCATAGGGATTCTTCGTACCCCTTTCATTCTTTCACATACGTCTCTGTTGTAATATCTGTATTTATTATATAGATTTTATCGGTATGTAATATGGAAAAATTTATAGCTGATACCAGAAACGTTTAAATGCTTTGAGTGCTGCAGGAACGGTTTTCTTCGAACCTAAAATGTATAGGCATAGGCCTATGTTCAATATAACTGATCAAGACATTATTGCCGTTGCTATTCTGAAGCTCTGAACTCAATTGTGTTAAATGTGCTGGAAAACGTTATTCTTAAGTTGTAACGGAAGAAAACTAATCCGTACAGTTACTCACATCTTGAGGTCTTACTTTCAGGGTCGAAGAGCAGAATATCATAGATAGTGTCTAAGGAGGGCTAGGATGAACAGATGTCCCGGTTTTATCGGGACAGTCCCAGTTTTGGGTGCCTTGTCCCACTGTCTGAAATACTTCCTCGCGACCCAAAAATGTTCCAGGTTTTTAACTCGATCACTCATTATGAGACCATTTGGATTTCACCGAATTTGCATGTACACCAATCAACGTTTTCTGAAATACCAATCCCTTCTTGATTAGTTCGAGAATGACAGAGTTAAAATAATCACATATGAACCTAAATGTTGGCTGTTCCATTTCGGCAATCGTAGTGATGAGAATGTAACCAATGAAGTTTGCGGGCAGGTTTAGCCATTTGGTTCTTTGCCTTGGTAATATCTGCTTCTTATTTAGAGTACCTATATTTGTGAGTGTAATAACTGTAAGTTTTCATTAATATGCCAAAAGGAAAGTGTTCATTAAATGATAATATTCAACAAGAGTTTCCGTACATTCCTGCTTCATGGCATGTACGGGAGTACCTTTACCTTTATGCTCGTCATTTATCATCTTACGTTTTGAACTGTTGGCTATTGGTATATGAAGCGAGTAATATTCAACACCAAGAATAAAACTGACTCTTTTTAAGGTGGAAATTAAAATACAGTAATAAAAACTTAAGGTTTATACATAAAAATAATACAAAATAAATAACTTTTATGCCTATAATAATCTACCGTCCACACTTGTCGAGTAACGGTTAGCGTGTCTGGCCGCGAAACCAGATGGCCCGGATTCGATTCCCGGTTGGGGCAAGTTACCTGATTGAGGTTTTTTCCAGGGTTTTCCCTCAACCCAATATGAGCAAATGCTGGGTAACTTTCGATGCTGGACCCCGGACTCATTTCACCGGCATTATACCTTCATTTCATTCATATGCTATATAACCTAAAAATGCTGATAAACCGTCGTAAAATAACCTACTACTAATAAAAATAATAAAAAACAATAATGTACCTTGTTCGCTCCAAATTCTAGAAATTTTCATTCGCTGTGTGTCCGAAATTAATATATAAAAACATAATTCTTAAATATTTAGCCAAAAATCTGAATGTGAAACCACCGCTTCTATTTTTTTTTTTTTCAAAATCTCGTTACTAAAGTTTAGAGATTATTGCTAGTTTCAGTAACTAGAAGATCTGCATTGTATCAACATATTTCCAGTCATTGTGATCAATTCTTCTAAATTTTTTGTCGACCTTGGTATCAGCATTAAGGCGCGTGACTTTGACTCTTGAGTAAAAGGTATGAACATACTACATTCGTATTCCATCTGGGCCATGGTTGTTATGTCCTGTTTGCCACTCAAAAGTTTAGGTAAAGGCTCGGTGCCATTCGAATCCTTCATTCTAAAAGTTCCGTCTTTTATTTGTCTAGTGTCGGATAAAAAACAATAAAAAGGAGAGATCAAGGCCCTTAGAGAGCTATAGTGTTATGAAATTAGTCTACAATAGTTTGTACTTTAATTTTTTCTTTACACCGTTATTATTGTAGTGTTTGCATTTTGTAAGTAACATCGGCACGGTATAATCGACATCTCTGTTAACTAGACAGCAGTTGTGATGAAAGTGGACAGGCACTGTCACGTGCTCTCCATCTTACAGTTCCTGTTAGAAGTAATCTTTGTTGTTTTGGTCACGACATCGATCCAGAACAGTTGAGGGAATGAGAGCGATAGAGAGAAAGAGAGAAAGCGAGAGAGAAGGAGAACGACGCGGAGCGGGCGGTGTATCAGGTGGACATGTGGACAGAATGGCCTCTAAGAGCGTCCGTCAGAGATCTCATTGGTAAAGAAGCTACACTTCTCCACTTCTTGTTCATGAGCCTTCCTCACTGCAAAATGTCTTCGAAATTTCGTATGAGGAATTACTCATTGTAAATCTTTCGTTGAGCTCTATTCTGAATAGTGTGAACACATGGCCCAAGTATAAATTTACATTAAAAATAAAATATGCATTCAGTCATTGTTTTCTGTCTTCGGGCAGGTCCTTCACTGCAAATCCAGCATTCTCCAATCTTTTTCGCCTTCCTCTTTGTCTCCGCATACGATCCGTAGGTCTACATGTTAATATTGCCTATAGGCCTACCTTATATCTTCTGGTCCGAACTCTTCTCCCGTTCACCGTTTCTTCCAGTGTACACCTCAGTACGTAGTTTCTTCTTAGTTAGTGAGTGACCAGTCAATTTCTTTTCCTCTTTCTGATCAATTTCAGTATTTTTCTATATTCACCCACTCTTTCTAGCATAGCTTCATTTCTTATTTTGTCTGTTCATTTTACTTACTCCATTCTTCTCCAAATCCATATTTCAAATGCTTCCAGTCGCTTCTATTTACTTTTTCGTAATGTTCATGTTCCTGCCCGATATAATACCATGCTCCACACAAAGCACTCTATTAGCACACAAAGCACTCTATTAGTATCTTCCTTAGTTCTTTTTCCAAAGGTCCGCAGAAAATTCTTCTTAATAAATGTATAAAAATAACAATATTATATACGTATAATTAAACACAAATGTATTATAAAACGAACTGTAGCTTTCATTTAAATAAAATTGCTGGTTTGTCTTACTTATATCAACTTAGAAGACAGATATAGACCTAATAACATTTGTAGGAAAGGAACAACTGATACAGGCATAAATATTTTAACAGAAAATCAGTGGCGAGTGCTGAAGGGAAGCTCTGGGGTCCCACCTACCTGTAGAAGCAATTCAAAGCACTTCTTTTATTAGCTTCCTCATCTCAAATCAAGCCATACTTAAGTTAATCAAATTTTCTCGCCATTTGTCATTATAAAATTACAAAGTTCTTATGTGTAATTTTCGGAAATTAAAAAGAACTAGTCTTACACTAATAAAATATACTTAGGTTATAGGCCTAACAGAACACAATGATCAGCATAAATAAAGGGAATAGTACAGATAATTGTGGGCGGATAAAATGCAGAAGTCAGATGAAGATGTAGGCCTACTCACTCTCTCACAATTTAATTTAATATTTAATTAGACAATTGTGTTGCTAAAACGCGGAGTGTGTTGTACTTAATAATTTTATTTTTGACTAAATGAGCGTCAATTGGCTTTTATTGCTGACGGCCAAGTTATTACGGTACAGCAAAAAGCAGGACCAACTGCAAACGGTTACATATAATTTAGGATATATCATATTATAAATGTTAATATAATAATGTGTGTCTTGGTAGCTCAACTGACAGATCACTGGTTTACGACGACGGCGAATCCGAGTTCAAGTTCCGGCGATGGCAGAGTTATGCCTGAGGCGGATAAATCCAAAGTTGTGATAGTTTTCCTGAGGGGTTTTTCCGTTTTATTGCTCTTCATTCCACCAACACTCTCCACAGTTAGGTCCCAATCTTTGATTACCATCTCCGTTTCAAAAACTGGACACCACTTGTGTATGCAGGACGCCGAATCGGCCGTCCATTGCGATGGAGTTCCTCGCAGTTCGTACAAAGATTAGTAAATGACAGTTGTGGTGCACTCATAGATCTACAGAGAGGAACCGGAGGCCTCGAAAAATCTCACTCGTGATAGGAATATGACGACTAATCGCACCTAACACATCTACATGAGAGAAATATATAGTGCAGCAGATGGTGGAGTCGACTTAGCAGCACCATCGTAACACAATTTATTCGTAGTGTATGCATAAAAAACTTATATGGATGAAACTCTTAGGGATGATCCTTGTCCCTCCCGATAATTTTATTCTCCCTCTATATCTTTCTGTGTAAAAAATAAAAGAAATGACTCGACATAACTGACAGGTTAGCGAGCAGGATTCTTGCTTCATGGCTACCTCAGCGGGAGTGCATTCGAATCCCGTTGTGGTATATTATCTTGGTGAGATTTTTCGGAGGTTTCCCCTCAAGTGTAACGTAAATGTGAGGTAATCCTATGGTGAAAGATCGGACTCATCTCTCCAAAATATCATCTAACTTATTTCCAATTCCATTGTTGCTTGATAACAGCGCAGTTGATACAGTATTTATGAAATATGCCTAATCTTTATAGCACAAGAGCGTTTCTTTCTCTATTAGCGCAAAAAAATTAAGTTTGTACGACATACTTTTGCTGAGATATGGCGGATTCTTTCAGTAGTGGTGCGCGAGTTTTCGCTAAAGCAATTCTCTTTGATGCAGATGAAAATAACACTTGGAGCAAGTCTGTTTCTGGTGATATATGGTCTGAAAGTGTTTGTGAAGGAACTTATTGAAGGTATGTGGGAAACTTGTTAAAGTAAAATGAAATATTGATAACAGAATAACGTGAATTCGTGCCTCAGACATAACTAACATAACCAACAATGGCACTTCTTCTAACTCCAGTAATTTTTCGAAGTTTGACAAGAAACAATAAGAATCAGAGAAAATATATTGTTTGCCCCAGAATCAGGAAGATACAACAACAAGCTAGTTACTTTTGTGTTGCTTGTGGCCCAAGAGCAATTATGTGTAATCTTCAAACTAATTTTGCATTTTACATTCAGAATGGAATTTCTGCATAATTCATGAAAGCTAGTATTCATTGCACTTAGTTAAATCATACAAATGACATTTTAAAATGATTTACTTTCAAATTTCTTTAAATAATCTCGAGTAATATCTGCCCTAGTATCCTATTTTACAAGCAAGTATTAAAAACAATATGTTTAAAAAATAAAATAAGAAAATGTTATGATTCACACATGTATCTACTGTACATTATTTACTTTCCTGATATGTTCTGAATAAAATTTTATTTAGGATAATAACTAATGTTACAAATAAAACTAATGTAAAATGTATTGAAAATAATAAATAGAATGGTTAAGTTATTACTTTTCTCTTTCTATTTAGAAAGTCAATAAAACTAATATAAAGTATACCGAAAATAATAAATAGAATAAATTAATTAATAAACAAACAAAACAAGAAATAAAATAAACAATACGTCCTTCTGACAGAACAACAGGGTACTATCGGCAGGACCCATAACTTGCGTACTGCCGGTAGGACATTGCAGAACTACGTCCTGCTAGAAGGACAGCATATGGAAAATATTGTTTAAGAATCTGTCCTACCGGAAAGACAAATTGCTATATACAAAAGTTCTTCTGGAAGCGCTTCGGGAAGGACATGTAAGATTAACCAAAATCTTTACGTAGGTAGATTAATTATGATCCCTATAAAAAATCTGGGAGAAAAGAAGAGGCAACCAAAAATATATTTAAGAAGTGTCGCACACTACATACTCATGAAATCGTCCACAGACAGGCAGACATACTTCATATAATGAGAAAGCAAAAGCAATAGCAATGCACAGAGGCAGGCACTCTGATAAGCCACAACGTGCTGTAAGTAATATGCCGTGTGGACTGTGCGTTTGAAGTACGGAAGCAGTTTGAAACTCGTAGCCAATAGTATTCCAGTTGAAGCAGGGCCGCGTCTGTGTGGTCACCGGGACGCCTGGCGTCCATAGCGGCTGAAGGGAGGCACGGAGGGCGGGACAGGTAGGAAATGAGAAGAGGAGAAGGAGACGAAAGGTAGGAGGCGATCGTGATGAGGATAATGATTATTGATCTGTTTTGTGACAAAGCTAATGGTGACGATACAGCCTCCGTCTAGAGCAGAATTCCACGTCGCAGACACAACGAGGGTTTGTTTTCCTTCCTCACTTTAGCAGGAATCCATCCTTTTCAATGTAAAGCCTGGTCGGTGTTTACTAGGCCATTGCATGAGGATATGGAGAAAATTACTTTTTTAAATTTCCGAGATGCACCCCTTCTATGTTGTTTCACTTGATAAAATATGAGTGTATACCAAGTTTTAGGTAATTTGGTCATGTCTTGACCTCCGCCCAACATGATTGACTAACAAGACATTCTTTTCTTATAGTAAAATAATGAGAAAATGTAATATTAAATGTTTCTCTTTTAATGCAGTTCATTATACAATACTGTAAATCAAAATATATAGTAATTAACAAATATTGTAATTAAATCTTGCCCTCAGCTATATAATAATCACTATATTTACTGAATTTAAGGTTTGTTAGAGGCTGCAGTTAACATCTTTAATGTCTCTTTTTTATAGTTGGGAATTTGTTTGCGATGCTATTCAACCACTTGCAATAAGTATTGTTTTTGATTTTCGTCATTGGTAACACTAGTTGAGAAGTCTTGAATCACCTTCAAGGCCCGTTCACATCATTCACTACTTTGACATGTCGCACGTATGCCTCAACTTCTTGATAATTTGGATTAAAATGCCATTGGCTAACGGATTTTCCAAGCCATTGGACCTCAACACCGATGCTGTAAAACAAAAACTACGATTTAGAGCCAATAAGAGATGAGAGTTTCGTACTGTGGTTCAGGATTGGAAATGTTGGAATGCCCCTCTCAAATTCTTTTGGTCTCAGAAATCGAAATAATGTCCGAGCAATTTGCTGCCGTTCCGAATCAGTAACTCTGTTTGAAAATAGGGAGAACACTGCACACTCTTTGGCTAAATACCACAAGTGTCTTTCCATGGCTTTTATGGCTGCATTAGCAACTTGAGGATCGTGCTTGCAGTATTTGATGGTCATGCCACACCTTCAGATCATTGTAGACTGCATCGGCACTATTGGATGAAGAGAGCCATTTTTCAACATAGAATAGGCCTAATGCATTGAATTTGCATAGTGCCTCTAATTTATCGATCATGATCTTTCATATCCCGCTTGAACACTGAAAGCAAACATCTTTGCTGGATACAAAATGGACGGCATCCATTGAGCATTGTGAGCTGCTCCAGGTTTTAGCCAGTGTATTCCTTGTTCAGATATTTCTCCCAGAATTAACAACAGCTCAGCACACTCCCGATAATCAGCATGAGGTAATGTTATTTCTATTTGGGGTGGAAAGTATTCTCTTCAGTGATTGAAATGTATTTTTATTATGAGTTTGTGGCCTGTCCTTGATTTGTATGGTTTTAAAATTTTCTTCTGTATTGATAGTTTTCCAAATAGAGTCCCTGAATTGAATAAAATTGCCATTTTCAGGACCTGATGTTTCACCAAACAATGTCTTGTGACTGAACACAAGATTCTCTCAAAAACGTAATGTCAACAAGCAAACATAAACAATTTTTTATCCAATAATTTTTCGAGCTGTACACATGCTCTGATTTTCCATCCTGAGTTTGAAGCTGTAGTGTCAAAAACGAGGGATCTCACGTTATCAGAGAGCTCCCATTCATTTGTAAGACTAAAAGTAGCTCTTGCATATCAGATACTAGTATCGCTAGTCCTTCTATATTTTCTCTTTTACGGAGTTTTTGTTTGGAATGTCCAGCTCTAATAGGCATTGCAGTAATACAAGACAGTTCCCAAAATTCTTCTATCTTCAAAATAGCATATTTAATAACATCATCTCTCTTATCTTTCTACATTGGTCCATGATTAAGAAAAAGAAAGAAACAAAGCACATCCACATTGGAAGGCAGTTGAGATCCTTCTTTCGGTGTCAAATCTTGTAGTAAATTCCCTATGAGCCACGTTTTTTGGACCTTTTCCATAATCTTTTATAAGTACTGGGCGGTTTGGTGTGAACAAAAGGGGACAAATCATTCCTTCAGGTGATTGCTTTTCCACATCTTCACTCATTGTTAATTACAACTTGTAAAGGAGAAAGGAAATCAGTTTTTACCTTAGGTAAACTAGGGTCTGTTGGACAGTCGGGCATGTTGGACACTTCATACTTTAACGTGTTACCTCGCCACCTGTGGGCACCACATTCTGCTAGAAGTCAATGACGGAAGTAGCCACGAATGGTAACACGTTAAAGTACAGAGTGTCCAACATGCCCGACTGTCCAACAGACCCTAGTCTACCCTATAGCAAAAGTTATTGAGGTGGGCAGGGGTCAAAATATGACCTAAACACCTGAAAATTTGTATACAAGTATGTTTCAATAATTGTAATAACATGGCGGGGGTGCACTTAGAAAATTTAAGAAAAAAAATTTTTGCAATGCCCTAGTGTTTACTCCAAAGTCTATTTTCATTGTTGTCATCCTTTCTATAAATGTGCACTAAACAAATGTTCGACACCAAGGAGATTGTGTGAGATTTTAGGTTCATTCATACTTCAATCATCTCTGATTGAAGTTCTGGCTGACATCTATTATCAGGCAGTACATCTCACTTGACGAAATGTGTCAGAGGAACAATTGTTTTATACAACTGAAGTATGTTTAGTGTAATATGTAGCTAGTCGGGGGTGTATGCAATGAAGGTGGAAAGGAACTGGCCACCCTACCCCATTATCTTCTGGCTTAGTTAACTCATGAATGATGTCTTTATTGGTGTCACTTAGAAGATTCAAACCTGTCTTCAGGCAGTTGACTAAACAATAACATGGTTCAATAAGCACACGAATTCTCGCCAAAGGATTCTGGTTTCGAGTTAGACTAGATTTTGTGAGATTTTCAGTATTCAACACACTATGGTCTGTCCCAGGGTTCTGTAGAGTAGAAAGAACGAAACAAAACCTCTGCGCAAGTGGTATGTGGGAGGGCTAGGGCCTGTGTTCGCTCTGAGGGGAACAAAGCTACCAATCGCTTGCATTTCTATCTGAACTTTACTCTACCTTCTACCAAGAGCATCTTACCCCTTAGCAGCCTCGAGCCGATGCTGCCCGCAATACAGATAGACTCCGCCCGATGTACGTGAAGTTACTCTACAGATTCCGGGGACGGACCATAGGTCTATGGTCCGTCCCAGGTATCTGTAAAGCAGAAAGACGAAACAAGACCTCTGTGCATGTGGTATGTGGAAGGGCTAGGATCAATGATCACTCTGTGGGGAGGTGTTGGTTGAAAGAAGCTAGGAATCGCTTGCAGGGATTGGATCATTTCTATCTGAATTCTACTCTACCTTCTATCACGAGTATCTTACCCCTTAGCGGCCTCGAGCTGATGCTGCCCGCAATACACTCTGACACAGATAGACTCCGCTCCCATATGCGCGAAGTTACTCTACAGATTCCCGGGACAGACCATAGTTCGGTGATGACCAACTCGTGGTTTTTGTACAAGAGTACTTTTCTCTCCACACGAGTAGTATGCGAGAGTAGATAGTCTCAATGCTTGCAAAGCCAGTGTTGCACGTGAATGCACACAGTACTTCGCAAGAGCAGGTGATTTGGTCACCACTGGTCTAATCACCTAGTGGGACAGGATTTCTCTTAGTACAGTAGGCCCTACTTCAATTTCCACTATTATTCTCGTTCAAAATTTACTCTATTAGCACTGAATGGTTATAACAAATAAGGCTCGGATGAAGTAGCTGTATCAGGATAGGCATCCTTGGCGTGTCCCCCAGCCGACAGTAGTGACGACGTACATAATATTCAGTTCTTATCGGCTGCACTATCCATTCACTGATGTTTTAGCTAGGAGGTGGGAAGCTCTCTTCTCAGCAGGTAGAGTTTTAGCTGGTGGAAGGGGGTAGTGTTTTCTTAGTCTGAAACGAGTCAAGGCCATATCCTGTACAACTATACAGTCCATCCTGATACAGCTATTTTATCCGAATCTTAGTTATAACTTATACTGCCTCTGAATAATAATTACTTTTACTTCGATTGCCAATTCCATTGATTAGGGACTGTGAGATTGGTTTTCTCGAAATGATTTAATTTAATCTGATATCCACTTATCACATCCGCTTTTTGTTACATTATTTGATTGTTTTAATATTTTTCTAGTTCTACATTTTAAAATTGCAATAATAATAATAATAATAATAATAATAATAATAATAATAATAATAATAATAATAATAATACCGAGGCTAGATTATTTCGATTGTACGGACTTTACGTAGTAGAACTAAATTGGTAGCATCTGAACAGGTGCTCACGCGTTCGCCTCCTGATCCGAAGTTACGCTTGGGCATGGGTTCGATTCCCGCTTGGACTGATTACCTGATTGGA
Source organism: Periplaneta americana (assembly GCF_040183065.1). Classification (NCBI taxonomy): domain Eukaryota; kingdom Metazoa; phylum Arthropoda; class Insecta; order Blattodea; family Blattidae; genus Periplaneta; species Periplaneta americana. The sequence goes on along the minus strand of NC_091120.1, from coordinate 93,729,372 downwards.
TTTTTTCGAGGTTTTTCCCGAACCGTGAGGCGAATATAAGTAATCTATGCGAATTCTCGGCCTCAGCTCGCCAAATACCATCTCATTATCAACAATTCTATCAACACTAAATAACCCAGTAGTTGGTACAGCATTGTTAAATAACTAAGTTAAAAAATTAAATTGTTGTATTTCCCTTAGGGGCTTCTTGTACGGTAAAATGCAAGTTAAAATATTTTCGAAGATCCATCCATTACAAACATACAAATATGTTTCTTTTCAGTTCTCCCGAGCGTTGTGCAACAGTAACATGCAGTAGCAGGCCTACTATCAGCACTACTTTTAGTTAGAAAAGTCATGCATCTTCAAAATTCAACATGAAAAAATTATAACCGATTAATTTTTCATTGAGATCTCTATGAGGAACAAGGTTCTTTCACATGCCATACATTTATGGCACGGGTTTTCCAACTTTACTTTCCTCCCGGTGGAAGCCATGCCCAGGACAGGAGAACGCGAATTCGATTATGCGCACTGTTCAAAACATACAGAGGTGAGCCTGCCTGGAGAGAAATAAAAAATAGGTTGCAACCGCCAAATTACTCTTCAAGGAACGACCACTCATATAAATTGAGGGAAAGAAGACAGAGGACGGACACTGGAAAGTTTTCTTTTCTCAATCGTACTATCAGGGACTGGAATGCTTTACCTGCACACTTACTAAAGGCTTTACCAACAACCAAAAACGTATTTAAAATAGGCTTAAGGACTTTACTAATAGACGATAATTATACACAGTATGTAAAGGATGTAAATGATATTTTGTTATTGAAGTGTTGTATCAGTGAAGAATTATGTTGTGTCAGTGAAGTGTGTTGTGTCGGTGAAATGTGTTGTGTCAGTGAAACGTGTTCCTGTCAGGGAAGCTTTATAGTTTATAGTGGCAGTGCAAAGTATTTGAACAGTGAAATGTTTTTGAAGTGTTAGTGAAATCAGGATAGAATCAGTGAAATGTGTCGTAGTTCCAGTGCAGTGAGTGAGTTGAAAGCGAAATTAATGTAATGTGGAAAGGTACTTGTGCAGATATGAACATATCATACTCGTGGGTTTTAGTTCGAACTTAGATTTAGGATACAAATTAGATTTATTTTAAATGTTATTTTAAGTGATCGTGCTTCATTTAATTTAGGATGTTCCCTGTTGCTGTTATTATTATTATTATTATTATTATTATTATAAATTATTATTATTATAAATTATTGTTAGTATTAATTATTTGTATTAATTATTGGTATTATTAAGTGTATTTTTAATTAACAAGTTTATTATTGTCATTGAGTGTAATTAGTTACCACTGCCACCGGGTATATACCCATTGCAGTGTGAATACATACATACATACATACATACATACATACATACATACATACATAATTTTATGACTCTTAAAATCCATCTTTCTCGGTCGGGTTTGAATGTACAAACCTCGTATCGAACATATGCGTAGTACGTTAACCACTAGACTATCTTTGACGATAGACAAAAGAAAGATATATTTATTGTCGAAAATTGGATTACTTCATGCTCCTGTTAAGGTTTCACTATTTCATTTTTCTTGACGTAAAACATCTTACATTTCAGTACACGTAGGGTGGTTACTTCGAAGCTAGCGATGTCAGACTTTGCCTTACCAACATTTGTTCAGTGTTCCGCGCATACTTCGACTAGAGCAGTGAACGATACACAGTTTTTATGGTAAGAAATATGCATAGGCTTACATGCTAAAAGAAAAATCATCGAAAAATCTTCAAAACTGCCAAAATGGCGGTCATGTCAAAATCATATACCTATGACTTTCACACTTACCATCTGAATCATATAGGCCCTAATATCTTGTGAACCACTAAACATACGATAATGAACAAATGACCTTAGAAAGTTCTAATGATGCCCAATAGCATGCAACAATATTATTTACTGTTGTGTTGTTTAGTCAACTGTCAGAAGACAGGTCTGAACGTCACAAGTGGTACCAAGAAGGCACCACTTATAAGGCAACTAAGCCATGAGATAATGGGGTAGGATGGCCAGTTCCATTGCATACATCGCCGACTAGCTACATATTACACTAATCAGATCAGTTCATACAAACAATTGTTTTTCCTCTGATACATATCGTCAAGTGAGATGTAGGCTACTGCCGAGAAGGAAAAATAGAGTTCACAGAAGCAGGAAAAATAGTTCGCCAACATTTAACTTGTCGGGTGACCTTCTACGTAAAATTTTCGGTTCTGTCATAGCACGAATCCCGGTAATTTTTTTAAATTTCCGATCCGACATTAGATTGAGTTATGGCGAGATTGTCGTGAAGTGGGGTTAAGATGATGCCACACTTCCTCCTGTGAATGGAAATGATATTCGATCACAACTGAAGCTAAATCGGAATATGCTGAAATAATCTAACATATGAAAGTGAAAATATGATAAAATATGAACAAAATTTTTGTCTGAATAGTTATGTGTTATATGCATAATTTTATATTTTATTTTGACCTTCTGACTGAGTACACTGAATCATCAGATTTAGGCTATAATCATTGATTCACTGTAGTTTCTTAGTCTAGGACCTATCGAAAGTGTACGAGGTATCGAACACGGTTTGATCTGTAGTAAAAGTCTTTGAACTAAGAGGAAGGGAAAGTCATTATTTTCGTGGTACTTGTTTCACTTTACTTCTGATTCTCTTGTTGGTATGTTCGGCAAATTCAAATGTTTTCCCTGCTTTTTTCTCTTTATTCCGCGTATGGTTCCTTGTACATCCCAGCGCGGCGCAGGAAACGAAGTGGAGGAAAAAATAATTTATTTTCTCTCTATATTGTTTCGAGATGGGTTTTTGAAACAGGCCCGTTGTTGATGTTTCTGCTACTGCTTCGGAACGGAGCTAACAAGCGGTCGCCATGGTGAGGGATAAATTTTTTTCGTTCTATTCTTTTAGCGCGAAGGTCTGGTTTACAAGAGCAAACTATCGAAACTTTTGTTTCAACTAAAACTGAGTAAAAGTGTATAATAATCTTCATTCGTAGAATCGGAATAATCGGGTTTCAGATTGTTCCATCTTGAAGTTAGTGAAAAGAAAGATCATGTTCATTTCTATGTCTCTATTCTCAAACAATATTTTGCTATGTGGAATTGTTTTAATACAGAGTGATTCAGCCAGGGCTAGACCGGCGTCAGCAGAAAGTCCTATGCGTAGTAATGATCAGACCTCTTACTCGCCTACGATTCGTGTTTAGTTACGTAAACATCTTCACACAGTGAGGGTGCAGCTGAATACCATACATTTAGATTGCAGTAGTGTGTCCATTATGAAATATAGCCTTGAACAACGAGTATTTATTTACGACAACTTTGTGAAATAAGAATCTTGGAGAACAATTATTTCCTGATTCGCCAAAGCATTCTATAGCAATGATTTACAATTTAGTGAAGAAATTTCAAACAACTGGACCAGTATTGGATCAGAAACGGACATGTGTGAAGCGTGTTCTCACTGAGGAGAAGTTAGATGATAAATTGGCCGCAGACTAGAGAGAAATCCTACGACATCATCCCGCCGTGTAGCTCAGCAGGTAGAGGTGTCACAGTCTTCAGTGATAAGAGGTACGAAACAATTAAAATGAAAACCTTAAAAATTCGTTTAGTCCAGAGGTTAACGAAACCCGATTTTCAGAGCAGATTTTGGTTTTGCATGTGGTTCCAACAGTCAGTGCATGATGGACTACTTGACCCCGCCTTAACTTTTATAGCCACGGGACATGGTTCCACCTCATGTCAGTGGTTAAAAATAAAGTTTACTCGAATAACCCTCATTCACTTGAGGAACTCAAAATATCCGGCACGAAATTCGGAGAACGAACTGCTCTGAGTTGCTGAACATGTCTTCAGGAGTTGTGCAGTCTGCCAGATATCACAAGGACGTCATTTCCAACATGAACTGTGAATTCGGTAGGCTCAAGTACATTATTACGCAATACTAACCGCAAAAGCGCATATGGTAGCGTCGTTAAGTATGAATCAGCCGCAGTGAGCGCGGTTAGGAGTCTAGCCTTGGCTGGTTCACCCTGTATATCCAATATCTGGATTACACAACAACTATATCTTTATTTATAAACTATTTACCTATAATTTATCTTCGTATAATATCTAATGACAGAATTCAAGGTTTCGATTTACATTACATGCAGGAAGTAATTCGAGGACTAACAGTCATGTTTATTTATTATTAAAAGCAGATCGTTTATTGAAACTATTAAAACACTGAAGAATTCTTATACAAATAAGATTTTCTTTTAAAACCTATAATTATATGGTGCTTCATTATTAATGTGGAAGATGGTTAAAGCGCCGAAGTGGAAAGATAATATAAAACCCGATATGAGAGTATTTTATGTAGTAGGAATGCCAACTAGAGTTATCAGGCTCAATTGGGCCATGTCAGCGTTGGAATTAATAAACGCCCTCAACTTCGTTTTACGACCACTTACAGCGAGAAAAAAAATTCCCGCTAGACCCGAGTTAGGCAAATCTGATTGACTAACTCGAAGAGAAGGCGGTAATAAAACGTAACCCACTGATCTGTAAAGAGGTCGCATATAACGCAGCGATGAGAGGTTTACTACAAGAAAGATACGAGTAGTTTTCTATAACCTTTTAACTGGAAACATATGGTAAGGAAAACCTTGAATCTGTTACCTGAAAATATTTCCAAACTGAAATAATATTTAGTAGAAATTAATTTTAATATAATAAATAATTCGAATTTGGTCTCACATGCTAATTTACGAACTTGCATGGACATAAGAAAATAATAATAATAATAATAATAATAATAATAATAATAATGATAATAATAATAATAATAATCATCATCATCACCATAATCATCATCATCATCATCGCCATTGTCAATGTCATAGTCATCGTCGTTGTAGTCGTTTTCGTCATAATTCGTCATCATCATCATCGATCATCATCAAAGGTCACATCTTGCGGGACTTGTTCCATCTCCAGAGGACTGTTCCTTTCACCTCTTTCTTGGTCGTCTTATATGATCTATTAGGCCTACCTCACGCATTGTAATACCAAAAATTTGATACATAATATGCTGTCCGGAACTTAATCATTTCAGTTATTACTACATGTTTTATCGAGAAGATAAGTGTAATGTAATCAAGCAGCGTAAGCAGATTCCTAGTCTCCATACGATGGCAGTAAGGTTAGCGCACTCCAGAAGGAATGCCGGCAATAACGGAACAAGAAGCACAGGTGTTAGAAAAAAGGCGAGTGGGGATAAAAAGAGAAACCAAGAGTCAGGAAGTGATAGGGAAGAAAGTAGTGAAAAGATTAAGGGTGCGAGTGTGAGTGGAAATCGAGGATGTGGAAGTGAAAGCGTGGGGGGGGAATAAAAGAGGAATAGAAGAAGAAGAAGAAGAAGAAGAAGAAGGAAATAGAAAGGAAGACAGAGATAGAAATAAAGCAGAGACAAGCAGTAAAGAAAGGTCAGAACCTGCGACAGCTGAGGATATAGCAATGTTAATAGATATGATTAATAAATGTGGGGATATGATCAAAAAGTGCTAGTAAAGGGTAATTGTAATTGTAAATGATAGAGAAGTATAGGGGAGCGAGAAAGTGTATAAGCTGATGTGTAGAGAGAAATATAAGATTTATAGGAAGTGAGAGTATTGTGAAAGGTTTAGGTGTAAGTGGAATAGAGAGAAAGTTGAAAGTGAGCGAAAATATGAATGAGTGAAAAGTGAAAAAGGGTTAAAAGAAATGAACAAGTGACAGCATAAAATTAGTACTGACATTTGAACGTTGGAACAGTAAATGAATATAAGAGACAGATAGGAGAAAAGGTCAAAGAACAAGTAAGGCAAATAATTCAATATGATAATTTGTAGAGAATAAGTGAAATTGAAATCTTAGTGAATAGTAGTTAGAGGAAAAAGGGGGTTTGAAAGGCATATATAAATTTAGATATATTACGATTAATGATCAAATAGAGAATAGCAAACGAAATGTAGGAGAAATACTGAAAGGGAGATTGAACAAATAATAAAAAAAAAAGTACATAGTTTATTTGGTAGAAGTTGTGTAGACATGTACTGCAAATATGTGTTAATGTAAGTGTTAATGGTGGCACCGGATACAGAAATGTGAGGTACACCATTACATGTAAAGAAGTGCTGTGACCAAATATATCATATATCAATATCAATATATCAATACTACATGTTTTAATGAGGTACTTGTCGTCCAAGAGATACGTTTCCTTCAATATAACCTATCTTAATTCTTCTTCCTCTTCTAGAGCCTAATTTGTTTAGATACCTAGTCTTGCGACATCATAAAGGAGTTGAGTTGTTGCGAGACACATAAAATGTATACCGTGTTTCGTACAAGCTTCCCACATTTTAATACTGCATAAAGCATAGAGTAATAGGCATTTGGGGAAATGAAACGGCACGAAATACAAGAGCGATTCGAAAGATAATTATTATTTATTAGTAAATCTCTACGTGTGACTCACTCGACTACACCAGACGTTAACATTCGGTCTACCTTGGACGTGTAGATTTTGGGAACCTCAAATCCGAACTTCATTATTGTTGGCTGAACCTGACGAGGGAATGTTAAAAAAAAAAATTATACCTATACGATAAGCAAATTCTTTTGGGTGTGATTTGTTGCCTGGTTTTATTTCTTGGATATTCTTGATTCCTAGACTTCTATGAAAATCAGCCCGAATTTCTTCCTCTTCTTCTCGCCTATACTGTTTCAGAAACATTCCGGTCACTGAAAACTTATCTAACCATGCCTTAATCGTATGTTCTTCGGAATTTTCTTTATACTGTATAAACATTATTTACTTTTTCCATATACTGCACAACTTGGATCCACTGTTGTGGTGACATCATTCTTGTCTGTTTGCCATAGAAACGAATAACAACATTTAGCGATATCTCAGTTAATAAAAATTGACTTTCCTTCCCTTCAGTATCAATTAAAATTCGTAATTTCTGACATTTATTTCGCCATGATTGATTGAAACTGAAATGTAAGATAATTTTTCAGAATGCGGTGTATGACAAGGAAGTGAAGTAGGCCTAACTTATGTGTGTTAAATAGACTTGGAAGAAACAGCTGTTACTATGCACTATTTAGAAGCGTCTTGAGAAATAGTTTGCCCATTAACATTCTGTTTGTATTAAGGTAGAGCTAACAAGCACAATATATATTTTTTTTGCCTCTCTTGATAAAAAAAAATTGTACCTCTGGGTAGATAGATCCAATTTAAATGAAATGTGGCATGCTTATTACACACATTTATAAGCAAGTAGTGCCAACATTTCAATCTGATTTGCCTAATAAAAACAATTCTGGGACGTGTTTCATACATTAATATAAAAAGCAGATAAAAGTAATTTTCTGTGGATTGGAAACTCACAATATCACCAAAATTTGTATGTAATCTATTAAGTATATTATTAATAACCTGGACCTATAATATTTACAACTTTTGCTTTAGTTAATTTTTTATTAATTTTTCAATTTGTAATTGAATTTTTAAGTTTTGAATTTTTTACATACCGTATTTAGCAGACAGAGTTAAGTTCTTGGGTTTAGTATCGAAACATACATCTAATAATAGGCCTAACTACAAAAAATCATGCAGTTCCATACAGTAGTACCTGATAAAACACACCTTTTATAAAGAAAAATGTAATTACCTGAAAACTGAGTACCTATAGAAGGAATGGGACACTCACTTAGGAATGTCAAATTCAATGGGCTGTAACTAAAATTATAATGAAGATATGAAAATAAAACAACTTTTACATGATTCACGAATTACAAATGGAAAAAAAAATCGAAATTTCATGCCAACATGCATGTTATCGCCACCTTAAGATTATATATTTGCTTATTTTCCGTCTATCCATTTAGTCTATGTGTCTATACATCAGTCCATCTCCATTCCACCCCATTATCTCATGATTCAGCAGCCTCATGAGTTGTGCCTTATCTGTCACTTATGTAGTTCCAATCAGGCTTCGGATTGCTGGCTAAACATATCATAATATAAACAGATTAAGAACATTTCGAGAAAGAAACTTGCGTGAATTATGAATACAAAACAAAAATGGAAAATAGAATTTATGAACTTGACTCTGTACAAACTAACAAAGTAATTATTCATCTCAAAGACATTCACTTTCTTTTTCATCACGTGAAATAGCTCTGTAAAATGCAGAATGACATTCTGGGATCCATTTTGTCAATGTTTGGAGGTCCACATATTTCGCAGAGTTGATGTGTTTCGCTCCAGTGCGAATGAGTAGAATTTCTGTTGGAAGCTGAAGAACAGTTCTACGATGACGTACGATATCAAATTATAGAAATATGGTCTCGGAAAAAGATGTCTTGTAAGAGATAATTCCAAATTTTGCAGCAGAAATTTTAAGCAATACTATCTTCGAGATTTGATCTAGATCTTTTACGATGAATAAACGAAGAAGAATAATTTATATCTTAGAAATCTTCAATTTGAATTCCATGGACTGTTTTACTTGACACGTTTAGATGAATTTAGCCCAGTCACAAGGAACAGCAATTTCCAAATTAGGAAGTTTATTATTTTTTTTCGTTCTATAACTAAATGTAAATTATTTATTTCCATGTATGTGACCTTTCAAAAAGTAATTGTGATTGATCTCCTCAAGATTTGGAAGCTAAGAGAGAAGCCAGATATACATTAGTGTCATTTGCACATTTCGATTTTGGCCAGTGCAATTGTCTGACCAAATAGTTAATACCTCAGTTTATTCTTTCAAATGCAATCGAGCCCATTTCAGTAAGCAAGAGGCTAGCTCATTCCCTCCTCTTCCAGCAACAGTTTCGTCCCATAACATGCAGTACCCTTCATTAGATACTGAATTTTGTTTAAGTTCAGAGTCCAGAGTTTGCGTAAGTGAAAGGTCAGGAGCTGAAAGACATTTTTGTAGGTCCGTAGTTCTTTGGATCTGATTTTGCCTCTACTTTGCCAGCATTTTTCAGAGAGTACCTATCATCTGCTTTCTTGTGATGATTTTCAAGATCTTTCTTGGCTTCAGTCTTTACTTCTTCATTACTGGCATCCTTAATTAATTTCTGAATGTAATCAGATTCATCCACATACGTCCATATCGCACAAGAATTCTTTACGAAATAGAAGTATGAGGCGGATGTCCCATATGTGCGCCCATTTTCTCCTGACTCTTATGTGGACATCCGCCGTTATAACACGCCGCAAACATGTCATGGATTGAGCAAAGGGCCACTGCCTTTATTCCATATATGCAGTCAAGTATGCTGGTCACAAAAATGCCATTAACTTAAAATCGGCAAAATTGGACATATGCCCTTTTGCTTCTCAAATACGGTTATGTAGTTTTCTTTTGCATCTAGCCTTGCAGTACTTTTCTGTGAACGATATTTCAAAATTCAGTATTTTGAGTAGGATATGGAAGGAAAGCATTGAACAAGAACTTCATGAAGATTTCTAATGTGTCGCAACAATATTGTTCCCTACTCGGAAATAGTAAGGAATTACTTAAGGGAGAAGTTCACCAAGGTTAATCGTCGGAGAAAGTATCATAATACTGACAAAGAAGCTGTGCGTGGTCGCCAGGCTTCGAGTTTTGGATACCATCACAAATGACTGTCCTGGGAAGGGGCCGCGAGAGTTAATCAGCAAAGCAATTTTACACTTGTTGATTTTTATGTGGCGCGGCTCGGCGTGCAGTTTCCTAACTCAACGTCTTGCAACATCTGCGGCTCTTCCACAAATTACCTCGTCCTTTTGATTCCCATAATTCCACTTGTTTGGTACTCCTCTTTCTATATCTACCTATATAGGCTACTACGTAGAGATTAGGATTGGCTGTTGGGAGACCAGATAATAATTAAAAAAAACACACACATTTTTAAAATAGGCCTACTATTTGCAAATTAACGTCGTTGTTTATTTTATTTTAGTACATTATACCCATATTTTAAAGAGTAAATATGCCTGACAAGAATTTTCAGAGTAGAAAATTAAAATCAGTTTCATTCAAGTAGGTGTATGTATAAGTGGAATGCATGTATCAAGTTAAAATAAACAAAATACAGAATAACTTTATCGAAACTGGTACTATAATAAACTATATTGGATTAAGAAGTTTCTTTTTCTTCTTACTTTTTATTTTTATTTCTAATATCTTTATTGTCCTCATTTCTTAGTAATTGCTTATACTTCTTTAATTCTTAAATCTTCATGATTTTGAGAGTGATTTCACAATTCTTTGAGCAGTATATATTTTTATGTTAACAAGTATAGGCCTACTACTAGTGCTAGTACTGCTACTATTACCGATACTGTAACAATTCATACTTTATTTTATTTTAAGTAAGTTATATTACTACAATTTATATTACTACTATTACGACTACTACTACTTACTTACTTTCTTATGGCCTTTAAAGAACCCGGACGTTCATTGCTGCCTTACATAAACCCGCCATTGCTCCCAATCCTGTGCAAAAATTACTATTGCTACTATTATTGTTACTACTATTACTCCTATTATTGCTGCTGCTGCTACTACTGCTACTATTATTATTACTATTACTGCTACTATTAATATTACTATCACTATTAGGTTTAATATTACTACTACTACTATTACTCCTATTATTGCTGCTGCTGCTGCTACTACTGCTACTATTATTACTACTATTACTGGTACTATTACTGCTACTACTATTACTGGTACTATTACTGCTACTACTATTACTGGTACTACTAGTCTACTATTAATATTACTACTGCTATTAGGCCTACTACTACTATTAAAATACTACTACTACTACTACTACTACTACTACTACTATTAAATACTACTACTACTGATATTGATTTAAAATAAATGTTAATTGATTTGTTATTAAAACTTACGGTATTTTGTGTGCATTTTTTCGAATAAATTCACTCATAGATAATATGAAAAAATGCGGCCAGTAGTTTAGGAGAATTCACTTTACACAGACTGACAGGCAGAACAGATGGAATGTCGAACCTAATTTGATGAATATCAGGGTTGCTGGAAAGGTATGTTTCAGTAAAAAATCTCGTAAAAGATATTTTCAGCATCACAATACTTTCCTTTTATACCCTACTTCTTGCAATAAGAAAGTAAAAGCGAGTAGCATTAACGTTTAGCAGTATCCTTGAATACAAAACATTCGAGTGATTACTAAACATAGGTGTTTTGGACATAAATGTCAAAATGAACAGTTAATTTAGAACTCAGTTAGACGAACGACCAGAGCTTTGGCTTTGGCCTTCTGTATCCGGTTCGAATCCCTGCAATTTCGCGAGGAAAATGTAATCAATGAAAATGGTGTCTCGGGGAGATTTTCAAGATAAACTCTTGTTTTCCCAGCGAGAATCCTACCAAGTCTCCATTAATCACCACCCTACTGTAACACAGATTCACTTTCCATTTTGCATATTGGATAAAGTTTAGACCTATAAAGGCTAAGGGCCATATTCATATACATTCTTAGCGCGGGCTTCCGGTGGATGATCAGCGAACTAACGTTTTTCGTATTCATAAACCATTATTAGCGATATGATATGATATGATATGATATGATATGATATGATATATGATATGATATGATATGATATGATATGATATGATATGATATGATATGATATGATATGATATGATATGATATGATATGATATGATATGATATGATATGATATGATATGATATGATATGATATGATATGATATGATATGATATGAATCCTGTACAAGTAATCAGTCGTTAGCCGGGGCTAGTTTAGCACGCTCGTAGCGCGGGCTAGCGAAATGTCTATGCATAGCACCCCAAGCGATTTCAAGTTTTGGCATGGGTCCTTGAAGAAAATAAAAATATTCAGCGTTGGAAAATATATATATGGCCTATATATAATTTTGTAATCAGTACAGACGACTATTATTATTGTTATGATTACAATGTTTATTAAATACAATTATTTCTCTGTACGTTGGAATTGGATATAAATTGTACAGTATCTACATATTTAGACACATTCGTACAGATTTTCACCGAAGAATTCTGTCATCAGACACTGGCTCTTGGATTTAAAATTCCTTTACATAATTTCGTCGCAGTCCAGATAGTCTAATACCATGGAAAGTTCTGAATGATTATAATTAAAGCACCACAATATAATTACGTACGTAAAGATACAAACTAATCCTCAAGTTAGAACTTGTTCATCAATTCTGAACGAAAGAACTAAGGATATTATTGAAACATTTTTCTCGTTAAAATCACAGATCCTGTCCAACATATGACCAGAGTGTTGTCCAAGTCCAAGATGGGTGGCCAAGATATAGAGGAATCAAACCTTGTACGAGTAAATTTATAACATTTTAAATTGTTCTATGGGAAATTGTCCAAGATATAGGAGTTTCTAGGGTAAAAAGGTGTCTAACTTCAAAGGTTTTACTGTATCTCAATAAGAAAGTAGGAAAAGGTTAAGTTTTTGTTAATGATCAAAGATACTCAATCGTTTCTTAGCAGTTCATGGAAATTCTCTCCGCCTGCGGGCATTTCCTTAGGAGGTCGAAATTTGCAAGCATTAGTAGCCCTACTTTGTCAACTTATCACAGAAATTTCTCTCTCTACGTGGTACTTCAGATTTTATACGAATAAAATGTAAGGAATGTAGTTAGGTATACACAGTCACACACAGAGAGATTGGAAGAAATATCTTCAGTTCCATCTGACTTCTCTTCTGTTAGCACTTGACGTTCACTTTCATTTCCTTGTCTAAAGTAGACCAGATAGTTTTTGGTTTATTTTCACTCCTGTGCAGTAGGTATATGTCACTCTCCTGTTGGGAATGGTAATACCAGGAAATTTCCTTTCAATTGTTTTCTTCTTTCCTCCAATTTTCAAATAATGTTTCATGTATGAATGATTAATGTTGTAACATAATTCGTACCCATGCTATGATTATGGACGAAACAATAGATATTACAGGTAGCGACTTGCTTGCAGACTGTTGCTTTGCTTAAAAATAGCACTGTATATTATATATGGTCTATGTACAGTATGTATATCTATAATTATAGTAATAATAATGTGTCCTACTGTACAATCTGACTGTTGTAATGGTTGGCTAGAGTAGGAGGTTAAAACACTAAATCTGTCATTGGCTCTCGTATGCAGGGCGGAATAATGTGGTAGGATAAATAAGGACGTGTGATTCCCACGCGATGCGACTCCAGACAGACGGAATCCAGGCAACACCGCACTGCACAATACAAGTCCATTTACTGAAGACACGGCAGCGAAATCAAATTAAAGTAGTCTACTGTACTACGAAACGTTGGCGGTATGCGGAAATTAGACTTGGACGATGACAAGTAAAAATAAAAGCAAATTTGCAAGATTCTTGCTGGGGAAGTTAAAAGGAATTTCTAAGTTTAGTTAAGAAATAAGGACATATAGAACCATTTTAAATAAGTAGACATTATTGTAAATGATAAAATACAGTAGGTGAATAACTGATTACATACTACACATAATGAATGGATACAAAGTTAATCTGAAGGACATGCTTCTTCTTCTTCTTCTTCTTCTTCTTCTTTTTCTGTTATAAGATTTCCATCTGCTAGTGAATGATTTATTTGTGTAAATAGTAATCTTGTGGTTAATATTGTGATTAAAATTGTATTTTTTATTTCAGAGAATAATTTATTTCAAATATTAACTTTGGGGATTAAAAAGAAAGGTATAACTTAATATCTTTTCTATGAAGTTTTAAAAGTTGTACCATATATTTCGCTACGAGACAGAATGACAAACGAAATATTACAAAGACTGACGAACACTACTGACGCAGCAGAACGAGCCACGGCAACGAAGTGGACCTGGGGGGACATGTGGCGAGACTAACCAGGCAAGATGGACCCATGCAGTCACGATGTGGGACCCTTACGTCGGAAAGAAAGGACAGGGAAGACCACGGCTCAGATGGTCTGACATCTTTGCCAAAGAGGCGGGGGAACAATGGTCGAGGACAGCAAAGTACAGAGTTTTTGGGAAGGACTAGGGAAGGTCATTGTAAATAGATAATGTAATCAGGGTTAAGATATTGTAAATAGTAAAGTCAGTATTAGTGAAAGTGTAAGATAAGTTTTGTAAATAGTTAAGTCAGTGTTGAGAAAATGTTAGTTAAATAGCGTAAATAGCAATCAGTGTTTGTCAAAGTGCTGGTGTTAGTATTATGTGGACAGTGCATCAAATGAACAAAGAACAAAGTGCTGAGACTAAGTAAAGTTTAACAGGGTAAGTAACCATATCACGACAGTAGGCTATACACGACAAGCTCGCCTGGATTGGCTCACCAAGCGAGTACACTTGAGCCATCCCTATCGAGAGGGTTCTAACTCCATCACAGGAGGCCTGTGCCCAACATGGGACATCATTCATTCATTCATTCATTCATTCATTCATTCATTCATTCATTCATTCATTCATTCATTCATTCATTCATTCATTCATTCATTCATTCATTCACCATATATTTGGTTTACAAGATCAATATTTTTATTCAATTATTAAAACTTAGCCCCTAATTACAGTTATTTTGTCTGTTATACTTTCCGCAGAATTTGAGTTTTTAAAATAGTAAACATTTACTTGTTATGCTATTGAGTTCAGAATTTATTGTGTTCCTCAGCTCAATCTCTTTCAGCTGATGATATATACCCACACTCCATCCATCATTCAGGTGGCCTTGCACTTCCTCTTTTCCCATCTGCGATTATCTTCTTTTGCTCTTCTCACTTGTCGATCTTTCTTTATAATAATGTGCTCTTTCCAATATTTCCTTCTATCTTCAATGAGCTTATATTTTAAATGCCACTATTTGGATAAGTTTCCTCATCAAATCTCTGTCAGTATTGGGGATCGGTACCTACCATCACAATGAATTTGGAGATCTATAATGAATAGCAAA
This sequence comes from Periplaneta americana, assembly GCF_040183065.1. NCBI lineage: Eukaryota > Metazoa > Arthropoda > Insecta > Blattodea > Blattidae > Periplaneta > Periplaneta americana. Next base: position 93,714,262 of record NC_091120.1, on the reverse strand, counting down.
ACTCGGTTTCGTAATCCAACTATAATGGTAGAGGAGGAAAGCATCGTGTTGACTTCACGTTACCTTCGTACTTGTTGGATTACGGCTGCTGAGCCATGTGAACGTGAAGCCAGCAGTCGGCCATTGCCCTCCGTAAAATATCGTGTGACGGATTTTTTAAAGATTCGTTATACTTAGGCCTAACTGCATGCATTTTTTAAATTTAATTCATAGGTATGAATTAATTAGGCCTAATTCATTTATTGTTCTGCCCAAGGGCATGTTTTTCACTTCAAACCCAGCTTTCTCTAAACTTTCCTATTTTCTGCCTTCCTTTTGGTTTCCTCAGATGATACATATATCTTAATGTCGTCTATAATCTGATATCTTCTTCTACCCCTAACTCTTCTTCCGTTCACCATTCCTTCCAGCGCATCCTTCAGTAGGAAGTTTCTTCTCAATTCCTTTTCGTTTTCTTGATCAGTTTCAGTATCATTCTTTCTTCACCCACTCTTTCCAAATATCACATAATATTCTATAATTTATGCAGCCGGAATTTTGTTGAAACATGAGTTCATCCTTTTTATGCAAGGAACTTCGCTTGCGTTGTTAAAGCACTCTTGGCAATAATGATTATAGAACGCCATAAATCTTAGTCGCATCTAATGTCCGGTCGAGAAAACAACAAAAGTAGTAGTGGTGGTGGTGGACCCTAATAATAATAACAGTTATGGTTAGGAGTAAACCCCTGATTAAATATGGAAACCTTTAATAATACACATATATCGGTAGGCCTACTCATGGAATTTGATTTAAAAGTGCATGTTTAGGTAACTTGTCAGGAAAATTGACAGACGTATACACACATTCACATATTTACACTCAAACGAATTAGCATTTGATAACATGTTTCCTTTCAGAAAGTGAGTGTAAAAATGTAAAGGGATCTATTCGTAAACACAATGCAATAAGGAAAAGAACTAGGCAGTGCGTGGTGTTTGCGGTAGGGATCAGAGAGGCTGCGTGGTCAAAGGATCAGACGGGAGGTGGTGGGCGAGAGTGCTGGATAACCAGGATGGAGATGGAGGGTTTCCCTAGGGATCAAGGACCATTGCTTGTCGGAATATACACTCACCAAGAAGGCTCCTAGGGACAGGCACCAAACTAAAAGCCTCTAATATTAAAGTAGCCGGCTGTAGTAAAAGTTACTGTTGGTGGTGAAGTCCACGCTTATACCTAAGATATTGGGCAATCGACTTCTGATATATGAAAATCGAGATTATTGGACACTTGGTACATGGCATCAATTAAACTGTATAGATTTGAGGAACAACACCGCCATTCTGAAAAGTACATTATTTTGTAGGTAATGTAATTTGAAATGAAGTTCTTTAGTAATGTGAGAGTATGGTTTGTGTAAAAAAGAATATTTTAAATTGTAATTAAGGGCGAAATTATGTAATGTGTAGGCTCTATATTTCAGCTACCTAAGGACTGAAGTTAGACAGATTGGGCATATTGTACGCCGAACACAGGTAATGCAACGAATAAGGATACAAACAAACTAGACGTCGCTGCGTGTTCGTGGAGTACAGTCAAGTCCCGACATTCTGAAGCTGTACCTACTAGTAAACAGATGCTTGAGCCATGATGTTCATTTTCGTCGTGATCTTTGCAATGTATAATAACGTGCATTCGTAAGTTACGGAACTTGAACATATGCGGATGTCATTTAAAATGATTTTATATTGCAAGAAATTCTTTCAATAACACATGATATTGTTGATGCATGATGTAGTATAAGCTATTCCTATTGTCTGAAACTTTTTCGTGTTTCATTAGGATATTGTATGTCGCTCATCACTGAAACCCACTAATTTTCTATGTATTTTTCTAGAAATTCCTTAAAATATAAATTATTTCATTTATTAATTGGGATGTTGGCACTGAAATCATGGTAGGCTACACAAATTCATGCTAAACGTCGAGTTAATATATTCATAATTTTCAGATTTTAATGGTACTGTTTCTTTTGGATTATATTCAACACACTTTCTGTGCCTTTTGGTATTGCAGTGTCTTCCAGTGTACTATTTTTGTCACTTTAATGTTTATTTTACATAATTTATATGTAATGTTGTCTATATTGACAGTGATAATATTAGTTCAAATATCCTCACAGTGTTTTTAGTGCACTGTTTTTGTCAATTTTACGTTTGTTCTACATAATTTATTTGTAAAGTTGTGTATATTGTATATAATATTAGTTCAAATATCCCCAACTATGCTCTGCAATATTACACGCTTCAGCGTCTTCTGCAATGAACTTTCAATCAGCCACAAAGATGTAGTATTTTAAATAATACCACTAGTAAAAGCAGTGATCGATAAGACTGCTCACTGTAACTGCTTCCCGGTTTTGACTTTCTAGAGGAAGAGGGCAGAGGATGCGTAACTATTTTGTATACGAACGTACCTGTACCAGCGCTATGACGTCACATATACTCCGAATCAGGCAACTTCATTCCAGTTTATAGGCTCCAATACGGAGCCGAGCAATATGTGTGTATGTGGTAGTCTATGTATTTGTGTGTCTGTCACTAGGAACCAGCACTGCGATCTAATAGATATATTGCTCCAGCTAGCAGCATTTCCAATCCACACCGGGTGAGTGCACTGAAGTTAGACGAGAATTCATGTTTCGAGGAGGCAACCTCGCTTGTCCCTAGACCGGCCCTCCCCGTGTGTCGCCAATCTGTGTTCGAGGAATACTAGTATTGAGATCGGACGGAGCGGTATTAATGCGTAACTTGAGATAAAAGAGACAACTCCTAAATTCTCCAATTGCGATCTTGTCCGCCACAGGTGTCATTATGGATTCTTCGATAAAAAAAAATTCCATACCTGACGGGACTCTGACCACTCAGCCACAGCAGGGGAAGAGCGGAGTTAAATGCATTCCACTAGAAAAATATACAATAAATTAAATATATTGAACCTTTAACTGTGCGGTGTTTGATACAGCTACAGAATCGTTAATCATGTCATTAATTTTCGTTGGTGATTCCTTTAGCAAAAACAACAAAAACAAAAGTATATTTTGCTGTATTTGGATAGTTTTCCAGGAAAATGTACAATATTAAATACAGGGACATCATTTTATTTTTACTTCAATTTTTATTGTACCTGAGCTTTTGAATGTACTTCACTCCCACCCCTTCTACTAATGAAGTTCAACCTTTCTCCACACAGATCCAAGACCACACATACAGTCATAGTAAACAGTACGTTCCAAAAGTATGTTCGCGTTTTCCAGTGACGAAAGAGCTTTCAATATTGAATCATTTTCGCATAGGTACTGTCGTCCATTTGCCTACGTCGTATCCCGGTTTCCCCCATCAGCTTTCATTCGCCAGCTTGTGGCTGGGCTGTCTTAGCTCTTTTCTGGGAACATTAATTTCTGTTAGAAACTGGACGTCTACGTAATATTATACAACTATTTAAAATAATTTAAATAGAAGGGCCTCGTTAATTAATTAACTGTCACGTGATTTCCTCCCTTTCTACGACCCTATGACATAACCAGTTGGACGGACGGTAGATAGTATGTCTGATATTTTATCTTTTCGGATCGGGCAGAAGTTAACACTGAATTTACAGTACGTAAGGTACAATTTTATAGAGTAGGTACAGAATTATTTCAACATGAGTTACTAGTACGAAGGCCGAAACTGGTAATTGGGATTAGGTACAATAGTCTATAGTGCGATAATATGCACATTAGAACTGAAGCCTGTATCGAAATGAACGGCCACCATTTAAAAAAATGTGTTTAAATATCCATATTATGATTATTTTTCAATTTAACTTCATTCTCTATATTGTACGCTAATATACTGTAGACAGTATAATATACACTGCATAATGAATAAGTCCACATTGACAGCTCAGTTCGTGAATAAAAACACTCATTGTTAATACTGTACTGTATTTTGAATTAAACAAAAACCTAATGAAAATTATCAAACTCAAAATCGCGATATTTCCTAGTTTACGTAAAGGTTGAACTACTTTTCTTCCCTCCTATACCTAGTAAAGTTATTTGTTTGTATATTACGCCAGTATCATCGAAGGGGATAGCAAAAGGCGTTGGTCCAAAGGTGTAGCCAGGTTAATATTAAAAATGTTAGTAAAAATAAAATGAAGTCCCTGTACATGAATTTTGCAGCATTGTGATCAGTATCGAATTCACAGTGGTCTGTTGTGTTCCGATGTATAGCCTGTTCACCGGCCGTGTTTTGAAAGTGGAGTAGAGGGTCACTGCCATGTAGATTGTTTTCAATGTCATAAGAAGGAAATAGTGTTGGTGTATTGTTTAATTTTTCTGTTTTAAACGTGTAAAGTTGCAAGCAGTGTTTTGTTTCAACTAATAATTAGAAATAGTTGCCTCCCATTTCAATTTTTAAAGTAGACCTAGTTAACGAGTAAACTTACAGAAGAGAAAGTAAATTTCCAGAACTGTCTTTAAACGAAATATTGCTCTATACATTTATTGTTTACATTTTTTGTTCTCTCCTCCATCGCTTTAGCGTACATACGAGCTGTAGCACGTGTGGGCTCCAGGCAATAACCATTTACAGCATTGTCACAGTTCCGTACAATTTATAATTTCTCTGAGGAAAAATCATAAAGGACAAAACTAAAATTTGTTCCGTAATTTATTACCAGAATTCACTGCTATCTTAAATTTATTGAGAATATTGGGAATTTGGGCAATAGTTTTCTTAAAATTCGCTACTAAAAGTTTCATTTGAAACATACTGTATTTTTCTGGAAAAATAAGCAACAACGAGCAAAATTGCATTTAACTTTTAGGTTTGAAATATATCAAAGATTAACCCCCTGAAATTAATGATACGATTTACGATTCATTCTGTATAGTTGATATGCAAAACAACACGAGAGTAGAAGTCAAGATCGCAGACCATTAGAAAGATCTAGAAAGCGGAAGACTTTTCAAGCGATACAAATTATGGGATATCAATTATTTGGGAAGTGTTGAGACGATGATAGTGGAAGTGATGTTGGTGATAGTGTGTGTTGCGGTGGTGGTGATGGTGATGATTATTATTATTGCCATCATCATCATCATCATCATCATCATCATCATCATGATGAATAAATAGCAATTTTCCAAATATTGCTGAATCAATTGAAAACTGGAATTTAGTTCCTCGTAACGCTCAATGAGAAGGGCACAATTTCCTCAAATATTTTTATATGTCAATTTCGTTACATTGTTTTACTATGTCAACAATTTTGAAAAATTCATGTTGTTGTTTTAGGAATAACTTAATAAAGAATTTCTTATATTGACAGATATTGGCTACATTATGTAAGCTCCATAGAAGTTGGGCCTAGCTATGGAGAATTTAGACTAAGGGCCCCTTCAGATAAAGCCACTTCGAAAAATTCATAAGGTAAAGTACCCAAATAAGAGACACTTTTTTTTAACTGCTTATAAATGAGGATGGTAATAGATATTTTTAATCTGAATGTGTGGAATACATACAGTATATCGTATATTTTTAGAATTGACAATACAAATTTTAGTCAGTTTTTAGTATTACTTTAAATTATAAAAAAAAGTGAAACTGGAAAATAATGGTGTTTTGGAAATGGGTTCCAAATAAGAGATACGTGTGTTATTTAAGTTTATTTTTGAACATAGACAAAAATTATTATCATTTGGCTCAAAATTGAAGCAATATATAACATTGTGAAGCCATGTAGACACTTTAATAAATTCAGGAACATTTTAAAATTGAAGGGGTGAGTGCAACAGTGGTCTAACTCCTGTTAACAGAAATTCTGTTGTTTATTTGTCATTTTTCCAAGTGAAATTAAGATGGTTTACGAAAAGAAACAAAGTCGGTCAAATCGGACATGAATGTACTAATCTTATTTCGGCTACTATTGCTAACGTTAACATTTTGCTAGAGAAAGAAAAATGATAGAATATTAAATTTCGATTTTCATATTTTAATTTTAAGTTGATTCCACTTATTTTGTCGATCCCTTTAATTGACACAATTCTTATTTCGGTGTACTGAGCAAGTTGGACAAATGAAAGGTACTTCATCAGTGCTGCAGTCTTCGTTTGCCCAACGATGACATTTTGAACACTGAATCTATTTCTCCCCCCTGGGCCCTGGTTTCCTCCGAAAAAAATTCAGTGCAAAACAAGCACTCTCCGTCATCATAATTTTCTCCATATTCCGAGTCACTAGAGTTAATTAATTGCATTTCCACATCGGATTCTTCATCACTGGACGAACTCAAGCAGTGCTTCTTGGACTGAGTTTTTCTGTGGTTTTTGTTGTTTTTCGAACAACTTTTTGCGAGCTCCATTTTTTCTTCGTTTTTCCTTCTCTAAACTCTCTCTCATTTGTTTCTGATAAGAGTTGATATTATGATAGCTCATTTTCCTGTCCTAGATGACTTTACATGCGACTACACACTGATTGAAGCTTGCGGCTTTTGAAGTTGTGGTTGTTTCTGCTGCTGCTTCTGTAGGCATAACTATGGTATAATCAAAGTCGCCGTTTCTGGCACGTGAAATACACTGGTGGCCATAATTCTGGAAATTTTTTGTGTTTGTACTGAATTATCATAACATCTATTTTTATTCACATATTATTACAATTTAAAATGTTACTCGTGACTGAAAGCATCAAACAAACATTGTCCATTCCATTTTTAAAGAAAATATATAACTTTATAGTATAATGTGTATGAGAAAACAGATATTTACACATTAAAACTTAGAAAAATTTTCGTGTTATTTTCTCATTCACTCTGTAAAAGTTAGTACTCTGTGGGATAACATTTATTTTTAATGACAGCATCAATTCTGCGGGGCATTGAGTCCACTAGACGTTGCAGTTCTTCCTTGCTGATGATCCGAAACCAGCTGTGGATAATGGTTTCAATCAATTGAGTTTTGTTAGTGGGATTTTTTAGACACCAAACTTTTTAACATTTACCACAAGTTTTCAATTAGATTAAGGTCAGGACTATTCCCAGGCAACTTTATCACCTTGATATTTTTCTGTTGAAATCATTGCATAAACTCTTGGCAGTATGGCATGGAGCACCATCCTGTTGAAATACAAAGTCATCACAATTTGGGTGTAAGTCGAAATTGGATGGTATCAATTTCGCTTCCAGAATATCTTTTATGTATTTTTCCGCATTGAAGTTCCCTTGAACAATCTGAAGTCTTCCTACTCCATTCTTGGACATGCATCCCCAGATAATGACAGCAACAGGATGTTTCATAATTGCGATTAGGCACTTAGAATTCAAAGCTTCTCCATCTCGGTGACGAACGTATTTGACTCTGTCACTTCCAAATACAGAAATTCTTGTTTTATCACTCCATATCACGATCGCCCAGTTCATCGGTCCATGACTGATGATTTTTGCACCCATTTACACGATTTTCTCGTTGCCTTTTGTTGAGAAATGGTTTTTTTCTGGGTGCTCTTGCTTTCAATCCATTGTCAAATAACTTCCTTCAAACAGTCCTTGCAGAAATACCAAGTCCACTGCAGTGTAGAACTTCCTGTATCTCTTTAGAAGATTTCTTTCGATCTTTCAATGCTAATCCACAAATCTGCCTCACATCTCTTGGACTTACTTTAGGTTTTCTACCAGTCCTAGATGTTCTTTTACAAGACTTTGTGAATTTGTACCTGTGCCATACCTTCTGGACGCCAGACACTGTAGCACCATTACCAAGTTTTCTTGCAATTTCCTTGAATGTGTAGCCTTCTTCTCGAAGTGTGACTGCCCTACTTCGTTTAGAACGTGTCCATTCCTTTCTTAGAGCAATTGTGATAAAATTATCAATAGAGTTTGTGGTAAAATAATCAGGTGTTAACCGAACGAAATCTTAAGTCAGACTAATAATGGAAACACACTCATAATGTCCATATTTTATGCTAAAATTGCTCAACATTGTTCCTACTGATCAACAATAATCTTAAAATCAACAATGGACCAATTTTTATTTCAATAAATAATCAGAAATTATAATGAAATCTGAAATAAATATTTAGATCTTAAATGACAAGAACATAATTCCCCACATAGTAAGGATTATTTATTGTTAAATATTAAGGATTTAATATAATACTTTTATTATAACCCCATAATTAACGAATCAGTCACGAGTAACATTTTAAATTGTATAAATATGTGAATAAATACGGATGTTATAATAGTTCAGAACAAAAACAAAAAGTTTCCAGAATTATGGCCACCAGTGTAAGTAATGGGAACGTTGAGAGCGAATAACTTACCTTTGCAACAGCCTGTGGGCATTAAAGCTGACAACTGTGATTGGCAGATTGCTTACGTGACGTGTTGGGTGTTACCATTCTCAGCTACACTGGCAACAAGTGCTCACTGACTGGCTTTTTACTCAAGAACACGCTCCACAAACGCTGACACTGGTTGTAGTGGCGACATTTACACAGATCCAACGAAATTTTCGAAACGAGGAATCACAATTAAATGTAATAGTTTTAATAATTACACAAGATTTTTATTAGAAATGTATAGAGAATATTTTACGAATTAAGCACTTATGTTTTGATCTTTAAGTAAGGTAAATATTGCCGAACTGACCAATTTTAATTGACTTTAGCTATTGATATTATTGCCATCTCAATGAATAATTAATTTTAGCCGTTAATAATAATAACCTAATCATTTCAATTAGTAATTTTTGTAATAAATATTTGAGGACAATGGATAATTAATGATTGACCTAATTCGTAATTAATTTTAATTAATAGTTCAATTAATCTTTCATTGGTTCTTATGTAGTTACTGGCAGACAAACTGACACGACTGGAAATATTAACGCTTTTCATAAACTCTCAAAGGTGAGCATCATAATAATACCAAATAAGGGTTCTAAATAAGAGACACTGTCTCTTAATAGGACCAATAGGTATCTCTTATTAGGGAACAGAGTAAGTAAAAATGAAATAGCTACCCAAGGTCATAAATTATTATCTTCCTTATTAGCAATCTACTTTATTATACTCAACATTTTGCCAGAAATTTTATAAAATTAATAATAAATTTGTTGTAGCTTACATTAATTGCTGTTCTCTTCCTCAACAAAAACCAGTAAAAAATTCAAAGTGTGAAAAATTACTTTTCTTTCTCTCAGCTTCGTTGCTTACTTTCAACTGAGGTTAGATAAAGAACACGATGCCTTAAAAGTACAAACACTGATTTACCATAGTTGTCGAGAGATGGCAAATTCTACCGGAGAAGTTAACAATGTATCTCTTGTTAGGGCCCCGTCTCTTATTTGGGTACTTTACCTTATTGTTTTTTTAAGAATCTTTAATGAAGAATTTCTTATATTGGCGGGAAATGTGCTAAGGCTACATTATGTAAGCTCCATAGAAGTTAGATATGGAACTTTCAGACCAAGGGCCCCTTCAGACGAAATCACTTAGCAGCGTTAGTGGTGCTGCGAACGCGCGTTTGAAGCCCTGCTTTGCACTAAAATTTTTTTCAGTCTTCCAGTGAACATGGGCATAAAAGGAGTAGACTATATTTTTCGCAAATTTGCTCATACGGAGAAAGAATAGACGTAAACATAGGAGAAGAGTCTGGGTCCATCCATTGGTTTTGGAAAGACTGAATCAGAGACTATTTCATACTCGTTTGATGGTTTATAACAGGATGATAAAAAGTTATTTCCTTATTTTGGCATGTCTAAGAAGTCATTTCAAGAGCTTCTAGGTGGAATCAAAAGCGAAATTACAAAAAGGACACCGTGGCACAATAAGCTGCATACCTATACACTGTCGTGACAGTATAAGAAATAGTCGTCCGTTAGCAACGCCACAGACGCGCCACTCACGTGCCACTCATACTAAAATAGTGGCGTCGCTGTGGCGCCCTGTGAAACCTACAATTTACTGTAATTGTTGGTATCGCGACGAGAAGCGTCACTTTTAGTGGCCGTCACCAGCGGCTCAAAACGTCTGCAGCCTCACTATTCTGTGACTGTGGCTGTGTGTGAGGGGCTCCATTTATATCCATTATTCACAAGCGGCAGAGCTTCAGCAACGCTCCTGAAAGTAGCCTCGTCTGAAGGGGCTTTGAAAGTTCGGTTAATATACGGTTATCTGCCTTATGGATTTTCACAATGAATACTGAAATAATTTAATTTATTGGTCTGACCCAATATTTTGGGTTTGCCTACGACACAGAATAGCTCACAATAAAATTTAAAATGAAAAATTATATAAACAGGTTTCAGACAAAATTGATTAAGACATAAGAAAAAAAATAGAACCAAATATAATTTAAATTGAATGTACACCATAAAGATGCTGACGAAATATCGCTACAGAAAATTTTAGTATGGTGGTGACGATGGCATCTTGAAGATCTCTCGTCAGCTTGTATTTTTCCCTCCACTTTACAAAGGCTTTCGGAATGGTGCCTCTCGCTCCGAAGAAGAGACCGATAACTGTGATTTTTTCTATGTTGTATTTCGCCGATAGGTACTGAATCGTAGGCTCGTAGATTTTCTTTTTCTCTTCGTTCACTTCAGATGGCTGCGATTTCAAATCTGATCGTAGGATCAATTATTTCGGCTGTCTGTTTATTTCTATCTATAGCTATGATATCGATCCTACGATTGCTTCCACCATCACCATCGGCTAGTTCATTCAATAATCGTGCAGTTATTTAGTGTTAAGAATAATTATATTTGAAGTAAAGTGACTAAACAACCTTATTGAAGTAGCTATATGCGTTTATTTTCAAAGGGAATTACTTCAATAATTTTACTTTCTGTATGTTTGTGCATTTAGTTTTATTTTGTTTCACAATTTTATTGTTCTTTTATGAAGGACTATAATAATGTTTGTTCTAAATATCTGAAAATCTATATTTTTTTAAGATTACGATGTTTTTCCTTCATTTAAGTTTGAAGTCACACATGTACACTGATGTTCATATAGTAAAGCGCCGTGCAAGATGCAGATCTAATATTGTTATCCTTGGCTTCACAACATCAAAGTTTGTGAACAAACTTACAGTACGCGAGTCCACAACCAAGCATTCAGTAATTAATAGGGAACGGGCGTTGTGCAAGACAGTAATCGGGTTAGAACGAATGATTATAAGACTATAATGTAAGGCGGTTGCCTCTTATTATATTCTCGCGATTTAAGTTTCCGGGCGCCTAGTGAATGCGCAAGGATCTTTTATTTGTTCCTCGTCAGTCAGTTGTGACTATTTCAAGCTGCGGGAATCCAACTTGGCATCGAATTCTCGTAGCAGCGAGAGCAACTTATGACTATTTGATGTCTCTGCCGTCTCATAAACGCGAACCACAGTGGAGCTGGTGTTTCTCTTACAAAGTTATGACACAGGATGTTTCACAGCAAGCTATTTTCTTTGTTGTGTATCATAATCCAACTGGATATAATTTTTATACCCGTAATACTTCTCAATAGGCCTATAACTTATTGTACTTTTCCGTTGTTTTTTTTAACTTTTATATACTACATACTTCAATGTTAAACATAATTATGTGAAAGAATTTAGTCTCCTTAGATATAATTAATCTTAATTTATATAGGGTGCGGCAGTGGGATATGACGGTTTTTATAGCCCTGTTGTGGGACACTCAGGACAAATTAAACGAAAACACATATACTGGTAGTAATCTAGTACAATGCAATTTATTAAAGATCAATTACTTTTTAAAAACTACGGCAACGAATACATTCCTGCAATCTGCTATGAAAGTTCTACATAACTCGCCCCAACAAAACAGATTCGATGGCACTAATTTCGTTCCTTATGTTTTGTTCCAGCTGGATGATGGTGCGAGGCTTGTTGCGATACACCCTACTTTTGAGATAACCCCATAGGAAGTAATCAGCTGCAGTCAGGTCAGGAGATCCTAGAGGCCAGGCAATGTCTCCAAAAATAGTGAAATTATTCGTCCTGGAAACATGTTTCGCAGACAGTTCATTAAACCATGAGCAGTATGCGCTGATTACTTCGTATGGGGTTACCTCAAAAGTAGTGTGTCTCGCAACAAGCCTCGCACCCTCATCCAGCTGAAACGAAACATAATGTACGAAATTAGTGCCATCGAACCTGTTTTGTTGGGCGAGTTATGCAGAACTTTCATAGCAGATTGCAGGAATGTATTCGTTGCCGTGAAGGCTACTTACGAAATGTAGTTTTTAAAAAGTAATCAGACCTTAATAAATTGCATTGTACTAGATTACTTCCAGTATATGTGTTTTCTTTTAATTCGTCCTGAGTATCCCACAACAGGGCTATAAAAACCGTCATATCCCACTGCCGCACCCTATATAATAATTTGTATAAAATTAGCGGTCGGTACATGTGTTCGATATCGTTTTGATTCCCAGTTACAGTTCTGTTTTCAAGATACTATACATAGGCTATCTTTCCAATGACATGATTTGTTTTCTGTGTTTTTATTGAGTTGTTAAGAAACAGAATTTGATAACATCGGTAGGAAAGCTGATCACGTAGGGTTTACCCAATTTTCTCACAATTATGTTGTAACGTGAGTCAATTCAGTTAGTTTTCGTAACGAGGTCGAGCTGCTCGATAGTAGAAGGATTTCCAAATAATTATAAGCCCTATTGGTCGTAGAGGACCTATTGCTGAACATTAACAATGGCCACCTTAGCAGTTATTTGGCAGAGCGCTGGCTTATAATGACTGTGGACTCGGGTATGAATCTCGGAATGGTGAAGTCGTATTTGTGGTGGATAAAGCGAAAGTTTCTGAGGGATATTCTTGGGATTTTTCCATTTCCCTTCACTATTCCACCGTCACACTTCCATTTCGATATTCATTATCAAAAGTATCTACATGAAACATGCGACGTGATGTAGTACTTCGACTGGCGAACAGATGGCCTTCAGTTCGAGGAGGCGAAGTATGCTCTCGGGGAGTGAAAGGGCGCTATAGTGGGATTTGCTCTGGTCTTGAGGCAACATGGCTGAATAGGAAGATAGCACCACATAACTGAGTCACAGTATCTACGAACAAAGCAACGATTCGCACTTCACTATCATTCCGAAGTAAAGGAGTGGTAGGGCACAATAAGCCCATTTCAGTCTGCTGTGTTAATCTTCGGGTCCTCCCTCCGGATTTGCATCCATTTCACTTCATACTTTTAATATCATCTTAAATCCCTTATTTACTCGAAACCAATTCAGGATATCGAAATGTGCAGACGTGAGGGATAAAGTCATTAACGAATTTATGAATGCTGAAGAATTAGTTCTATGTTGAGGCATTTCAGGACTTGTGTCAAGGTCATTTATCAAGGTCACGTCCTTCAATGGTAAATATAGTTTTGCTGTAACACAAAACAATTGTAAATTTCTCAAAGCTATTATTGTTTTTGTTATTATTATTTTTATTTTTAGGTCCTGAATCCGTCTTTAATGTTTGAAACATCGTGTGTAGCTGGTTTCTTTACCTAGTATCTACAATCTTCTAGGTTTCTTCTCATTTGGAATTGTGAAAAATGTTGTGCCTAAATAGTAGAAAAGTATTATAATATTGAGGCAAATTTCGTTTACAGTTTTATTGGTAAAAATGTTGTCATTGGTTCAAACGCCATAGGATCAATTTATTGCTGGAAACATCGCATAAAGAATGTGCCTGCTTTTAAATGGGCCACAAGAGCTCCTTTCTTGAACGAAAGTAGCTTTATGTTGTTAAAAATTTTAATGTGGAAGTTTATGGAATCGTAATACAAAAATCATGTAGCCCAACGTGTTCATTTCTTGAGTGCTAAAGTGAATAATGGAATGGAATGTAACGAACGAGGTCACAGTTGGGATTTTCTCGGGGTTATAGTTATAGGTCTAAATACTATTCCTCCAAGTCAAATCTGCGTTCGGAAAGAATGTGAATTACCGTTGAATGTGAATCACCGTTCCCTCTCCCTCTCATCTTTGCAACCTATGAATAAATACTAAGCTGATAAAGAGATGTTTACTGTTCGTGCCAGCGAGTTGTATGAGATAATGGTGAATACATGTATAAAAGGTGCTGAAAGTGTTGTACCCGTTAAATACTATGTTGTACCCATGTAAAGTGCAGTAATCGTTAATTTTGATAGACTATTTTATCCGATTTCAGATCGTCTTCACGTACAGTGGATACTCAATACTGTATAGTTAATTATTACAGTGAGGTATACCTCAACTAATATTACAAATATTAATAGCCTATTATGCACCGTATTTCTTACACACATTATATACATTACCTATTTCATTGCATTATCTCTTGTAACATGATCTCATTCACAGACGAAACTGTAGGTTGTATACTAACAACTAGAGCAATTAGAGCTACTAGCGCTCGTCTCTTGTATTCACGGGACGCAAATTTAACTTGGGGGCGCAGTATGTACTCGAAGGATTAATTATTTATTTGTTCGCGGCCGGATAGCTCAGTTGGTAGAGCAACAGGCTTGGGGCTGGAAGGTCCCAGGTTTAATCCCAGGTAGTGATGGGATTTTTCTCATTGCCAAAACTTCCAAAACGGCCTCAGGATCCACTCTGCCTCCTATCGTATTGAGTTCTGAGTCTTTCCCGTGGGTGAAAGACTGTCGGACCTGGTGCCGACCACATTCCCTTATTGTATTCTAGTTCCGATGTCACGCTATACCTCTATGTCCCCTAGCGCATACATGGGTATAAAATGGAATATCTTTATCTTATTTATTTACTTTCCGTTCCCTTGTGTTACTACGAGACTGCTAAATTAACAGCTTATGTTTGGTTTGGAAGGGATTTTTACCTTTGTCACTAAATTACTTATTTTTTATATTAGGATCTATTTATTGTTATTACCCTATTGCAGTATGACTCAAATTCTATGAATGGTTGTAAACGTATCGTGACTTATAGTAAACAATAATGATACCAGTTCAGTTCAAGCACTAGCAACGAGCACATCACAGATGGTAAGAGATGTCTGTCAAGCGGACGTCTTTAAATATACAACAAAAACTGCAAGTTATTCGTCGAATTAAAAATGGCTAAAACCTTAAACCTTTCGCAAGTAATTACAAAATTTGTACTCCCACGCGATTTATAATGTCACTGCTTGCTGGGCTAAAATTCTCGCTGAGACTCTAAAGACAAGCTGGGATAAATTACTTACATATGTAGTAGAAAGGGTGGCTTAGGATAAATAAACCTTGTGTGAAATCCACCAGTCATTATGCTGCAGGCACGATTCTTGTCGGAGCCGTTTGTAAAATACTATTACTCTTTCTTTCAGAGCAGGGTAAAACTATACGAGTAAGTTTGTTAGGAACTCTTTCAGTCCTAAAAAATTACACCTCATGAAAGAAAAAGAAAAGCTGTGTATTTGATAATATATGAAGATGTAATTTGTGTATAGTATTAAAGGAAATCGATGGTATTCAACAGAAATCTCGTATCTTCGTATATAAAAAAATCAATTTTACAGGAGAGCGAAGAAACATTTTAATATCTTGTATTGCAGAAGTTATTCAGCGTCGAAATTCAACATGGGAGAGAAATAGCCGACAAATTTTGCCTGTAGCCCTCTGTTAAGGACAAGGTTCTTTTACATGTCGTGAATTTACTTCACAAAATACACAGCTTTAACTCCATCCCGGATTAAGTCACGCTAAAAATTTTATTGTCCTTTAAAATGCATCCCTCTCAGCCAGATTACCACGCTAGCTAACCGCTGGATGAGAGGTTCTGAGTTCAAACCCGGCCAAGGACGAATATGATAATATACAGTAAGCTCATAATATTGGAATATTAGGAAAAAAAGTCTTAACAGAGTGCAATAAGCTGAAACTAAATTTGTCTACAATATAAAAAGCTGAATGGTCACACTATTAAACGAAAATATAACAGAAAAATTAAGCGTATTTTGTTAGAGAAATACTAGAATGCAGAATCAATTCGCTTGAAAAAGAATGAAAGGCCTCTCCAATGACTGTCAAAAGAAACGATTTTATAATAGCCAAAAGATTAAAGTGACCAGGGAAGTTTTAGGGAGTTCTGAGGTTATAGGATGCCGAAATAGCTTGCAGATCCTAAGTCTGAAATTAAGAATAATTTTTTTGCTTTAATGTAGCTCTTTACTTAAGTTAAAATAGGTTATTCAGAGATGTTTAAGATGCGAAAGAGAGAGTGGTGCGCGGAAAGCAACGGGAAGCTACCGCATTTGTCTTTTCCATGAACAAATTGTAGACTAAACAAGGATCTTGGGAGAAAGAACTAAGGAAGAGGTTAGTAAAGTGCCTTGTTTGGAGTGTGGCATTTCACGAGGCAGAAACATGGATAGTATGACGAAGTGAAGAGAGATTACTGGAAGCACTTGAAATGTTGGATATGAAGAAGAATGAAGCCTGTGAAATGGACAGACAAAATAAGAACTGAAGCTGTGCTAGATCAGGAAGAGAAAAATAAATTGGCTGGGTCACTATCTAAGAAGAAATTGCCTACTGAATGATATACTGGAAGAAAAAGTGAACGGGAGGAAAGTTCGGAACAGAAGAAGATAGTAGATGTTAAACATTAAGATCGTATGCGAAGGCTAAGAGGAAGGCGGAAAAGAAGGATGATTTGAGAAAGCCGACATTCCCATGCGTGCAGATAAAAAGTAAATTTTTTGCGTTCGCCATGTTAATAATACCAAAGCAAGGGCTTATGCAAATTTTAGCCACTCGAGCGCAATTACGAGGCCTGTGCAGAAAGTGAGTTTACGTGGAGCCGTTTACAGAAAGAAACAATTTCATGGTGGAACATATGTAGCAATTATTGAGCTATTTTTCAACATATTCCCCACCGGAATTAAGATATTTGTCATACCATGGGATCAAATTTTGTATCCGTGTCGTGGAAGTCTGTCGTCTGGGATCGGAACCAAAGTGTGACAGCCGTCTGCACCTCTCTGTTGATCCCACGGCATGACAAATCTCTCAGTATCAGTGCGGAATGTGTTGAAAAATAGCTCAACAGTTGTTGTATATGTTCCAATAAATTTTTCCAATGAAATTATGTTTTTTCTCTGTAAACGGCTCCAGGGAAACTCGTTTTTACGGCTCTTGTAATTGCACTCGATTGGCTAAAATTTGTATAACCACATGTTCTGACATTATTAACACGGTGGAAGAAGAAAATTAACTTTTTATCTACAACCATGAGAATGTTTGCTTGTGAGTCTGCATTGAAAGATCTGCCTTGAGTAGAAAACTATGAACGAATTCAGAGACGAGTATAATACGACGTAACGGAATAATAACGGATTGAATGGCGAAAAGCGAAGTAAGCCTACTTGGGGAAGACCTATATTAAGACAATGTTATTCATCTTAATTACTACGAGTTTAAAATGCCTGATAGCGAATCCTGGACCCTACTCTAAGACGATTGAGCAGCGGATGGCCTCTCTGTGGTTTAAGTTAAGTGCGGTACACTGACACGCCGAAGACAATATTCATGAGGCGGGAGTCTGGTGCATCTCGTGTGACTGTTACTGCCAACGTTGCTGACCCAGCGATGGGTAACTTCCTTGACAACGAAGGGGTGGGCGAGAGGAAAAGGGTGGAAGGGTAGATTCAGCCTAGGAGGGCTTGACCGGCTCGGTCCACTCTCGAAAACCAAATTATTGATTGCGGCCAGGGAAATGCCACCCCCTCACTGCCACCCCAGCCAGCACCAGCTAGAAGGAGAAGGCAGGTCTGTACAGCCGCCTCTATATGTCGTTTACATTAGTGAGGAAGAGTACGTCAGTTCATACCTTTCTCACTGCACTGCCGCATCACAAGTTCTGTACACTTTATTGTAAATAAATTTCTTTTTCTAATGTGTTAATAATTCTGTCTCACTCATAAAAACTAGCAGTAAATTTTTTATTAATTCAGTCATTCATAGAAGTACCGAATTTATCTGTTTTTAACTGGTTTCCTCAAGCAAAAGATATAGGCTACTATTCTTCCTCTAGAGATCGTAACCCATACCCTTCATTTTTTAAATTTATTTTCTGATTGCTGCCTCTTATTCCATCATTTCAAGTAGGCCCGTTGTCTTCGTGGTTTTTGTTATGCAGATGATAACTAATTTAGGACTTCTTTGTGTATTGAGCATCTTCTCTTCGCATTATATTGTGTCCATTCCATCTTAGTTATAGTTCTCCTACTTCTTTTAGTATAAGTTTACATTTATTTCCATAAGTTTTTCCTTTAATTTATTATTCTTATCTTCATCCATTCTTCATATTCGCCCTGAATGCGTTTGATGATGATGATGATGATAATAATAATAATCCGTGGCGCTACAGCCCGTGAAGGGCCTAGACCGACCAGCCGGCTGCTGGCCTCACGCCCACATGCCGAAGCATACATAGATGATCATCCAACCAGAATGGAGGTATCGTGTGGTTATCACGATGATCCTCCCAGCCGTTATAGCTGGCTTTCGCAACCGGATTTCGCTACTTATTGTAACTCCCCAAGTGCATCACGATGCTGGGTGGTCACCGTTCCCATACACTGGGCGAAAATTCATGAGAAGCATACCTTTGATGGTCGTTATAAATGACTAACAATTTGTTTCTTTCTGTTTGAATATCGATATTTCAGTATCATAAAGTAAGATACTTTCTTCTCTTGTGCAGAGCTCGCCAGGGAAACAGGCGATTTTAAAGACGTAACGCACTAGTATAGTAGCAGATAGGTCATGCTATTGTCGTTGTATTGCCGAAGCTGTGCCATTTATGCAGTACTAAACGATTAATCACTATGGAACAGTGGAACGATGCACAGCGTGCATTTCCAATCAATTCAAGAACAGTTCTTCCACTCGGAGACTTTCGTTTCTTAGCTGATCCTGTGACTTCAAAGTCTGTAGGCCTAATCCATACTTTGATGGAGGCCTATAGGCTGAACGCAAGGCACACTAGATTGTAATGTCTACGAAATTTTCTTCCAGCAGTCTCTTAACTGAATTACTTTTAACGCCTTAATTACAAAAGCACGTTGTGCAACGTTACAATGCTGAATGGTGACTAATCTTTTAGTGCTACGTAAATTGCATAGCCTTAGAAATGTAACGACAGATAGAAGCACCTTCCATCTTATACTATATTCGTGCGTCGCATATTTCAAAACCGCCGTTTCTCTTGCGGACCCTATGTTAGTTTTTTTATAGTATTTTTTTACTCCATAGAATGAACTAAATTCATTGATAAAGTTTCTAGTTTCAGTGATTATATGGATAAATAGAAAAATAAAATAAAATAAACTCTTAAGACGTCCTCCTTATATGTACAGGCAGACCTACCTTGTTTTTATAAGCTTGTACATTATATGGCATGCACATAATCTTGGTCCATGGTAATGATATAATTCAGAGAAAGAATTTTGCTCTTTAAGCGTGTGTTGTGACATCATATCTGCAACGTGTCCCAACAACTTTGAGGTTCAAATGTCAATATTTCCCAAAAACTGAGTAATCTGTCGGGTTTGTTATTTGGACTCAACAAAAGTAAACGACCGTTCATGTTTTTAGCAATATTAAGACGAAAATGGAGCCTGCAAGTAGTTCCGAAACGTTGCAGATATGAAGTTTCAACACGAAATTTGTAACCAAAAATTCTTCCTTTGAAACAATCACTGTGGAAGCTGAAGTATTATTATAATTAGTTGAATATAATTTTCAACTCAATTTTATTATTATACAAAAATTATAGCACACCCCTGGAAAAGAGTAATCCGTGTTCGAGGAGGATTCAATATTCAATTTATAATAAAATTACATATACAGGGTGATTCACGAGAATTTACCATCCCTTACGGAGCTTATTTCCGAAGACATTCTGAGCAAAAAAGTCATATAAACATTATTGTCCTAATCTCAATATTTTCAGAATTACGCTAATTTGAAGTTATTTGTAAAATAACATAATTCTTGAATTTTTAGGATAAAAGAGTGTTACAGATAAAGAGTGAACTATTCAAGATTATCTTTAATTAGCTAATATTCTCAAGCTAAAAATGTGTTGTGAATTTCATAGTTGCTTCGTACAGATTTTTTTTTTTTTTAATTTTTAACTACAAAATTACATTTTCTCACGCATTTATCACAAAAATTGTTATAAATCATACCACCCTTGTAAATTCTTTAACACTGTACATTAGGATGCATAATTAAACTATAAAGAACTAAGTCCTTAAAGTCGTATGATTTGTAACAATTTTTGTGATGTGCGTAAGAATGATCTAAATTTTTGTAAAAATTGAAAAACAAAATCTGCAGAAAGCAACTAAAAGCACATTTTTAGCTTCAGAACACTAGCCAATTAAAGAAGTGGCACTTCTGAATAGTTCATTCTCTATTTGTAATACTTTTTTACCCTTAAAACTAAGGAAGAAAGGTATTTTACTAACAATTTCAAATTAGTATAACTTTGAAAATATTGAGATTAGGACACATGTTTATATGACATTTTTTGCTTAGAATGTCTTCGGAAATAAGCTCCGTAAGAGACGGTAAATCCTCGTGAATTACCCTGTATAAATTCATTGTTACAATGCGTATATAGAATTGCTGATTAAATATTTTTTAATATTCTTGTAGCTCTTATAGCGATTTCCGACCCCATCATAATACATAGACCTATTCTATAATTTGTGCAGTGAAAGGTAAATATCTCATCCAGTCTGCCAGAGCCCCATCGATCTGTTGCGTTCTCTCCTGTGGCAATGCTTACGTACGAAGTTATCTCAATTTATTAATCTGTTATGTGTTTTAATTATATGATCATGTTTCGTGACCAGAATACTGTACGAAATGGAAATGTAAAAATTGGAAATTTAACCTTTGAAAAGGTGAAAAAGTTCAAATATCTTGGAGCAACAGTAACAAATATAAATTACACTCGGGAGGAAATTAAATGCAGGACAAATATGGGAAATGTCTGTTATTATTCGGTTGAGAAGCTTTTGTCATACAGTCTGCTCTCAAAAAACCTGAAAGTTAGAATTTATAAAGCAGTTATATTACAGGTTTATCTGTATGGTTGTGAAACTTGGACTCTCACTTTGAGAGAGGAACAGAGGTTAAGGATGTTCGAGAATAAGGTACTTAGAAAAATATTTTGGACTAAGAGGGATGGAGTTACAGGAGATTGAAGAAAGTTAAACAACGCAGAACTGCACGCATTTTGTTCTTCACCCGACATAATTAGGTACATTAAATCCAGAGCTTTGAGATGGACAGGGCATGTAGCATATATGGGCGAATCCAGAAATTCTTATAGAGTGTTAGTTGGTAGCCCGGAGAGAAAAATGCCTTTGGGGAGGAGAGACGTAGACGTAGATGGGAGGATAACATAAAATTGGATTTGAGGGAGGTGGGATATGATGATTAGAGACTGGATTAATCTTACTCAAGATAGGGACCGATGGCGGGCTTATGTAAGGGCGGCAATCCTTTGGGTTCCTTTACCATTCGTAAGTAAGTAAGTAATTGTGTGTTTTAATAGTCAGTAAAACTAAAATCAACTCTAAATATAAGTTAGTCACAGAAAAGATAGTTAATTGTGAGAAATGAAAATAAAATTAGAAGTATGCTAACAGCTTTGAATGATTTTTATGAATATGTATTAGATTTTATGATTTAAATTCTCATGTACTCTTCATCCAATTACGATTACATTTCAAGTAGGCCTACAAAAGCAGTTTTTAATGCTACGGAATAAGTCTAATGAAGAAATAAACGTCTCGTGGCTTCCTTTGATGTCTCGTTATTACTATGATAAATAAAATAAATGCATTATTTTGTATCTTCTTACATCTCACTATATTGTATTACGATGTAAGTGTTGGAAAGAAGGCAGTGGAAGCCACAAGCCCTCCAGGCGTTGAATGAGAAATTTTGAGAGACCGCACAGCTGTGGGAGGGACTTAGGTCGAGAGAATCGTCATGTGTAAGGACTAATTGGAAAGAGAATCTTCTTCCCTTAAGTAATCTACAGCTTTTACTGTTTTCTCACAAAAGTTAAAATCAATGGAATTTCTCACCCTTACTGTATTTACTGCTTAAAATAGCTGTTCAGGCTTTATTTGTGGTTTGACTTGTACAACGTTGGGCTAATCAGGTAGTTAATTGGGTAACTTCTTAGAAAAACGTGAATTGCGCTTCAATTAAGCCTATAACCAGACCGTGTGAAAATTGTAGTCGGCAAATGAAACAGATTTGACTTGTAGTTTGTGTGTTATTAATTAAAAAAATGTTGGGACCAATTCCTTTCTGCGGTCAACAGACATTAACAGTTTTAACTGCTTAGTTAATTAATTATGTTAATCAAAGTACTTGAAAAATGCAATAGAAACTGTATTCAAGCATGTTATTTAACATATAA
Organism: Periplaneta americana; assembly: GCF_040183065.1. Lineage (NCBI taxonomy): Eukaryota > Metazoa > Arthropoda > Insecta > Blattodea > Blattidae > Periplaneta > Periplaneta americana. Next base: position 93,691,754 of record NC_091120.1, on the reverse strand, counting down.
TTTTTTGTAACATAATTAATTCAAGACATGTGTTAAATAACAAAAATATCAACAATGAAACAGAATATTAATTCTAAGAAAAATTTTTGAAATGGGTACAGAAAGATGCCAAAGACATTGTAAACCTGAGAAATAAATAAATTAATTAATGATTGGTTCTTAATTTTACATGAGTCCTCTAGAATCATAACTCACAATATCCAAAAAATTACTTATTCTTTAGCAATATTTATAAACTTATATGAAACAAATGATTTTACTAAAAAAACAGTCATTAATATTTAGAGTTGCTGCCAGGAAGTCAAAAGGAGGATAGCAATGACCAAGGAAGTTTTTAATAGAAAAAAAGAGCATTTTCTGCGGACCTCTGGAAAAAGAACTAAGGAAGAGACTAGTGAAGTGCTTTATGTCGAGTGTGGCATTGTATGGGGCAGAAACATGGACATTACGACGAAGTGAAGAGAAGCCTTTGAAATGTGGATATGGAGAAGAATGGAAAGTGTGAAGCGGACAGAGAGAGTAAGAAATGAAGCTGTGTTGGAAAGAGTGGGTGAAGAAAGAATGATATTGAAACTGATGAAAAAGAGGAAAAGGAATTGGTTGGGTCACTGGTTGAGAAGATACTGCCTATTGAAGGATCCACTGGAAGGAATGGTGAACGGGAGAAGAGTTCGTGGTAGAAGAAGATATCAGATCATAGACGACATTAAGATACATGGATTATATGAGGAAACGAAGCGGAAAGCAGAAAATAGGAAAGATTGGAGGAAGCTGGATTTATAGTGAAAGACCTGCCCATGGACAGAACACTAATATTTAGAGTTATAGTGGATGGCATATTTAAAATAATTCTGTCAAATGGTAATAATGAGATGTAAGTTTTTGCTTAATTAAAAAAAAAAAACAAATTTTTGGATATTGTGAGTAGTCAGGATTCTAGAAGACTCACATGTTTGCCAAAACATTTGATTACAGAAAGGTACCCCAGTCCTGGAGTGCAGACCTTTCTGCACTCAACAGGAAAAAGGGAGTAGAATTTCACACATTAGAAATGCTGGACTGAGTTTCATTTTCTGTGCTCGTCAATGGACCTATCTTCAGTGGTTATGAAACTGGCCTTAACTCGTTTTTTTAAGTGGATTTAAGCCCTTTCTGTAAATATCGATTCAAATAAAGTCCGCTTAGTATAGACAGAGTGACAGACAATAAGCTTAGGCATATGTCTCAGATAAATTTTTGATATCAGATATTCCGAAAAAACTTTTATTTCCGCTAAAATCTATAAATGTATTGACTTGTAGCACGATATATTTTTCTTTAAATCTCATCTAACGTGACAAGAGGAATTAAAAGAGACAATCAATGCCTCTGCGCAGATCTTTGCTACGAGTAGTTAACGGATTTATTGAATGTTCTCAATTGAAGGATATAAAATTAGCACGCTGGGCATTAATGCAAATATGGGTCTGTAAATCAGCCTTTAAGGGAGACTTAAGAAAACTCAGAACGGAAGTAGGTATTAACATTGCATTTGTAATTAAAAGTTACTATCAAAACTGAACATCACATAATTACATATCTGGAAATATTTCAAAACAAGTTCCTTCAAGAATTTAGGGATACGAAAATGTTTTATAAATCAATGTTTACTAAAGGCCAATGCTAAGTCAGAAGTTATGTAATAAGAGTCTATTCTTTTTCGTGGTTCGGTTGTGGTTCTGATATTTTAACCGAGTCGTGAAATATAACTACAATTTTCTATCATTTCGTAACTATTTAATGGCTTCATCTGGAGGAAGATTAGAAACTTGGGACGTAAATATTTATTGCATTCATTTGGAAAGGTCAGGTTTGTATTCAAGATAGTCGCGACAGTTGGACCAAATTAATATTACACACAAATTTAATATAGAGTTGAAGTAGACAATCTCTCTAGCTGAAATAAATATGAAATACGTAATATAGGAATTAATTTAAGATTAAATAATTTTCAGATTCTGGCTTTCAAGGAGATTGTATTTTTTTAAAGAATTTAGATATTCGATGGTGAAAGTGTAATGAGATTTATGTTTCTGACGTTTCGGAACTAATTATAGATTCTCAATCTTTTAATTTCCAAGATATGAAGGCGCGATTGAGTCAAAAGTTATGAATGGCTAACTCAAACAGCTAGACGCAGGTCACCCCAGCTATCTCTTGCTGTTAATTCTTCCTGAATTAGTCAAATAAATTATCAACAAAGATGTACCATAAACAATTTGAAAAACATATTTCCAATATCACACGTGCTAAAATGAGACATTTTATGAAACGAAATCGAAAAACTTTCCTCTGTAAGTCATATTTCATTTCATTTCATTTCATTTCATTTCATTTCATTCAGTGTTCTGCCCAAGGGCAGGTCTTTCATTGCAAACTCAGCTTTCTCCAATCTTTTCTATTTTCTGCCTTCCTCTTTGTCTCCTCATATGATCCATATATCTTAATGTCGTCTACATCTCATATCTTCTTCTGCCCCGAACTCTTCTCCGGATCATTATTTCCAGTGTATCCTTCAGTAGGCAGTTTCTTCTCAGCCAGTGACCCAATCAATTCCGATTCCTCTTCCTGATCAGTTTCAGCATGATGTTTGCAGTTTTTCTTGGAAAAGATAAATGCGGTAGCTTCCCGTTTTTTTCCGCACACCACATCGAAATTCACCGCAAGGGTTAATTCTCCTAAAACAGGGAGGTTATTTAAATTCAGTCTTATTTACAGTATTTAGTTGACCTGTTTATTAATTAATATATTAGGGCCTATTTGTTTTGTAAGATACAAAATAAGTTAAAAGTAATCTTATAGGATAAGACGTGTATAAACATTGAAAAAGAAACTACTAACTTTTGACCAACTTATGTCAACAGAAACGTTCATAAAATAATCATGAATTACCAGTAGGTTACTGAATCAGAAGGTGCAGAAATTTCGTACGGTAGCAGATTATAAAAAGAGTGTATTCCCTTAAAGTTTATAACAAACCAATAAGTCTAAATACATTAAGATAATAATAATAATAATAATAATAATAATAATAACAATAATAATTAAATCATTGTCCTCCTTCCTTTTTTCTTCTGCTATTTTATGACATATTTAATCTCTCTCGTTGATCAGGTATATGCAAGAGATTCATTTTTAATCACAACTCTTAAATTTTGGACGGTTAGTGTCGCTATGAAGTATCGGTGCATTTATGATAGTAATGAATGGATTAGGCATATTCTTGATAAACCCACCCGAACATATTTCATTTGGTCCATCTTGAACTTGAACTCGAGTCTCCAGCATGTAAATCCGACAACATAGGTGTTCGACTGTTCCTTTGCACATAGACCTATAAACCCTGTGTTTCTCTTTATATGTGTAATGTATAGTGTAATACCACCAATTCATAATTTTATACTGTCTCTTCCTTCTCGAAGACAAGACTAATTACAAAGAGTTTTACAGCAGTTAAGTTTTTTAAGAATGGCTTCATATAAGTGGTGTCCTAGTGTAACCATAGCGGCAAGATAGCCTATACGAGTACAAGAACAGTGTCGAACGCGTCCAGGCAGAGCATACACTGGGATTGCTTTCATCTGTCCCTTCCTGTGGATAGCGAGATAACCAAAGTCGTGGAAGCTTTAATTGGCCATCCATTTTATTGATTTTGTTCATCTTTGTCTCCTTCTGCTCTTTCTTCATCTTCTTCGCCCCTCTGCTGCCCATTACACCAGTCAGCCATTCATTTGCATAATGCACACAGTCGTAAGGGAGTTTTTGAAGGGGCGGTGGTGGGTGAAGAGGGGAACGGGGGTAAAAGAGGGTACGGGAGGAAAAGAAGTAAAAAATGAAAGAAAAAAAAAAAGGAACTAGAAATTGGATGGTATCCCTCCTCTGTGCCAAGTGACATTTGCCAACATGGCTGCTGACCATGGACATTTTAAATGGAAAAATGTGAGAGTAAGATAACTACAAAAGAAGAGAGACGAAGAAATTGTTGGAGAAGCTTTGTAAGACAGAGAAGAAGAATGGTAGAAAAGAGGAAACTCCGAGGTAGCTGACAAGAAAAGAGGGAAACCACTAAATTTTCTTCCCTCCCTCCCTGAGGCCTGTTCATATATTCTTATTTTTTTCCCTACTCCCATCTTCCTCTTCCGTGTATGCTGAGGCACTTTTGAGGTTAAGTTCCAATGTTGCTTCTCAACAAATTGTTAATTCAACGCCCGGATCCACAATATAAATGACATTTTATTTGCATCGTACTTCTTTTTCCGTCAACAGAGCAACCAAATATTATATCATTTACTTTCCTATTCGTAATTTCAGCTAAGACTGTCAGTATGCACACGGTTTAAAACATTAATATAAACTTGTAATAGAATCCTTTATATGCCTATATATAGAAAGGTGTCTAGAGGAGAATTAAGTTTGAACCTGCGAATTTTGGCAAATTCCTATTCTTAGTCGTTTCTTTCGCACTCTATCTTCTGAGGATTTTAATTATTATCTTCCATCCAGGTCTGGAAGTAAATGCAATAGGAGTCCCAGAGATGGAATCGACACCTTCAGAAACACAGGACATCGACTAATCAACAGGAAAATATTCTAGGTGGTAATAAAATCTACCACTGTGACTTCCAAGCAGAGTCAAAACTCAACTTGTGTACAAAATTAAGGATTACTGGACTTCGTATTCCAGCTACCTAAAGACTAAAGTTAAAGACACATTGGGTATAGGCTATAGTACACCGAACACAGATAATGCAACGGATAAGGATATAAACAAACAGGTAATCGCTGCGTGTTCGTGGAGTACAATCAACTCCAGACATTCTGAAGCTATACTAGTAAACACATGTTTGAACCGTGATGTTCATTTTCGTCGTGATCTTTGCACTAAATAATAACGTGCATTCTTAAGTTACGGAACTTGAAATGATTTTATATTGCAAGAAGTTCTTTCAATAGCATATGACGTTATTGGTGTTGATGTAGTACAAGATATTCTTATCGTCTAATATTTTTTCGCATTTCATTAGGATATTGCATGTCGTTCATCACTGAAAACCCACTAATTTTCTATGTACTTTTCTAGAAATTCCCTAAAATGTAGATTATTTAATTTATTAATTGGGGTGTTGGCACTGAAGATCATGGCAGGCTACACAAGTCCATGCTAAATGTCGCTCGAGTTAATATCTTCATAATTTACAGATTTTTATGACACTGTTTCTTTTGGATTACGTTCAACACACTTTGTGTGCCTTTTGCTATTGCAGTGTCTTTCAGTACACTGTTTTTGTCACTTTAACGTTTATTTTACACAATTTATATGTAATATTGTCTATATTGGCAGTGAAAATATTAGTTCAAATATCCTCAACTATTCCCTGCAATATTACACGATTGAGCGTCTTACCTAAGATATTTTACCTCTGCAATGAACTTTCAATCAGCCACAAAGATGTGACATATTTAAATAGTACCACTAGTAAGAGCAATGATCGATAAGACTACTCACATCAGTATGACTGCGTCCCGGTTTTGACTTTCTAGAGTAAGAGGGCAGAGGATGCGTAACTATTTTGTATATGAACGTACCTGTACTTGCTGTACCTGCTGTGACATCACATATACTTCGAATCAGGCAACTTCGTTCCAGTTTATTGGTAGCTGGAATACAGAGCCTAATGATTAATATGCAATTCTAACATACAGACAAACATATAAATAATGATGATGATGATGATGGTCATCATCGTGGAGGCAATATAAACAGCGATACACAAGTGCTGATAGTTAGCTGGTAATTTAGTTGAGCTTAAGGAATGGTTTCTGTCATAATAATTATTATTTCTTTCAATGGAATTGAAATATATTTCTTTCAAATAATTTTTTCATAAAAGTAAGTATCGGTTCTATCCTGGAGGTAAAAATGTGATCGGAGCGCGGTGCCGAACACATCCCCTCATTCTAGCGACGAGGGCAAAAAAACATGGGGCTGTATATCCGTAGCCCCCTAACCACCTTCGTGGCCTTCATGAAGCATTTATAATGCAAATACAAAAAATTAATGGAAATAAATAAATTTCAATTCATTTGGGAGAATATTAATAGAATAATGTACAATGCATAGAAAATAGAGCTGGGTCGACGCTGCGAATTATTACTCGATATCCAATCCGATAACTGTTTTAAAAGTTCAATATTCGATACTAAAACTTCAGTAGTGAGTGTAATTGAGAATTGCTTTATTTCTGTCGCCTTCACCCTTTCATTCAGTCCCGTATTCGGAGTAACAAAGGCAACTACTTTAACAATAGCGATCGCAATTGTTGTTTGCGGCGTAAATCATTCACGCTTAACAACACTTTACTAATATATTCCGCGTCTCATTTGTCACGTCTTATGTAAAAACAGGTAAGGAATTCTTAGATTTAAATAAATGATTTCTCTGAGGAATATTTATTGGACCTTGCCAGTATAGCATTTGGAGTTCTTTCACAAGTAAGCTATTACGAATTTACATACTTACCTGACCGGAATCATTCAGTATGGGCAGTAGCAACACTAAACATTTCACAACATATCTATTTCCCCAGATATTCTCTTTTTGTATCGATACTGAGGAATTTCTCAACTCACGATTGAGGCTGTTGAAATTATTGATTTAGAGCTTATTACGAACTATTCTTACTGTAAATGTGGAAAAGTTAATATATTTATATAAAACGTGGAACTGAAATAAATAAACCACGTGATCCCATAAACTATGATATGCGGAGGTGTCACTGAAACGGAGGGAAAGAAGTGAGAAAGAAAGGGAAGAAAAAGAAAAAAGGAAAAAGAAAGGTATAACAAAAGAAAGAAATAGAATGAGAGAATGAATGCAAGAACGAATGATAGAAAGAAAGAAAGAAAGAAAGGAAACCCCTAACCATCTAAAAAAGTATCGATTACTTTTTCCAAAAGTATCGATCTTTTCGATATTATGAAGTATCAAGGGTATCGAGGTATCCAAAGTTTCTAGGACCCAATATTGATAGAAAAACAAAAAAATACAATAACACGAAAAATAAGAAGGATATAGTAAGTTAATACCGGTACATTAATATTCAAGTCAAAATTAAATCGACTTGTTTCGTCTTTTCATAGTATCTGAAAATGTAATGAGGTACCTGGGGGTATTAACGCTCAGCATGTTATAAGGCCCACTACCTAGTTCTGTCATTAGTTATACACTTTTGCAAAAGAGAGCAACAGCTCTTAAGACCTATTTCTTCTTTCATTCGAGTGATGTATAAAGAAATTAGATTCTCGTTCTTGTTTGTAGCTGACTGGTGGCAACAAGTTATGTGTGATTATTTCTGCTTTTATTATAAAATTTTGCAAAATTTAAGTTGCTATTTAATCGTTTTACTTTGTGTTATTAATATAATATTACATGCACGTTATTGTGTAAACATTAAGAAGTTTGGAGCTACCGTGAAACTTTCGCTAATGAGCATATGAGCACTCCATAAATTAAAATTGGCGCGAAGTAACAGAGCAGGAAATAAGGCCCATGAAATAAATACGTGGAAACGCCCACAACTTCATAGAAGTCCCTGAACTATAAAGTTCAAACTCTGAAGCACAATCTTTTTTGCAAGAAATGAAAGAAACGAAGTCTGACAATTCCTAATGCAGAAAGAGCATTGGATGAACCATCAACTTCAGGATTTGTAAACAACCAGGGGACGCAGATGTGTTCTGTCTGCGAAGAGAATTTTTGTAGATATACATGTGTGTGCCTCTTGTGAATGTTGGGTGCACGATGAATGTGTAGATCTACTGAGTTAAAAAAGTTAAAAACTGAAGACTTTGTATGCCCAAGTTGTGTTTAATACACATATTCTTTATTGTGGGCCTTATTATCTGTCACAGCAGGATATAAGGCCAGTGACATGATGTTATTTATGTGTCTGTTTGAATATTTATTTGAAGTAAAATATTATAGGATAACTATAAAAGTATGCTATTCCATTATTTAAAAATTGCTAAACATCTCCATTTCAAAGAAAGAACGTTTTATTCCTTAGGTAGGGTTTATTATCCCAGGTTTGTTTGAGTAGAGAAAGTATTTTCAATTTTCCGATCACCATATACTCATTTAAATTGATTTTATTTGAGATCACAAACATACGATTTTTTGTTATCTGCGTTATTCATAATATATCGCTTTGAAACTACTCGGAAACAGATGCCAATATAAATCCAATCTAATTACGGATGATATCAACACTTCCGTTTGTCACATAGGCCTAATGATCGAGATATTTTTTGTTGGTTCTTAGTTACAGCCTCCGATATAGGGAATGTCAAATGTGATCGCCCAATAATGCGGCAACTTCTCTGCCACTAACGTGTGGCATGCAGCCTAAACAAGGCATTGCAGGCTTCAGTCTGCTCCACTGCTGGTAAATAATAGCCTCCGTCCCGCATCGAGAATATTTTCACCCAATTATAGTTGGACATACGATACAACTTGATCAGATTCAATATGAGACTTTACACTACCATTGAACTAAGGATTTTTGCGTTGGTGGAACTCCATAATGTCATTTATCTTCACGGACGTAGAATATATTATACCTGAAACATTTTTTGTTGACTATCTGTAGTTTTCAGATCAGTTAAGATAGGTATTTTCTTCTGCTAAACTGATATAAATTCTTGCGGATATCATAAAAAATACCTTATGTTGAAACTGCGACACATCTAAAATTATTCATATCAAGATATGGTAGTAATTTTCAATGTTTAAAAAATGGCTGAATTTTCACATCAGAAAATCGAGTTCAGATTCCCGCTCGACAAAGTGGATTTTTAAAAATAGAGAATATATTTAAACACACTTTTCTCGAAGTAATTCGTTTCCCGAACCATAATTTTTAAATTATTCATCGTTTCTTTATCCAGTCTTAACATCTAACATTATAAAATATACTTCTGTTCAAAATAGGGGTTTTATATCTCACCAGATACTTAAACTGAAAACAAATTTTGGAGGAATGGAATATAATCATGTATAATACTAATATTTAATTAGACCAGTCGATAGATTCTTTGTATGAAGCTTATGAGTAAATTTGCTTTTTAGTTTACCAGACCTCCGCAAATCTCCCAACGTGAAAAAGTAGTTAAATCTTCTCTGGATTTTTTCCCTTAGCTCTTAGAGATCCAATTCCTTCGTACAATGCAGTAGCTGCTAGTTTCTGCCTACCTCCCGTATTTTACTTTCCTGTAGTCTACCGCTATGTCTATAGATGTGTACGCAACAAAGACGTCTGCAAAGAAAGTAAGATTACACAAATTGAAGATCTTATTGGTAAGTAGCCTTCAGCATAAACTGGGGTAACCACGTGAATGAAGAACAATTCCCTAAAATGGTCTATACCTATAAACCACAAGGAAAGAGAAATTATTGTGGAAGCCCGAGGAAAAGATAGACGTATGAAGCGAGAATAGACCCAGCGCCTAATCCTTGATGAAGAAAGATATTAAAATTTTGTACAATAATATCTGTCCCTTTCTAATGTACGGGGTCAGAGCTGAGCTGAAAAATGATTAGAAGAGACAAGAGAACTCGGAAATCCACAGAAATGCAGTTTTTTAAATGTATTTGTTGACATGTAGAGACCCAGAGAGAAATATAGAAATCACAAAACATTGAACACATTCAACGTAAAGAATAATGTTGAAACAAATAAACTCAATTAGTAACCAACCCGTTAAGCATATAGATAGAGAAAAATTATCAATGAAGTAGTGCAATTGAAACCAATGGGATTTAAAGATTTTCGACACTCGCGAATAAGTTGGTAGGACTTTTTGCCAGACAATACCCAGCAATCGACATACCAGGTAATAATAATGATGGTGATGATGATGATGATGATGATTATGATTATGAAGGGAATGGAATATAGATTTAATTAGGAAGGAACTGACAACAATAGAAAGCATTTAAGGGGTTACATACACCAGCGAAGTTAAAAAAAATTGTTTTTTCATTTTTTTTAATATTAATTTAATATCAACTTTTAGCTTTATATATGTGAATGGAATTTTATGATGTCTATAAAATTTATCCAGTTATGCATTAATATTTCCTGTCACACAAACACAATACCTAAAAGAAATATGTAATTTTATGGCTCATTTTCTCAAAACTTCATTTTTCAAAACGTTTTATATCTTATCATCCATCATTTTTTAGATAATTGCATGAAATTTTGCATGGTACTTTTTCATAGTAAGATCAACAAACTGCAGCTCAACCTTTAATCTATTTTTAACAGAATTTAGAAACAAAAGAAAATGCTTAATGAAAATTTTCTAAAAAAAAAATTAAGTATATAAAGAAAACAATTTTCTTCTTCTTCTTCTTCTTCTTCTTCTTCTTCTTCTTCTTCTTCTTCTTCTTGCAGTGGAGATATTCTAACCAGTGAGCTAGGACTTGTTACTATGAATGTTATCTTTAAGGCAAAAAAGAATTGCTAAAAGATATGAAACTTATAGGGAGTAATGTTTTAAATAGCAGTTTGGTACAAATCACAGAATGAAAATTTTGAAAATTCACAATTCCACATTTTTAACGTACTTTTATGTATTTTTTCTTTCAGATGGACGATCAGTTTTCAGATATTAACTACATAAAATTTAATCAAAATAGTTCTTTAGGATATGGAGGAATAAAATGTATAAAACATGAATGTTTAATGGTGGGGCCCTTAAAAATGCATAACTAATATGTAATCCTTATTTTATGCGACTATAGCCATGTTAAATTATTTATATTGAAATAGAGCGTCTCTCTCCCTGACCTCAAGACTAGTTACCTATGCGGACCATCAGAGCACGTGGGCCACTGATCGAGATCCGAGATACAATCACGGCCACTGTGATAAACCTAGTCGTCAGATGCAGAGCTGTAGCATAGAGATCATATGTAGATGCCCGACCTTGTGAGAGAGCTGCAGGGAGACGCCGCCGGTGTTGGGCAATCAACGGCTATGATTTATGACAGCTTTCTAATCTTTCAGCGTCTTCTTCCCACCTCCCAGATAAATTGAATGGGAAAGTGTGATGTGGGAGAAAGAGGCTGTACGTGTGCAGATATGCAGATCATGGGGCACAAGAAGGAAGGGAAAGTGTGAGAGAATAGCAGAAGGGAGAGATGAGGCTAACTTCCACATCATTAAGGGGGGTAAAATGCTAAAGAAAAACGATGAAATGCTAGGGGTATGAAATGTTATAAATTATACTTTGAGCAAGGAAAGAAAGGAAGCGTGTCCATGTATAGAATATAAACGTGTTGACGCAAATAACATTACGCAATTGGAACTCGTGTAACAAGCAGGTTAGGCTCCTCTTCTTCCGTACTAGATCAGTCGCAGAATTGAATGACGTAGACATAAATAACAAAATATTCTGAAGTGCTGAAAGTCGAAATGTATTTGAAGATACTCCGGTGCGCAGATCAATGTGGAGCTTGTGATAAAATATTTTTTCTCCAATTTTAAAATTTGTATAGTTACTCTTAGTAATTTGTCCGAATACTTACCACATAGCGGACCAGGCTTCGATTCTCGACAGATGTCTAAGATTGTAGTTATCATAGAACAGTAGAGGAGGCACGATCTGTCCTGTGACCTTATCATGTGTCGTGGTTATATCACCAAAAGGGTATATAGGAGGAAGATAGATGTTAGTCTGCGATGAACGTCCGTATTGGTACATTCGTATAATATTAACCATAACAGTTCACATGCCTAGTCTCGCCTCTTTATCTATTGGAATCGGTCAGGATTTTTTTGAGGATATTGATCCGTTATTTTCACATTTTCCGAATACCCTACGCTTTTAGTTTGAAAACAGTGTTACGTATATTATTATTATTAGGCCTATTTTATTTTATTGTATTTATTTGATAATAATTATAACATAAAATATAATATAAACAGAAAAAACTTTAGTTCGCGCCTGAAAAAGTAGAACTCGTGCTCAGGGGCGGATTCCTGAATTGAAATTAAAAAGTATATAATACAATTTGTCTTATGTTTACTATACAATAAGAATATATAAATTTAAATTTACAATTTTTCAATTTTTAAGAAATCCATACGTAATTTTTTTAATTTAATAATAGAACTATTAGAATTGGCAAGATTAGGATATTTAAATATAAATTTGTTATATATTCTTGGGCTTAAATTAAATATTATGATTAAATACTGTAGCAGTATTGCATTTTGGTTCAAACAATCTTTAAGAATTCATACCTTTTATTTCATAACTATGCGAATACAATTGAAAATTATTTCGATTTTTATGTATGAATTTTATTAATACAATATAATAAATGTCTTATTTTAAGAACATTAAAGTCTAGAAACAATTTTTGAGATGGAAAATCAATAAGTTTATGAATACATATTTTATTTTCTTCTGTAATAAATAAAGTGGATTATTATTAGGCCTATTATTATTATTATTATTATTATTATTATTATTATTATTATTATTATTATTATTATTATTATTATTATTATTATTATTATTCGCTATAGCTTTGTGGAAAGCTTGCGTTCTTCCCATCCAAGCGCTTTGTGGTTCGATTTCCCAGCGTGAGATGTGAGATTATTATCCATCCACGAGACTAGGTCGTTGTTCCTTGTATGCTGTTCTGTTTTGATTCCACTGTGCCTCTGCTCAGTGCCGACCACATGGTCAAGGAGACCCACAATTGTCGATATGTCTAAGTTTGTTAAAGGATATATTCCTCTATATTGCATTTTCTTCTATTTGTTGTTGAAAATATTACAAAGAAAGATTATTATTATTATTATTATTATTATTATTATTATTATTATTATTATTATTATTATCATCATTATCATAATCATCATCATCATAATCAGAGTGATATAGAAAATATCAATGAGAGGGTGCAGAAAACAAAACAGGTTGTTGTTTAGTGTAGTGTCCGCAGGCAGGTTGGAACCTAATAAATGACACCAATTAGGCACCACTCATGAGGCAGTTAAGTCAGGAGATAATGGAGTAAAGTGGCTAGTTACTTTCCCCCTCATTGCATACGTCGCTGACTAGTAACTTATAACACTAATCAAACTTCAGATGTAGGTTTATACAATTTTTCTTCCTATGACATATATCGTTAAGTGAGATGTACTGCCTGATAATAGACGTACACCCTTTGACACGGAAATTTGTCACTGTTCAGAGACTAAGTCCCACCTCGGAATAAGTCGGGAATCTTCGTTTCGTTTGTGCTGTATTTACATGCTTGTGTTTTACATAGAGAGATTTGGAGCCCGTCTTTGTAACGACAAGAAAGAGCTCTATCACTAAGTCATAAAGATTTCGTAGGGAATATGTCATGTGATATACAGATACGTCGCTTCTACGATACTTAAACAAATTCACGCTGCAGGAGACCGATTTTCGATGTCAAAGAATGTAGATAGCAGCCAGAACCTCAATCAGAAGTACACAAAACAGGGATAGAAAGATACAATTATACATGCAATGAATGAAGAAAGAGTTTTGAATGTTGCAGGAGCTAAATCACTAGTTTGACAGACGAATTTAATGTAGGTTGACCAATGAAAAGATTGAGTGATAACTTTAAGATGAAATGTAACAAATAGATCTACTTTAGAAAACAAACTATATGCTAGGAGACTAGAAGGAAGATGATGATGATTATCATCATCATCATCATCATCATCATCATTACCACCGTCTTTTTCTTTACGTTCTGGTCTTTCAGATGGACTTACCATCGTTCATTGGCAACGGTAATAGTGCCACTAACTTCAGTCGAATAGTTTTGGCGCTCATAGTAGATGTTGGTGTCATTGTTATTTACAGTTTTGTCTGTAGAGTTTTCATCAATTTTAATTTATACAATTTTTTTTATCGGTGTATGTGTCCACTTGCAAACATGATATTGGATACGATACTGTTACCTACTTCCAAATTTATCGATTTTCTTAAGTCAGAGGAATATATTTGTTTAACTATTCAGTAAGTTTCTGCAGGAGTTTGCGTTTGGAATAAATATAATATTTACTATTTTATATGTACTATATTATTTTTAATGATATTTTGATATCTAACAATTTATCTTATTAATTAATGATAACAATAGGATTTCAGTACACAATAGAATTAATAATAATGGTAATAATAGACTCTAATAATAATAGTAATAATAGAAACGCCTAATAGTACGCTACTAGTAATAATAATAATAATAATAATAATAATAATAATAATAATAATAATAATAATAATAGATATTATTATTTCAAACGTGTACATTTTATATCTCTGCAGAAGAAAGTCGTTTAAACATTAATTTTTGTTCGTTTAGTCTTTAGTTTTTATTATTTTTCGTAAATTATGACTGCATGAGAGTTCACGTCAATGAGGTGTGTATTTTTTATAGACTACTACAAGCACAATGCGTGTATTTCTTACGTAATATTTGTAGTAAGCTACTTTTTTTATTACAGAAATAACTGTAATCATTTCTGTGGTATGTCACACAGACAAGGACTGAAAACTTATAGACTTAAAAAAATTTATTATATAGGATCTATTTATTCCAATAAGAGGATTATGCATGCTTAACAATATCGTCAGTGCCAAGAACTGCGAACTGCATGGGAATTTTAGCACTGCAATTACCACCGTTACCATCACTGCAACATTTTTATTACCACCATCACCAATATTACAATCACCATTACCTGTCACCACCACAACCTGTTTGTTTTCAGTTGTTTATTTAACGACAATATATCAATTAGCCTATTATGTTATTTGGAGTCGATGCAATTGGTAATAACGAGATGAGGTCGAGGCTTCGCCATGTGATTACCTGATATTTAACTTACAGTTGGAAAAACCGCAAATCAAAACAACAAAAGCGGGCATCTCGGCAACCGCCTGAGCTACGCCGGTGGCCTACCTGTTTATTATCACCACTATCTCTACTACCATTACACCATTACCAACAATATTCTCAGTCATCATCACCATCATTATTGTCATAATGTTCTGTATTATATCATTATCCGTACCACCGACGTAGTTCAGGCGGTAGCGTGTTCGCTTGCTGATCCGGAATTGCGCTGGGATGTGGGTTAGATTCCCGCTTGACCTGGTTGGGTTTTTTCCGTGATCTTCTGCAACAGTAAGCCGAATGTTAGGTAAACTATGGCGAATCTTCGGCCTCATCTCGCCAAATACCATTTCGCTATTACCAATTTCATCGACGCTAAATAACCCAGTAATTGATACAGTATCGTTAAATAACAAACTAAAAATATCATCCGTCGTCTCTTCTGGGAGTATATAAATAAATATAAATATTTTAATATACTTTAACACTACCGGTATATGAATTATATTATTACACAAAAGATCTGTCAGTCATTTATGAACTTTGGGGCTTAACTTGTTCATCAGTATTTCATTTAGAATTCCTCCTCACTTTATGTTTGCTTCCTTAATTGTGCACGGGTAGGGTCGCGGAGATTCAGAATTCTATCCCTGGCTCATCCGTTGGAATCTGTATAGTAAACAATTTCTCCCCTCGTTCGGGCACTTCCTGTGATAATGTGCTGGTAGCTAACAGTTTCCGTTTGGAGACAATTTTTCACTTCTTTTTTATTCATTTTTCCCCGCCCGTTTTCAACCTTGGGTGAATATTTTCTGCATCTGACACTTGCAAATGTAATGTTTTCCCACTCATTTTTCTCTCTCACCGTTTCTTATTTATTTGCAAGTCACTCTGAATTGACGTGAAAAGATTTCCTTTAAGTGTGGAGACTGGAAGTTTCGGAGTGCTTCACATATGCTCCATTTTTAAAGCGACGAGATAAGATATATGGACGCACATAAATCACTTCAATCCAATAATATGTGTGCGCACGTGAACGATCTTTGATGTAATAAACAAATGCAAATATTTACTTTTAAACCTTTTTTGCGTGTACCCAGTATAAAACAACGATTCTAATGTTTAAAGTATGAATTCTATATTTTAATGACATTTGTACGTCTACTCGAGTAACAACCGGTTAATAAGCCCTTGTTAAATAAGATGTTTGAACAATAAAATTACGTGGTGTTGTTTAAGTAATCAGCGCTACGTAGTGGCCGTTTATAGAATCATTTCCGCGTATAGAGCCGCGGACAGCACTGTTATCTGCTGGCAAGGAGGTGAACTAACTTGCAGTTCGTAGTAGTTCAATCGATAATGCAGCAGCTCTTTTACTAGAAATAAAAAGAGATACTACCGAACCTTAGGTGACCACATATACGGATTTCTGAACTTAAAAAATAGTACAACTTTACTACAGAACAAAAACCAACTTATAATAATATACATTGTAGGGAAAACTTAAGATTTATTGAAATGTATAACTAAGAAAGCTGTAATAAAAATACTTAGTAAACATATTTGTAAAATCTCACTCACTCACTCACTCACTCACTCACTCACTCACTCACTCACTCACTCACTCACTCACTCACTCACTCACTCACTCACTCACTCACTCACTCACTCACTCACTCAGTTTATAACCACAGACTTGTTTGCCAATCATTTGCTTATTTGTCAATCACTTGCTTCTTTGCCAATCACTTATTTGCCATTCTCTCGCTTATTTTCCAATTACTGACTTATTTATCTCTCACTACCTCATTCACTCCTTTGTTCTATCGCTTAGTCACTAACTTGTTTACCAATCATTCGCTTATTTGCCAGTCACTTGCTTATATGCCAATCACTTGCTTATTTGCCAATCACTCACTACCTCATTAATCCCATTGCTCTGTTGCTAAGACACTCACTTGCTCAATCACTAGTCACTCACCTGCTCAATTACTCGACCACTCAATTGCTCATTCACTCACTCAGTTGCTCACTCTTTTAGACTTTCACTAGCTCGTACGGTTGCACGCTCATTCAATTACTGTTTTACTTGCTCATTTAGTTAATCGCTTGTTCAGAAGTTGGATTAGCCAATCGATTGCTTAATCAATAATTAATCTCTCGCCTAGTTGTCGCTCGTTCACTCATTCAGCTATTTGCTCTCTTAATCGCTAACTTTCTCAGGCTATTGTTCACTCATTTAGTAGCTTGTTCATTCAGTTAATCGCTTGTTCAGTTGCTGGATTAGTCACTCGGTTGCTTATTCAATAATTAATCTCTCGCCTAGTTTCGCTCGTTCACTCATTCAGCTATTCGCTCGCCCAGTCCCTAACTTTCTCAGTCTATTGCTCACTCATTTAGTAGCTTGTTCATTCAGTTAATCGCTTGTTCAGTTGCTGGATTAGTCATTCTGTTGCTTATTCAATAATTAATCTCTCGCCTAGTTTCGCTCGTTCACTCATTCAGCTATTCGCTCGCCCAGTCGCTAACTTTCTCTGTCTATTGCTCACTCATTTAGTAGCTTGCTCGTTCAGTTAATCGCTTGCTCATTCAGTTAATCGCTTCTTCAGTTGCTGGATTAGTCAATCTGTTGTTTATTCAATAATTAATCACTTGCCCGTCCATTTTTCGCCCTCTCAGTCGATTGTTCACTTTTTTAGTCGCTTGCTCAATCAGTTAATCGCTTGTTCAGTTGCTCGGTTAGTCAATCGGTCATTTACTCTAGAATTAATCCCTTCCCCAGTCCGTCGTTCGCTCACTCATTCAGCCACTCGCTCATTCAGTTAATTATCATTCAGTCAAGCGCTATCTTATCCACTCACTCGCTCATTCATTTGCTCACTTAATCAGTCTCGTTTATTCAATTTCTTCTTCAGTCAATCTGTTGCTTACTTATTTTTTGAGTCGCTCTCTCAATCATTTTGTTATTTGCTCGTTTCTGTATCGTCACTCTTTCATCCATTTAATCTCTTATTCTTGCACACTGGACTGCATGCTCGTTGTTGCAGTCTTTATTTATTCACACTTTCGTTTACCATACACTCGTTCTCTCTATTAAGTAACATCTTTTTAACCTCTTCTATCATTACTATTTTTATCTTCACCTTCCAAAGTCTCTGTTTGCAAGTTAGTTTTTACATATGCTTATTTAATGAACTATGCTGTTATATATTAAGTTCACGTGTCCTCTAATCAGAAATATAAACATACTTTCTTGATATGCTAGTTATTTATTACTCTTATATAATACACTGATGGATAAAATATCTTAATATAGGTTATATTTTCAGAAAAATTTGTTTATGTGCAGAAAAACTGTGAAAAATTAGTTTTATTCGGAATATACACCTGAAACGAACCAACAGAAGTAGCAATGATGTTTGATTCTACTCTGTCATAAGAAAAAGTATTCTGATGTTGCAAAAATTATATCGAGATTTTAGCAGACATTCATGATTTCAGCATCCTCGATGCCAAATGTGTGTTAGGGCGTGTCACCTCTGTTTGTCCCTTCATTCATCTGCACATAGCGATTTATTCTAGACGGATCTTTACTGTAGGTAGGAGCCACTTTATCTGGAAATCATTCACATCGGATATAATTCTTTTTAGTACAAGTTATTTAAAGTGAAAAGTGGACTCTAAATTAATTCTAACAAATGTTTACCTTCATTTCTCGTTTCTTGTGAAGAGATAAGTCAAATGAACTACTTAGTTTGCCTTCACAGTCGTATGTTTCGGAGACATTTGTTAGGATATTCAGAAATATTTATACTTTCCATTTAGGTAGGTCTATTTATCTTCTGAGCTATTGTTGAAGAAATAAACAATAAACAATTTTAAGCAATTTTATTGTTATCATAATATGTAACTTAATTATTGTGAAATAGGTAAAACGTATAGTGAGAAAGTATGTGATACTAATTTTTACGTTAAAAAGATAGCTAGTTGATATATTTTATCTGTTATTTAGTGTACTGATAATTTAAATTTGTTACTTAATCACGAAAATGCACTAAGCAGAGTTTAGAGATCTTTTTGAGTTGAACGATCTCATGACTACAGTAGCATTAGTTAATGTAGACATTGCTTATGATGGAAGAGTTTAAAACGTAATTGTCATCGAACCCATTTAAAAACTGATTCCCAGCAAAACGAAAAAATAGCTAAAAATGAAAAAATTATTTTTATGGATCCAATTGGAGCTCATATAGTTGTGAAACAGTAATTGTGTTTATTGCTTTGTCCGTTTGCATTTTCCATTCACAAAAATAACTTTCCTTCTACTGGACACAATTTTCCTTAACTTGATATTTGAAGATTCACCAAAATTAATCCATAAATTCTAAGTTCTGTTACATGGCAATGATTTTGCAAATTCGTCATGAGAATATTCTCTTTTTCAACCATAAACGTCTGAATTAAACATATGAATGTCATAAAAATTGTGCATATCATACCAGCATCATTATTCATATGAAGTGGTAAATTAATATTCAGAATGGCACACTTGTAAACATTTTTAAGTGAGTGTCGTTGACTTGTTAAAATGAGCCTAATTAGGAAATTTAATTGGATGATAAACTATTGAAAAATAACAGCTTTTTCGAGTACATGAAAAAGAACGCAAACACTGAAAAGTCCTTGTCTCATTCATACAAAATGTGTTTCAGTGTGGGCCTATGATTTCAGTCTCATGTAAAACAAAAGAGCATAGAAACAAGTAGTTATAAATGGGCGATAATGTAGGCTACATAGTATAAAGTAATAGACAAAATATATTTGTATGTGTATCATTCATTATCTTAAAATGATAAGCAGTAACATGTGCTGTTGCCAGGAAGTCAAAAGGAGCACAGCAATGGCAAAAAAACTTTTAATTGAAAAAGGAGAATCCTCTGTGGACATCTGGAAAAAGAACTAAAGAAGAGACTAGTGAAGTGCTTTGTGTGGAGTGTGGCATTGTATGGGGCAGAAACATTGATATTACGACGAAGTGAAGAGAAACTACTAGAAGCATTTGAAATGTGGATATGGAGAAGAATGGAGCGTGTGAAATGGACAGACAGAATAAGAAATGAAGCTATGTTGGAAAGGGTGGGTGAAGAAAGAATGATGCTGAAACTGATCAGAAAGAGAAAAAGGAATTGGTTGGGTCACTGGCTGAGAAGAAACTGCCTACTGAAGGATGCACTAGAAGGAATGGCGAACGGGAGAAGAGTTGGGGACAAAAGAAGATAGACGACATTAAGATATTATGGATCATATGCGGAGACTAAGAGGAAGGCGGAAACTAGGAAAGATTGGAGAATGCTGGGTTTGCAGTGAAAGACCTGCCCTTGGGCAGAACATTTATGTATTTATCTTAAAATGGATTATTATCTACTTAAATTCATACACTATATAGGACGAAAGGATCGTCATTTTTTATTTGAAAAGTCCATAGTTTTAATGTTTCTGAAAACTGGTCGAAAACCAGTTTCATTTTTCGGTTAGTTCAGACAAGTGCTTCTCGTGTCGTTGAGACACGCAAGTCTGTATTGTTGAAAAATGATTCACTGTTTATAATTCATTTGAAAATCTATAAAATAAAAATGGAATTCAGATATGAACTTGTAGAAGTTTCAAAATTGAGTCGTATTGTAGGTCTACTCTGTAGTTAAAATGATGAGATCGGAAAATGTATTAACCATCCTCACAAAAAACCATCAAAAGGCCTAACGTAACGTGACGTAGTGTATATATAATATGATTTGTGTAATTTATTACAATGTAATATGGGCGAATAAATATAATGGAGTATACAAATTGTACAGTAAAATAGTAATTATAGTATATCGTAGTATAATAAAAATGAAGTAATAATAATACTGATAATAGTGTAACAATTCAGTAACAATAAAACACGAAATACGAGTATATGATATGAATTCTTAGTGAATGCTTGGACAAGTCCACGGCCACTTACACGGGTGCACTGTAATCTTCAAATTTTTGCATAAACGACAAATAACCAGAATATTTTACCTGAAGTTCTCTATCAAGGACAGGGTTCTTTTAATAATAATTCGTGGCGCGACAACCCATGAAGTGCCAAGACATCACATCCATATACCTCAGCAGCGATGAACGATCATCCAACTAGTATAGAGGTGTAGCATAGTGATTCCCCACAGCTGTTATAGCTGGTTTTTGAAACCGGATTACGCCACGTGGCGTAGCTCCCAAAATTCATCATGATATTTGGTGGGCACCGGTCCCAAACACTGGTCAAAATTTCACGAGAAACTTCCTTCCCCAAGAGGACTCGTATCAACGCTTAATTTCATAACGTGAGTCCAGGCATGAGTTCTTGAACCATGATGCGGGACAGGTTTCTTTTACTTGCAGTAAATATAAGACTCGGGAGCACCAGTTTCATTTCCCTTCCGAACAAAGCCGTGCTAAAGATTTTAATCACCTTTAAACTCATCCTCTCGAGCAGTGGTTGGACCGCGAACATTGGTCACAATGACAAACCTGGCAACCGCTAGACCACAGAGGAAGACACTCTAATATATATTTACAGTTTGCATGCTCCATTACTGTGGAGTAATACTACATGCACTGATTTTTCTTAAACTATGTTCATAATTACTTTATATTATTCTAAGAGTATAAGTAATGCAGAGGGATGAATTTTGTACTTTTCTTTCATTGTAATTTGTCAAATTGTATATTGTTAGTAAATTTGATCAAGTTCTTATGGTATTTGTGTAATAGTTTGTCTTCACTCACTGGCCAGTTTTCAGTCTTGAGAACTGCCGCTTTCAGAATGTCTCTTTCTCTCTCAAGTAGGCTAATTTACAATTGTATAACAAATGATCTATCGTTTGTTCGTCATTGTTGCATGGACATAATGGATTATCTATAATTTTATATTTATGTAGATAAGATTTTATATTTCCATGTCCTGTTATTATGGTTTTGAAGTTTGGGGTTATGTTAAGTTTTAGTTTTAACCTATCGTTTATATTTGTGATTTGTCCTTTTGCTGTGGTGTCCCATTTGTTTTGCGACTTCACTAAACGGAGATTGTGTATTTCACCTTTCACTGCACTTTTTGGTGTCTGTAGCTCTCTTGAATCTTCTCGAAGTGTGCTACCTCCTTCGCAAGTTGATCTGCTAATTCATTCCCCACGTGTCCTGCGTGGTTCTTAATCCAGTTGAATTCTATTTTCCAGTTCTTCCTCCCCGCTTCCTTTACTTTTCTTCTGATTTCTTCTATGAGATGCGTATGATTTGTTTGGTTTCTAAGGGAGTCTAATGTTATCCTGCTGTCTGTAAATGTTGAGATTGTTTGCTGTTGACTTTCCAGGGTCTGTACATGTTGAATAGCTTATAATATGGCTAGTTGTTCAGCCTGATTGTTTGAACATTTGCCATTCAGCCTGTATTTTAGCGCTTCCTCCAGGTTGCCTTCTTTGAATATAGCTGTTCCTGCTTCAACACCGAGTTCACCTTTGCTCTCATCTGTGAAGATTTTAATTATATTATTTTCGTTGTTCTCTTTTCCTTTTCTGATTGTTACGTAGTCGGCTGGATGCTGCCAATGTTTTAACTCCATATCATGGTCAATCTGATTCTTGTTCTCGTGGTCATGTTGGTTTCTGCTACTTTTGACAACTTGGTAATACTCTGCTGTCTCATCTATTTGGATGTTTATTGGGATTATTCCCGTTATCACGCACAATGCATCATTGGCCACAGTTCGGTATGTCTTTGCTATTCTGATATTTATGAGCCTTTGTATTCGAATAATCTTGGTTTTATAGAATTTATTGGCCATTATAATGATAATATACACTCTAATATATGTTATCAATAATGTGAATCACCAGTAATGAAGCTGTGTAATGTATTTAAGAATTTAATCAGTCCTAAAGAATTCAACCTGAAAATAAAATAGGAGCACGCAATACAAACGACGCAATTGAAACTTCTGCTAATCTGCGCGAACGGAACGAAAAACGGGAGCGTTGTAATGCTGCGTCCCCTGCCTTGAATTCAATTTCCTCATTATATTCAGAAAGCAAAATCCAGCTTGGTGTAATACCTGATTTCACTTTATGCTTTGTTTCCAAGTTCAGTTAAACTAAAGATACAATCTTTAGCCGCTCCTGAAGACGCAAACATTACCAAAATATTTGCTGTAATTGCGAGAAGTGTGTGTATGTGTAGAAACTTAGTGAATCAGACTAATTTAACGCAGGAAGTTCCTTGTTCAGCTCAACTGAATTGCAACTTGATATCGCGGTATTATAACTCTTCTGACTCTCTGATATTGAGGCAGTTTTGCTTGCGACAATGTAAAACTAGTAGTTAAATTTTAAATGGATAATGTGTGTATGCTGAATTATTTTTCAGGATAGTACGTTCCTAATTCGGTATTAATGTAGGCCTAATGTTGTTCAGTTTACTACTAAAGTAATAATAATTAAACTACAAATATTTGAAAATATAATTTAGGCTGTATTGTAGTAATTGCTCTCGCTGAGTGATTTATTGACTCTGTCTGCTATTTGTATTCTTCTAGATTTGTTTTGGTTCCCAAATTCTTTAATCCTTGCGTGGTAACATGAGCGAGTGGCAATATTGTAATTTATTTACTTGTCACAGTTTATATTCTCGTCGTCAAGTTTTTGATACTGTTTTTATTTATGATTTTTAAACGTAATGAATTTGTTAATCTTCTGTACCGGTATACTTAAAAAAAAAATGTAACAAGTCACAACCATTTTTAAATAGAAATTCTAAATCTTTCCCCGGTCTTCAGATATATTAGAACTGCCAATTTGCATTCCAATAAATATGATCCTTATACATGAAGAAAATATAATTTTACATGATTGTAAATTATTTAGCTTGTGTAAATTATTATTATTATTATTATTATTGTTATTGTTATTGTTATTGTTATTGTTATTGTTATTATTATTATTATTATTATTATTATTATTATTATTATTATTATTATTATTATTATTATTATTATTATTATTATTATCATCGTAAATGTTATTGTAGTTATCATCGTGCTAATCTATTATTTGCTACTTGCTGTTGGTTAGCACATTACATTGAATTTCATGTTCGGTCGGAAAGTTGTTGTCTCCGAGGTTAGATAACTTGACCAGTGTAGAAATAATACCTTAAAAACAGTGTTGCTAAGATGACAGATAATTTCTCAGTGGTAGTCCGTTGCGAGAAATATCAGACCATGTTTATTTTTTATATTTGGTAGAATAAATTGACGAAAATGAAAATGGAAAGCTGTAGCTACAGTATACTGCTATGCAATAAGGTGTATTTATTTCGTTTATTTCTTTTTCGGATGATTCCGATAACTTAAATCCACTTAACGAAACACTTATTTCTGTATTTGAGCTTTGTGGTGTAGCGCCACACATATTATTATTATTATTATTATTATTATTATTATTATTATTATTTGTTATCCATGAAATTATAGTGTAGGCTAAAATTATTATCTTATAGACTAAAGAGTACTGTAACATTGCTGACTCAAACGCCTAGATGCCTCGGCAACTTCTCCTACATGTCTGTTTGGCGATACGTAATGGGACTTGTATCACATGCAAGTACCCCAGCGTAATTCACCAGTGTTCGTCTTCAAACACGCCGACCTGGATGGCTCAAGCGGTAGCGCGGCACGGCATGTCTGTATCGGTTGGTCTGAAAGGTTGTGGGTTCGAGTCCCGCATTGGGCATGGGAGTTGTGTACGTACTAGTTTAAGAAAGCGGAAAAACAGAAAAACAGAAAAAGAGAAACGGGAGAAAAAAAACACTGTATAAGCTTTAACTTTCGAATATCAAGTTGACAAAAGAACCGTTTTAGCAACTCTCTTCAAATAATAGTCGACTTGTCTTCAACAATCTGACGATTTATTGTCGTGTGTAGAGTAATTGAGAAGGTCATGCATTTTTCGTAGAAATAAGGGCTATTGCAGAGAACTATCCTGATTAGTCATATTAAACCAGGGCAGAAACGAGTGCGAATGTTCTGCAAGTATAGAACAGGAAGAGACATATAAATCTTAAGATGCCGCCATACTGATAATACTTCTTTGTCTCGCTTCGAAAGTACTGGCAAGCTTGAAACATAATATTTCGGACTTTGTTTCGAATAACACGTTTATAACACAGTATATTATCAGATGATAGGCAAAATTAAGATACAGGTTACAATCAATATATTTTCGAACTGCACTTCTATTTATTGTACCGTTAAGCACACGTGCGCGTGTCACTAAATATCATTGCTTCTATGCCTGTTGAGTCAGTCTATCAAACAGCGTCAGATTGTCTTTAAGAACTGAGCTGCTACACGTGTGCAAACATGGCAAGGACCTTTTGTTATTTCTCAACTGAGCTTCTGCAAGTGATTTTGTGCAAACATAACAAGGACCTATTGCGATTTTTCCTGAAATCTCTCCATTGTAGCTCCTTCTTATGGCTAGTCTCCTTCTCTGCCTTTCAAGTGATGCATTTAGTATAGATTCCAGGCGTGTACCTGGTTCTAGATCATTTCTCCGTTTCCTAAATCCTTTGTGTTGCCTACATTCAGATCATTTCGGAAACTTATTGATTGCCCCTTGTAGGCAACATGGTTCGTATGCGGAGACAAAAGAAAGATAGAAAATAGGAAATATTGGAGAATACTGGGTGTGAAGTGAAAGACCTGTCCTTGGGCAGAAAACTATAAATGAATGAATATTATTTCACAAATGTAAAATACTGTAACAAAAACCATAGTGAACTATACGCAGTAAAATAAATCAGAATATAATATGTAAGAACAGAAAAATCACCGCTCTGAACAGAACAACTTCGTTACAAGCTGACTGAAACCAAATTGGCGGTTTGGCGTAAAATCTTACCCTAACCCTTGCATCACCCTAGACATATTCATTTTTCGCGCGCGGCCATTTTAAAACAATTACAGCGACCTTTAAGTAACATATACGCTACCTTTCAGATTCTAAGTGACTTTTTCTCGAAATAACATTTTTACAACGAAAAATGATTCAAGTCCTTCAGTTTTGCTCCAAACTTCTTGAAAATGTACATAGGGTAAACTGGGGTCTGTTGGACAGTCGGCCATGTTGGACACTCTGTACTTTAACGTGTTACCTCGCCACTTGTGGGCACCACATTCTGCTAGAAGTCAATGACGGAAGTAGCCACGAGTGGGGCTACTTCCTTCATTGACTTCTAGCAGAATGTGGTGCCCACAAGTGGCGAGGTAAACCGTTAAAGTACAGAGTGTCCAACATGCCCGACTGTCCAACAAACCCTAGTTTACCCTACATATAGCCTATACGCATAAGATGTTGTACACATGCTGTACTACGGAAATAAAAGATATGTATTACTTTCAAAAATGTTCTGTGTCAAAGTTTGAATAAGCTTAAAATAAAATTTAAAAAGTCCATAAGCTTATCGTATTGGTATAATTCTTTCTACATTAAAATGTACAAAAAGGAAAACCCATAGTACATCTTATATATACAGTATATAAGATTGTTAAAACAAAGACACCCACCAAATTTGAAGTAATTTGAATACAGAACTTTGGATTTATAGCAAATTTAAAAAATCCGAATAATTCTGAAAAAAGTCTAAGTGTCCTCACTTTTTAGCCATCACTCAGAAGCTTTTTTTGAGATATATATATATATATATATATATATATATATAATAATGTGTATCTAAAAAAAAGCTTCTGAGTGATGACTAAAAAATGAGGACACTTAGACTTTTTCAGAATTATTCGGATTTTTTTAAATTTGCTATAAATCCAAAGCTCTGTATTCAAATTACTTCAAATTTGGTGGGTGTCTTTGTTTTAACAATCTTAATTAAATGATGCTAAAATATGGTGAAAATTAGTTAAAAATGAAAACTTTTTCAACTGAGTAGTGTCCCTCCTTAAAGATAAAACAAAGAAAAGACAAGATACAATTCTATGAAACAAGTTCGAGGCCTATTCTCTAATCTTAAAATGGTAGTGAGACTTGTATAATAAAAAATAGAGATGGAAGCAGACTTCAGACGGCAGGCATGAGATTCCTCAGTTCTGTGAAGTGAATTACGAGGAAAGACAAAGTAAGGAATGAAATAATAAGACAGAAATTTGCAAGTTAACATAGTTGATAGCGTAGAATAACATAAACGAAGGTGGATGAGCCACGTACAGTGCTTGAAAGATGACAGACTGCCAAAGAATATATAGGGTAAAGTTGCCTAATTCCGTGATATTTCTAATTCCGTGATACGATTTTTACACTGAATGTCACGGGGTTGTGTATCTTACTGGGAAGTTCACCGATGTCTCAAAAATAGGCGAAAGATATCTGGCGCTATGATCGAACGGAAAAGTTTTGACTGACATTCAATTTAAAAAAGTATCACGGGCTAGGGGTATCACGAAAATAGGCAACTTTACCCTAACTTTATAACAAAATGACACAAATGTAGGAAGCACATATAAAAATATAGTGTAATCAATCTGGGAGATTATAGTATTATCAATTTGGGAGATCAACGGAATAAGCCCATCACATGAAGAAGAAAATGGCTTATTCTAGTGTCTGATCATAATTTAAAAGTATACTTATGTAGGCCTTTTATTCTATGTAATTTTCTGAATAATTTCATTTTTTTTTTCTAAATTTAATTTATTTTCAAACAATACAATTTGATTTAATTATAACATAAAATGTATTTAAGAAAAAGTGATTGTGATATAAAAATCTTTTTCTAAATTTAATTTATTTTCAAACAATACAATTTGATTTAATTATAACATAAAATGTATTTAAGAAAAAGTGATTGTGATATAAAATTCTATAAAGGAAATAGGCTCTCTTCCGAATAGGGTTTATCTTAATAGAAAGTGACTACACAATTTTCAATGGCACTATCACCACATATCGGACTCTGCTATGTCAAGTGTACATATCTCAGTAATAATGGTGGTATGCTTCGATGCACCAAGATGCTATCGCACGGGCAGGTAATCTTCTATAGGGAGAACAACAGAGAGAAAGAGAGAGAAGAGGAAGTTCGAAGAAATTCAACTGCTTATGTAAACTCGACAGTAACAGACATAAACTTGCTCCACACCGCTGCTAATTAATACGTAGAAAATGGCTGCGCGGTTTTGAAAACTATGGACAACTTGAAATTGGACTCAACAATACAGAGAACTACTACACAATATTACAGGACGCGATATGTTATCGATTTTGTGTAATTAAAAGTTTAAGAAAAAATTAAATCAATCTACAGACATAGGC
This sequence comes from Periplaneta americana, assembly GCF_040183065.1. Lineage (NCBI taxonomy): Eukaryota > Metazoa > Arthropoda > Insecta > Blattodea > Blattidae > Periplaneta > Periplaneta americana. Next base: position 93,663,353 of record NC_091120.1, on the reverse strand, counting down.
TAAGTTATGTTTGTCTCTCAAACATCTCACAAGAAACTTAGGGCTTAAAAATCTGTTGGAAAGGAACTGATTGTCACTTTTTACTTTCGCCATTATTTGTTTAGGCCTATTGTGTTTCTATTATCTGTGTTTTTGTGTAGCATAGTTTCTGTCGGGTATACTATTAAGACTGTGTTATACGCTTGATGATGTAATAAAATGTCGTATGAGACGGTTGAGTGTTTTTAATTGTGGGGGGGGGCAGAAAATCTTGAAGAAATTGTAAAAAAGAATTATTTTGAGAAAATCACTTTTTATATTATTGTGCTTAGACCTTCTAAGGATAATTACATTTCTGAAATTTCTTATCCATATTTCTGGGATAAAGTGTCTCATGAAACTAAAAATAAACCAAATATTTCAAATAGTTTAGGAGATAAACTGTAAACAAATACCTACATGTCGAAAAACTACTTTTTTTTTCATTGCCATTATCAAAAACATAGGCTAACTTTTCTCTCAGTCTCTAAGCATGAAAAGAATGTCATTATTTACAACTGTAATATTTACAGTATGAACAAAATTTGGAAAACAAATTCTTACCTTAGATACCCTTAAAACTTCCAACTATATTGTTAGGGCGTATAGCATTTCTTTTATTTCGGCATAGCGAGAAGAAGACAGAAAGTTTAGATCTCTTGCCGCGCTCGCGCGCTATAGCTTAGGTATTGTCGTGGAAAACACAAATAATTTGAATCGGTCATTTGTAAAACCACATGAGTCCACATTTTTACAAAAATGGGTTACCGGTGCTATAGGAAGCATTATGGGTAGACGCATAATTTCCAGTCAAAACAATATGAGTCCGATCATTACTAAGCATTCTATAAAATCTTAAACATTGAGTTCTTTCAAAACCACATCAGTTCCGGACTCATGTGGCTTTAACGCTTAATGCAGCCATTACGCATTTTCTATCATGTACTTCTTTGTCAAGGTGTTGGACAGTGATTATAGCTCCAAGAGTTCTGTAGAAGAAAAAATAATCAACAGTGTTCTATGAAAGTACCTGTACCAGATAGAATATACATTTTAAATAAAACTACGTCATTTGAAAGCAAAAATGAACAAGATGTGTAGGCCTACCTATGTATCTTCAAGGAAATGTAGAAGTGCATGATATCAAGAGAAAAAGTCCTCGAAGAGAGATTCCAAAGCAAGAAACACCGTCTTTTTTGGAGGGGTAATATGCAATTTATGTTATTTTCTTATTGTGAACTTAAGATATGTCTGTACTCATACATTGCCATTAAACATGTGACACACTGGTATGGAAATTAATTACTCGCGATAAACTTTTTTAGTCGGGTATGATATTTTTAATTTAATTTGTGAATGATATGAATCATTTTGAATATGAAATAAAAATAACAATATAAATTGATTGAAAACTGCATAATAATGTATTTCACACTACAACGAACAATTCACTCCATATTTTGTCAGGATACTGGAGTTGTTATTATTGTTACTTGTTAAAACAACATGAGTCCAAGAAATTAAAAAATATTTTAAGGTGATATGAAATGAAATAATTAAGATACAATGCATTTGTAATCATACATACTAATGTACGGTCCCCCTGCAAAAATTTCACAGACCTAACAGAAAATGCATTAACTATAGGCCTAGGTAGTTTTTTTTTCTATTTTTCTCGTAATTTATTTTCTGTGACTCATGTGGTTTTACAAATGACCGATTCATTTGGTTTCATATTAGTAACGTGTTAAAATGTTAAAATGTGTTTATACCGTATTGTTAATCGTGTATTTGTGTCTCTTACCATTTGGATTGTGTTTTTCTTCTAATTATTAGTTTTTTTGTGAACAATTTACGGACATTCTAAGCCAAGAGTTTCTTTCAAGTTCTTTTCCAAGAGTCCTGTCATAGCTCAGTCAACTAAAATCTTAATGAGTCGTGTATGTGGTTCATCTCTAGCGCGCTGGTTTTTCATTCATACGGCCCGGATTCGATCTCCAGTCTGGTGCGATGGAATTTGTGTTGCACAATGCATATGTTGCTAAGAATTTTTCCCTGTATACCATCTCCCGTTTCTCTCTTTCGTCCCACCAACACACTCTACTTCCTTCAGTAGAAGTCAAAATACTGCACAGATGATTTTCTACAGTTCGGATTTTTTCCCTGTGAGATTACTCCGCTGTTCCATTGGAGGATACGTAACTACTTCTGATTCTGGTAAGGATGATTTATGAGAAAAATGTGCTTCTTTTTCTTTGGATTGGGAAGTCGAGCTTTTGTGTAGATAATTTTCCCATGTTCTATTACTGAGTCGGCCTGGTTGGTATAGCGCTGGCCTTCTATGCCTGAGGTTGCGGGTTCGATCCCTTGCCAGATCGATGGCATTTAAGTGTGCTTAAATGCCACAGGCTCATGTCAGTAGATTTACTGGCATGTAAAAGAACTCCCGAGACAAAATTCCGGCACACCGACGACGCAGATACAACATTAGGCAGTTGTGAGCATCATTAAATAAAATATAACATTTTCCCATTACTGAGGACACGTTTCCAGAGGCACCACTTGGAGGCGATCTACATAACTCCCCACTTAGTTAAGGCAGGCCTAGGTAAAAAAAAATTATTAGGGTGTATTAGGGTAAAGTTGTCTATTTCCGTGATACCCTAATCCCGTGATACCTTTTAAAAATTGAATGTCTGTCAAATCTTTGCTATTCAACCTTAGCGCCAGATATCTTTCTCGAAAGAGTGCATCTTTCGCCTACTTTCGAGACATCGGTGAACTTTCTAGCAAGATACCCAACCCCGTGACATTCAGTGAAAAAAACGTATCACGGAATTAGGCAACTTTACCCTATATAAGTGCGGAATATTACAATAGACTTTCTGGTAGGTAAATAGTAGGATGAGAATAGGTCTATGTGAAATCGCTTAGAAAGCATTTGAATGAAGCTACATGATACGTGATATAAATGTTGTTTAATTATAAACATCAAGGCCTTCTCTGCAGTTGACAGAGGCAGTACTCAGATGAACCCTCAGTTATTCTGCCACCCCACTGTGTCTCCATTAGCTGAATTCTACCGCGAGTTATCAAACGCAGGGAAAAGTGTTTAAAGGGAGAACAAAGGCGCGAGCCGCCTCTGCAGGTATTGCTCATTTTATTTACCTACGATCTCTGACGTTTGAAGTAATAACAGAAGATGAGTTAAATTGCTATCCATTTTCTCTTGGATAATACAATTTTATATTGCAATATTTCTCGGGATAATTTTTCAATTTGTATGTGAAAGTCTTAAGCAAATACATATTTGTATTAATTTGTGTTTGTTTCTTATGTGTGTATCGTCGCTAAATACTTCGATATAAGCGAACCAGCATCTATCATATTTTACTGACAAACATTATATTATTCGAGGGTATCTTATGAGAGAAAAAAGTAATAACTAAGTCCAGTGAAAGCAGAGAAATTTAGCTAGGAACCCTGTAGGCCTACTTCATTGAGTAAGAACATTTTGTAATGTAAGTATCTTCGGGTTCCATAAATAAACATTCGTGAAATTTTGTACTGTATTAGCTAACATCATGAAATTCTAGAGGAATAATACGTGTGTAAATCATTTCCATTTAATATGAAACAAAAAATTCCATAACACAGATCGGTTTGGAAGTAGCCTAAGACATCAATCACAATGCAAACATAACCGTTAATTTAACGTTGGCATGAAAGCTAGATTCACTCCATTATATTCAAGCATTCACAACATTACGTAGATGAAAACAAAACCGTACTGACGCGAACTATCTTAGTATCACCACGTTTTTATATTTAAGTATATGCCGAAACGAAGAATTCAGCCAATCATAAGGCAGAAATGACGCAGTAATAGGAATGTCGAGAATCGATTATATCCTATTCGAAACTCAGGGTTAACGTGCATTTCCGACGGGTTTATTGCACTTGAAGTTAAAAAGAACCAAGTAACACTTCAAGATCTTCTTCTAATGCAACAATTATTAGTACCAATACTTCATGGCAGAGACTGAAAATGAAACTTATTGTCAAGTCAACATCAGGCAATCGATTTCCCCGCATCACCAATTCCGTTAACCGATAATAAAATTCGAGGACCGATAGAATTGGTTACTTTTTACTAGCTACAGTGTTCCTCATTGTGAACGATGCTCAAATGTTTTTTGTTGTCTAACTCTTGACGCCGGATTACGTATTTATGTTTAAGGTAAGTTACCTTCTTTCATCGTACTCTTTCATTGAGAAGGGAGTTAAAATACCTGAAGTTTAAGGGATTAGGTACAGCTTACAGCAGTAACATTTTGGAAACATTCAATTTTTTTTCCTCCATTACTGTATCTTGTACAATAATGAAAATTAGTATGTATAAAACACTGTCCTTTTGCTATATGAAAAAATATATATATATATTTTTACGATTTAAAAAAATTTATTTAATTTTATTTTTTCAAAATTCAATTCACTGCGCAGTGATGATGCGTTTCCCACATAACTCAAAAACTATCCAACATTCTATGATGAAATGTTTTGTGTATATTTATGCATGTTATATCTACAATATGATGCAAGATCACTTCTCTATCTCTGATAAATTGTCTGATAACAATAAATTATTAATTTAAAAAATATCAGTATTTTCTATTAGGTCTACACAAAATAAAAAAAATATTATTTACTAAGGAATGTAGTTAAAGAGCACGATATTGTAAACATGAGTTTCAGCAATAAAATAAAAGAGAGAGAACAAGAAAATGTTAACAAGTTTTTGATTTATGAGGGAAACGCTTCATCACTGCACAGTGAACTGCCAACATTTTGAATTTTGAAAAAAAAGATATAAATATATTTTTTCAAATCTTAATTTTTTTTTCACATAGCTGAAGGACAGTGTTTTATACATAGGCGTACCAATTTTCATTATTTTACAAGATAGTCTACAGTAATGGAGGAAAAAAATGTTGAATATTTGCTGTAAGCTGTACCTAACCCCTTAAACGATAAAATTTATAGACTAATGGAAATAAAAGGTCGTTCAAAAAGCGTGCCAGTTTTGAATAGCTTGGTAATTTTTTTGTTTGTCGGTTGTCGACATTGTTTTATTTCATTTCAATTTCCATAAACATTCCGATTGTTGCTTCAGTCTGAATTTCTCGCATTTCGTCATTGTGTGTCTAGCCAGCCATGGATCACTTTACTATTGCGCAATGCGTGATTCGGTACAGTGTGACTGTTGGTCCAATGAAATCGGTTCTTCGCCGTTCCCAAGAATTAGTCATAGAATGTTCTTCAGTACGGCGAATTCTCCGATATGATCTCCATTACCACCATGGTGCCACCAGGTACTCTGCCCGCGAAACAACTGAGTTGCTACATGAGCGGTTCCCGGATCGTCTCATTTCGCGTAATGGCGAACACCAATGGCCACCAATGTCATGTGATTTAACGCCATGCGATTTTTTTCTATGGGGTAAACTTAAGTCAGTAGTGTATGTCAATAAACCCCGAAACATCCGCGAGTTAAAAGAGGAAATTCGACTAGTTGTCGTGAAATCCAAGTGGAAATTTGTCAGGCAGTAATAGCGAATTTCAAGGATAGAGTTCTTGCATGCCAGCGCAGTAGAGGGAGTCATATGCCCGACATTATTTTCTATACCTGAAATGGGAAGGTGAGTTGAACATGTTTATGTCCAAGTTTAAAGTATTTTGAAAAAATGAAGTTCATAATTTGATATATCAAAACCGACGCGCTTTTTGAACGACCCTTTACACATCGCTATTCCAAAATAACACATAGTTATAAGCGAAGCCGTTTAATGTGATTCAACCTAATAATATTAATTTGTCTTCAGCGTTGGAATTCAAGTTCAGAGGAGGTGGCGGTGAGGAGTTGAATACTTATGGATAATTCTATCGAGGTAACTTTATTTCCCCCTAGAGCGTGGCGGTGAAGGAAAAGGTGGAAATTTATTTCTGAACGAGTGTGAACAAAATGAAACGAATTACGTAAAAGAGTAAGATTCCATCCATGTAAGAGCTCGCAAGTCTTTTCGTCGTCGATGAAGTGGAAATCTTTTCCGTTCAGGTCACCGATCAGAGCGTCGTAGTCTCTTGTGATAGACTTGAAGTGAGGCATTCCAGCTGCATCCGCACTGTGGCTCAAGTGTCTGTCACTCACTCCTCGTGCATGCACATTAGGAAGCATTTGTCAAATTGCTACCTCCTGGGTCGAGTGTGGCAAGGCCCTTTGTATTTGCAGAATTCAAATTTTCGAGGATCTTGTAAGGAGTTATACTTGTCCATTTTGCTTTTTATTTTGGACTTCATTTGGGATGAAAATTTTAAGTTAATGAATGTAAAAAAATATTACTTCTCTTTATCTTTCAAAAGTGACAGATAGAAGAGTTCGGTGGAAACAGATTCATCTAAAATATTATAATTTACTTAAACGGCGATTAATAACTTATCTGTTTATAGGCTAAGTAATTCTTCCAGATAGGTACCTTTTAAAACTCTGCTGACCTGATAATATAAATTCCACTTGTGATGTGGAACAATTTAAAAGCGATATAATTTGTTCCGACATACTGTGATATGAGTCAGATCTCTCAGTGATATAATGCTGGCTTTTCAAGGGACCAACAATGATACTCGAGAGGAAATTAAACCCAGAATAAATATAGGAAATGTCTGCTATTATTCGGTTGAAAAGCTTTTGTCAGCCAGTCTGCATTAAAAAAAACTGAAAGTTAGAATTTATAAAACAAATGTACAGGGTGTTTAAAAATACGGGGCATAATTTCAGGTATATATTTCCCACATGTAGACAATCAAAATAGTTCATTACAACATATGTCCGGAAATGCTTCATTTCCGAGTTATGGCCTTCACAACATTAAAATTCACCGGAACGTGTTTCTTTCCGCAGGTCGTTGCCGTCAAAGGAGACATTAAGAAGGCACTCTGACAGTTCATTCCGAGGCGAAGGTTACATTCAGTGTTGTGTAGGCGTTAAACTGTGCGACATGTATTCAAATCAAGAGCTGGCAGAGATACACTTCATGTACGGTAAGGCGGACGGCAATGCTGCGCTGGCTCGTCGTTTGTACCAGGAGAGGTACCCACAGCGACAATGTCCAGATCGGAAGACATTTGTACGTCTCCATTACCGTCTGTGGGAGTATGGAAAGTTTAACTCTCCTGGTTTGGGAAGGGGACGACCAAGATCTACAACTCCAGAAGTACAGGAGGAGATTCTGGAGGCTGTGAACATGACTCCTTCTATTAGCACACGAAGGGTAGCGTTGCAAGTCAATGTTCCTCATACGACTGTCTGGAGACTGTTGAAAGAGTATCAATTGTATCCTTAAAATTTGCAACGTGTACAGGCCCTGTAAACAGCAGATTACCCTGCACGAGTTAGGTTCTGTCAGTGGATCTTGCAGCAATGTGGTGTAAATCCGAACTTTCCTGCCCTAGTATTATTTACAGATGAACCACAGTTCACACGAGATGGCATAACAAATTTCCACAATCAGCATGTATGGGCGTATGAAAACCAACCCACGTGCAACTGTTCCATCTCATCACCAGGTGCGGTTCTCCCTCAACATGTGGGCCGGTATCATTGGTGATCGATTAGTTGGACCCCATGTACTTGTAAACAGACTTACGGGGCAGGCGTACACAAACTTCCTGGAAAACACCATACCTCATGTTTTAGAAGACACTCCACTGATCAATCGTCAACACATTCACTTCTTGCATGATGGCGCTCCTGCACACTTGAGTCGTACGGCTCGCCGGTACTTGGATCGAAGGTTTCCTGATCGATGGATAGGTAGAGGTGGCCCAATTGCTTGGCCTCCACGCTCACCTGATCTGAACCCTCTCGATTTCTACTTGTGGGGTCATTTAAAATCATTGGTTTATTCGTCTCCGGTGCCTGATTTGGAATCCCTTCGGAATCGAATTGTGGCATGTTGTGAGGACATACTCCTGGAGTTTGGGATCGTGTTCGCAGGTCAATGAGACATCGATGTGAGGTCTGTATTCAAGCAGGAGGTGGACATTTTGAACATCTTCTGTAATGACAACGACCTGCGGAAAGAAAAACGTTCCGGTGAATTTCAATGTTGTGAAGGCCATAACTCGGAAATGAATCATTTCCGGACACATGTTGTAATGAACTATTTTGATTGTCTACATGTGGGAAATACATACCTGCAATTATGCCCCGTATTTTTTAACACCCTGTATTACCGATAGTTCTGTGTGGTTGTGAAACTTGGATTCTCACTTTGAGAGAGGAACAGAGGTTAAGGGTGTTCGAGAATAAGGAGCTTAGGAAAATATTTGGGGCTAAGAGGGATGAAGTTACAGGAGAATGAAGAAAGTTACACAACGCAGAACTGCACGCATTGTATTCCTCATCTAACATAATTAGGAACATTAAATCCAGATGTTTGAGATTGGCAGGGTATGTAGTATATATTTATGAGCGAATTCAGGAATGTATATAGAATGTTAGTTGGAAGACCTGAGGGAAAAAGACCTTTGGGTAGACTGAGACGTAGATAATATTAAAATGGATTTGAGGGAGGTGAACATGATGGTAGGGACTGGATTAATCTTGCTCAGGATAGGTACCGATGGCGGGCTTATGTGAGGGCGGCAATGAACCTCGGGTTCCCTAACGGTCTTTTGTAAGTGAGTAAGTAGGCCAAAGTAATAGTGTTGGCTTATTATTTCGCGAACTTTTGTTCGATTTCCGGGATTGGCTCGGATGATGCTTGGGGTGGACAAGTACGAAGTATGAGGATTTTACTCGGAGTTACAACATTTCACACCACCCATACTCTCCATTACATTCTAATCCTTCCATCATTTCACATTACAGCAATTAGATGTAAAATCATTAAACATGAGGTTTCAGGCTAAGGTGGTCGTCGAATGCAAACAACTATGCACTTAGTTTACAACTTGCCACAGTGCTGGACGGAATAGCTCGATGGACTATATTTACTAACGGATAGGGATAGTTGACTTATTTCTAGTGTTGAACGAAGGATGCTTCACGGCAGTGATGGTTGGATTCCTGCATTGCATTCATGCATTGTGCTAAAATGTAAAGGCCTACATATTTAATGCACGTGGAATCGGTTCTCAGCTGAAGCGATACCATAACACGTGAGGATGTGTTAAGGATGAACGAGCTGTTTCGATGGTGCAATTGAATTGAAATAAACCATGTATTAAGTTATATAGCCTACTAAGTTGATGTAATATTTAAGTAATGAAATTACTTACACTATAATCATTTTTCTTTAAGCTATTCATCAACTTTAGAAATTTTGGTAAAATAATATTTTTTCCTCATCTGCAAGTTCATTTCTTCTAGTTTTCAAAAATATACAACTTGTACCCATTATCTCTATAATTTCATAAATTTGGGCATTTATAATGTAAGTGCACTATACTTTCTATACCTCACGCCATCTTCAGTGTCTGATTTCTCCTATTTCACATTTTCTGACATTTGTTATCCTTCCGACGGATAAAAAGTAGACTTTCAAATGAGCAAAAGACTTCATTGAGGTACCAAATTGAAGCTTAAACGTGTGACTATGTTGTAAACCAAAATTATTATTTTCACTCGATTATAATACATTTTTCTATCCCATGAATTTACAAATATAAAGTGCTTATATACTGTGACATATCTTTTGAATGGTTCAAGATGAAAAAATAATTTTGGTATGTAACATTCTTCATATGTAGGGAATCATTTTCGCGAAAGAAAGTTTACCCTGTATCAATTTCTAATGGAGTTGGCCAAATTCGATTTACGAGTCTGAAGTATATAACTGCTTAGTTTGCACCCAAGAATCATATCACCAAACTTTGGGAGACATGAATGGAAAATTGTGGATTTTTGTCCTAAGAGTCAATGAATACCTTAATGTTAAATATCTTACTGGACCTGAAATGTCAGCACACTTAAAAGAACACAAAGAAAAGAAATAGTCCTACTTCTTTGAAAGGAATGAAAGGTAAAAGAAACTCTTTTTAGAAAAAAATGTAATAGCCATGCTATGCAATGAGATTAAATAAATTTAGACCTACTTATATAATAATGGTCTTACTAATAACCCGTGTATAGTTTTTATACGAGACTTGTGCAGGGTTGAGACAGAAAACGTTACTAATAAACCATGCATAAGCCATGGTTGTATAAACAGTCTGTAACTATACAATGGGAATTGCTTTGCAGTAGTTATATACACGAAACCTCTTGTTTAAGAGTTGTATATAGAGAAAAAATAGCCGCCCCTCTAACAGCTTTTCGTATCGACTGTCATTTTATGATGATGGTTGCCTTGTAATCACAGAAGAACAAACCAAAGAGCACAGAATAATTAGAATAATATTGCTGTAGTTTGTACTCTTTGACCAAAATATAGTGTGGTAATCGATCAGAGCCAGTTGTACTATCGATCTTAACACGCCACACTAGTGCTCTCTGCCGGATGCAATAGAGAACCTCAGATATTCTATCACGGCCGACTTAATGTTACCTTCGCCTTTTTGTATACGGCCTTGACAATAGTAATATTTTCTTGAAATTGGATAATTTCTCAATTCCACCACGAGGCGCTGTCTGCCAAGCTCTGGTGTCCACAGAAGAAATACTCAATATGAATTAAAATAGATGATTAAAGAGTAATAATAACACTAAATAAATAAGAAAATAATATGTATTATTATGTTTAGTTCTGTTAATTATGGTAAAAGCGTGAGTTTAAAAGCAGAGAAGGTACCACATAGTAACCTGTTCAGTTTAAGTAACATGATGACAGAGGCCTAATTTTGTAGTTCATTCACTGAGTAGCACCAATAGGCTAAACTGCGATGTTTCTAAGTAATGACTTGGGTAATTATTTACCGTAACTTGTACTGAGTTTTATAATTTCACTCACTGCACTGATACATTCCACTTGATATTGCAGATTCAAGAATCATAGTTTCAAGATTTTGCGACTCAGTGGATTATAAGCTGCATTCTTCGAAGGAATAAGGTTTTCAGTTAAAGCTGCTGCAATGTTATCTAGAAGCGGCCTAACAAATTTCATAGTAATGATATTAGCAAGTCCATTTTGGCCATCTTCATCACAAATTGGCATTGCAAGAGAGGGCATCTACACAGTAACGGCTCAATTTCTGAATACAAATTTTCTAATATACTGCATTCTTGTTTGGTATTCTCTTTCGATGATTAAGCAGCTGATCTAGAATCAATTTTGCATGAATACTGCCTTCATCGGCCTCTTTCCATACATTTTCTTGTTCTTTATGTGACAGACCTCTTTCAATTAGTTGGAGTTTTTCGGTTGTTTTCGTTATCTTATCTTGCTTCTCTTGTAACACCTGATTAATTTGTGTAATTTTCACATGCAATCTGTTAATTATTTCTTTTTAGCTCCACAAAGTTGACATTTGTTTGCGTCGCTTTATGGTCATTTTCAACTGGCAAGAAGGAATGTCATTAACTGATGCTGAGCGACACGGAACATCTTGTTCAAATAGTGAAAAACCAATATTACTAAAAGATTAGCGTTTGTTTGGTGGAGGGAGATCAGTTTTAGTAACTGTTCGTCATGGTCTTCTGATATCTGTCACTTATGCCTAGGATAATGAGGGAATATTGTTGGCACAGCATTTGGTTTTAATAGTCTAAATTTCCCATTATTAGAATAATCTTCTTCCCTGAAATATAAACTACAAACGACTGAAGATGGGGAGTTGCTTTAGGAACAAAGGCTCGGCGTGAAATCACTTTCGCATCTTTCCCTTACTTACTTATGGCTTTTAAGGAACACGGAGGTTCATTGCCGCCCTCACATAAGCCCGCCATTTGTCCCTATCCTGTGCAAGATTAATCCAGTTCCTATCATCATATCCCATCGCCCTCAAATCCATTTTACTATTATCCTCCCATCTACGTCTCGGCCTCCCCAAAGGTCTTATTTCCTCTGGCCTCCCAACTAACACTCTACTTATATGCATATCTGAATTCGCCCATACATACTACATGCCCTGTCCATCTCAAATTTCTGGATTTAATGTTCCTAATTATGTCAGGTGAAGAATACAATGCGTGCAGTTCTACGTTATGTAACTTCCTCCATTATCCTGTAATTCCATCGCTCTTAGCCCCAAATATTTTTCTAAGAACCTTAATTTGAAACACCCTTTATTGTCTGTTCCTCTCTCAAAATGAGAGTCCAAGTTTCACAACCATACAGAGCAACCGGTAATATAACTTTTTTATAGACTCTAACTTTCCGATTTTTTGATAGCAGACTAGATGACAAAAGCTTCTCAATCGAATAATAAGAGGCATTCCCATATTTATTCTGTGTTTAATTTTCTCCCGAGTGTCATTTATATTTGTCACTGTTGCTCCAAGATATTTGAATTTTTATCCACACCTATGAATTAACGGTTAGCGCGTCTATCCGCGAAACCAGGTGGTCCGGGTTCGATTCCCGGTCGAGGTAAGTTATCTGGTTGAGATTTTTTCCGGGGTTTTCCCTCAACCCAACATAAGCAAATGCTGGGTAACTTTTGGTGTTGGACCTTGGACTCACTTCACCGGCATTATCACCTTCATCTCATTCAGACGCTAAATAGCCTATGACGTTGATAAAGCGTCGTAAAATAACTTACTAAAATAAAATAAAATATTTGAATTTTTCCACCTCTTCGAAGGATAACTACAACTCCAATTTTTATGTTTCTATTTCGTACAGTATTATGGTCAAGAAATATAATCATCTTTCCCTGTCACTCGGAAATTCGTGGAATGATATTGCTCCTGCACTCTTTTTTTCTATTCGAAGTACACAATAGTACACAACAATACGTTATTTTGAATCGTATCACAATAAACTCACATATCAGTAGAAAGAAGCGCAATATTACTAATTATAATCGTACAAGAAACCATACACACATTCCTGAGTGAACCTTGGGAGTCAGAGCCATGTGGCGGGAATTTCATATTTTCGCGATTACAGCTTTAACACAGGGATCAAAATGAATTGTCAAGACCGGTAAAGGAGAAGCGAAGCGAGCACATCAAGTCGGCCGTGATTCTAATAACTATTGTAATGAAGTAATGACGAAACTATGACGTAGCTGTGTAACAGTTATACTGTTATACACGACGTATGTAGTGACTATTAGTAAGGAATTTACACACGATGTATAAACGAGCTACTCATTGTGTAAGTATAAGGCAGTTAAACGTCTGTATAAGTTATATAGTTTTTATTAGTAAGATCGTAAGTTTATATACTCGTACCTACATAAGTAGTGGTAATTAGTGATAATGTCTTTTCCACAAACTAAGAGATAAAAATATTAAAGTATATATAGTTAATCATGATCAGCCAACCAAACTATTTAATAATCTAATTTCACCTAATAAATTTAATGAAGGTGGGGCAGCTATATTACAAGATCTTAATAAAAATCACTGCATAAGGTAAAAATTATTTTTTCTTCGAAAATGAATAACCATTTTACGCAACTTATAGAATTAAATTGAGCCCTAAGAGCCGTTTAATATCACTCGTGCTAGCCACAATGTAACTGACTCACAAAAGTTCTGTTTATATGCTACATTGATTTATTACATATTTAGCGCGCTGTTTGAGTGCTGCAATTAAATGGAACTCATCTCAAAGAATCTATAAGCACAAAGTTTCTTGGTTTAGAATTGGATAATCACTTGAACTGGAAAACGCATATAGAATGTATTACTCGTAAATTGAGCTCTGCCTGTTATGCATTAAGATCCTTATCTACTATTGGTGATATATAAACTTACTTAAAATGTCATACTTTGTATATTTTCACTCTGTAATGAAATATGGATTAATGTTCTGGTGTAACTCGTCTGAAGCTAAACACGTTTTTGTTTTACAAAAGAAATCTATAAGAATAATGGCTGGTGTGCATAAAAGGATGTCGTGTAAAAATATTTTCCGAAATTTAGAAATCTTGACTTTACCTTGTGAACACATTCTTTCCCTAATGATGCTGTAGGCCTATATTAAGAACCAATATAAATTCAGTACTAATCAAGACATTCATCATTTTAATACAAGACATAAGTTAAATCAGATCTTCATCTACCCTCTGTTAGTCTAAGCTGTTTTAAAAAAGGAGTTCGCTATTCATATATAACAGTCTTCAATGCACTGCCTAATTATCTTAAAGATTTGAAGAACCATGAGAAAAGGTTTAGAAACGAATTAACCAAATTTCTACATACTCATACCTCCTACACAACTGATGAATTGTTTATGCTTGTGAATTGAATTATTCTACTTAAAATGGCATGTACAATTTTATATAGCGCAACTGAAATATGATTTTATATTGACTTAATCTGTTGTTTAGCATAACTGATGAATTGTATGTGCTGTAAATTGAATAGTATACTGTATAGGTCAACTGATGAATTTTTTAAGCTTATAAATTGAATTAATCTACTTCATATGGATTGTACTATTTTTGTATAGCTTAACGAAAATAAGTTTGTAAATTGAACTAATTTGATTGTATATGTTTGTATAGTTTGGCTGATGAATTGTATATGCATTTAAAATGAATACTAGTCTGTATAGCTCTACTGATGAATTGTATATGCTGTAAATTGAATGGTAATCTGTGTAGGTCAATCTGATGAATTGTATATGATGTAAATTGTATAGTAGTCTGTATAGCTGAACTGATGAATTGTTTATGATTATAAATTGAATTAATCTACTTGATATTAATTGTACAAATTTGTATAGCTTAATGAAAGTACGCTTGTAAATTGAAATAATCTGCTTACTTTGTATTGTATATGTTTGTATGGTTTTGGCCGATGAATTGTATTTGCTTTAAATTGAATAGTAATCTGTATAGCTCTATTAATAAATTGTTTGTGTTTGTAATTTGAAGTAGTTTTCATGATATGTATTATCAATTTCTGTATAACTTATCACAACTGATTGAATTGTTTATGCCTTAAATTTAATTAACTTACTTGTTTTGTATTATACATATAGCTCAACTGATGAATGATCGTTTGCGTTTGTAAATTTAAATAATCTAATTGGCTATGTATTGTATATTTTTAGTAGAGCCATCGATGTAGCTCAGTCGGCAGACTCGCTGGGCTGCTGATCCGGAGCTGCGTTCGGGCTTGGGTTGGATCCCGCTTTGGTCTCATGAATTGGTTTCTTCCAAGGTGTTCCCCAGCCTTGGGACTGAAGCCGGATGGTCTATGGCGAGTCCTCGGCATCACTTCATTTCACCCTTTTGATTTGATTACGTGGTTGGGTTTTTCCGAGTTTTTCCCCAACCAATAGGCGCCGGGTAATCTTTTGGCGAATCCTTGGACCTCACCTCATCATTGTGGAAAATTACTAATTTGTAAAACAGTAAAAATTGTAAAATACTGTAAAAAATTTGTAAAAATTGTAATTGTAATATTGTAAAATTTTGACTTGTTCCACATCTTAAAGCTTCATTGCTCATGTAAGATCTATGGAATATAATGAATGAATGAATGAATGAATGAATGAATGAATCGATGTTTGTTGATCACTGACTTAGCAACACAAGGAATGTCGAGAGCGCCTAGAGGTTAGGCAATCTACAGAACAATGACACTGACTGTCTCTACTTTACGGCTCCTCACTGTTGTACCTAGAATATGTTAAGAATGTAGATGAACGCCACTTTAAACAAATGTTATAACACAGGTTGGTACTCATTATGAAATAAGAATATAAAGTTAATTGTGTGCATGCTGTCATTAATCGAAGTTGTATGTGCAAAAGTACGCGGAAAGGTTTTCTTAGTTGGTTATTTAACGACGTCATATTAACAGATGTTATTTAGCTTCAATGAAATTGGTGGTAGCGATGTTATTTGACGAGATTTAGGCCGAGACTAAGCTATAGAGTACCTAACATTCGGCTTACAGATGGAAAAAAAAACCTTGGAAAGAAACGCAACCAGGTAATTAGCCCAAGCAGGAATCAAACCCACGCCCGAGCGCACTTCCGGATCATCAGGGAAACGTGATGCGGGATGTTACGAATTGGAGTCTACTCTTTTCATGCGTGCATGTCTGATGAGCGTGTTCCCGGCCTGGAGCCGAGCTGAAACCTCTGCAGTAATAAAAATATAATACTATTGCAAAAAAACTAAGGAAGAGACTAATGAAGTGCCTTGTGTGGAATGTGGCATTGTATGGGGCAGAAACATGGACATTACGACGAATTGAAGAGAAGTGAAAGAATATTTCAAACGTGGATATGGAGAAGAATGGAGCGTGTGATGTGGACAAACAGAATAAGAAATGAAGCTGTATTGGAAAGAGTGGATAAAGAAAGAATAGGCCTAATGCTGAAACTGATCAGGAAGAGGAACGGTAATTGGTTGGGTCACTGGCTGAGAAGAAACTGCCTACTGAAGGATGCACTGGAAGGAATGTTGAACGGGAGAAGAGTTCGGGGCAGAAGAAGATATCAGATGATAGATGACATTAAGATATATGGATCATATGAGGAAACAAAGAGAAAGGTAGAAAATATAAAAGATTTGAGAAAGCTGGGTTTGCAGTGAAAGACCTGCCCTTGGGCAGAACACTGGGAATTAGTGAATCATTTACAGTATTATGGCTTTGTATAGAACGCTGTTGTTATTTGATTATTTAACGAAGCTATACTTAAGCTTATCAACTAGGCCTAGGACAACTAGGTTATTTAGCGTCGCGGGAATTGCTGATAGCGAGATGATATTTGGCGAGATGAAATCAAGAATTCGCCACAGATTGCCGGCATTTGCCTTACAATTGGGAAAAACCTCGGGGAGGGGGGAACCGAACCCGTACCCAAGCGCAACTCCGGCTCAGCACTCAATCGCGCCTACCGACTGGGCTACGCCGGTAGATATAGCCCTGTTAGGTGGAACTCGCATGGTACATGAACGTAACGCGAACAGCTCTCCCTGGGGATGCTATAAGCTTAACCCAGGAAATGTAATGACGAATGAAATTCCGTCTTCGCTCTAAAGGTTTTGCTCTAAGATATTCTATTCCATATCTGCCATTTTTCGCGGTTTGACACTCTATGTAAATAAGTTTACATAGTACGTAGTAGGTCATACCCTAGTGGTATGGAGTGGGCACGATATGAGGTAGTAAAATAACACGAACATTGCGTTGTTAATGATCAAGAATTCATATCGTAAGTCTTAGACAAGATTGGAAATCACGACATTGATTCCACGCAGTGTTAGGCTGCGTCTTCGTTGTCCATATTTCACTGTTGATTTACAGTTTAATACTTTGGATAGAACGTGCTATTCATTGCTTAGTTATCTTTATCACAGTTTAAAACCTCTACAGAAAAGAAATGGAGGAGATAATAATTTGAAACGAGATAATGACAAACATCTTACGTTTGTTTTGTTTTGTTTTGTTTTGTTTTGTTTGGTTTTTATTGTCAGGGAGAGCATGCGGGGTCACGAACCCTGCCCATCTCGTAACAGCAACAAGAAAGGCTTGCTTGCAGCCTTGCAAAGCGTTAATCCATCTGAGCGCTCAGTTCTCTTTCCGGGCAATCCTTAGCCCTCTACAAGTCCTTTGATCTCAACGCGTCTCATCCATTTTATCGGTTCCTTTTCCCAGCCGGCAACTGCAGATTATTGTTTACAACCAGCTACCACTGCGATTTATAGCGACTACTTTCAAAATCAGTTCTTGTAGTAGGCCTACTACTACTACTACTACTACTACTACTACTACTACTACTACTACTACTACTACTACTACTACCACCACCATTACCACCACCACCACCACCACCACCACTACCCAACTCACACCAGTTGGCATTAGGTTTCGCTGAATATTCTAGCTACCCCATTCTTCACCAGTCCAGGTTCTTCTATACGACGCCATAATATCTCAATCGGGAAGAGTGAACGAAAAAACGTTTATACTTAACGTAGGGCAACGAAAGAATCCCGAGAAAAATCCCAATTGCACCTTTTTCACCACATGTAGGCCCATGAATTTTTTTTTGTTATTTTACGACGCTGTATCAACATCTAGGTTATTTAGCGTCTGAATGAAATGAAGGTGATAATGCCGGTGAAATGAGTCCAGGGTCCAGCACCGAAAGTTACCCAGCATTTTCTCGCATTGTGTTGAGGGAAAACCCTAGAAAAAACCTCAACCAGGTAACTTGCCCCGACCGAGATTCGAACCCGGGTCACCTGGTTTCGCGGCCAGATGCGCTGACCGTTGCTCCACAGGTGTGGACATGAATTTTTGAACGAAAAATACCAGACTAGAGCGGGACTCGAATCCAAACCGCCTGCGTGACAGACCGAAGGTTTAGACTACTCAATCATCGCAGGGACCAAATTTGTTTAGTTAATTTTACAAATTTATTTACTAATCGTTTGACAGTAATAGAAATAGTACCAAGATATGTTTTGCTATCTCCAGAATTCGAAATTTGATCTCCATCAGCTAGATGTTATAGGCTATAACTTATGTTAGGCCTATGTTTTATTTAAAGACGCTCGCAACTGCCGAGGTTATATCAGTGTCGCCGGTGTGCCGGAATTTTGTCCCGCAGGAGTTCTTTTACATGCCAGTAAATCTACTGACATGAGCCTTTTCTCATTTAAGCACACTTACATGCCATCGACCTGGCCCGAGATCAAACCCGCAACCTCGGGCATAAAAGGCCAGCGCTATACTAACTGCGCCAACTAGGCCGACTTCATCAGCTAGATAGAAGACTCAATTATGTTACAGATTTCTATAGTTGTATCACGTTAACCTCAAATGGACTACCTTACGTTCTTTTCATACTATCATATTATTAAAGTAGTACCCAGAGTTTCATAGCCGGCAAACCACAGAGGAATTTTATCTTTCGCGGATTCTACAGAATGAAAGAAAAAGTAATACGCTTTTACGTAGGAGGAGAAGCAGATTTTTCACAAGGGGATTAGAGCATGGCGATATTCTGCCATTGTCTAGTACCCAGCAGCGCAGGTTCTGGTCGCTGAGTTCGGCTCCATTGTTTGAGAGAGCGTAGGAGCTCTTAGATAGAAACGCTACCCACCCCCACCACTGTCCTCCTCTTGGTCACAACAACGCCTGTCCTCCACCCTCCTCCGCCCGAACTCCCCCCCCCCAACAACCCAACCCTTTACTTGGTAAAGTTTCAACGAAGAAAGTATTCCCTTGCCTCCAACCCTAGACGATGCTGTGGCCAAGACAATGCTGTTTGGAGCCGGGGAGGGAGAGCGTCCAACCCTCTGCGGACCGACACGAAGAGAAGGGTAAAGAGAGAGCGAGAGATGAGAGAGCTTCTACAGTCGCCATGGAGCCTCGGGGCAATCGACCGGAGACGTCTTGGACTTTACACAGTGCCAAAATTGAATAGAAATCCACGACGTCCACAGCAAGCTGTTACGCAACAGCATGGCAAAAAGGTTCTGTGCAGAGATCACTTTGAATAAATTATGTAAGATATTCAGTTACAATGAGTTGATGTAGCAATAATGGGGGAATACTGTACATATTAAACTGAGAATTTCAGGAAAATTAAAGTACTGCGCTACAGATGCTGCCTTGGTGTATTTTGGGAAGTCTAAATCCAACTGATTGAGCTACGGACAGGTATTACACTACGCTGAAGAAATTTATTTCCTCTGTACAGAAATGGGGTTTAGAAACTTTTATTGCGAGGCTTTTAATAGCTTACGTAGGCTATCTTTAGCACCCAGAGGCCGAATTTTTCTGTAGGATATCTGTCTATTTATCTTTCTATCCGACTGCGTAGAGATTATTCTTTTCCGTTAAACTATTAGAAACATTTTATTGATAGTCTTTATTTAGTTAATTAATCTGGAAAATAAACACTGAACATATGAATTGAATTTGCCTGGAAGTGAGTAGGTAAAAAGTTAAATTGTCGATTCTTTGACCTTCTATTTACATAAAAAAAAATCCATAGTAACACCTGTGGCAGTTGGAGGTTTTCTCGGGGTTCTTCCGTTTCTCCATATTAGATATCTAAGCCTACACAATTCCGTCAACAGTTCTCCATTCCGTTATCAGTCTATAGCATTCCCCGAACGCCGGCTGGTGACGCACGGAGGGGGCTGGCCTAGGGACGACTAGGGTTGCCTGCTCGAAGCCTGAGTATGCAGCGAAACTTAGCGTAGTCAGCCGGTGTGGGTTTGAGAAGTAACATAATAGAACTTGAAAGGTCGCAATACTAGGTCGTAGTATCTCTCTCCCGAAATTCAATTCGATTCAATAGACCCTCTAGGGTCTAGGCTATATGCCTAGGTCTAAGATGGTGTGACAATTAATCAAATCTATTTTTCAACCAATGTCCTGATTAAAAATTCAGGAGATATTTTTGGTACACGTCTAAATATGGTCTTAATTTAAATATAGACCTAAACGCAATATTAGCCTGACATTAAAATTTCTAATTATTTTATACTGCTGATTTTTTAATTAAAATAGGCCTAAACTTGTGTATGTTTAGTTATAAGTTATGTAAATGCAGTAGGACTATTAAATTTAAAAATGTTTGTGTGTATCCAATATCTACCCACTTCACTTGCATGATTCGGGTTCCGCATAGGCCTATTACAGATAGGCTAGATGGCAGGACTGTGACTCATTTTCAAGTTGCACATCACTTCGTCTGGCCACGCTATGCACGATGTGTATCTGTGGAAGCCTACTAGGGTGAGTGTATGTGTAAGTGTTCGTGTAAGTGTAGTATAGGGAATGGATGATGATGAAGATGAGGAAGGAAGAAGGGGAAACCCGGTGCCGGCACATAGTCTACTCCTGTCGAATAGCATCAAGGGGGCCTCTAGGTTTAACGTCCCCGTCGGACGAACGAATCACTATCAACAGTGACAGACGCCTTCTTTTCATATGCACTGCGGAGAGATTTGGGATTTAACCAGGCATATTGTGTTTAGTTGGTATAATTTGTTTATGTATTTAATTTGTGAGTAAGCTCTCTTGGACTGGCTCCCCAAGTGTAGTAGACCTTCAGCTCACCCTACACTCCTGTAGGAGACTGTTGCCCTTATGGGATTTCAGGCTTTTCGTATTTCGTATTTCATATTGGTGCACAATCTAGTGAATAGAAATTGCCCACCTCTCCTAGTTCCGAAGTATCCGAAGTAGAAATTTTACACGAAAATTTCTGACCCCGCCAGGGAACGAAACCGGGCCGCATTACTACAGAGCTAACTCGGCTTACAGTTTGAAAATGTTAAGACTTCCCTTTTTCCTATTTCATTATTTTAACAAATTAAAATATATGTTTGTGGTCAGTGAAAAAGCTCATCACGTCATAAAGTTATTTATACGATAATTTTACTGTATGCATTTTACTGTAGGCCTATGAATTTCATTGAATATAGGCTATCCCACTTCTTTAAACGGTTGAAATATTATGGAGTGACATCACAAGTAGACTAAATCCTACTACCTAAATGTTAAACCTTTTATGTTATCTACTACACTACTTCTCAGACATTATAGCAGCATGAGGAAGAAAAATCTGTAATATTTTGTTTCTTCATAGTCAATGAGGCGGTGATGAAGTATGGTATGTAAATTTCCAATCCTGCATTTGCCTTTGTGAATGACGGGAATTATGAAAAAAAAAAAACGTCAGATTGCCCGGCCACGACGTTTGAACCCGGGACCTCCTGAATACGAGTCTCAAATGCTACCGTCTGAACCAACTCGCTCGGTATCGGAACCATTATTTCACAATATATTTTTTTTTTTTATGAGGACGTGATCTGTTACTCGTGTGAATTAATGAAATACGTTTCCAATCATCCTGTGCAGGTTGAGCAGAACTTCACTATACCGTCACGCGGTGTCTTTATTTTCGACTGAAGCGCTCATAATAGCCTGCATAGGTCTACATTCATTATTACAAACAACGAACACGGCAAGAATGTCGCGTAGGGAAAACAAAGACCACGCTTGGTTGTAGCCTACTGTACGTTTGTTGTATTGACACTTTCGCCAACAAAAATAGTGACAGAGAATTTGAGGAAATTCCTATGGTTGCGTGTAATGTCTATTCTATAATTAGGATAATGGACTTAGAGTACGCCTAAATAAGATTGTTGTAAGATTTTAATGAACGGAATGGATGTAAGCCTAATAGGCCTATGAATAACAGTTAATTCTCTGATAATAATAATAATAATAATAATAATAATAATAATAAGTGTAATAATACTTACTTATGGTTTTTAAGGAACCCGGAGGTTTATTGCCGCTCTTACATAAGGCCGCCAACGGTCTCTATCCTGAGCAAGATTAATCCAGTCCTTACCATCATTACCCACCTCCCTCAAATCCATTTTAATATTATCCTCCCATCTACGTCTCGGCTTCCCCAAAGGTCTTATTCCCTCCGGCCTCCCAACTAACACTCTATATACAGTACATTTCTGGATTCGCCCATACGTGCTACATGCCCTGCCCATCTCAGGATTTAATGTTCCTAATTATGTCAGGTGAAGAATACAATGCATGCAGTTCTGCGTTGTGTAATTTTCTCCATTCTCCTGTAACGTCATCCCTCTTAGCCCCAAATATTTCCTAAGAACCTTATTCTCAAATATCCTTAATCTCTGTTCCTCTCTCAGAGTGAGAGGCCAAGTTTCACAACCATTCAGAACAGCCAATAATATAACTGTTTTATAAATTCTAACTTTCAGATTTTTTGACAGCAGACTAGATGACAAAAGCTTCTCAACCGAATAATAACAGGCATTTCCCATATTTATTCCACGTTTAATTTCCTCCCGAGTGTCATTTATATTTGTTACTGTTGCTCCAAGATATTTGAATTTTTTCACCTCTTCGAAGGATAAATCTCCAATTTTTATATTCCCATTTCGCACAATATTCTGGTCACGAGACAATAATAATAATAATAATAATAATAATAATAATAATAATAATAATAATAATAATAATAATAATAATAATAATAATAAATTAAGCCAGAGTAGGCCTATACTACTAAGAGGACAAGTAAGGTAAAAAAAGTGGTAACTTAGGCCTATAGCCTACTATGTAGGCCCTAAAAGCAAATGAGAATATTTAATAAATAACTTATTGTTATTTATCCATCTATAAGTGAGCAATGTCAACCTTGTATTAACTTTCTATGGTTAAGTATGTAGGGCCTATTTTACACGTGCCTATTTAGCGTCCATCTCAAATCACAATTATTGAGTAACATTATTTTAAAAAATATATTGCGATTCCCTCTTTAGATTGTAACGAAATCTTCCAATTAGGTATGTAAGCTTATATATACGGACTCCCCTTATGTAGCCAATAGGAATGGACTCGTCCAGACAGTTGAACTTATCACATGGATAACGAGAAAGACAGACTGCGGAGCGACGTCACATTATTAGTCATAACATGACCAGTATTGAGCAAGTTTTAAAATGCAGGTTTAACATCCTTTGTTCTTTAGAGCTTTGAACATGCATTTATATTGGGCGATTGTCACGATGGCCATGACCAGGCCAAGCTAACCAACCATGTGACTCCGATTCGCGCCGTAGCCTGTCTTTCTCGTTAGCCACGACTTATCAGATATGACGTACTCATTTCTATGGCAAGCGAAGTCGAATGATATCAATGTAATTTTTGTTCCGCCACATCATTTCATGTTTCTTTTTAATTAATGTTGGTCGAATGCAGACGTTTCATTTCGAAATGACAGCATAGTATTAAGTTATAGGAAAGTTTCCTCAA
This sequence comes from Periplaneta americana, assembly GCF_040183065.1. Taxonomy (NCBI): domain Eukaryota; kingdom Metazoa; phylum Arthropoda; class Insecta; order Blattodea; family Blattidae; genus Periplaneta; species Periplaneta americana. Next base: position 93,639,376 of record NC_091120.1, on the reverse strand, counting down.
GCTTTCCTTAAATGTCTCATTCAAATCAATAAGTGTGTAGACTATTTAAAAGCACACTTACTTATAGACTTGGACTATTTTGATACGAAGTTGTTACAGTTAATCTTGAAGAAATATGACTGTAAGTTAGACACGCGTTCAACAAACGTCTAAAATTGGGTCACTTTACAAATGAGGTATGATGATAACATTCTTGTTTGTTCGAAGTCTTGAACTCGACATTTAAGCTGGAAATTCTGAATGGGAGAGGATTGACACGGGTGTTGGTCGTTCCTTGGAACGTGTCTATTAGTCAGGGAATACCAACAATTAGCCACAAGCAAGTTGCATTCACTGTAAATTGTTTAGTATCGAAGCTATTACGTAGGCACTTCGATCTCGCGTCGCCCACCATTCAGTGTCACAGCCTCGCTCACAGGCGTCGCTGAAACATCTTTGGCATGCAGAGATAACAATCAGCTCTCACACACATCGTATGTTCTCCTCGTGACCACATTAAGTAACTAAAATTTTGTCGGTGATAGACTACACTCAGAATTCATAAGACACAATTCAACATCCACGGGCTCGAATTGATACTTCAAGGGAAGGGAAGCTAACATTTGAGTCCCGACTCATAACGGGACAGGACTAAGAAACGGATTGAAACTACGAAACATAAGGAGAAAGTCACCAATTAACGGATTCAAGACACAGGATGAATACGAACTTAGCCTATAAATAACAAAACGAAACTCACAAAGTCAAGGTTTCCAATCCAACTCGTAACAGAATAGGACTCACAACATTCACTAAATCTAAATTCGCCCTTAACACGACAGAACTCAAATCACAAAACTTACCAACCCACTGTTTGGAATTATTATTAAAGGGATATAACTCACCACGTTACGGCTAAAATTCTAATTCATAAGAGGACAGAACTCACCAAGTCATGGGTTCAGATTCTAACACAAGAGAATAGATCCTAGAACTTACCAAATTATAGGTTCGATTTCTACTTAACTTTAGAACAGAACTCAACAAAATCTCGGATTCAAATTCTAACTCATGAAGAACTCACCAAGTCACGGGTTTAAATTTTAACTCATAACAGGACAGAACTTAGTAAGTCATGCGTCCGAATTTCAATTCAGTATGGGTTAGAACTCATTCGAATCATGGGTTAAAATTCTAACTCATTACAGGACAGAACTTGCCAAGTCACGAGTTAAAATCTAGACCTAACTCCTAACAGGACAGAACTTTCTAAACACTGAGTCGGAATTCCAGTTTCTTATGAAACAGAACTGAACTAAATCACGTGTTCAAATTCTAACTCATAACAGGACAGAACTTACTAAGTCACAGATTCCAATTTTAAGGCATAACATGACGGAACTTGGCCAATTCATGGGTCTGAATTACAAATATTTATGAAACAGGATTCAACCAAACCACCTGTTCAAATTCTACCTTATAATAAGTCAGAACTTACCAAGTCATGGGTTTAGATTATAACTCAATATGAAACAAAATTGTTTTTAGACATGTAATTTAAACTATTAAACTATGAATGAAAAAAAAATGGTTTATTTAACGACGCTCGCAACTGCCGAGGTTATATCAGTGTCGCCGGTGTGCCGGAATTTTGTCCCGCAGGAGTTCTTTTACATGCCACCAAATCTAGTGGTTTCCTGTCGCATTTAAACACACTTAAAAGCCACCGATCTGAGCCGGGATCGAACCCGCAACCTCGGACACAGAAGACCAGCGCTATACCAACTGCACCACTCAAGGCGATGTATGAATGAATATATGACATTAAAAAAAGTAGGCTATTTGAATGAACTTAAAAAAATCAAGAGGTGCATAGCTTTACTATGCAATATATCTTTACGTAGAACTACATATGGTTGGCGCGAGAAATGAACAAAGGAGAATGTAAGGAGAATAAAAAGAGTACTAGGATGATGGGACGACCAGGAGAATAAGGGGAGTATAAGGTGAACAAGGGGAAGAAAAGAACAGGGAGAAGTTAAGAAGAATAAGTCGGAGACACAAAAAAGGCAAAGACAAGGAAAATAAGGTAAAGACAAGGAACATAAGGTGAATATAAGCAGAACAAGGGGAAGACAAAGAGAACAAGGGGAAGGCAAGGGGAGAACGAGGGAGGACAAGGAGAAGAAGGGAGATGGGAAACCAAGGAGAACGCAAGGATAAAAGGGGGATCAGAAGGAAAAGAACAGAAGGAGGACAAGGTGATTACAACAAGAGAAATGGTTGCATTTTTATATGAAAGTCAATTCCCAAGTTCCCCCATAGGCCTACCTAGTGAGAAGAATAACGTTCTAGTCAAAAGATATAAAATGAAACTAAATTGTATATCTCTGTACCAAACTGTTATGATCTGTTAATAGTTGAAGTAATATTTTACATCGAGTCAGACGAACTTAAATAAATATTCAGTCCTGTTAAGTAAAGTTTCATCTGTAAGAATACTGCCCTTATCCAAAATCTCTTCTTCGTCCCTTTCTATTTTCATCCTATAGTAGGGTTTCTTAAAATTTTTAGAGACCCATTGGAAATTTATCCTTCCACTTAGTTTGAGTCTGAACGCTAAGGTTTCGTCTTTCCATGCAGATTTTATTTTTCAAGGACGTGTTACAATTTCTTATTCTTTTTTTTTTTGGTTATATAACGGCATTGTATCAAATGAGCACTAATGCCTATATAAGTCGATGGTGGCAGCGAGATGGCATTTTCCCGAGATAAGGCCGAAGATTCGCTATGGGATTATCTACCTTTCGTTTCATAATTGAGGAAAACTTTCGGGAAAGCTTAATTAGTGCAAATTAGATTCCAACCCACGCCCGATCCTTGTTACATCTTGCGATAGCTACATTATTTGGTTCCCTGCTCTTATTTTTATTTACAGTATCTTTCCCAAATATTAGATCTATATTTTTTCTCAGTACGGTGTCAGTTTTAGAAAACTTAATTGCATTTTCTGTGCTTCCCTTGTAAGAGTCCATTTCTGTGCCATAGATTACTGTAGAACTAATTCAGTTTTAAGTATTGTTGTTTGATGGCTGTAGCATAAGTAAAGAGTACTTTTGATGATATTCTATTACATGTATTTAGTTTATAATATGTTATAAGAATGACATAAATGTAGGGTCCACACCTGTGGAGTAACGGTCAGCGCGTCTGGCTGCGAAACCAGGTGGCCCGGGTTCGAATCCCGGTTGGGGCAAGTTACCTGGTTGAGGTTATTTCCGGGGTTTTCCCTCAACCCAATACGAGCAAATGCTGGGTAACTTTCGGTGCTGGACCCCGGACTCATTTCACCGGCATTATCACCTTCATATCATTCAGACGCTAAATAACCTAGATGTTGATATAGCGTCGTAAAATAACCAAATAAAAAAAAGACATAAATGTATTGTGCATTCAATATTCACGCACACATACACACTATGTAGTGTGAGAAGGAAAATTATTTTTATCGAGTATATTATCAGCCGTGCCTTGTTTTGATTAGACTACACGCTGAGTATCTCTGTCAGAGAAGTTGCCGATAGGTTACGGCGTTCGATATGTCATCTCACATCTCTGTTCTTCGGTTTTTGCATCATCATTATCATTACATTCTCCTCTTTCACGTCTTTAGTTTATAGACTACTCTTAGTTATGCCAAGTGAAGTTATCCTTATTTGCCATCACATCCTCCTCTTTCACGTCTTTCGTTTATATGCTATTCTTAATTATACCAAGTGAAATTATCCTTATTTCCCATCACATTATGCTCTTTCGCGTCTTTCGTTTATGTGCTACTCTTAGTTATTCCAAGTGAAGTTATCCTTATTTACCATTACATTCTGCTCTTTCACGTCTTTCGTTTATGTGCTAGTCTTAGTTATGCCAAGTGAAGTTATTCTTATTTGCCATCACATTCTCCACTTTCACGTTGCCAAGTGAAGTTATCTTTATTTACCAACACATTCTGCTCTTTCATGTCTTTCGTTTATGTGCTACTCTTTAGTTATGCCAAGTGAAGTTATTCTTATTTGCCATCACATTCTCCTCTTTCACGTATTTTGTTTATATGCTACTCTTAGTTATGCCAAGTGAAGTTATCCTTATTCACCATCAAATTCTCCTCTTTCATGTCTTTCGTTTATATGCTACTCTGAGTTATGCCAAGTGAAGTTATCCTTATTTACCATCACATTCTCCTCTTTCACGTTTTTTCGTTTATATGCTACTCTGAGTTATGCAAAGTGAAGTTATCCTTATTTACCATCACATTCTCCTCTTTCACGTCTTTCGTTTATATGATACTTTTAGTTATGTAAAGTGAAGTTATCCTCTTTTGTCATCACATTCTCCTCTTTCACGTTTTTCGTTTATAAGCTACTCTTAGTTATGCCAAGTGAAGCTATCCTTATTTACCATCACATTCTCCTCTTTCACGTCTTTAGTTTATATGCTACTCTGAGTTATGCCGAGTGAAGTTATCCTTATTTACCATCACATTCTCCTCTTTCACGTCTTTCGTTTATATGCTACTTTTAGTTATGTAAAGTGAAGTTATCCTTTTTTTATCATCACATTCTCCTCTTTCACGTTTTCGTTTGTATGTTACTCTTAGTTATCCCAAGTGAAGTTATCCTTATTTACTATCACATTCTCCTCTTTCACACTCTCTTTTATATACTACTCTGAGTTGGGCCAAGTGAAGATATCCTTTTTTACAGGCCATGGTGGCCCGCAGAGTAACGGAAGGTTACGACAATCGGCATTAGTAACAGTAGGACTAGGAATGTCAGTCGTATGTGCTTGCCAGTTTTAGCCCCAAGGAAAACTCCCTTGTACTCATTTCTGCTAGACATTGAATCGATACCGAAGACATAGTGCAGCCGGAAGGATTAGGTAACTTAATTAAAAAAAATGTGACCTCATAGGGATTCAAACTCGCGACCTTTGCTTTGTAGTGCAGCGCCTTAATAGTTATTCTACCGTGGATCCATATTCTCATTAAATTTTCCCTTTTTCTTCCCTTTTCTTTCCTTTGTCTTCGTTATATTTTCTTTCATTTTTCTTTGCTATTCGGATAGCTTCCATCTTACTTACAGATCAGTCATGTGTCGTATTTCCAGTCGTTTAGTAAAAAACCAATAGCTAAATGATAAAATATGTAAAAATGTTTAAATATTGGCCCTAAAAACTGTAAGAAAGTTTAAGAATTTTATATTCGTTACTATTCAGTACATGATTCTATTCAAATTCACTTTAGGTCTATCGTATCTTTGTCATGTGCTTGTCTGTACAGTAACTCGAAATTGTGATTTTTGACGCACGTGTGCTTGCTTCTTGCTTAGCTGTGAAATACATCATGTTTGGTCTTGCACAACCACGATATTCAACGGGGTTCGAAACTATTTTCTATGATGTAATGTCTTGAGAGCCACAAGTACTATGCACAACTATCCTATAGAAACATGATGAGAGACCGCGAAATACACAAGTTAACAACATGGCTGTGTACAGGACTTTGTTTCCAGTGAATGTATACCTTGTATATAGCAGCATCTCTGCAGAACGTTACACAACCGTCCAACGACCAACTTCCCTTTAGTGAGCGCCTAACTTTTAAAGTAAATAGTGGCCGCGACCAGCAACCAACCAACAAAGTCCTGAATATTCTCTATCTTCCTCTCTCTCTACCCCCTCTCTTCTGTCTTCTGTCCCTGAAGACCGGTTCACAAGCAAACGTACTGAGATACTGAAATTTATGAGTCGTTAATTGTAATAACGTTCTAATTATGTCTTCTGTATCCAGCTACCAATCCAGTGAACCCAGGTGCGAGTCTCTTCTCAGAATTTGATATTATCTTCCTTCCACAGGGATTGTAGGTCTAGGGCTTAATGACTGAATAACTATGAAGTACTGCTAATTAAAGTCTGATGTTAGTACAAAACATTCCAAAAAAAGATCCTATAAAAGATAAAAGATGTAAAATAATAAGAAATTGTAATGGAATTCATTTTAAGATATGCAAATGACGTTTCTTTTAAAATTGCAATATTTAAAACATTGCCTATAGACGACAACAGCCAAGGACCGCCGAGAGTGGAGGCTACTGATAGATGCAGGATGCAGCATCAAAAGAATGAGGATCTTTCCCGAACTGGCTACGCGGGAATGCCAGAATAGCTACCGTGCCAGCCAAGAGGCCCTTGCCCTACAGGCATTCTACGGGCTAATTCTAATTCTAATTCTAATTCTAATTCTATCATAAATATAAGTTAGAAAAATTGGGAAAATAGAACTGCATGGAAAGCAAGAGCAACTAAAAAAAATTACGAGTTCCAAATCTCAGCATCCACACGTCCAACATGAAGACATCCGAGATAATAGGAAAATGACGTTTTCTGGGATCCTGCGTTAGACACAAAATGGAAGTACGTCACACTGATGTCTTTAGCATCGTTTAATAACTCAATACCTGTAAAATATAAACAACACAAATCTGTACGTGAGTAAATAAAGAACTTTATATCTGTGTAAAGTTAATTTTTTTCCGTAACGTGGGCCTATAACTTATGTTACACAATGTTACATAATTTTGAATAAACTTTTATTTATTCAGCTTTCTCCAAGTGGAGGCTGCCTACAAGACAAAGCTTCCCATAAAATGGTATTTTTTAAATAAATAGTAGGTAAACAATTATAAAGAAAAAAAGAGAAAACAATGAAGAAGGAAAACAAAAAGAAATAACACAATTACAAATAATTGAAATCGATTAAACAAATACTCATTAATTATAGAAGAAACATCATATCTTCCTAGTCTCTGTTTGTTATCAGGTGATCGCAGTCATCTGTTCAGCATTAGTTGCAGCACCCAACTTAAGGGAGCAGGTCGCCATAGGAAAGAGGTCAGTCTACTTAAGCGTAGAGATGGTTTCTTAGAATTTTTATAGATCCCTTCACTGCAGACAGATATACTTCAGTAACAAGAGTTTGTCCTAGACCTAACAGCTTGCAAAAATGAGCGAATCTTTTTGTGTTGGTTCCTCTAGCCCCAATCAGTAATCCAATAATTTCAATCGACGCTAGATGAAAACGTGCAACAATTCTTTCCCCTTCCTCATCTTCAAAGACTTCTCATCCTCGATGTACAAGAGTGTATTTATTCATATTACGAGTGTATTACGTAGGTAAACACGAGAATTAAAAATTTGAATGAATATTTTAACAAGCTTTTATGATTTAATAGTTTTCGTATAAGTTGTTTCTTCCTGGAATAAGTTCTATTAGTTATTTACACTTCAATATGAGTAGAACTATGTATTTTGTATCGTAGAAAGTTTTTCCTTTGTGTGTGTGTGTGTGTGTGTGTTTTTGTTAAACTTAATATTTTCTTGTCAGTCATTCCTCAATCCTATTCAAGTGACAACTTTCATACGCTTTCTTAAATTCTACTACAAACATATTTCTTGATTGGTAATTGTTATATTCTTTCACTAGAGTGACACAGTAACTTATAGGACCTAAGTTATCTACCATGATATACCTATCCTAATTCCTGCTCTTTGTTCGACTTCCATGTCCTGTAGCCTACTTATCTTCTATTCTATTTTCCTTTCTCATTTGTGCGAAGTGTAAAGAGGAATTATTGTGATGTTACAAAAGATCTATTTCTAATTTTCGTGCAAAAACTAATTTTCGGCTACCCTGATTCCGATACTTTCAAACATGCCGTCTGTGTACAGCGGTTACAGTTTGTATATATTCAGTACATAAGAATACATTTAACACAATAATACGCACATGGAGTATAATAAGTTCAGTAAGAGACTGATAATAGCTACAACAATTCACATGCGAAAGCATTTTTCTCTGAGATGGCTTTTGCCGCGTACGTCAGAAGCAGTACAGAGAATCTACTACAGATTAAAATTGTATGGATAAATGTTTCCATGTGATTTAGTCGTTCATTCACAGTGTTCTACCCAAGGGCAGATTTTTCACTGCACATCCAGCATTCTCCACTCGTTCCTATTTTCTGCCTTTTTCTTTGTCTCCACATATGATCCATACATCTTAAAGTCGTCTATCATCTGATACCTTCTTCTGCTCCGAACTCTTTTTCCGTTCACCATTCCTTCCAGTGCATCCTTCAGAAGGCAATTTTTTCTCAAGCAATGATCACAAGGTGACATAAATGAGATATATTTAAATGCTACCATCGTCCTTGCTGGACAATGTTTTCACAAAAAGAAGTCTTTGAACTATGGCTGTTTTATGAAAACAACAGAAAATTTCCACTCCTATAACATAGGCCTATGATGTTTTTCCCCTAACAACTAATTCAGTATATGGACGCTACAATACGCTCACTATATGCTTAATATGTCATATTTGCATTTTTTCGGACTATGGTTTTTTTTTTTTCTAAAAAAGAATCCTTCAATTCTTTCTGCTGTTCTGTCTAGGAGTGTAGCAAGTTCTTCTATACTGCGTTCTATAATGCGTCACAGGTGACGTAAACATTGCCGGCAGAGGATGGGAGAAGGAAACTTGCTATTCAACCAATAGCAGAGGTCTCATTCGATACATATCTTGAAATTGGGCGGTCAAAAGCACTCTACCCTCGCCTAATTTTAAGGAAAAGCTGGCATGCGACCTCTGCCATTGGTTGGATATCCATCCATCCATCCATTTTAATATTATCCCCCCCCCCATTTACGCCTTGGCCTCCCCAATCCCCAAAGGCGTTTTCCCCTAGATGTTCCAACTAACACTCTATATGCATTCCTAGATTCACCCATAACCTACGTGCTACATACCCTGTCCATCTCAAACGTCTGGATTCAATGTTCCTGATTGTGTTAGGATGAAGAAGATACAATGGGTGCAGTTCTGTGTTGTGTAACTTTCTCCATTCTCCTGTAACTACATCCCTAAGCACCTTATCCTCGAACATCTTTAACCTCTGTTCCTCTCTCAAAGTGAGAGTCCAAGTTTCACAACCGTACAGAACAGTCGGTAATAGTCTATTACTGTTTTGTAAATCCTAACTTTAAGTTTTTTGAAAGGAGAATAGAAGACAAAAGTTTCTCAGCCGAATAATAGCAGGCATTTTCCATGTTCAGTCTGCATTTAATTTCCTCTCGAGTGTAATTTTATTTATATTAAATTTGTTACTGATTTAAATTTTTCAACCTTTTGAAAGATGCCTATTATATGACTGCTAATTAGTAATTATTAATAACAATTATAATTGTTCAAGAAATGAACTGTGAATAATGCGAGTAGTATAATTCGCAATAAGATAGCTACTATAACCGCATTACTACAAGACTTGTGAACGCTATAATATAAGTTAAGAGTATCATCTTTGTAGCTCTAATTTTTATCATTTATATTTATATATGAAATATCTAATTGTACATTTTTCAACTGAATGAACGAATGTAAGCTTATCAGACCCGCTTGTGCATATTCAGGCGAGTCTTTTCCTACAAGTGCACGCTGCCAAGTTAAGATAAGCCTATTGCATTGTTTCAATAAATAAACGAAAGTCCTCTACGAAATGAATTAAAGAAGCAAAGCAAAGCAGTGCAGTGTGAACCGCCCTCGGTAACAGCCCTGAAGCCTCCTCGCAGACAACACAGACCGGTGGTGGTGGTGTGCTCTTAGTAACAAAGGAAGGAAGGAACCGCTCCGTTTCCCGGCTACTTGTGATATTGCTGTCCGACCCAAACACACTGACTCTCCCCAGCATAGCTCCTGTAATTTATCTGCTTAGATTCCGGCAAATATCCTACTTACGGAGTTTGCCACAAAGGAAGTTTTTACATTGAACCTGTTTGTCAATTGTTATTAAGTGCATTGTGATCAATTCGATTTTAGTTTACAGACGCTCCTGTTTAGTGCAATTTCTACTCAATTCGTCTTGATTTGATTTCAACCTACTCCACAAATGATGGGCAAGGAAACTTTGAATGAATTCAACGACATCAAATTAAGAACGTGCCTTTCAGAAAAACCGGACTGCATTGTGCATTCTTTGTAAGCATATTTGACTTTTTTATGAAATTAGTAGGCTTAAAATCTTTGTTCGGTTGTCATCGCCATCATTATTACCATTATTGTCATTATTGCCATAGTAATCTTCATAATTATTGCCGACATCATTCATAATCATTACAATTAATGTCATCCCCATTATTGTCGTCTTAGTAATAACTATTTCTAGACTATGTCTATTATCATAATCATTGATCGTCGTTATTGTCGTCATTTTCACCATCGTTATTGTCATCATTTTCACCATCTTTATTGTCGTCACTTTCACCATTGTTATTGTCATCATTTTCACCATCTTTATTGTCGTCATTTTCACCATTGTTATTGTTGTTACTTTGACCATAGTTATCGTTATCATTGTTATCGTAGTCATTTATGGCCGTTATTGTCGTCATTTTCTCCGTCGCTATCTTCGTCACAGTCATTATTTTATAAATTGTCATCGTCGTTTTCGTTATTATCACCGTCGTTATCTTTGTTATCGCCACCTTTGCAATCTCCGTCATTGTCACCATCGTTATTGTCATTGTCACCGTTGTTGTCATAATTATTGTTGCTGTTATTTTTGTTGTCATTGCCCCGTTGTTATTTTCACTGTCGCCATTGTTATTCTTATTGCCACATCGTTATCGTAATTATCACTGTCGTTATCATTATTATTGTCACCTTCGTAGTCATCACTGTCATATTCACTCTTATCTTTGTCACTGTCGTCATCGTCGTTATGGTCACCGTCATTATCGTCGTTATCATAATTACCACAATCGTTATCATTATTGTTACTGTCGTTATCATTGTTACCGCCATCGTCGTTTTTGTCATCGTCACCATCGTAAATCGTCATTGTCATCGTCGTTATCATCGTTATTAGACTAACACCATCATTATCATCGCTATCGTAGTCATCACAGTCCTTATCATTATTTTTACCGTCGTTATCGCTATTGTTACCGTCATCATTACCATCGTCGTCGTCAGCGTCGCAAATCGCCATTCTCATCGTCGTTATCATCGTTATTGTCACCGTCATTATAGTTGTTATCGTAATTATTACAGTCGTTATCATTATTGTTATCCTCATCATTACCATCTCTGTTGTTGTCATCGTCACCATCTTAAATAGTCATTGTCATCGTCGTAATTATCGTTATTATCACCGTCATTATCGTCGCTATCGTAATTATCACAGTCTTTATCATTATTTTTACCGTCGTTATCATTATTGTTACCGTCATCATTACCATCGTCGTTGTCGTCAGCGTCGTAAATCGCCATTCTCATCGTCGTAAATCGCCATTCTCATCGTCGTTATCATCGTTATTATCACCGTTATTATCGTTGTTATCGTAATTATCACAGACGTTATCGCTATTGTTACCGTCGTTATCATTATTGTTACCGTCTTCATTACCATCGCCGTTGTTGTCATCGTCACCATCGTAAATCATCACTGTTACCGTCGTTACCAACGTTACTTCACAGTCGTTATCATTATTTTTACCTTCGTTATCATTATGGTTACTGTCATCATTACCATTGTCGTTGTCATCGTCACTGTCGTAAATCATCATTGTCACCGTCGTTACCAACGTTACTTCTCAGTCGTTATCGTGATTCTCATAGTCACTATCATTATTGTTAACGTCGTTATCATTATTGTTACCATCATCATCATCATCATCATCATCGTTGCTGTCGTCACCGCCGTAAATCGACATTATCACCGTCGTTATTGATGTTACTTCTCAGTCGTTATCGTGTTTCTCATAGTCGCTATCATTATTGTTAACGTCGTTATCATTATTGTTACAGTCATCATTATCATCATCTTTGCTGTCGTCACCGTCGTAAATCGTCATTGTCACCGTCGTATTTCACATCCGTTATCGTAATTCTCACTCATTATTTTTACCTTCGTTGTCGTGGTTATCGTAATTATCACTATCGTTATCATTATTTTCACCTTCGTTGCTGTCATCACCGTGGTAAATCGTCATTGTCATCGTCGTTATCATCCTTAATTCACAGTCGTTGTCGTAATTATCATTGTCGCTGTCATTAGGAATTATTGTCATGTTGTCGTCGCCATTGTCGTCATTACCATTATTGCTGTTATCACTCACCATCGTCACCATCTTTATTGTCATCATCGTCATCAGTATTACAATCTTCATCTTTGTAATAATTATTAACTTCTTGATTTCCATCATACGTAGACTTAATACTATTACAGTTTCATCTAATTCAGTGTTAAGCCATTCCATAATTACTAACAAATACACTAGTATTGAATTTATCTTAATTACTCCTATTTTATTTTCAGTAATGATTTTAAAATTTTGTTCATTCTGTTTTTGGAAAACTCTCTAAGACACTTAATATTATTAGAAAGACTATTAATAATTAATGGTATGAAGTTGTAGATAAGAAAATAATCAAGAATACTGTTTTCCGCTGTAACCAGACTTCCTATTATTTCTTCATTTGAATTATCTAATGCTTTAGTCATAATTAAGTTCCATTTCTGAAGTAGAATCACTTTGTTATTATTCAGTATGAGGTTCATTTTTATGAATGTGTTAAATTTATAAGAATTTTCTATAGGCCTAGTTTGTGAATAACGCAATTGGACCAGCACAACAAGTAAGCAAAATTAATGCTAATCTTGCAAACACAGGAAACTCATTCGTTTAGGAATGTTTATGTTTACTTATTTACAATTCAAAGGCGTTAGCAGTTTTAGAAGGTTGGTAACCTAGTTATTAGTCGACAATAAATATTCTGTCTTAGGGTGTAAGAGAAAATAATAGAAACCGGTTTAATTGAAGAAGAATATCAATTGAAATTTTTGTACAAGACATGGGAACAATAATTTACACAACATTTAATTTAGTTTCTTTGACCTAGTCACTGTCTTGAATTTGGCCAGTTGACTAATTTTGAATAAAATATTTCAGACTTGCTTATTGAATTATTTTCTTTTTGCTATAGATCTCATGGCTGAAGTCCATAGTTGAAAACAATGCCGGGTAAATCAAGACAAGAGTCTCAGATTTTTACTCCATAAGGAAAGAAGGTAAATGTCCACCAGACTTAAAACTTCAAATGCAATGCTTGAGAAATTGAATTAAATAAAACGAAGTTTTAAACAAATAGCAGCTTCTGTAATTTTAAAGTAAGGCTCACTTTTATACGAAGCTCGTAATGGCATATCAACATGTCTGCCAGTGCCGACAAGCAGGCAACAACAATGCGGACATGACGTCATTCTGTCTGTCACAATGACGTGCGTCTTGACAGGCAGCTGTGCGCATACCGCTGTCCGACAAGCTCATTTCCAGCACAAGAGCGAAGTTCAAAACTATATCCATTCCCGTCGGCATATGTGAAAACAATAAGAATCAGAACTCTTTGTTCGAAACGTGTTATTTTTTGTGTATACAAACCAGTGTCTTGAAAATGGTAAGTAGGCCTATGTATGCACAACGCTTAGGCCCACATATTTTTTGAGATGTATTCTATGATAATTATGCCTATTCATTTTCACAAAAACTATTTCAATGTGTTTTAATAGGCCTAATCATATTCTTACTCTGATAAGTTGTAATTATATTTTTTTTATTCACTTCGACTATGTGTATCTTACATTTCCATAAAATGACTTATCACTGTTATGTAATGATTAATAAACAAACGTTTTTTTCAGGCGTATAACCAACTTAATCTGCAGAAAAGTACCCGAGTCATTGACTGAGGTACCTTCCTAAACTATGTGAACAATAAACGTCTTCAATATTACTATAAGAAAGGCATCGCCCAGAGTCTTTTCTGTATTAAAATGTGCGTCTGTAACAGGAGAACACAAAACTGTTGTTAACTCAAAACGCATAAAAAGTGACTCAAGCTCCTTTCTGAAATAAGCTGTTCTTGTAATAGTGAAAATTTATCACTTAAAAGATGTGGTAGGAGGCCTAAAACTCAGTGGTAGAGCACTTGACTGCACATTGAGAGATCTGCTGTTGAAACCCGGATAGACCTATGCCATAATTTGTATAATTAACTTACATGGAATTCTTAATTGTTTAATATAGTTGTTAATACAATAGTTGTTGATTCAATTTATTTAATTTCTGTATGTTTCTTAACCAAACAGTCATTTTTAAAAGTAGATGCTTTATTAATCTGTTAGGATTGCTGCTGTGTTACATCTGGTGAGAAAGAATTGACAATCGGCGCATACAATTGAAATCAGTGCTAGAAATACGCATTAGTGTTAAAAGTATTTTTCGCAGCTATCATATAATTGTCAGTTGTTAACAAGCTTGCCTGTGTTAAAAGATCTACTTTTAGGAATGACTGTCAAGAAGATCAGGTATTTGAAATTATAAGAATTTTTTTTCTTTCTAAATCAGAAAGCAAAAGTTTATCGTGGTATGAGGATGGGCAGTAAATTAATTTATTTTTACGTTTATTTAAAAAAAATTGCTTATAATCTTATTGTTCGCCAAAAATTAAGGCTTCTCGACTTGTTTCGATATCAGAGATAGCTATCTTGCTACCTAGTTAATGCCGACTACACATCTGTAACATTCCTGCTTTAGTGTAAGGTGTTCAGGTGGATGGTCCCCTTTCATTTTAATAGCTGTTTTCACTTAAGTTGTATTTTTATGTTACATTTTCGTACTGGCTTTTAAATAATATTTCGAGGAAACAAACCATAAATTTGAATATCCTTCGAAATATGATCAAAGACCCGTAATTTTACGAAAAATGTAGACATGCAATGGAAAAGTTAATTCTTCCGACACGGATTTCTAAATTGTGAGAAGATAAATTCTGTGATTATTTAATAAATTTGTGTTTCCCTTGTACACATGACATATGCTTACTAATTTATATCAATTCATATTTTATGTAGGCAATAATAATACTAGCCTAATAATAATAATAATGATAATAATAATAATATTATTGTTATATTATTATAATATTATTATTATTATATTATCACCACTAAGTTTTGAATAAAATAAAATTATTCTGACAATGAAATTAAAGCACGATATCAGTTTCTTGAATTTTCTTTCTCTTCGGAACGTCACTGCTTTCGGAATATTGCTGCTGTTGTACGAACGTCAATGAGTAACGGCTCTCCAGAGAACAGGATGCTTGCTTTGCAGGAGCTTCGATCCGCAGGTTTAATTTCTGACGCTCTCGCAGTACGCTGCTAAAATCAGGACGAAAGAAACAACGTTGCTATTGTGCGGAGACGTCGCGAGGGAGACAGTCGCCGCTCTTAAGCACGAAATCGTTCTCATGTAACCTTAATAATACACAACAACGATGTCGGTCATTAGAATACCTCAGCTCACTGACTGTTCGTTATTTTTCCATATACTATGGGCACCGCTGAACTAAAAATAAGCCTATTTTTTATCTAATCACTCACTCACTCACTCACTCACTCACTCACTCACTCACTCACTCACTCACTCACTCACTCACTCACTCACTCACTCACTCACTCACTCACTCACTCACTCACTCACCCACCCACCCACCCATCCATCCATCCATCATTCCAACAATCCATCCATCCATCCATTGATTCGTCATCGCCATATCATCCATCATCATCATGGATAAGACTTATAACAACAGTCTGGTGATAATTTTATTGAAACTGAAAAATCTTTCCATCTTCACTTGAGAAGCTACTGATTTAGCTCAGAAGGTAGTGTGTTTGCCAGTTGATTCGGAGCTGCGCTCGGGCGTGGGTTCTATTTGTAAATTTAATAATCTGATTGGCTATGTATTGTATACTTTTAGTAGAGCCATCGATGTAGCTCAGTCGGCAGACTCGCTGGGCTGCTGATCCGGAGCTGCGTTTGGGCTTGGGTTGGATCCCCCTTTGGTCTTTGGTTTCTTCCGAGGTTTTCCACAGCCGTGGGACTGAAGCCGGATGGTCTATGGCGAGTCCTTGGCATCAACCCCTTTGATTTGATTACCGTCCTTTGATTTGATTACCTGGTTGGGTTTTTCCGAGGTTTTCCCCAACCAAAAGGCAAATGCCGGGTAATATTTTGGCGAATTCTCGGACCTCACCTCATCTCACTACATCTCGACAAAATATTGTAAAAAATTGCACAAAATTGTAAAAATTGTAGAAAATTACTAAATTGTAAAACTATAAAATTTTGTAAAAATTGTAATTGTAATATTGTAAAATTTTGACTTGTTCCACATCTTAAAACTTCATTGCTCATGTAAGATTTATGGAATAAAATGAATGAATGAATGAATGAATGAATGAATGAATGAATGAATGAATGAATGAATGAATGAATGAACTGATTACCTAGTTGGGTTTTCTGAGATTTTTCCCGACTGTAAGTAGAATATCTGGTAGTCATGTGACTAATCCACTGCCTCATCTTGCCAACTACCATCTTGTCATCAACAATAAATTTACATCGATGTTAAATTAACTAGGAATTGATACAGCGTTTATAAATAACCTAATAAAAATATAAGTGTCACCAGAAATGACACATGTTTCTCAGCTTTACAGCTTGATTAGCAGTTATCTATAATTTGTTAATAAGGTGCTCTATTAAAATTTCTATTGTGGTATTTTGTCATTTAAGTTACAACGACGGGACTTAATTATAATTATGAGATTAACAATTTATTCACTGCCTTTTTATTTATAACAAGATTATAATAAATATTAGAATAGACTATTTTAGGGGCGTGAACGTTATAACTTATACAGGGTACAAATTGAAAGGGACAATAGGATACATTTAAAGGAATAGAAAAACTATATTACGTTTCGTGATTAAATGCACGGTCAATTAGAAAATTAAGTTGGAAATTTCAGTAGCCCGTAGGCTAATACAGATTTAAGAGATAAACGAACTCAGGTCTGTTTCTCTGCGTGAACCTTCCTCCCTGACTACGAAGCTGCAATCTGCTCTCACCGTTCAATGGCTTGAAATTAGTGTTTTTAAAATTAAATTTACACCAAAACCGTCCACGCTATTGAAATATGCCAGAGGGATAAATTATTCTCTATTAGATTTTATATTCCTATGGAAAAAATCATACTCGCAATAGTTACCAAGTGAGAGGTTGTTAAACACTTGAGGGGAGGAAAAACATTTTTTCTGACTGTCACACTTTTACTACGTCACACTACTTTTGACCAATAAAACGGTACGAAAGGACGTCTTTCAACCAATCATGGCTGCTTATCGCATAGTTTTATTGCGTTCCTAGCATTTGTTTAATTTCATCGCGTCCCTAGCATTTGTTTATTTTTATCACCACCCTAGCATTTATTTCTTTGTTTACCAACATTTCAAACTGCACTGGTCTGGACGTCAAAAAACAGAAAATTACAAACCACTCCAGTCGCTGCACAGCACTTTCAAATATGACTCGCATTGGCATTCAAGAACAAGAATTAATAAAGATCACTGGTCATAGCTATGCATCTTCCCTGAAACCCTATTTACAAATAAATGAAGAGCACCATTCGGAAATCCTGAATAAGTTGAGGGATACACCATGTACATCAACGAGTTCACTTCCTTTGCACACAGGTCCAATAAAACATCAACTGAACCACCAACCACTAGAATATTCAAATTTGAAAATTGTACTTTCAATAATTGTTTCTTTTAAAATTATTCATGTTTATTTTTTATTTCATCATCGTTAATTAAAACGTTTCTTGTTTATTTCATCATCCCTAATTAAAACTTTTCTAACACTTGTTTATATTATTTAGGGTGTTTGTTATAGCGTCTGCTATATGATATGATGGATACTCACGTATCAGAGATTGTTTAACCACTTCCCTGATTAACCCGAGTTAATTCGGGTTGCTAACTTGTGTCAAAATTTATTAACCCGAGTTAACTCGTTTGAGTCCCATTTTCGCTCCTAAGGATTATATCCCGAATATATGTGTTTCCATTCTTTCATTAACCTTTTCCTCACTAGATGGCTACAGAAGTTAGTGATATTGCTATATCTGGTGGTGTTTTTTGTACTTCTTCCTTGCGAGTAGAATTCTACGCTCATATAGCATTCACACACAGTAGTGAGTAGATGCTAGATAGTTTTGGCGGTTTCTGTTTGTGTTTAGTGTTTTTCGTGCTGTTTTGTGTAAAGATGGATCAAGTTAGTGATTCTGAAACCTTTGATCAGGAATATATTCCCGTAGAAGATTAGGAATTGAAACATCGGTATCAGAAGACGAATTCAGATCAGTTGATTTCGCGTCTTTTCGACATTAGTGGTTTGAATAGAAGACATCTGGCACCATTTCTTCTGCACCTCCGAGGTCCCCATTCCCTGAAATTTTAACATTGTTTCTGATAACGATAATTCTCAATTTTTTAAATTATTCTTTAATAATGACGTCATCAACATTATATTCGAGGAGACGATTCGACATGCTAATAAGTGTTCACAGAATGCTAAAAATAATTCGTGGCGGCCTACTACAGACTCTGAAATACGTGTACTTTTGAACATAGTGATACTGCAGAACATTATTCACAAACCTGAAGAACAGATGTACTGGTACAAATATTCAATGACTGCTACACCATTCTTTCCAAAACGCTCTCATATAGGAGAGCAGATACTACTATTCGGAATGCAATGTGCCACTGTGTGTAATACCCTGCTTTCCAGTCTATCACACGACAAGCAACATTTAACGCCTTGATAACAGCACTGGTATTGTACCTCATAAATTAGGCTAATCCATAAAAAAACATAAGTTGGTAAATAGTTCAGGAGAAAATCAAAGTGGGACAACTACCAGAGCTGGAATCAAGGTGCACGAGATAACTCGGGATTATAATTCAGGTATAAATGTATGTCTATTTCATAGTAATTTTTTTAGGTATGTAAGAAAATTAGTGATGTACAGTGATTCTGCAATATTAAATGACCTCTTTACGAAAATAAAAAAATGACACTTTTTTTTCACAAAACTGGTAAAATATATAGTAAGGGAAGAGGTTAATACTAAGATTTATTGAAAATCATCTGTCAAGTGACGTTAATTACTGGGATCCGGATGACTAAAGTGGAATGCAAATGTTTTAACAAAAATGAAACTGAATCAACAAAGCCTTCTTGACTAGTAACCATCTACAGAGTTCAATGAAGATTCCATAGTTGGCACAACTGATAACAAGAAAACATAATCATAAAACACTACTGCCATCTAGCGTAATGTTGAGATGGTACAATAATACATTTGAAGACAGTTGTATTTTCGTAAGCCAATTAATATTTTATTGTATTGAAGTACTTTGTTACTTCTAACCTTTATATACTTTCTTCTAATCGTGTAATAGTCAATTAAATCCCACTCGAGTTTTGAGATTACTGTTGAGAAAACTATGAACTTCCCACCAATATGACATTACACTTTTTTGTTACATACAACATGAACTAGGCCTATTCGCTCTGAAAGTCTGCAGGGTTATTTGACTTCCACCCTATGTAGGGCCAACATATGACACAATAGTCACTACTATTGGGACGCATTTGTTTCGCTATCATTATTTAAGGTTTTAAGGTGTAATAGTGTAATATCCATAACAAGGCTCACTTCTTTTAGAAATAAAACTCTCTAAATTCTTATACTTAACAAACACGACTGAATTAGTTATTTTTTGTAGACCTATTGTCAGAAGACAAATGATTCAAAAAGTGAAAAAAAAAATGATCACGCTCATATTTCTGAATAACTACAGTCCACGAAAATGTCAATTGATGCAATTATATTCTATTAACCCGTAACAAGTTCCATGCTTGGGAGGGGGGAAGTGTGTGAGGTAGGCCTAAGTTGGAGAAAGATGCAAATTTGGTAGTGTTTTTGTGTGTCAACTGTTGGTGTCACTGACTTATTAGTGTAAGAGGAGTTGACTGTGACCGAATGGGGACCGACGTAAAAATACGTTAATAATTATGTGGATTTATAACATTTTGTTACTTAAACTTATAAGCCTACTTAAGATTCGCAGTCTTTTCAATACAATTGTTGGATTCACCGTGAAGTCGCACAGTCTAAATCACAAAATTGCAAACTAAGTATAATGGCATATAGGCCTATGGGGTTTTCCCGCACTGTTTAGGGAAATATGAACATAGTGCAAAGAAAATAATTTTACTTTGTATGTACTATATGTAATGTTGTGTGTGTGTGCGTGCGTGCGTGTGTGATAAAAACAATTAATAATGAGTTAATAATAATAAATAATAATAAATAATAATAATTAATTAATTAATAATAATAATTAATTAATAATAATAATCATCATCATCCAAAATTAAATGAAGCAGGGTCTCTTAAAATAACATTTAAAGTAAATCTAATTTATATCTTAACCCTAAGTTCGAACTAAGACCCACGAGTATGATAGGTTCATACCTGCACAAGTACCTTTCGGCACTACACTACACTACACTACACGTAAGGAAGATTCCAAAATATTGTGGATTTCGTGCAGGTAACACGTTAAAGAAGTGATTGCCTGAATATTGTGGCGCAGAATCACATTTATTTTGTAGAATAAAATAATTCATTGCATTATCTTTTACTGCTATTGCTTAGGATTGCATGTGGTATATAAAAAGTTAAAAATTTTATATACACACATATCTCTGTGTGTTTCCTTATAGGTAGGCTACTACTTGTAAAAATACAAATAATACACAGTAGACCTATTGTAATATTTTCTAAACATGTTTATTTCAAGCTTCTGACATCTTACCTCATTTCTGGTACCAACTTCCTCATCTACGCCTAAGTGTCAATTTTGGAAGACTTCATTATAAAATGAATTTCTCAATAAAAATACGAAACTAAATGTAGACTTATATAATAACTTTAATATACAGGAAAATGACTGAAAAATATTCATATGAGTATATTTTTTGTGAAACTCTCTCACACTTCAATTTTGACTTACACTCGAAGAAACCGCTTAACTATTTATTCCTTCGATTTACCTTGTATTCATGATAAAAAAAATTGTATCTACTAGAAACGATGAACAACTAGACTACTTAATGAACTCATACTAAGATTGCAACAAACTCAACAGAAGTTGAACGAGGGAAAGAGAAGTAGTAGTAGCCTAGCAGTTGGTGAAGAAAGAGTAACTTAACACCATCCTTCCGCTACAAGTTAAACTTTTATGGATAGATCACAATAGTGCTACCAATATGGAAGGCTGGATGACCCAGCACTTGTTCTATAATTGGTAGTGGAAGGGAAAAATACCTTGCGACCGCAATCTAATATTTTTAGTCCACAATAACAGAGCAAATTTATTACAACCATGCCTAATTGTTTCGTTGCCAATAAACTGTATGTGGTCCGGCTCATGCCGCATGCCAAGATATCCCTACATTTATTACCAAAAGAGACAACTGCATGATAAAGTGTTTGCTTTGTAATCTGGAGGCAGTGGTTGTATTTCGAGCCAGACAGATTGCTTGACCTTTCCCCAACTCTAATTTTGTACAGAAAGTTACAGAAATAATTTTTGGAATAAGTTTCAATAGATTCTCTTCAACTTTTATTATACTGTAATGTGTCTGTAGTTGAAATTCTCGACATATCTAGTAGAAATTTACGCACAGATCTTTGTGACATACGTGATTCAAGTAGTACCAAGTAAGAAGGATATTTCAGAATGGGTATTTCAAAGAATTTAATAACTAATTTAGTACGGATACATTCGACGTGATAACAAAATACTATCAAAACAAGATAAAGACTACCTCCCACAGGGAAGGTGGTGAAGGAGAAGACCTAAAAGAAAACGGGAGATTAAAATCCACGATTCAAATTAACTTAGTGATGTCTTGGAGAGTAAGAATACAGGCTTCTGTTGTCTGGGAGACCGACACACATTGAAAACAAAAGGAAACAAAATGGCCTATAGCAAGTTAGTCCTCGAGTATATATTATATCCATATTCCTTTAATAACCTCTAGGTGCAATATAAATCTACAAATTCCCTTGAAAGCTTCAATATTTGGTAAGACTTTAATTCCATTCAACAATATTTTTAAAATTTTGTATGAAATTCTTTTTTACCTTTTACGGGGAAGGTGTCCGAAGGCTTACACCGCAAACCAGCCTAGTTAAATCTGTTGTCAGAATGAAATGAACAAATAGATTGACATCGTTTGTTTAGAGTATCTATTATTGAATTTTATATTTACATGCCTATTAATATCATAATCAATAATCCCGCTCCCTAGCTGTGTGACCTAAATC
Source organism: Periplaneta americana (assembly GCF_040183065.1). Taxonomy (NCBI): domain Eukaryota; kingdom Metazoa; phylum Arthropoda; class Insecta; order Blattodea; family Blattidae; genus Periplaneta; species Periplaneta americana. The sequence goes on along the minus strand of NC_091120.1, from coordinate 93,616,973 downwards.
GTCATGCCTTACAGGCCGCGCCACCGTTTTTGATGTGTGAAATAAGTAAAGGGAACGTTAAATGCAGCAGTCTGTGGGCGATAAAACTGGCAACTGTGGTGGGCAGATTCCTGACGTGACGTGTATTTAGGAGGTGGTACCAATTTCAGCTGCAGTGACAACAGATGCCCACTGACTGGGCACTGTAGTCAAGGACATACCCCAGGAACGCCAGCGTAAAGGAAGTTAAGTGCGAGTATCTTACCTTTGCCGCAGTCAGTGGGCAGTAAGACTGATAACTGTGATTGGCAGATTGCTGACGTGACGTGTATAGAAGGCGATACATTCTTAGCTAGACTGATAACAGATGCTCCCAGACTGGGCATTGTACTCAAGAACACATACCAAAAATGCTGGTGTCAGCTTTTAGAGTAACGATACGGGATGAGCTGTGGTTCAAGTCCACGAAATTTCGACCAATGTATGGAACTGGTACACACATAGCATAGTGATGAACTGGTGAATTTGGGGAGCTACATTGAGTAGCAACAAGGGCTGGGGGATCATCGTGCTAATCACACTTAGGTAACGTACTGGTTGGATGATCGTTCACTTGTGCTGAGATTTTTGGACGCAATGCCAACGGTCGGCTGTTTGGCCTTGTCCCTCTATGTGAATGTGATTAATATAATTTTACGCTTAATTTATTAAAGACCTAACTTTGCGTCTATTTGCATAGAAAGTTTCTGTATCAAAATACATAGATCTATACCGCTGCCCGGATGTAAAGTCGTCGCTTATAGGTCCACCGTGTATTAGGATACAGACTTAGTATGACTCTTAATGCCTTTCATTACCGTTGCAAGAACTTTCTTCCCAAATGGATTTTTTTGATCGGCAGCTGAAATTAAACCAGCAATGCACGATGTCACGAAATAGGGCTGTAGAAAGCCGAAAATATAGACCAACTACATTCTTTTAGGCCTATATAGTCTACTGAATTTTTAGGCATAAATTATAGTGCGGTTATCGTTTAACGCAGATTCAAATCTGCCACAGAAAACTTGAACGTTGGCGAGAAATGCCCGACACAGATTACGACAGTGGTTCCCAACCTTTTTTGACTGACGACACTCTTTACTGAACGCCCACAATATCGCGACACACTGATTTGATTTTATTAATAGTGATGATAATAATAATAATAATAATAATAATAATAATAATAATAATAATAATTGGTAAATTTCTTCTGGAGAAAGATGTGGTGCAACTCACTTTAGAATATTTTATAGCGGACGGGGAGATGATTACTGTTCACTGCACGGAAATTTTGTCGTTTTTAACCTCATTTTCGTCCAACTGAGTTACTAAGCCTTACAAGATCTAAGCAGAATTCAAAGAAAAATTATATTAAAAACATAGTTATTCACAAATATTTCGGTTCCATAATGAAAAATGCTGGAAGGCCGTTTCAGCGCGTTCCACGAGAAAAAAAGCATTGATAACAACTTCTATGTATTGTTGTAGATAGGTCGATGTTAACACGCAATCAAAAATTATAAAAGAACAAGCATCAACTTGAGTGGCATTAGAAAGAAAACAAAGGTATGTGTCAAAAATCCTAATCTATCTATGCTGGATGTCCGATGAAAGATTATCGTTTTTGAAAACTCGCCTATTTAATGTGAATTCTGCGGTTGGTGGGTTGCACAGAGTTTCTCTATACGCGGCCTTATGGTTGAAAAACTGAACTGAGCATTGTTGCAGGTGTTCACGTTTCATTGGTAAAGTCTGTCTCAGAATAAAATGTAGGCCTACCATATCAAAGACTTCATTGCAAATAAAAAAATACGTCGTAAAGAGACTTTCTGGATAACATAAAATTTATTTTTCAAATCCAAAATTTCGCGACACACTCCATGGAGCTGCGCGACACACCGGTTGGGAACCCCTGGTTTACGATATGAGACACACAACTTTACTTTCCTCCCAAAGAAGTCATGTGGTATAGCCTATAGGTCTATTCTAATCATCACGCCAATTAATCTTATTAGTCATTGTTAAGAAGCAGTCCTAATACATGAATATTATCGATGTAATCGTCTCTTTTGGCACTAATTTTGTACCGTACATCAAATTTGATGGAATGAAAGCATAATTACGCTATTATTTCATTCTGTTATAGGAATACAGCCCTTAGGTCAAGATCTGTACTCTTTGTTTTCAATAGGCCTATTAAATTTGATCTCAACTTGAAAAATTGGGAAAAGCGACTTTAGCATAGTCTGAATTTATTTTGAAACCAAGGATTCTGTTTACGTTGAGGAGTATGACTCACACGTTTTGAGAGCAGTGTAGTCCGTGCCATGATACAGCTTACCCTTAGTCTAAGAGCAACACCTCCCCTTTCTTACTCGAAAACCTTGCCGCTCCCCCACTAAACCTCCCCCTGGCCACCGTTGCTAGGGCCTCCGGCTGATTGCAATTAAAGAGCTCTGCTAATTAATGGGTCTGACATCTGTGGACTTTCCCCCCTCTCACCACCCTTCCCTCTTCCCAGTCCGGCAGCTCCCCCATTGGTCAGGTCAGCTTACCCTTTCACAAGGGGCATTTTCTTCTTCCCCTTTCTTTAGCTTTTCCTGTGACGACCATTCTGAGAGGGAGTTTATCGCAAAAATGAGATATGTTTGCATGCGGCACCAACAGAGCGAATTGATACAGTACAGACTCTTCCATCACGGGTCAGTGATCTCGTCGGTCTACTTTTCTGGGGTAGGCCTATGTGTAGTAGTCTGTATCACCAGGCAAAGTATGTCGGAATTTGTTATATGAATTAATAATAATAATAATAATAATAATAATAATAATAATAATAATAATAATAATAATAATAATATTATTATTATTATTATTATTATCATTATTATTAATTTAATTAACCTATTTATTTATTTAATCTGGCAGAGTTAAGACCAACAAGTATTCTCTTCCGCCGAACCAGATACTAAAAAAGCATTACATTACAATAATAATAATAATAATAATAATAATAATAATAATAATAATAATAATAATAATAATACAATGATACAATGACAACTGGAACGTACAACAACCAAGACAGTGAGTAAATAATAGTAGGCCTAAATATTAAGAGTAGAATTAAAGCCTAAAATTTAGATAAGTAGTGCTAGTGAAACAATGATAAATATTAATAGAAGTAATGATAATGATAATGATATTGATAATAATAGCAATAATAATAATAGTAATAATAATATTAGTAATAAGAATAATAGTATCATGAGATAATTTGAATATTTAGACTGTTATAATATTATGCAGAAGCACTGAAAAATTGAAACAACATTGCAACGACAATAATTGGTAACGAGTATTAATTGATAAATTCTTTCTTAGTTTATTGATAAATTCGTTTGATAACTGACACTCTCCGACATTACTTGGCAGGGAATTCCAAAGTCGAGGAACTACTACTGCTACTACGGCTGCTACTATTATTAGGCCTACTACTAGTACTGCTGCTATTACTGCTACTAATAATATTATTAGTACAAGTACTATTAGGTTTACTATTACAGTAGTGTTATTACTACCAGACTTTACTATTAGCTCTGCTGCTGCTAGGCCTACTACTAATACTACTACTACTACTACTACTACTACTACTACTACTAGGTCTACTGCTACTGCTCTCACGGATTGAGGATAATACTGTTCTTGATTCACATTGTCATCTAGAACTTTTCCAACGACGATATTTCATAACTACAAGGACAAGAAGCATAACAAAAGGAGATGAATTTAACACAATTACAATTTCTTAAACCATCAAAATTTTCTACTTAACTTTTTGTCATAGCGCCGATTTATGTGCACTCAATATTGTGTAAGAAAAATATAGTCATTTGAGTTATTTTCCGAAGTGATAAGTGTTGTGGATTATGAATTTGCAGATATATACTGAATGAAAAAAGAATAATATAGGCTATAGCCTATAATATTAATTATAAGCAGTGTATGTATATTCGACCTTTGATATATTTGAAAAGAATGCCCGATACACGTTAAATTTATAAAATAAAACGACAATGAAGCTATATTTAAATAATAAACATGCGAGGCACAGAGATATTACTTTCTTAGCCCTATTTTTGTCCTCGCGGAAAGAATCCGATACCATGTGAAATGATAGCAATAGTAAGCTGTATTTTGTGATTGTGCTTACACCTACTTTCTATTCAACCTAAATTTTTCCACGTATCGCTAGCGATCAGCAGGAACGCTTTTACAATGAATAAATTAACCCACAAATCTTGAAAATAGATTATCTCCGTTAAACATGATTAATGTTTCATTAGAAGGGACCTTCCAGATTACTAATGCAAATTCCTGCGTCAACTTGTGGTAGCTTAGGGCTACAGGAGGATAACATACTAAAAAAAAAATTTAGATGTAAAGTGTGAAATCGGAACAGGTCGTAGGCTATTCGCCCGAGCCATTAGGAAAATGCAAATGATGATGATGATGATTGGGGTGTTAGTGACGGTATTGTCTTAACAATTTGTTTTATTCTTTTCAGGATTTGTTTCACCCTAAGATTAGAGGAAAGCTTCTGATTTAAGAAACCAACCATTTTCCGGTGAGTATTTTACTTTCTGTTATAGTAGCCTATTGTACAACAGCTTGCACAGCTCTATTCCCATCTTTGAATAAATCTGAAACCATGATCTAAGGAGAGACTTTTCATTATATTTCGTAGACAATTCCTAATTATTCCTGCGACCTCTTCCCGTATATAAACTCCTGTTCTAATTTCATTGGACACATTTTCCTTCTTCGTCTTATTCCCCTTCTCTTTCTTCTTTTTTTGTGCTCTCATAAGAATTGGACTATTTGGTGCTTTTATTCTCACTCTTCTAAGGATTTTTAAACTATCTATGTAGGCTATAATAAGAGGGAACTGGGAAACTGAAATCACGTGGCCAGGATAGTGTAAACCAACATAAGTTAGGCCTACATTATTTTGCAAGAGAACGAATTGAGAACCCACTGAATGTAGCTACATTTTATGATTATTCCCCCCCAAAAAATTGGAAAACTTTTTGCGATGATAACCATAGCCTATTATGTTCATATGTATTGTATACCTATATTTTATGTCCGGGGGAATAGATTTAATATATCCTGTTTGTCGAATTCATTTCGTAGAAATATGCTGGGGTAAACATATAAAATTACTAAAGTAGGCCTACACACCATCGCCTCAAATAAAATTCGTTAATTCGAAGTTGGAAATAAACAAAATATTGTATAATTGAATAACTTTTAAGCATTACTTTTTCTATAGTCGACATTTAACAAGCTGGTGACATAATAATAATTCTGACGGCTCTTGTAGCAGAAGTAGTTCGTCACTTTTTGAATACGGTAGCCCTACTGACTTTTTGAGCTATTAAATTTGCTATTTGAACTATTTCTCGATCTGATACCTCTGTAGTCAGAAGTTTGAACTCTCGCAATGTGAAATTAGTATGACTTTTTGCCTGTAAACAAATAAAGACATGGAAGAAACATAAGAACTTCCATGCCTTAGGCGAGTCTCGAATACACGACTATGTTTCCACACAGCTTCAAAGCAATCTCACGCACTTGAAACTTCCAGAGTATCAGGACAAAACCCCCATTGAAGGTTTGCATAATGATAAAGTAATGTAACAGAAGAGTGACCTACCAAAGTGAACGAGTTAATACGAAATGTAAGGCACAAAAAATTGATTTAAAACATCGTAATAATGTTAAATTTTCTGTTATAATAATTAATTATTTGTCACTAGCGAAGATACCCTAATACGATAGTAGAAGTAAGTAACCATACAACTTAATTGGATTGGTCTGTACTGTTTTGTGCTCTGGTTTACTGGAAATAATCGAATTTTGACAAATTTTATCATTGTTTTTATTTTCGCGCTATAGGCCCTAAATGTAACTTAGGCCTACGGTTTCATGAAAATTTTATCTTAATATCTTGATTATAAGTATACTTTTATATAATTGGTTGAAGTTTTGTTAATGTATGAGTTATGTGTAACCAAAACTTTAAATTTGTTTATCTCAATGCAGAAATTTTCCACGTTTTCAATGATAAATATTCATTTTATTTCTCAGTGGTTAAAGCTAGAGTGATGAAACTTGACATACTTATTAATTAATATCTCTGTTGTGAAATACAGCATTCAGCATAGTTTTATTACTAAAGTGTTGTTTTTTATTAATATTTGAACATTGGAGAAATTATATATATTTTTTTTACAAATGAACAAATTAGAGTAGGGCGTTACTAATGCTGCATTACACAATATATACAGTGTTTTCTCAAGAAAAAATTATATTTAAAAAAATATATTTTCGTTTTAGAAACAGGATTTTCACTAAGAATAGGCCTATAAAAGAAACAAAATAAGTTTAATTTTTTTAAGTGTTTATGAGAAAAGATTTGAGATTTTTAATGTGTGATTATGATATTGATATACATATTGAGTAAAAATTTCAACCCTGTAGCTCAAAAATTGTAAATTTAGAAATTTCAGTAGCGCATCGTCTTAACATTTCTGACGAATGGCCGACGCTATCAGCAGATAAATATGTCCAATATGTTATAAGCTTAGATCACAGACAATTTGTATTTGTTGTAGACCTAATTATAGGTCCAGTTAATGAGATATGAAAAGTCTTGGTGGTTGGTGTAAAACAAATTGTTTCAACAGCCATAAGAACTCAAGTTAAGGTTTTAATCAATTTTCGGAAAATTTGTGCCTTACCATTGGGATCGTCAGCTATTTTTTTATATTTTATCTTCCCATTATAATATCTAGTCGTGCATTCGACATTTCAAAAGCGATTTCGTCCTAATTTCTTTACACAATGTTCTTGCTAGCATTTAAGAAATTCAGAAATCAATACCCATACCAACAATAGAAATTTGACTGGCATACGTTTTTATTCATTAGATAGGGCTACGAAGAATGTAATCTTGCGTCTCTGTACCCAAGGTTCGCACTCATATGTCGCTTTGGCATCCAGGGAGTCCAGTGCTGGAGTGGCTTGGACCCTACAACATGACAATATCGACCAAGAGTTGGTGACCGCCTCCTGCAGGGAGAGGCCGCGCATTGGAGGCTCTGAGCTCTGGGAGCGGTCACAACAATCGCACCGGACACAATGCACTATAAACATGGCGGCGCGCGCTACTCTTTCATTCTACCTTCCTGTCGCTTCATCACAGGCCTTTCGCAATGTGTGAAAAATTCGTAGTTAGTAGATTATTGGTACAGCCCGTCTCCTCGGCGGTCAAGTAGTTACCGTGCTTGCTATTGCATCCGAGGTTCGTGGGTTGAAACTTGGCAGAGAGCGATAAAAGTGATTAGCATGGCTTCTTTCGGAAGGAAATAAAGCTGGAAGTCTAGTGTCAGTGGTTCACTGCACTTTTTCAGTATTCCTGTTATACTGCTTGGGTACTTAGTGACCTGGTGAAGTGTAAGAGAAGGTCCTATGACCTTAATTCTGCCAGTATAAATAAATAAATAAATAAATAAATAAATAAATAAATAAATAAATAAAAGTAAATTAATTAATTTATATATATCTATCAATGGATAAATATAATAATAATAATAATAATAATAATATTATAATAATAATAATAATAATAAGAATAAAAATAATAGAACTTGGTTGTGGGCATTTTGTCTGTGTGTACAGCGATTTTACAAAAATTTCATTTATCCGAGGATGATACACATTTAAAAATAATATCTTAATGATGCTGCAGCCTACGCCTATGTAAGTTGATTTTATTTACTGATTAATATAAAATTGCGATTTTCTCCAAATCGTAGGAGATGATTTTATTCACAAGTTTTGTATGAGACACAATAAATTGTTAAATTAAGTAATACAGTTCAAATAGCCTAAAGGTAGGCCTAAATGGTTATTTTTATAAACAAAATAATTCAATGCAGAATTATTTCTACTCTTGCCTCTGAATTTGGTATAGAATGGTTCTGCCTCCAGCACAGCAGAATCGTCACTAAAGACGATCCGATGTAGTCTACAGGTAACGAGAGGATCTCTCTTTCTGAAATGATTAGCGGTCACTTGTAAGCCCCTTTTGTTGTTATGCATAGGAAACTTTCAACAGAAACTAAAATTCCAAAAACTTTCTCTTTAATGTTGAGATTTCACAGCAATGTCAATTATTTGATGGGTAAGACATCGAATTGCAAATATAAAACACTGATATCTTTTAATACGTGGACTATTTAATTTTAATAAATCTACTGTCTTTTCTAGAAGAATGGTATCAGATATGATAGCAATAAGCTTCGTGCCATGTTTGCAGTTTTTCTTGCTTTCCGCACACCACTCTCTCTTTCGGATCTTAAAAGATTCCGGGAGACTCCAGCGTGGAAGTGAGGAGAGTGGATTTGACTAATTAGGCCCTCCGGACTTCACCGAAATTCATCGTATCAAGGCTTTTGAAATGTGGATATGAAGAAGAATGGAGCGTGTGAAATGGACAGAAAGAATAAGAAATGAAGTTGTGTTGGAAAGAGTGAGTGAAGAAAGAAAGATGCTGAAACTGATCAGAAAGAGAAAAAGGATTTATCTGGGTCACTGGCTGAGGAGAAACTCCATACTGAAGGATGCACTGGAAGGAATGGTGAACGGGAGAAGAGTTCGGGGCGAAAGAAGATATCATATGACAGAAGCGTATTAAGGTAAATAGATAATAGTCTACTTGGAAGGCAGAAAATATAATATATTTGTAGAATGCTGGGTTTGCAGTGAGAGACCTATACCTACCCTTGGGGAAAAAACTGTGAATGAATTAGCAATAATCTTATACGAAGAGCAGTTTCAAGTAGATTTGTGCAAAATTAATAACATAAATCTACGTAGGGCATGCAATTTCTGAAATGGAGACATCTTTTCTTTAAAATATTAATGGGTGGTTTTTTAGTCCATGCAATCTAGAAAACAATAGTTTTCTTCATATTTGGCTGCAATGCCTAAATGACGTTATTTAGGCTATATTCCTGTGTGTTAAAAAAAAAAGTATTTTAGCGAAGCTACGTATGGAAATAACATTCGTAACGTAATAAATGAACTGAAATGTTCCAGCAGAGTAAAATACTTAATGAGAAATATATCATTCAGTTTCACATTGGATGTATTCTTCAGACAATATGCTATACGTGACGTCAGTATACAATTAAATAACGCAAATACAAGTAAGTAATAAAGAAAATGTTACCGCTATTTAAATATTAGTTACCGGTATATTTGAAATTCCAGACAGTATAAACCTTTCCTTTATTGTTGTGGGGTTTGCAGGACGGGAAAATGTTGGCAAGTGTTGGTCTTTAAGGTCTGATTTTCTTTGTCTTGTCTCTCACTATGTATGCAAATGCTGAACCGGAGACCCTTGTCAACCTAACTCTGGCGGCACAATCTGCCACTACAACTAGAGCTCAGCAAATTAACCGTTGGCAGCGCCGATGTCCCCCTCTAAACATCCTGACAAGCAGTCGCTGATTAAATCTTGATATAATTTGATTAGGTCAAAGGTCAACAAACACAAGATCAGCACCAAAGAACAAGCAACAGTTCTTAAGTTAGCATTTTTATTACGACATTTCCAGACCTCTGATTCTCATGCCGACAAGTTAGCAGTTCAAGTTCGTATCACCGATCCCAGGATAGGACTGATGGATCAGAAACACAATATACAGTAATTCAAGAAGAAGTATTAGAAGTCGAAAATTATGTTTTATAATTCATTTCGTTCATTCGCAAATGTTTTTTTCTTTTTAGTCCTTTGTCTAGTAAAATTACATTAATCAATTTAATTTCGTCCTGATATCGCAGACAATATTTCCAACTTTCAGTAATGTAGACTATTCATTTTTCCACACACACAAAAAAATATATTTTCTTTACTAAATATTATAGAGAAATTTTAACACTCACATTATATGAAATACGAGAAACTTAGCCTACAAGGAAAATAGAAATTCACCGGAAGAAAGTAATATTGAGGTTATAACATAGGCCTAAATATAGCCTATGTAGGCCTATGTTTTTAGAATTATCCATCTCTCGGTCCGACAGCTTTTCTGTCTGTCTGTTGGTCCTCCGTCCGTTCGTCCGTCTATCTATCTGCCTACCTGCTTACTTTACATAAGCTTACCTACGCATGTTCAAATTATATTATCTATCCTAAGCCATTGTTTATATTTTGTTGATATTTAAGTGAATTCTGTAAATTGACGGAATTATTAGACTAAGCAACAAAATATCATAATGTAGATCTAGATATATAACAAAATAACACGTTTTTTGAAATCCGCTGCACGAATTTTTCATTTTTACAAAAAAATCAGTGCTAAATACAGTACAGTGTGAACAGAACTTTGCTATAGAGGAAAGTAGCCGAATATGGGGTACCTTTTTGTTTCTTTAGTACCGTCGAGAATATCAAATATTTGTATACACAGATTATGTAAATTAATTCTCCAACTCTTTCCTTGCGTGGTAAAATGTCATTGATCTATATAAATATAGGCCTACTACGGGGTGGCCCAAAAAAAAAAAGGTAATTGAAATGCTTGTACCGCACAACATTACAATATTACGACTATCGTACAACTAAGTGTTTTTTATGTCTTCCGTCATTGGCTATGACTTTCTCCATGAGCTCTACTATCCTGGTAAGCACAGCATCACAATGTTCTCTTGTTAGGCTTGGCACAACTCCTTCGATGTTTTCACATAGAGCGTCTAGAGTACGTGGGACGGGTATGAAGCACTGTTCTTTCAATATTCCCCACAGAAACGCATCACATGAAGACAGATCAGGATTTCATGCAGGATACGGAAAGTCTGATCCCCTATTAATCAGTCGACCAGGAATGGCTCTTGCAGTATGGTTAGATTTCCATGACCAGTATAGGCAGTTACCCCATATTGTTAAAACACTTGCTGTCCCAAATCAAGATTATTTAACTCAAAAAATGTTATCCCCATGAAAACGTTCAATAACGCGTTGTCTGTACACGTTTGCATTGACATTTATCCTGTTTCCATGTTCATCGTGAATGAAGTATGGACCAATGCAGCCCACACTGTTACTTTTTCAGAATGTAATGGTCTCTGTTCATACTCTTGTGGTTTTTCCCAACCAAAGAAATGACAGTTTTGTTTATTAACGTGTCCACTTAACAAAACATCACATTCGTTAGACCACCACACACTGCGGATATAGGTAGCTGTGATTTGTAACAGAATCTGCCATTCGAAACATTTCCACCCATTGCAGAATTGTCTTTTTGGGTGGCGGTGTTGGTTTATGGAACACTCCTTGTATGTTACAAACTACATATCATTATACACTATTATAATTTCGGTTATATTTTTTTGTACTTTAAGCTACAAACTCGATTTAAGAAAATATAACTTAACTTATATCAAAATTGGTTTCCTAATATGGAGTAGTGCCTAATATAAGGTGTTAAAGAGGTTCCTAATATAGGATGGGATTTCTAATGTAAATATATATAGGCCTATAACTACAACAATTTTAATTGTTACTCCAAACAATATCTTTAATGGATGTGATCGGTTGGTGCCCAGAGTAAAAGTCACCAGTTCAAATCCAGATCGATTAAAATGGTTTATTCTCAATATTTCAGTAAGTCACAATTTGTTTATAATTTCTTTTTAAATGTCATCTTCGGGTTAGTATGAAGATTCATATTGAATACATGCAGATAAGGAAGCTCCATTTGCACAAAATAGGTCTATATCTAAATTAGTAATGTAGCCTACTGTATATCCCTAACATGAAGTGCCCCATACTAAGCCCTCTACACTACCCCATAATAGGGAACTAGTCATGTTGAATTAGGCTTTCCAGCTACTTTTTAGAATGGAGATAAGTCAAGAACAGAGTGGCGTCAGATAGAGTGATTTTCATACTAAAACTTGAGGATAGATGTGTTAAAATAAAAATTTCTTTCTTATATTTATATACAAAGACGTCACTACTAACAAACATTTTCGATGTGACAACTTCTTTCTTCGACTCACTGAAAATGTTTTTGCCTGTGCATTTATGTTTTGTTAAGTTTCCAGATAATATCGACGCCAACAGCTGAGATTCTGAGGTATCCACTACCACTACCCGGTAAAATTTCTCTCGGCGAATGCATCAACATAAACGTACAATCCCGCGTTTTTTTGTTCACTTCCGCATTGACGACGTGGGCTTGGTCATAGCAGTGTCATATATGTGAGGGCGCAAATCGATTACAACAATTTTAAGCGGTGGGGTAGCGAACCTTTGCTCATTCTGTATAGGCCTAATATTATACACTTAAAAATATTTTCTTGCTGGAGATAATTTATCAAGTCCACTTGTGTGCGTAATTATAAATGCATAGTTTATCGCACGTGGAGACCATGGGTATTAGTCTGAATTTAATTTAAAACCGTCGATGCAATGTCCTGTGTTGTGCTTCACGAAGACACGGAGACGTGTGGACTTCCTATCGAAAGTCTTATTATGAATCCATCTAGAGTTGAAATCTGTCGAATATCGCTGGGGCTTTCAGAGTACAAGGGAATCACGTCCACTTTTGGTCAATTGGGAGACATTTTATCTGTACATACCTTAGATAAGTCTACTTTCAGAGCATAAAAGAATCATGTCTTCACAATCTTTGCAATGGTGCAGGTGTTTAAAATCACACTCAGCTTTAATGGGTAATTAACTATACATAAAAGACTTTGTCTAATTTTATGAAAAGTTTATTTTTGTGACTTGATTGCCTTGTGCTTTGAGCGCCCCGTGTCCGTCTAATTGGTGAGAAAACCGTCAGTTACCTGAGCCCGTAGTGATCGATCTTCAGTCAGCTTGTAATAGGGATCACACGCACTGCCGACAATCCTGTTCCGCCTTTTACAACACATTAACACTCCGAAATTTGTTTATTTGCACCAAGTGTGACGTGGATAAACTGGCTTGTCCGGTCAACACAGCGAGGCAAGCAGCGCTGGGGTCAGAGGTGTCGCAGTACAGCGGTCCATCACAACGCACTGGGAGGCTGATGCGAGGGGTCATCTTAACACTTATAAAGGTTAGGTCAAAGTTCGTCCCTTGGGGCAGTCAATCAAGAAATACCGGTGAGATAAAAGACACCACGTCATTGTTCCGTGTATCCTATTTGCCAACGTGTCACCACCCCGGAACTTACACACTCAGCTTCTTGCTGGGATGATCGCGTGCCACTGTCACATGAATAATGGATACCCGTTTGTCCTGAGGTCATATCAACTAGTCTTTTATTGACTTCGCGTATTGTCCAGCAGAGTTGTGTGGTGTCTGTTGTATTCTCACATATTCTGAAGGAAGGTAGTGAATACCTAGTAGATCCTATAGGGTCTATTAACATTTTAATTACGAGAACACCTTATTTTTCCAACTTCCAAGACGTCACCTATAGCTCAGACAGATGGTGACTTCTCATTAAAAGGAATAGAGGTAGAGGTTTGAGTCCCTGCAAACCCTGCAATATTTATGATGAGCGAAGTACCTACAGGAAGATACTGGACAGATGATTGGATATGTGGTCCACCCTACCTCATTATCACCTGGCCTGTTGCCTCATAAGTGGTGCCATGTTGGTATCACTTGGGGGATTCAAACCTGTCTTTGGACAGTTGACTAAACAACAACAACAACAACCTTGCAGTTGATACAGCGTCGTTGAATAACTGATTAAATTACTTTAATACAAACTATGCACCGTCATTTCCCACAACTATGGTCTAGGAACACAACTATGTTCCATTTTGTACTCCATAACGTAGTACCTCGTTTATCTATATTTTCGCTGTACTGTAGTTTGAAGTCAAGTCATTGCAGCTATCTACGAACGGTCTATGTTACTTCTACAATGTTCTTTGAACAGTTGTATCGTGGACCATAGTTGTGTTCCAGGACCATAGTTATGGGAAATGACGGTATAGTTGGCAGTAAGCTAGTCAACCATACTTTCGGAAACTGATTGCAATTAATTGCTTCTTACTTAAGATAGATTGAATAATCAATATTTTTTGAATGCAACCCAAATGTTATATTAAATCCAATTTCATAATAAAATTTCAAATAATAATCCAATAATAAATATAAATGTAATCCATCTTCACCAAAACATAAACTGCACCTTGACCTGAGAATAGGGTTATTTATATTATAATAATTAATTTTTATATAATACAGATTATCTATAAATATACAGCATTATTATTGAAAAATCTCTAGTCAGAGGAGGAAAAAATAACTTATCCTACATCACGTGTGTACTACATACTTTGTAACTGCTGTCACCGTCTGTATTCTACGGTTCGTGTTCATTCTTGCTGCACTACAAAACACAGCATCGAGACGCGAACGAGAAGCACAAAGGAAGCAACAAGCAATTGGTATCGGTAGCAACATTCATGTTATACTTTCTGAATATTTCCACTAGTTTTTCTCTGCTTCGCCACGTCATGGAAGCACGACACGCTTCCTCAACTGTTATGAAATACAGAGGGAGGAAGAGCGAGATAAGGGACTGGCTCCTTAGAAAACTGAGAATTTAACTCATCTGATACACAAAAAAAAATATGGGATTCAATTAATTGAAATTAGTGCATACCGGTAACTTATGTTTTGTTGTGCTAGTCGACTAGAATTAAACAATTTAAAATTAAATTGTTTATTCCGTTTAGATTAACTTTCAACGACTAGACTAGATATGTCTATTTGTGTTAGGCCTATAATTTTGTCAACCTGAATTCTTCACTAGTATTACCTAATTTATTCTGTGACAATTGATCAAATATGAGCGTTATCAGTATCAATAGCGATACATTGAATAATACAAATGTTTGTTACTGAATTTATTATTATTATTATTATTATTATTATTATTATTATTATTATTATTATTATAACCCTTTCACCAGTGACTGAGTTATTGAATGACTGAGAGCAACCAACAGCCCTTCTGAACTACCTTAACCTGTTACCTCACGGAATAAACTAACTGATTGGACATTGGCACAGCATGATTTTGAAGTTTATACACCGTGTCCCTCTTAGAGGGATCGAGAAATAAGTGATAATTTCAAGTGTAAATAATGGTTTATTAATATAGCTTTTTACATAACTTGATGTCCGAGTTTCGGAGAATGCTGAATGCAACTCGATGTGTGCGCCTTGAATTGTCCTGCAGACATCTAAATGACGGTATTCAACCTCCGCCAAGTGTTCTGTGGCATTTGAGGAGTCACTAGCGCAGCTGCATTTGTGATGCGTTGTCTCAGTTCCTCCAAAGTGTTAGCTCTGCCTCTTTCGTACACAGCATCCTTCACAAAGTTTCAGAAAGAAAGTCCAAGGGAGTCAGATCGGGTGATCTGATTGACCAGGCAATGGATCCTCGTCTTCCGATCCACCTATCCATGTACGACGAACACGGCGTTGTACTCGCGTAACAGATTTTTATTCTGCTACCCATAGCACACACTGAGCTTTCTGTTGTGGTGACCACATGTTGACCATAGCGTGTTTTCCTACAAAATGTCGCCAGGCTTGTTTTAGCAACAAACAAACGAAAGTTATGCATGCAGCTGTTTTCAGACTTTGTTCCGTAAATTTGGACAGTTTATCTTGTCAGATGTAAATCTCAACGGTATCTTTATCTGGTTTTACAGTAAGTGGTGAGCATTTATTTCTCGGTTCCTCTAAGCGGGACATGGTGTATGTAGGCTATATTTTCTGACGTTATTATAAATTACGCACTCAAAAACAGTAGCCTACCTTTCCAGCTGCACTGCTCACTGCGAGATTCAGGGAAGAGTAACGAGAAAAGAGTGATCAACATGTTGTATATGTGAATTGATATCCGGGTGTATGCAAATTTCAATTATGAATTTCAGTGAGGGCAAGAACCGAATAACAGGTATGATCAGTCTTGATGACACTTTTAATTTTCAAAGCATACAATAAAATACTAGAAGATCGTCACTGAAATAGAACAAAGAAAACAAGTTGATTGTCCTGATAAGTCACTCAGATTTGATCAAATGCATTGTTCGTACCTTGTATGCTTCTCGCCCTATTCTTATTAGTGGTAGTATTTTATTCAACGACGCTGCATCTACAGAGGATATTGAAACGTGAATGAGAAATGACCGAAACATTTTTCATGAAGCTCTCTTTCAGGTGCAGGTCTATTTTACGTCAATAAATTTGCGACTCAAAGATTTACTTTATTTTCCTTTACAATCCTCCTTCCTCGCCGGGTGTGAAACCGCAAACCTCGAACACAACGGTCAGCACGATAACAACTAGACGTTCGACGACGACCCAGTTTTCATAGTCCATCTGATGTGCAGGTCTATTGTCATTGTTTGCTTTCAAAATTAATTTAATCGTTGTATTTCTCTATTGTAAGTTGATGTTTGGGACTTTTGTATAGTAAGGTTAAAAATAAGTCTATTTAATTATTTTGTATAGAATTTCTAAAATATTTCCTTATATTAAAATTTTTATCTTATGGCTCGCATATTTTTAAACTCCTTCAGCTTAATTTGTCTCTAAACTTGATTGTATTTCGCTCTGTTTCTTTGGAAAGCTAAGTCTGTACATGATATTCTTCTCGGTGAAACAGTGCTCTTATGGAAGTGAGAAGAGAGCCATTAAGAAACAAGATGTCCGTCGAATTACCAATTCTGAAGTGAAATTCTTCATTGGACCACAAAAAATCCATGATGTTTTATAAAAAATTTCAAATTACTCGTAGACGATTACTTAAAGCAATATATATTCAATTCGCGACACCACGACAAATTCTCCAATACTTCCGCGGAGGAACGATCTTTGACAAGATCATGCAAGAGATGGAAGGAAACCGTAACGGGTCACAAGATCCAACACGGGAAATGATAAGGATGATTATTGTTTTGTTCAGTTCTTTTGGAAAGCGAAATCTGGACAAGAAATCGTCATTCTCGCCCTCCTCCTCCTCCTCGCCTTCCTCCTCCTTCTCCTCTTCAGCATCATCATAATCAGTGTCATCATCATTATTGTTATCACTAACACCACTATCACAACCACCACCATCACAAACTTTAATGAGTAGGGTCTGCTGGTCTATTAGAACTCAATACTGAATTGCTGTTTCCATCTCTCTGTAGGTTATCTTTGTCTCTTCGTCTCCGAAAGAGGTCATATAACTTACAATAGGTCTAGGCCTATATTTGGTACTAATTTTCATCTTACGTAGCAAATAACATTTTTATTTATAAAGTAGACTATATATAAAATTGCTACCTAGTCTTTTTAGTTTTTCCATGTTATTTGCTTTCTATTCTTATGTAGTAGTTTTTCCCTCACTCCTATGGATGAATATCAGGTAACTTTATCAGGCGATTGGAACCCCACTCATTTTCGCCACTTCCTTTCCTCCCCCATCATCCTTTCCTCATCATCCCGTTTCTGGTTTTTCAGATCACTCTACCGGCGGCCTCCCGAAGCTGCTGGCTCTCTCGACCGGCCTCCGTGGAATGTAGTTAAGCGACATTCGATGGCTTCTGCAACGAGCACCCGAGGCGGATCTACTCGGGGGAGGAATTTCGCCTCGGACCGAGAGGGGGCCTTGGGGGAAGTTGCCGAAGCAGGAATGGTATATGGATTTCTGTTGGCTATAGGGACCGGTCGTTAAGGGAGTCATGTGGTTAGGTTGGGGTGCGCGTAGGGGATGTATGGCACGCAACTCATTCCATATCGAGAGTTAGCGCAATAGATCTCAACAGGTCGCAGTGCTGGGCCTTCCGTGTCCCCCTCACTTAAATTCCATTCCATTCCATTACATGTTTCAATAGGTCTTGAAAACTGGATGTCAGCAATTCTATTCATTTCCTGTATTTTTCGGGCAATGCACAACATTCGCACTCACAAATTAAAGAAGGTAGGTACTGCTAAGAATTCACACATATTCAGGATGTATCAAATATGAATGAGGTCTCGCCGTAACACGATACTACGAGAGGAGTTCGGCCGGCGTCGTGAATCGGGTCCCGGCATAGCTCAGTTGGTTAGAGAGCACTCAGCGCGCACAGCTGAGAGGTCCTGGGTTCGATTCCCGGTGCCGGTACGAATTTTTCTCGTACTTAATGGTATAAAAACATATTCAGGAGTTTCAGTTCTTACTCAGTAATACTCCTTTTATTGTTGAATGAAGAAGTTGGAACCTGTAGCCTACTATATTTGCATATCCCCATATTATTCTACGTTTCTGCACCAGTTATTCATGGAATAAAATTCATTAAATTATTTCCGTACCTTCAAAAATTTCAGAATAAGATAATATATCAAATTTTAGTGAAATCCTAGATTACTTTGTATTCCTTAAATTGGACGTAGCCTATATCACAGCAGTAGTGTCCGTTAAAACATTGATTTATTTTACGATAGACCTAGCCCTATTACTGTAAGATACACTAGCTCACATCAGATGCGCCTCTCCACTTCAAATCTCCTTTCCAAATTAACTCCTGCCTCAGCGACTTGCTCGCGAACCGTTGCCAGTTTGGTGAGCACGAAACGCACACCATTTCTAGGCCTACATAAAATAATAAAGTCAGTCTATTATATTTGTTCCACCACGAGATAGCAGAAAACTTTTAGTTTTAACCTACATTAATTTTATTATGACTCCACGCTTTCATAGAAATTCTATGTCCTAAGGAACTACTTAATTTCATATGACTAGATAGTACGATGCCATGGTTATTGCCTAACAACATAATTACCTTGATAATTGCATACAGATTAAAGACAAGAGTCACATCGTGTATGCCCTTAATAACTGATTGGAGTCAGTAATAGCAAGCATTGAAATCTTGAACACCGACTTAAGTCTTTCTTCCCGCAACTTTCCTGGATAACAATGTTGTAAGGAAGCGTTTTGCTTGGTTTGAACCAGTCTGCTCTTTGCTATCGAGGAATCTCATATCTTCTACTCGCTACACACCACGGCATCATCACTGCAGTGTATAAGTGATATAAGTATTAGTGCTCTCGACTTCCTTTCTGCTTGTTAGACAAACAAGCAATAGGTAGACAACAAGAGATCGAAGATATTGAGTTAATTATATTCAATGTAGGCTTACAATTTACAGGCTATTGTTACAAGGATACATGTTAATTTCCAATGATAGTAAAAGCCAACCATTACGTATTGTGTCGTCCTCGATGGTCTAGTTGTCTAGCGGTTACCTTGCTGTGTTGAATTCAGTCCTTTACCCCAGGGGCAAAAGAAACGATAATTCAGATCTTGCGTAACGACAACTGAGGCAATTCATGTTATAGAGAACATAGCAAAATGAGATCAATGAAGGAAACAGAGCTTTAATTACTTTATATTTGTTTTGAATAGGCCTACTACAAAATGTTAATATACGCATGAACATAAAATGTTAATATTATTATTTAAAACATGGTGAATATGAACTATCCTTCTGTGTAAAATTTTCTCATAAAGCCGGTGTTAACTATCCTTTAGACGTAAACTGCCTAATCTAAATTTAGTAGACCTAAATTAAAATTAGACGTAGGCCTATACCTACTTTTTACAGTAGCTTTTTTAAACTTTTTTAAGAACACTGATATATGTAAATATCTCATCTGTTTTTTTGAAGATCTTCGATGTCATTTGTCAGTTTAAAAATACACCACCTCGAACACGATCGAAATACAGCTAAGAAATCATTACCGTAACTATTAATAAAATCTACCATTATGTTAACCTACATGGTTGAATCTTTCAAAAAATGAATTTAATATGAAACTGTTTATAACAGCAAAATATATATAAAATGGAACTTATTTAGTCCCTGTAATTGTTCTGAATTATTTGTGGAGAAACATAACAATTCTATAATTTGTTTCGAAGTGCAGTAGCTATATAGGGGGGCCTATATTGATTATGCAAAACAATATCTAATTGAAATAACATTTTATCTTAACATTGTACTATTTAGCTTGACAAGCCTAGTATGCTGGTAGGTAGTAAATATAAACTTATAATTTTATATATTTTTTTTAGTCCGAGTTATTTTTTAATTTAATTGGAATATGGAAGATATAGGTACCTACCTATGTTAATTTGTTGTGCTGTTGACTGTAGAGCCCAGATAATTGTATAAAGAGTAAGCTTGTATTGTAATGAAAAATATGGGCCTAATTACACGGATGAAAGATAATATTTGAAGATCTCCCCGGAAAAAGGCTGTAACATCAAATTAATGAAATATGTGACTTAAGTGTAGGGTGACCAGACGTCCTCTTTTGTCCGGACATGTCCTCCTTTTTTAGGCCTTTGTCCGGGGTCTGGACAGATTTTTAAAAAGTCAAGAAGTCCTCCTTTTCATAACTTGTATGCCTGATGTTTTGAAATTATCTGCTTTGACGCCTTTTCAAGTAATTTGCTTGTAGGTGGCAGCAGCATCGACGGAATATACTCTTTGCCAACGATCGGAACTCCCTTTGCTCCTCCTTGTTATGGTCGTTGCTCAGAGGTAGCTAGTAAATCGAGGTGCGAATGTAAATCTAAATAGATATCTTCTGTTCTCTTTAATAATTTTATTATAGTTCCCATGACTTTCATATGTTGCTAACTGTAAAATAATAATTACAATTTTTCATAATTATTTTGTAATAAAATACATATTAATATACTTTTAACATGATATATGCCTAAATCTGTATTGTAATTATTTTGTAATAAAATATATATTGACGTAACTTAAAGTATAATTTATGCCTAAGCCTAAATCTAAGTACCTACATATTTTCTGTCCTCTTTTTTCTAATAATGTCCTCATTTTTTAAGTTTTGTGTCCTCTTTTTTATCGATGTGAGTCTGGTGACCCTACTTAGGTATAGAAAGTAATTTTGAACCATTCATTTATAACAGTAAATGATTGCATCCAAAAGCTGAATAAATTTAAATCGTTGATTAATCAAATGGTTCTGCTAGTAAATAAAGACTAACGAAATACGACTCTAAAGTTATTTTCCTCTGTCCTGAAACGTGTGTTACAGGTTTGTTGGTTACACCCTTACGAGTAGTCATAGGGAATTTCACTTAATTATTTATTTTGTGAAAGATGATCTCTGTTGAATATTAGGCTATACCTAAGTTCTGACAGACGTTCCAAACCCATGAAAATTATCGAATTTTAGACAAAATTATGAATATTTCTCTTTTTTTCCCCTGTCTTGTGGAAACGACGGAAAAATTTCGTTAACAAATTTCCCTCGACTTATCATGATTGTCGCAATGTAAGTCATTGATAATATAAAGGCGACTTGTCTGCTATGGAAGTTCAACATACTAACGTACCGATCAATCGGTTAAAAAACTTGAAATAAATAATATATTATGCGAGATAATTTCGTACGTCAACAGTGAGCGCAAGGACTTAATTCAAAGTAATCCAGCTACAGGTAACGCAGGTAATTTCCAATGCACTTGTAGCCTTAGCATAATTCTGTACGCATAAATAATTGGCAACACAATGCGCATGCTCTGTCTGCTATTCAGACTATTCGCAAATTGATTCCTGAGGGCGGATATCATGTCAGCCACGTCAACGTGCCGTGTGTCTGCACCACTGTCCGCGCTGCGGTGTACATAATGCAGCCCTCATTGTCTCCACGCGACGCTCTCTTCACAAACTAAGTGACGCAGAATAATGGCGTCAATTAGCATTCATGAACATAATTTTATAAAATGAACGACGATTTAGCAAGTTTTCACTATATGTATTGAAATATTTTTTCAGTTTATTTGGTAACACAAATTATGAAAATATATGTAGGTCTAAGTGAAGTTTGTTTATGCACCTCTACTCAAGCGACAGACAATATTGACTTTTGACGCGTAATGTTTTTTTTCAGTGCCGAATTTTAATTATTTTTAATGTTGTTTAACTTTACGTGGACCCTGTAACTAGTATTTGAGCCATAATAATTTCAGTCAATCATAGTTTCCTGTCCAAGAATAGGTCTTTCACCGCAAATCCTGCATTTTTCAATCTTCGCACATTTCCATCTTTCTCTTAGTTTCCGCATATGATCCATATAGGCCTAAGTAATCTTTTTTCCCTTTCACCATTCCTTCCCGTCCATGCAGTTTTTCCTTAGCGAGTGACCAAGCCAATTTCTTTCTCTCTTCCTGATCAGTTTCAGGATTACTCTTTCTTCGCCCACTCTTTCTAATACAGTTATATTTCTTATTTTATCTGTCCATTTTACACACTCCATTCTTCTCCATATCCACACTTAAAATGCTTCCAATCATGTCTCTTCACTTTGTCGTAATGTCCATATTTTTGCTCCATACAATGTCATACTTCACACAAAGCAATTCAGTATTTTCTTACTTTTTTTCCAGAAGTCCGCGAAAGGTGCTCCATTTTCTAATTAAAAGCTTCCTCTACCATTCCTATTCTCTTTTTGACTTCCTGGCAGCAGCTCATGTTGGATTCTACCACTTGTAGTACACCCCTAAATATTTGAAGCTGTCCACTTTATCTACTGCCTCATTTCGAATTCGCAACTTTACCTTCTTTATTTTTCTTCCGATAACTATGGTCTTCGTCTTGTTTACATTTCATCCCATACTGCTTACAGCTGTCATTTAGCTCAAGTAGCATATTTCCTATTAACTTCCACTCTTCTGCTAACAACACTATATCATCAGCTAATTTTATGCACTTTATTCTTCTTCCTCCTACTACCACTCCTTCCATGTCCTGAAAACAGTTCTTTACTAAACTATTCGAGCAGATGTTGAATAGTGTAGGTGATACGAGTAAAGGGCATCCTTGTCGTACTCATCTTCCTATTCCACTTCCCTCTAACATTTCTTCTCGCATCCTGACTTTTATTCATTGTTTCATATAAAGATTACTGAATTTTCTCCTCTCTTTCCAATCCATACGAATTTTCTTCAGATCCTTACAAGTTTATTCCAATCCAAAATCCTTTCCAGTTCCACAAATACGGCATATAGCCTACTTCTTTATTTTTATCTAGGTCTCTTTCGTCGATTGTTCGAAGCAGTTCAATTGAGCTCTCGTACGTATTACATGACCTGTCCATCTCAAACGTCTAAATAGGCACAGTGAAAACGTAAACAAAGTGCAGGTAATGTGTGTGGCGGGGAGAGAATGAGCCGTACGATAAACAAGAGGGATGCACAAGGTTTTAGTTACAACATTAATGGCGGAGCATTAATTAATTAATTTATTTATTTATTCATTTGCTAATAATTGTAACATAACATATAATATAAACACAATAAAGTTTCATCCACCCCTGAAAGAGTAGAACTCGCGCTCAGGGGCGGATTCCAAAATGAAATTATATTTTCTGAAAACACAGAAAACAAACGAACACAAATTGCATAACGTTATCAAGTACAGTAGTGTAAAAAAAAAAAAACGGACCGACCCTTGTAGCTGATTTCAGAGCCTTGTTCACAGTGACAGGACGATGGACTGGTAACTAAGACTTTCGTGGTTCGAATCCTGCCTGGGAAGGAAACTTCTTTTTGTTCCTTATTCAAGTTTATTCCCAATACTTTTCGATTGCAGCGATATTTTACTACTTAATTAACTTATTATTCCCAGAACATAAATTTTACCAGCTTATTTTCTAATGGTTTTCGAAATGGGCTACGTCAACAGTCGAAACTACAACAATTTCAATATATTACTCGCTGTCTTTTGAATGCGGGCGTGGCATGCGCGGTCGCTCATTTCAGGGACTTTGATTATTCCGTCGGTCCGGTTTCTTTTTGTCACTACTGTACATATTTTAACAAACAAGCAATTGTATCGTTAAAATAATTCAATATGACAAATAAAATTTTCCTACTTATATAATGTTGCTTTCAAGCAGCATTTTTTACGGTCATGAATTTCATTCTCTGTATGACTAATATAATATCACCGTCTCCTGTGTGTTTTTGGAACATATAATTTCAATTAATGCTCCGTCATAAATGTTGTAACTAAAACCTTGTGCATCCCTCGTGTTTATCGTATGTTATTCCTCCCCCTACACGTTACAGCACTTTGTTTACGTTTTCACTGTGCCTAACCGAGACGCTCTATTGTACGCATATACGAGTAGAGTGTTAATTGGTACACCTGAGGAAAATAGACCTTTGGGGAGGCTGAGACATAGATGGGAGGATAATATAAAAATGGATTTGATGGAGGTGCTGTATGATGGTAGGGACTGGATTAATCTTGCTCAGGATAGGGACCGATGGCGGGCTTATGTGATGCGGCAATGAACCTCCGGGTTTCTTAAAGGCCATTTTTTTAAATTAAATATTTTATTATGTCTTTCAATTAAAAAAAATATTTCTTATTATTATTAGTTATTATTTCTCGTTTATTGTATTTTGTCTGTTTCATCGTATTGTACTGTAATATTGTAAAAGCATTGTATTTAGCTACTATAATTGAAGCCTCTGTCTGTTGTAAGTTATATTTAAAATAAATAAATATAATAGAGAAATATAAATATTTAAATAAATAAGTATAAATACATGTATATAAATAAAAATAAATCACTAAAATAAAATGATACAATAAATAAATAATAAATAAATAAAATAATCATGAAAAGATTCGTTTTATGCATGTATAGCATATATGAATAGGCCTAAGAAAATAAAATATATTTCAGTATTAAAAAGTGCAGTATTGTATTTTATTACCACAATTTAAGCGTAGATATTTCACCCAATCATTTTGGATTTCCTTAAATTCCCTTTCATTTGTTTGCAGTATCACGATAATAAAAATATTATGTCTCACTAAGTTATATCTTAATTTGTATGATAAGAAGACGAAAATATTGCATAGTTATTCAAGTATCATTATGGAAAAAAATTTCCACAATTGTGTTAGAATTTGAAAGGGCAGTAAAATAAGTTGTACAATACATTTATAAATCCACTTAGGCCGCTGTTCCGCGCACATAGAATTTGATAAGACACAGTTACTACGGCAGCTGAGGAACTGTCGGGTAGCAACGACGATGTGGGTTTCCTAGGAGATCGCACCCGGCTGATTGTATTTCATCACATCGTTCTCCCCCTACCTGCAACATCTCTACCTGAACCGAGCACAGATTTAATATCGCTCCATACAAGAATCAAGAATCTATAAGCCCATCCACCCTATCCACGTACGTACAAAGGTGGCTAGGAATGTCAGATAAAAATCGTATATAAAATGTATGTTGCAAGTAAGTACGTATAGCCTATGTAATAACTTTCGTAATACAATTTATCCGGATCTGTTTCGTCTAGAGTGCAGCGAAGTTTTACTTAAATGCTGCTGAAGCTGCATCTCGGAAATGCTTTTGTTAGGTTGTTACATTTTTCAAGCCCAGAGGAGCCGAGTTGTATCACCGTGTAGGAAGTGGAAATTTATTACCCCATCCTTAGGATCTCTGTGCATATGATGGTTTGTTTTGTTTTGTTTTGTATTATCTAAAGCGGTGACCTACTATGATGCTGATAATGACTAAAGAGGCTGTTGCTTGTTATTATGTAGTGTTGTTTCAAAATCCGAGTAGCGATGGAATTACCGAATATTGGCCACAATCCCAGGAAGTACTGTAGTTGATTTTGTCATAACTTACATATTACCTGGCTAAGGCCCGGTATTATAAATGCCGTTAAACCTTACACGTTCAGTTTAAACTGAAGTTTTTCGTTCTGCGTCGTATTATAAACCTTAACTGCCACTTAATCTTGAGTTAACTTGAGTTTAACTTGATTGCAGTTTTCTGCCGTTTAACTGCAGTTCAAGGCTCAACAGTGCAAAATGATGGTCCCCGCAATACACATGGATATTGCAGATGTTTTCCAAGAACTTATATGTGAGTGATTAATATTACAAGAAGAAGAAGAATTTTTTGAAATAGAGTGCACCACTTTGAAATATACATAAATGAACATAAGTTTTAAAACAGACTGAGGTTTCCGAAGCAGACAGTCCTAACCTTCAGAATTAGGCTTATAGTCCTAACCTTGTTTCAAAAAATTGAAACTCGGATACAACATGCAACAGAAAAACGAGAAAGTGCAAACATATGTGTTTTAGGGTTTGAATTTAAAAATTATTTGAAAAAATAAATGATTTCTTTTTTATTTTTGAAAACATTGTGTTGAATCTCTCATCAGTTACTAGTTGCGCTGCACTATTTTCCCTGTGTCTACTAAAACGATGGAGGATTTCGGAGGTGTCCGTAAATCTACTATAAACCTATTGCGCATTGTATTGTGTGTGGCAGACAGTCTTCTGGTAAAATTTACTATGGGCCTGATTTATAAACACACTAATAATATTGCCTAATTTTATTAGACTGGTAAAAATAATTGTATTGTTTGACGGAATTCCGTTACATAAATATTATAGACAATTCACATAATATGCGCACACTAATATTATTACTTCATTACTCAGTTGATTCTGTATGGAGTTACGTCGCGGATGGTCATGCAAGGTTTAGTTTGGTTGCATTGAGTATAACGTTGGTAGCCAGCGTTAAGAAACTACGTGAGGCTAAGTCTGACAAGCATACTGAAGTACGCGGTATTGGTCCTCTTTAATAATTAATAATAATAATTCTTTATTTATACTGGCAGAGTTAAGGCCATAGGACCTTCTCCTACACTCTACCAGGTCACAAAGTATACAAGCAGTTAAAATTTAACAAAAAGTTAAAGAACAGAATACTAACATATTACAAAAAAAATAATAATAGCATAATAAAATCGACATTAAACAACATGAAAATAATGTCTTTTTTATTACTCTCTCTGATATCGAAGAACAAAGATGTTTCTTAATGAAGATTCTCCAAGAGCGTCGGCTAAATCAATAATATAATTAAACAGTTGCGATCGTCTTCTTTTCTTTCTTAGCAGTAATACCAATCGTATTCCACTACGGTTTAACTTAACCGACACTCTGTAATACTGCATGTTGAGTTAAACTCATGGTTAGGTTTAACTTAGGTTTAACATAATCTTTAGATTAACCGTATTTATAAAACCAGGCCTAAGTGGATCTCGGAAGAGTGTCACGACATCCTCGATAATAAAGCGAGGTAAAACGGTTCTTATTTCCACTATTCATATCACTTAAATTTCACTCGTATGTGAATATTTAATATAAGTAGACGGAACTTGTTCAAGAAAGTATCTCCTCGAAAACAACATGTTAGTAAAAACCGTGTGACACTTCGGCGTTTTGGAGTTTACGACATGTCTCTCAAGATGCTGAGAGCTACAGCATATTCCTTAGAAAGTGTGATGTCTTTGCAAATGGTTGACACTTGCACGGCGAGTATTCCTCGAGTTTACATTTATACTCCTGTAAAATATGAACTACATGTCTGAAGGTGCCTGGAATGACAGCAACATGCACAATGGAAATGTCAAGAACTTCATTTGCAGTTTGTTTCTTACCATCATCTTTCGTTATATGAATTTTTTGAATCACAATTTCAGTGTGAAATATTCTCTTGTCATATTATACTTACAAAGTTACTTTACATCTCGTACGTTCGTGCGTAGCTATATCAAATTATTTATAGGTGTAAGGTAGTCCGGATCAGCTTACTTCATACCCTAAGGGTGAAACCTAACCATTTTTTCCACATTACTATATATGCTAGTGGATTGTGGTGATTTTCTAGTTTGCAGGTTGAATTTTCTTTTGCCAACTTCGTTTCGAATTTCGATACCGACTGAGTGTTAGAGAAGGCCGTATGGCCTTAACTCTGCCAGGTTAAATAAACCATTATTATTATTATTATTATTATTATTATTATTATTATTATTATTATTATTATTATTATTATTATTATTATTAAAATGCTACAAATGGTAGTGATTTTGTAACTGGTGTGATGGCAGCTGAAACAGGTATTTGTCGGTACTGGAGTTCCATGAAATTAAAATTGTGCTAGATTTCTGAGTCGGTTACTGGAAGGTAGTGAAATTTGAACATACTAATAATTAATTAATATTAGTATTACTATCAATACATAATAGTTGTTTTATGTGTTGCGTTGTGGTTATAATTCAAGACTATAGTCAGTTAAGTTTTCGGAGTTAATACTAATAATTTCATGTAGTCAAACAAAATACATTTTTAGGTTAGGTTTCGTGAGTCAATTGTTTAATCAAACCAACGAATTTCGTATTGCCAGATAAAATACCTGACATGTTGATTCCTTTCCCGTATAGTTTGCCTACGAAAATATGTTACAAATTATTGAATTATTTAGAACAGCGTTTCTCAAACTTTTCTATTCACGGAACCCTTTTAAAACCAAAATAAAACCATGTAACCCACCGGAATATTAGTAATATATATATATATATATATATATATATATATATATATATATATATATATCCCTCTGTCTCTCTCTCACTCTCTCTCTTCCCCCTCTCCTTCCCCTTCCCCTCCCCATCCCTCTCTCCCCCCTCTCTCTCTCTGTGTTTTTTTACAGACAAATATTAAGTTACTAAATGTGTTTTTACTTTACCACTAACATTACTCATTTTATTGGTGTCACAAATTATACATAATTAAAAATTATAAATAATGTTGTTGAACTGTATTTGATGTTATTACAAAGATTAGTAATGCTGGCTTATTTTTACCACTAACATTAAACATGTTTTTTGAACTTACATTATACATACTCGTATATAAAAATTACAAACGTTTCTGAAATATATTTGCTACTGTTACATACATCAGTAAATATATAACAAGCATAAATGAAATTAAGTCCACTTGCATTGTTAACACTGTTTTGTAATTCACGCTAAAATTCAGGTACTTAATCCTTTTTTTTTTTAGAAAAAACACCTGTTTGAAATAGATCAGTGGGCCGAATGTTTTTGTTGTTTACGCTTGCATATTTCTTTAATATCGGGTTTAATGTTGGAAAGCTGAAGTCTCATGTCTGGTTCTGCATCCAGTCTGTTTCGGTATTTAGTTTTGATAGACGTATACACAGAAAACCTTGTTTCACATAGGTAAATGCTTACAAAAGGAAGTAGAATTGTAATAGCTTTCTTTGATAACACTGGAAACTCTCTGGCTGTGCCAAAAATCCATCGCAGGGAGATTGTTAAACTGAGGTTGCAGGGATGAATCTGACGTCAATTCCAGTAATGCTTCGTATTCTTCAGAAGCGAGAGAAGAAGGTTTTTCTTTGATATTAAATGGATTTTTGACCCACAAGTTTTGAGAATTGTTTTCAATTACCTGTTTTGGAAAATACTGTTCTACAGTGTGGCGCATATCCTTCAAATGCTTTACAAATTCTTCATTGATTTCTTCAAGTTCTAGGAGAGTTTATTCGTTCTCCTCAGGGAAATCTTTAAAGCAGGGAAGCTCTCAAATTTGCGACTGGCTAGACTCCTCATCCAGAACTGCAATTTTCTCTTGAAAGCCCTGATTTTATCTGCTGTAATGAATATATTAGCAATTTTCCCCTGCAATGACACATTTACTTTGTTCATTTTGACAAAAATGTCAGTTAAATAGGCAAGTCTCAACAGTCATTGTTTGTCACTCAAACGATCGTACAACTCGAAATGGTGATAATGAAGAAAGCCACCACCTCAGCCCTAAGTTCGAAGAGTCTACTTAAAGTTTGTCCGCGAGAAAGCCATCTCACTTCTGTATGGAGAAACAGAGATTTATGACGGCTTCCCAAGTCGTCACAAATGATTTTGAAGAGTCTTGAATCTAATGGTCTGAACTTTATAAATTAAACGATTTTTACTGCTTCATTAATTACATTTTTGAGGGACAGTGGCATTTTTGATACGACCAAAGCTTGATGGTGCAAAATATAATGACTGCTTTTGTAATTTTTTTGCGACTGACGTTATGCGCGATAATGCACCAGCTGTTTTTCCAACCATTGCCTTTGCACCATCCGTACAGACATGAATACGATTGTCCCAGGGTATATGATTTTCTTCCAAGTACTCAATAACAAATCTGAAAATTTCAGATCCTGTTGCATTAGCTAACAGCGGTTTACATAATAGCATATCTTCTTCAATAGCTTCTTCATAATGGCAACAGACAAACACTAGTACAACTGCTAGATCTTCTACATCACTTGACTCATCTATCTGTAGTGCAAACTGACATGTCTTGTCTTGAATGCGGCGAGCCCTGTGTCATTTGAAATCGGCATGGAAGATAATTGTTTAGCCTCCTTCTCATTGATAATGTAATTAACCATGTCAATCACGCAGCGTTTTAATAATTTTTCGGCTACTGTGTGGAACACACCTGCCTGAGGCACTCTGTAGTTTACAATGAAAGATGCCTCTGTTGCTTTTTCATTTGTAAGGTACATGTGCCAAATACGGCCCACTTAACGTATCAAGATCTGTTGTACGTTTACCGAAGGAGATAAAATTCTAAAAATTGTACTAAAACATACTTCAAGGTGAGCAGTAAAGAAAACGTGGTCTTAGATTTAGAGTTATTGAAAAACTTTTCTATAATAGTTCAATATTTAAAATGTGGGTAATGGGCATTATTTAGCACACTCGTTCCAAATAAGGCCCACTATCAGTCCCAAATAAGGCCCATGTGTAAATAAATACTCATTACGAAAGCAAATAAAAATCAATTAAATCACAATAATTGTATTTAAACCAAATGAACTACAATCATAATATTCAAAGTTAAGTAGAGAAAAACACATTCTGGACAAAGCAAATGGATATTTTGTCCTTAGTCTAGAGATCACACTCTGAGTTAAAAAAAAAATCTTCTTAGTCTAAGATCACATTCTGGACAACGAAAACTGAGTATTTTCACCATATGTTCACTGTTGTCTGAAGATTACACTCTTGGCAGAGAGAACTGGTATCTTGTTCTTAGTCTAAGATGACATTCTGGGAAAATCACACTGTGGACAAAGAAAACTGAATATTTTTTCTTAGCCGTAAGTCCAATGCATTCTTCATGAACATCATTTGAACACTTTACACCCAATCTCATGTCAGCATTACGATCTTTTCTGCGCAAATAGCAGAACCAACTTACTCTTCTCACTCTTTTAGTTTGAATGCCACTCGGCCAGCTTCAAGAAGATCTTTTACGGAAGGCACAGGACATATTTTCCTCTTCTGAGTTGTCTTCACGCTCAAACCTTTAGGAGTAGTGGCACTATTCTTATCGCTTTCGCGGTCCTCTGTAGGCCTATGTTTTTTTTTTGCAGTTTTAACTGATTTAGTCTTCTTTGCCTTGAAACAATTTCTAATTACCTCAACTGCTTGGTAATTAAGGGATTTTTTTCGCTGGTTTGTATAGTTTTTCTTCATTTCACGGTACGAAGAATGTCTTGAAATGAAGTTTCTAATTGTTCTTCATTATCACTAGAGATATGGGAAAAGTTACTGGATTCGTCATGAAGAGAGAAGATGTCATTTGTGAAGACTGAGTCCGAAGCTTGAGTCCCCTGAATCTCTTTGTTTCGAAACTATTTTCTGGGTTAATGCTTCAACTTGATTTGGCTGATGAATGAGCAATTGG
Source organism: Periplaneta americana (assembly GCF_040183065.1). Classification (NCBI taxonomy): domain Eukaryota; kingdom Metazoa; phylum Arthropoda; class Insecta; order Blattodea; family Blattidae; genus Periplaneta; species Periplaneta americana. The sequence goes on along the minus strand of NC_091120.1, from coordinate 93,585,176 downwards.
GATCCAGATTATGATTGTAATCGGGTTTCTTCAGGCTTTTCTCTCCTGGCGAGTTTGGAAGAAGCGAAGGCACTCAGGGATAGCACCAGGGTCGAACGGATAAATTCCAGTAGCGCTAAACCCACTTGATACATTAGAAGGAGTAGCAGCTCTTGGCCAAACTTTACTAAATATTTCCCAAATATCCGTTTGTTTACTGTACGACTTTCAGCACCTTCCTGCGTTGACCAGTAAAGCAACACTTCATCATCCCAGAATTCTTCGTAAGGTCCAAGCACGGACTTATCGAATGGCTGCAACTCATGTGTGGTATTGCTAGGTAAGCAGAACAACGTAACGACTCATGAGTCTTCAAACCTTCTATGTCTCAAGTCATTTCGAGTCAAAATAACGCAAGTTTAAGCTCTCTAAATAACTGAAACTTTTGTGTTTAGGTATTACATATCGAAAGAATTAAAATATTATATTTAATATATAAACACAATTATTATTCTAAAATAATTAATTAATTACGAATTTAGAATAATTATCGTAACTTTGATAATTGTCTTCACAATTTTCTGATAAATAAATTACTGTATGTGCAGAACTTCTTTACGAGGCTCACAATAAGAAAAACCTTGAAGATAATTCATGTTCCAAATAAGGCCCATGGGCCTTGTATAGCTCATCTATAGAGGGCCTTATTTGGAGCTCCCTGTAAATCCACACTTTCATTCATATCTTTACTAAGGGATAAATAAATACACGTTAAGTGGAAATTATCAATACACTATCTTATTCTACTAATCATATGCTTTGAAATGACATATACCATGTGCATTTTTGTTAAGTCACCAAAAAATGCATAAGGTTTATTAAAATACCTCGAAATAATAGCGGCAACAGCTTCAGACGTCGTTCACTGTTCAACTGAAGCAAACATGGCGAAATCGTTCACTTAAACTGTTACAGTTTCTGGTCTAGCCATTAGAAGCCAGGAACTGTCAGAAATATTAAGAAACTAGTGGAAATTGTAATGTTATCTTAATTAAATGACAGATGGGCCTTATTTAGAACCGGGCTTTATTTGGCTCATGTACCTTACTATAAGATGTCTGAACTAAGAACTTTTGTGAATTTAGTAACTCACGATGTTTCCTATCAAAGAAATCAATATTCTTATCATGAAACTGATCATCATTTGTTTCAAAATGGCGACATAATTTTGAAGGTGCCATCAAACTATTAGGTAAAATTCTCCCACAAATTACACACTGAGGGCAATTTTCAGCATCTATGAAACCAAAGGCTAAGTAACTCTCATTATATTTACGTTCTTTAATTACAGATTCATGTTGTGTTTCGGATGTTAGCTTCCTCACATTTTCAGATGATGAGCAGTTGCAAATCAAGCTTTCAGGTATAACTCCCTGTAAAGTTGATTTGAATAATTTCGGGGGAAAAATTGTTCCGGGGCCAGGTATTGAACCCGGGACTTTTGGTTAAACGTACCAACACTCTGCCAACTGAGCTACCCAGAAACTTTACCAGACACCAATCCAATTTTTCCCTCTATGTATATTCACAGACCTCAAAGTGGGCTGACAACCGTCAAGCAACCAATATTGAGTGCACACTAACTCTGTGTGACTTAAATTGTGGTTTTCTGTTAACGAACAATGACGTGTATTATGCAAATGAGCAGCTATTTTGTAAACCTGGTGTTTCCATTTCGCCTTCATCAGACACACATACTTGTTTAGGGATAGTTGAAGTTGTAGTGGCACATTTGGATGTTGATTGTTTTAATGATCCTTTTTTAGGCCACTGATCCATGATTCGGTGTCACTCTGTGTTAAAAGTAGAGTTAGGATCGCTATCACTTTGTATTGAAAATATGATGACGTAGCTCGCATTGATTGGTCTTGCTTCCTATTTATATGATTTTGAAAGAGGGATGACAAAACTAGCACAATTTTTCTTTAAAACATTTGACTTTTTTTCTGATATTATTAAATAAACTTTGAGACACAAAATTAACACATAACTCACTTGAACTTCAAAATAATGGTCTTTCCTCTCCAGAAGAAGTTTCCTGTGCTTTCGTGAAGGAACATCAAAACAACTATGCGAAATATCCTTCACAGAATTTTTAATTGATTCCATATACAATTTACACCTGTGCATTATTGTTGGAAAATGTGTTAGCTGCAGACACCTAAGTTATAGTAGCCACGTTCAATTAGTAGGCTAGCGGTGTCAAAGAGGACGGAAGCTTTGTAGTTTCAATAATTTTAATTATGTCGTGCTGTCCATTGTCGTCGTCAAGTCTTTTGAAGGCCGCTCCAATACTCCACGCGGAGTGTATAAACCAGAGTTGCAAATTTTAGCAGTGTGTCTTGTTCTAGTTCACAGTGAAAATTAATTATATTACAGTTCAGTGTATAATAAAAATGTGGAGGCCGTGGGAAGCGAGTGAAGTGTCGGAACCGATACCCATGAACGTCAATAACGACGATGGTAATAATAATAATAATAATAATAATAATAATAATAATAATAATAATAATAAATCAGAGTTAAATAACAATTCAAATTCAAAAGCTAGACCAAAATTATATAAGCAGTTTCAAACGTTTGTGTGCAATGCTCACACGTATGTTCTGAAAAACAATTTAGGTGAAGGAAAAATTTCGGAGACATCTAAAATTCTTAAATTAAATAGAAATACTGTAAGTAAAATTGTAAAAAAAGGGACCTAAGACACCTAAAAAGCGTGGACACGAAGTCACAAAATTTAATAAAGTAGATGGTTTTACGTGTGATTACATTCGCCGTGAAATATATAGTTCTTATAATAAGGGCCAATCCTTAACAATAAAAGAATTATTACAAAAAGTCAAACTTTCAGGTTTTCCTTATGGAGAAACAACCTTAAGAGAATTGGTTAAAAAACTTGAGTTTCGTTTTCGTATCCTGAAAAGGAAACAAGCTATTATGGAATCCGCAAGAATTGTGGCATGGCGTTATAATTATTTGCAACGCCTAAATAAACTGCGGTCTGAAGGATCCCAAATTGTATTTCTTGATGAAACATGGTACGATACGCACGATGTTGTTCGGAAAGGATGGGATGATGGCACATGCAATTGTATTTTGAAATCTCCATCTTCAAGAGGGAAGCGTATCATGGTGCTTCATGCTGGAGGAAGAAAGGGATGGGTTCCCAATTGTCTTTATTTATCTGCAAGAAACATACAAGATTCTAAAGCGGATAGTCACGATGAAATGACAGGTGAAGTTTTCGAAAATTGGTTCAAAACTAGATTACTCCAAAATTTACCAAGAGACAAAAAATGTGTTATTGTTATGGATAATGTGAGTTATCACTCCAGGCAAGCTATCAAATTTCCCACTCTTAGATCATCTGTAAAAGACATCATAAATTTTATGCAATATCACAAAATTCCAGTGCTTCATCCCATTCCTATTAAAGCAGCCATGATGCAAACAATTAGGAAAGCCAATATTAATAAAACATACATAGTGGACGAATTAGCTACCTCTTATGGACATGAAGTTCGTCTGCCCCCTTATCATTGTGTTCTTAACCCGATAGAGCTAGTATGGGCTCGCCTTAAGTCCCATGTGAGGAAAAACAATACAACCCCAACCCTCAGTGCTAGTGTGTGTGAGCATTTAAGAGAAGGAGTTGAAAACATAAATTCTAACCTCTGGTCGTCCTGTGTTGACCACACAATCAAGATCGGAGAATGGTACTGGATACAAGACACAACAGGAGATGGGAAACATTTCATTGTGGATTTAAGAGAAAGTGACACGGATGATGAATAGATATTAAAAAGTAAGTACGCCTATTTTAATTAATTATTTACATTTAAAATAAAATTACATAATTTTTACTTATATTACTTTATTTTATTATTCATTTATTCTATTTAATTATTTCTTTAAATAATTAATTTAAAATAAATAATCTAAATAATATAAATAATCTTCAAATTAACTCATGCTTTGAGCAATTAAGCCTAGCCCATATCCATGTTATATTAATATATAGCAGCAACAAACAAGACGTGACAACGTCGCATTTTCATTTTATTATCGGTGCATGCAATAAAGACCTACAAATCTTAAAAGGAATGCCGCTGCCTAATAATTAAAGGAGGCAACTAAACTTCAGACACACCTATTATTATTTCAACAATATGCTTTAGTGATCGGATTGCCGTAAATGGAACCCATCGTTGTCCTGATAATGTCAATAGAATGGCTGAATAAACAGTTATAGTTCTGTTCTTATTCTTTTTCACGTTTTATAACATTCTATTTTAGAGATTAAAAAGCAAATAATTTCACATCAGGAATTGGCGGAACCCTCAAGAGTTGCTTACGGAACCTTGGGGTTCCGGGGAACACACTTTGAGAAACGCTGATTTAGAATAACCTTCCAACATAAAATACGGTAAGTAAATAAGTCATTTAGTACGTAGGATCGTGTGATATATGGTAACAGCTGGCAACACTGACAGGACGGCAATATTTGCTGTTTAGAAACTGTTCTTATGTAACCCTCACTATAGTTTGGGTAAATTAGTATAAAATACACTTTTCTAATTCATAAGCATCAAAATCATCATTGTCACTATTGTCATTCAGCATCATTAATATTACCATTGTCATCACCACGATCGTTGTCGATCTGGAGCTGTGCTCTGGCGTCGGTTCGATTCCCTTTTGGGCTGATTATTTGGTTGGAATTCTTCCGAGGTTTTCCCCAAATATAAGACGAATATAGGCCTAAGACTAGGTAAACCTTGATCCAAACTCTCTAAATATTTCGATATCACTATTGTATTGACGCTAAACAACCTAATAAGCTTAGTTGCTACAGCTTCGTTAATTAATTAATTCATTCATTCATTCATTTCTTCAAATTAATTTGGATATACAAGGCTTTAATTTCAATACGATTACACACAGAATAAATTTAATAAAAAGTAGAATGGAAGTTAATGAAAATGTGAACATGTAATAGAATGTTGTAACTGTAATTGATATTGATTTACGTAATTAATATGTCAAGTGTGTTTACATGTATGCTACAAGATGTATAAATGATACGCAGATAACTTGCTGACAAGCATGTAGCAAGAGTTGAGACTGACCTACATACTGAAAAATACCTATTCAATTATTGCAGTCTGCTGGTTTTATGTCAACAACTTCTAACCTGAATGGGGTATGATGACACGGAATAATTAGTTAACATGCAGTAATGAACCTAAACTAAACATGACTAGGAAAGTCATAGAAAAGATTTAGAGAATTAAAGTAAAAAATAAAATTGATTTTAAAATGTTTATTGTAGAAAATTGTCAAAAGTAGCAGTTAAATAAGTTTCAAAGTTTATGGTTACCACCATTGGTTTAAACATGCACTAAGACCAGATGTAAGTTCAAGTTTGAACCAATAAATTATTTAGATTTATGATCGATTAATTAGTTATGAAATTGTATATTTATTACGTATAACTCCTTTTTGTATAAGTTATAGATCAATTTTAAATTATTAAGTTTGTACTTTTGTGAACTAATATCAATAAATATCATACATTTCATTCATTGATTCACTTCTTTATTGATTCACGGACTTATTCATTCATTCATTCATTCATTCATTCATTCATTCATTCATTCATTCATTCATTCATTCATTCATTCATTCATTCATTCATCACTGGCGCTGCATGAAGAATCAAGGTCTCCTCAGTTAAGATCACTCCTCTCTTTCCTGTGTCTTCTGTCTCCATCTTTTCACATCAACCCTCCTCAGGTCGGCCTGTACCTCTTGGAGTCATGTGAATTTAGTTATTTATCTCCTCCTTGTTTCACCTGGATGTCTACATAACGCTCTTGTAGACAATCGGTTTCTTGCCACACACTCAAAATATAACAACCACTTAATCTACCTATCTAAATAAAAGACAGGCGTACAAGGTCTATATTTGCTTTACCAAAATAACGTAAATAAAAAATCATTGTCCTGATCTTCGCTCTAATATTTGGCATACATTATTTATTTACTGGCTTTTAAGGAACCCGGAGGTTCATTGCCGCCCTCACATAAGCCCGCCATTGGTCCCTGTCTTGAGCAAGATTAATCCAGTCTCTACCATCATATCCTACCTCCCTCAAATCCATTTTAATATTATCTTCCCATCTACGTCTCGGCCTCTCCAAAGGTCTTTTGCCCTCCGGCCTCCCAAATAACACTCTAATATGCATTTCTGGATTCGCCCATACGTGCTACATGCCCTGCCCATCTCAAACGTCTGGATTTTATGGTCCTAATTATGTCAGGTGAAGTATACAATGCGTGTAGCTCTGTGTTATGTAACTTTCTCCATTCTCCTGTAACTTCATCTCTCTTAGCCCCAAATATTTTCCTAAGAACCTTATTCTCAAACATCCTTAATCTCTGTTCCTCTCTCAAAGTGAGAGTCCAAGTTTCACAACCATACAGAACAACCGGTAATATAACTGTTTTATAAATTCTAACTTTCAGATATTTTGACACAAGACTAGATGACAAAAGCTTCTCAACCGAATAATAACAGGCATTTCCCATTTTTATTCTGCGTTTAATTTCCTCCCGAGTGTCATTTATGTTTGTTACTGTTGCTCCAAGATATTTGAATTTTTCCACCTCTTCGAAGGATAAATCTCCAATTTTTATAGTTCCATTTCGTACTATATTCTGGTCACGAGACATAATCATATTCTTAGTCTTTTCGGGATTTACTTCCAACCCAATCGCTTTACTTGCTTCAAGTAGAATTTCCGCGTTTCCCCTAATCGTTTGTGGATTTTCTCCTAACATATTCACGTCATCCGCATAGACAAGAAGCTGATGTAACATGTTCAATTCCAAAACCTCTGTGTTATCCTGAACTTTCCTAATGGCATATTCTAGAGCGAAGTTAAAAAGTAAAGATGATAGTACATCTCCCTACTTTAGCCCGCAGTGAATTAGAAAAGCATCAGATAGAAACTGGCCTATACGGACTCTGCTGTAAGTTTCACTAAGACACATTTTAATTAATCGAACTAGTTTCTTAGGAATACCAAATTCAATAAGAATATTATATAAAACTTCTCTCTTAATCGAGTCATACGCCTTTTTGAAATCTATGAATAACTGATGTACTGTACCCTTATACTCCCATTTTTTTCTCCAATATCTGTCGAATACAAAAAATCTTATCAATAGGCGATCTATTACGCCTAAAACCACACTGATGATCCCCAATAATTTCGTCTACATATGGAGTTATAGTCGTTATAAACGCTACTGTCATAACATCCCTATCAACATTATCATAATTATCATCGTCATCATTGTCACTATTACCACCATTGCCACTAAAATTATATAAAATATAAGCTTTTAGCGTATAATTATGTATTTGGCCAATTAAGATGCTGCTTTGAGCCATGTGAACTTGAAAGCTTTTTCCGGAATGGATGTTTGATCTCTATCAGTGTTATATTCTTCACTTTGTTTTATAGAATGTGGAAGTGTCGTACTGGCTCACGTTATGGTATTCGTATTCTGCGCCATAACACATAGGCGAAAACATTAAAAATGAATTTAAACTTTAAAACTGATAGCAGTAGAAGAGTGGGGAAAAGAAAGCGGTTGAGAAGAGAGAGAAATCATCCCTGTAAATGTCGTAATTTGACAAAAACTTAAATTCCGATTTCTATTTTGAAGAACAGGTCTAGGTGTTTTGACAGAACAAAATAAAATAATTTCATTTTTTGAAATAAAGCAGTGCTTGAGTATTGTAAGTAAAACCAAGTGTTTGTAAATATTTACTGAACTCTAAGGCAAATAATATCTTAAGTTTCTAGACCTACTTATAAATCTTAACCTAGCATGCGATTAACAAACAGTTACGCTCTCATAACGAGGGTTAGTGCCGTCTGATATCAAGCAGATATCTGATAAAATATTTATTTAATCGTGATTCGAATCTAATTTACACATATGTTAGAACAGATATATAGGTATTTCGATAACAGTGTTCAATTAAACTAATATGACATGTCTGCATTTTAATTTTAATAGCATATTTTTTATATAGGTACTTGACAAATCATTCACACAAGCGTTCTCATCTAATGGCCGACGACGCACGGAAGTTGTAGTTCTTTTAGTCGCCATAGGCGTTGCCCTTGGTACACCATGAGAAGCGACTACATAGTACAGTATTATGATGATGCCGGTGATGAATGTAGAAATTGTGGAATTCCGGTAGGGGAAAGGGCAGCACCCCGTGAAAATCTACCATAAAAACACCGTCTTTGTCGATCACAAATTTCACTTGGACCCTCTGGACTATGAACTCATGTTATCAGCACGGAAAGTCGATGATCTAACCTTTCGGCTAACGGTGCGCCTTAATTGTAATATGAAATTTATGCTTGTGATTATTTGTCTTATTGTCAGTTTAGTTTTACGTTTTCCTTATGAATTACCTACTCACTAAATTGCACTATTAATTGCGCGAATGACAGATATTCAAACAAGTAGACCTACCATATGTAAGTTATTCATATTATGAAGGTAGGAAATTACAGACGAATATTAGAAGAACTGAATTTTAAAGATCTTAAATTTACAATTTGTCTCTAGAAGAGAAAGAAACAAAATTGAAACATTATAAATGAATGGCAATTCCTATAGGCTACTAATATATGGCTGTAAATTTTAGACTATAACAAAAAAAGGAAGTATAAATGGTAGAAGTTGTTGAAATGACATTTTTAGAAGTAATGCAGGCTATTAGGAATGAATTAAATATTTTTAAATTTACAGACAAAATCTAGACCCAAGTTGTAGAGACAACTGGAAGAAACATTTTGAAAGAATGACAGAATACCCACACACTGGTACCAAAAGTAATATTAGATTATAAACCAATAGACAAGTATTGGCAGGCCAAGAAGCGATGATCGTAGCCTAACTTCAGTTTTTAACTGAAAACTATGAGATCGGAACGAGCCTTAATAGTTTTATCCAGCCTATGAATTGTTGATGGTGATGAAGTTTACAGTTTGAGAGTCTATAACAATTCTTAAAACTGAATAGATTGCAACTTAATATGAACAAGAGAAGTGAAGTATTCTTACTACCCCAGAAAAATGTACGAGAATACAGATTTAGAGTCGCCCTGGGAGGCAGAGTTGGTATAGCTCTGGCCTTCTGTGCCCGAGGTTGCGGGTTCGATCCCGGTCCCGGTCGATGGCATTTAAGTGTGCTTAAATGCGATAGGTTCATGTCACTAGATTTAGTGGCATATAAAAGAACTCCTGAGGGACAAAATTCCGGCACACTGGCGACGCTGATATAACCTCTGCAGTTGCGAGCGTCGTTAAATAAACAATAATTTTATTTTCAGATTTAGAACTGACGATAGAACAATAATTTAAACATTTCACGAAGCAGAAAGTTAAAGAACACAACTAAGATGAACAGGAAGCGTATTAGTGCAGTTTATGAATATAGGGTTTTTATAAAAGAACTCAGGGATCTCACACGAAATTAAGAACACAAAAATCTTCATTCTCCTCAATTTTGCTTAAAATCGACTCTCTTAGACCTATCATTGTCTTTGACTTGTCATGTACGCGTGTAAACGAAATCTTACGTACAATTTTATACATGGTATTTATTTATCATCTCGAAACTGCATTGTTTTAACTATCTTTTAGACTTCAAGTACAGGAAGCTCGAATTCTTTCCACGTCTTCTTCTGGTATGCAATAATCCCGAGCAATAACCTCCCTTTTTGAACATTCTCTCTTTCTTTAAAACGATGTACCCACTGATGAATACTATTATTTGTTGGTGCATCACCATCGTATTCATTGCGTCATTCCGCTCCAGGATTGTCAACTAATGACGCATTAATATATACAGTAAATGAAACTTTTTGAGTTACTAAACACTTATGGGAACTGGGAAGTATTCTGCAAGCTTTTTTCATGTTAACATATAAAAATTTCAAAGTTAAATATCTCCGATAGATTTTGAGTTAGCATCATAATAATTTTACCACTTATTCGTCAGCATTTTCAAGATGAAAATTTAGTGTAATTATCATAGTTCTGATTGCTAATTAATGCATAATATGCAAAATCAAATTGGAACACATATCGGTTCACATAGATACGCTTTTCTAACAAAAAATACCAATGAACACATATCGGTTCACATAGATACGCTTTTCTAACAAAAAATACCAATCATAACTTGTTCAAATTTTTTATTGAGTTTTCTAAACCTTACTTGTCATTGAAGGTCTAACGATTTTGCAAGTTATTTATTTAATCTAATTTTTTTAAATATTAATTTATGCGATCTGATTTAGTGAATTATTTTACATGTATTTTTTCATTTAAGTGAACAATAAAATTTGACTAAAATTTCTCTCAGTAGCCTAAGTACTCCATACAATGTAAATGAACAAAAACAAAACAGCCTTTCGTGTTAAATAGTTTCTGAGAAAAGGCACCTGAAGTTGAAAAATCACAAATTACGGCATAAGGTAAAAACCAAAAACACAATAAAGGATGTGGCAGACAGGGCGCCACTTTAAAACCTCATTTTCAAGGATTTAAATGTCCGAAATCAAGGAAAAAAACAATACATACTTGTTGATCAAAGGCTTCTAGATTTTTAAAAGGGAAAAGGAAAATTAGTTTTTTTTTTACTCTAATCACTTGCCAGTGCCCTTTAAAAAGAGACATTTATTGAATTTCTTAAGAATTTTTAAATCTGCAAAGTTTTTGTAAAAGCTTTGTATTTGTATAACAAAAAGACTGTCAGAGAAGACTCGATGAATGCTCATAAAAGTTATTAATTACTATAATTAATGTTCTGTGCCTAAATTTTGAAGTAAATGAGGGAAAATGGAGATATGAGGAAGAATCAGAAGGAAAAAATATGTATACTTGTATTTTTAAGGAGTTGTATTGCATGTCCTTATTGTTTCTGACTAAAGAAAGGTTGAACAATGGATTGCTACTAAAAATTTGCACAATACACGTGAAAAATATTTTAACAGGTTTATGCAAACAATTCATGACATTAGATTGGAAGATACGGGACGTAACTCCTTGGGAAAGCGCGGCTCAGCAATCTCCGCTTTGTGCAGGAACGGGGGGAGTTGCCGCCAAGATCACACCTTCATCCACGCTCCTAGTTCAAATTATCCCTTCGCATAAGTACATCAGACTGCAAAGAAAATGTATTTACTTCAGTCGGAATGTAAAATAATGGCACACTGCGCAGTCTGTAAGGGTAGTGGTGTATGCAGCGGTTGTGACATGTCTTTTACGCTTCATGGAAGACACGACCTCAGTTGCTAATCTCGCTCACGGCGTCCATCATTTGAGCATCATTCATAGCTCAGTCCCGTAATGGGGACAATATTCTATTCCAGGAGAATTCTACGTAACATCAATTCTGAATAATGTGACGTTGAGACAGATTTTTTTCCACCATTACTCTATTATTGTCCAGTGACTAACTTATATCTGAACAGACTCGTGGTTGAGAAAAGATGTTAACCAATTACCAAATATGATTATGTCTATGTGGGCTAGTTGTCTTGAATCTTTTGTAGAAAAAGGAAAGAAAATCGACCGGGTGAAAACGGATCGTAGTCTAATAATTCTTGTGAAAGTTATCCTAAACGTATTTGAAGAATTTTTACTGAAGAAAGTAATAAAATACATGATTTAGCACATAGACTATCAGTTTTCTGTACCACGCTAGCGAGGAAGAATAATAATTATCGAGAATAGGTGACTATATTATAGTACATTATATTAAGTATGCGAAAAAACAGGCCAGATAGCCTATTTTGTGGATCAAGAATATTAAGGTTTGTAGTCCAGACTGAGATGGATAAAACCAAAATATTGTAGTTCAGGTGAATGTCGATAATATTTTCGAAACTATTGAAAGATATTGTAACATTATGTGAAATTGAATTTTGCTGCTGTTAAATTGTACATAAGAGAGGATAAGTTATGTGATGTCGTCGATATTAAACATTTGTTTCTATCTATAGAGAGCTTTGCTATTGCTGATAGAATTGCGTCTGATATCAGATTGGACATCATAATCTTCACATACAGTGAGAAAATCGTAACGTGGGTTACGCACAATGGCAAACCTACAACACACCACATCGCTTTCTATGTTTTATACCCAGTTCGAATCCATGTTCATGACTTCCAAGCCGGTCAAAGCTACAATTTAAAAGTTAAGCCGCCATTACTGAAAGATAAAGAATGATAACATAAATAATAATAATAATAATAATAATAATAATAATAATAGTAATAATAATAATGACGATATAGGCCTATAAGCAATGGATGAAAATCAGTAAAGAAGTTTAGAATTTTATCATAGCAGATAATTATAATTTATCTATCTACGCAAGAAAATCAAGTGAGTAATTCTCGGACTACGGAAGATCATGAAAGTAAATTTCACTGACTTACGGAATTTTAATTTTGAGATTAGACCTTATTAATATTGCTTAACAATGCAATAATTGCTGTTGAAGGAGAATCCTACCTATGATTGAGGTTTTTCTGATATGTACGTCTATTAACAGGCAGTACATCTCACTTGACGGTATGTGTCAGAAGAAGAATGCTATTGTTTGTATATACTTATCTGAAGTCTGATTAGTCTAATGTAACATGTAGCTAATCGGCGGTGTGTGCAATGGAAGAGGAAAGTAACTGGCCACCCTACCCCATTATCTCCTTGCTTAGTTGTCTCATAAGTGGTGCCTTGTTGGTATCATTTTTGAATTTCAGACCTGTCTTCGGACAGTTGACTAAACAACAACAACAAAGAGAATCTAATGCAACAATGATAATATTGCAGACACGTATGGTTGGCAGAGGTGGGCCTATGTCTACAAATTTATGTCCACTAACTGTTCATAATATCTTTATGTCTATAGTGTTCATGTGCAGTGCCATTTTGTCCATCACTCTTATGTCCTTTAGGCCCTATGCTCCTTAGCTACTAAAGGCTGCAATTGTGGATTAAATTAGCATGTTAATTTAACTGTTCGCAGTTGAACTTACGGGAACATTATAGTGAAATAATGGTGAAAAATTAAGCTTCAAAATTTATTGTGACTCAGTTTGAATCGGTCATTTGTAAAACCACATGAGTCACAGAAAATAAGTTACGAGAAAAATAGAAAAAACTACCTGTAGTTAATGGATTTTCTGTTAGGTCTGTGAAATTTTTACAGGAGGACCATACATTAGTATGTCTGATTACAAAAGCATTGCATCTTAATTATATCATTTCATATCACCTTAAAATATTTTTAATTTCTTGGACTCATGTTGCTTTAACAAGTACCAATAATAACTCCATTATCCTGACAAAATATGGAGTGTATTGTTTGTTGTAGTGTTAAATATATTATTATACAGTTTTCTATCAATTTATATTGTTATTTTTATTTCATACCGTATTCAAAATGATTTATATCATTCACAAATTAAATTATCATACCCGACTTAAAAAGTTATTCGAGAGTAATTAATTTCATACCATTGTGTCACATGTTTAATGACAATGTGTGAGTACAGACATATCTTTAGTTCACAATAAGAAAATAATATAAACTGCAATTATCCCTCCAAAAAAGACGTTGTTTCTTGCTTTGGGATCTCTCTTCGAGAACTTTTTCTCTTTATATCATGCATTTCTACAAGTCCTTGAAGGTACAAGGTACACATCTTGTTCATGTTTGCTTTCAAATGACGTAGTTTCATTAAAAATGTCTATTCTATCTGATAGAGGTACTTTCATAGAACACTGCTGATTTTTTTTTCTTTTACAGAACTCTTGGAATTACATTCACTGTCCAATAACTTGACAAAGAAGTGAATGATACCAAATGCGTCATGGCTGCATTAAGCGTTAAAATCACATGATTCCGGGACTGACATGGTTTTGAAAGAACTCAATGTTTTAAGATTTTGTAGAATGCTTAATAATGATCGGACTCATGTTGTTTTGACTGGAAATGATGCGTCTATCCATAGTGCTTCCTATAGTACCGGTAACTCATTTTCGTAAAAATGTGGACTCATGTGATTTTGCAAATGACCGATTCATTTAGATTGATTTCAAAAAGCTAATTAATTTATATTCCCTTGACTATTTTCAAGCTTTTTAGCCAATATGAATCAACAATTGTGAAAACTTTGTCGCTAAGATACTTTTAGTGACGTCAATATGAAATGTCTCTTAAAAATATAATTTAAAAACTATTAACTGTAATGGCACCAAATTTTGTACATGATAGTATTGTAAGCATTTTTATGTAGTTTGAAATTGATAAATTTTGGATGAAAATTGTAGAAGTTTTAAAATGCACGTATGTGTCTCCTTAAGGCTTGAATATTCCGAAACTATTTCATGTGTATTAGTAATTGAAACTTTTTATTTATGTATATAGGAACCTCGAAATATATTTTGTGCAGTATCTATAATTTCAATTAAGAGAAATTAAAATGTAGCTGTTCACATTTAACACTGTTGCTCCAGCGAACTATCTGTTAAAGTCCCCCGGCTCGTGTGTGCCTCGTGGCATCAACTGGATGACCAGTGTGAAGAGTGTGCGCTGACCGGTGGCCAAGCATCACCCTGTTTCATTACTTTGTGATCCAGAGTCGCTTGACAGGAGGAAGGGTGCTCTGACCTATGAAGTAGTAGAGGTCTGTGGCTTGTTTCACAAATATTGATGCATTTGAAAGCACACGAATTCAAGACATGCACTTAAATTTATTAAAATTAATTTGATATAAACTAACAAATTTCTCTTGGGGATAGGAAAAAGAAACAGTCTTAAATAAAAAGTTAATGCATTTAATTTGACTGAATAATCTAGTATCTATAAAGCTAAAATATATTAGAATATGAAGAGTGTTTAATAACTCGGATTGTCAATCATAAATATATAATACAAATTTATTAATAATATGACTAACAGAAATACAATAAAGAAGAAAGTTGGGTCAAAGGCCGCTTTCTCCAATATTCGCTTTTAGGTCTCGTTCTTACTGTATACATATATACAGATGTCATAGCTTGAACAAACGAATAGCTGGTGTAATAAATGGTGGGTTGGCAACCATGTTCATGCGTCAATTGTTTTTCCATTGTCATGTCTTGAAAATAGCCCTCTTTTTACCGATATGCAGTTGATATGACAACAGGATGGAGCACCACCTCATTTTGGTGTAGGAGTGAAGGACTTCTTGAATCAGTAATTCCATGAATGAATTGGCCATCGTGGCACAACAGAACGGCCACCCAGATCATGCGATCTGACAAAATGTGATTTTTCGCTGAGAGATATCCTGAAAAATGATGTTTTTGCTCAGAAACTGCAGGTTCTGCATCAGTTACAACACATGATCGAATATTCATTCGTGAAAATCGTGAGTTATGTTCTGCCATCTGTAAATAAGTGTCGAACGTTGTGAATTGTGTATCGAGAAACAGGGCCTCCATTTTGAACAAAATCTGTAAAGGAATGTGCAGTCAAATGTAAACTGAATGTAATTAAATGTAAGGGAGTGTTTGGGGAAAGCGACTTTTAACCCACTCTGTATATAGAGCTCAGTAGTTCAGGAGACACTGATGAAGACGTAACATCACGTCGAAACGGACCTTTTTTTAAAACATTTTAATACTTTTTAACATGTGACCAAAACAATTTTATGTTTTTGACAAACAAAGTGTTAACGTGAACTATAATCAATCAAAATAGAAGTACGAGTGTAGGTGTAATTAGTTCACTGGTAAAAGTTACCAAATCATTCACAGAATAGAGATGGTAAAGCACAATAAGCCTCAGGCTGCAGTGCTAGCCTTCGGACTCCTCCTCCGTATAAAGGAAAAAAAATTGTACTAAAATGTTAACAAGTAGATCTAAACATCTTTATTTCCATATAAAGAGCACCAGGTTTCAAGACATTTTAGAAAATAACATTCTAGATGCAGCTGACATCACAAGTAATATGCTTGGCAATAAACATGATTTTCCAAACTTTAACATTAAGAATAGGCCTAAGCTGAGATTTTTCTCAACTATGAAACGAATGTAAAATAAGCCCACGGCGTATCCTCTACCTCATCTCACCATATATGATATACCCAATCCTTTCAACGCTAGGTAATATCGTAGTTGATGCTACGTCTTAAATTGATTGATTGATTGATTGGATTGGTTCATTCATAGTTGTCTTTCACTGCAGCCCCAGCATTTCCTCCGAGCTTTTTTTCCGTTCACCATTCCTTCAAGTACATCCTTCAGTAGGATAATTACTTTTTCTCTTCCTGATCAGTTTCACCATTATTCTTTCTTCACCCACTCTTTCCAACACAACTTTATTTCTTATTTTGTCTGTTCATTTCACACCCTCAAGTCTTCTCCATATACATATTTCAAATGCTTCTAGTTGCTTGTCTTCACTTCGTCGTAAGGTCTATTGCTATCCTCCTTTTGACTTTCTGGCAGCAGCTCATGTTACTGCTTATAGTAGGTACATTCCAAATATTTCAAGCTTTCCACTTGTTCTACTGCCTTATTTCGAAATTCCATGTTCACTTTCTTTATTTTTCTTCTGATAACCATTTTCTACATGTTGTTTATATTTATCTTCATTCCATACTGCTCACAGCTTCATTTAGCTTCAGTATTATATCCCTTAGTATCATATTCTCTTGTATCAGCGCCATGACATAAGAAAATCTTATACATTTTATTCTTCTTTCTCTTACCGTCACCCCTCCTATATTGTGAAAACACTGTCTTCACTGAATCCTTCAAGTTGATGTTGATTATGATGATGATGATGATAATAATAATAATAATAATAATAATAATAATAATAATAATAATAATACTTTGTTAATAAAAAAGTGTTAGTTCAGAAAATATTCACAGCAACTACATTTTATTAAATATATATATATATATATATATATATATATATATATATATATATATATATATAAATTCATTTTTACTGTGATTAAATAAAACACTTCATTATTCTTTAATTACATGACATTTATTACGTAAACCGATATTATATTTACTCAGAATGCACACTTGAAATGGGATATCTTATTACAAAATCCGATAATATAATCCATTTGAATATGTGTCAGTAGCTCTTACTTGATCACAAGTGAAAGTCGTATAAGAATAGAAAATATGCTTCTGTAAATTTCCTAATGTTTGATAAATACTGTATAGCCTATCTACGTTTGGTGAAAAATCTACTTCATATTTTACAATTCCAAATTATTAATTAATTTTCTGGTGTTGTTGTTGTTGTTGTTATTTAGTCAGCTGTCCGAAGACAGATTTGAACTACACAATTAATACCAACAAGGTATAACTTAGCCTATGATACTATGAGGCAACTAAGCCAGGAGATAATTGGTTTAGGGCAGGCAATTTCTTTCACCCTCCATTGCATACATTGCTACAAATTAGCCTACACTAATCACATCTCAGATTTAAATAAATCCTGAAGATGCAGAGAATCTAGTCGTGCTCTTCAATAATGTCTTCTACGGCAATGAAAATTTGTTGAATATAGAAATGCAATTGCCTAGAGATTTGGATGTCATGGCACGTGTGTGTATGGAACTTGTTCTGCCCCGTGACCACCGGTCAGACCGGACAACTCCCTGTTGTCACAGAAACCTGATTTCCGTCCATATTTATCATGAGGTGAATACAAGTCCGATATCATTGTGGGCGCGAGCGTTATGTTTGTACCTCACTCATTATGTGGCATGTCGACAACTATTACAAGCAGGGCAATGTGACGACTTACAATACCACATACAATAAAGCTGACATTACAATAGTATCTATATAGAAACTAGACCTTAATATCCAGTGCATTACTGTATTTTTATATTTTACTGGGGCGATTTATATATTCCAGGTGGTTGTTGATGAATATATTCTTTCATCACGTGGCTATTAGTTGCTGAACAACCGCTCCTATTTCTGCGTTCTAAAAAAACTGGTTTTCGACGAATGCTCTTAGAGAAGTGTTTACATACAATGAGAGATCGAATAACCTCTGTTATGTGACATGATGTACCGTTAATTTCTGCGTATACAAAGCTCTATCGTGTAGTGTGGTTGGGATAAGTAGTATCGTCACGTCTCTTGCTGTCAGTGTGGTAGTTTTATGGACATCTCGACTCCATTCGAAATATTAAATGCGATATAAATTAAGTGCTCTCATAAGATGATAGCAGAATATTCATTTTCGCGAATGAAATGTGACTCTATAGAGTTTCAGGAGACAAATGAATGAAATGACAGCGAAGAAGTGAGATTTATTTACGTGGTAACAATAATTGTCTTAAATAAATGTTGATAATTTAATTGAATTTGTTCTTAGAAATACAATTTATTTGGTAACAGAATAACAACTCTGCAAGCTTGGAGGCAGAAAGTGGCAGCCCTACCAAAAAGGTTAATGCTACGAGGAACTGTTGGAGTTACTGATATTTCTTAAGAGGAGAACCGAACTAGTAGAAGCATTTTTAATCAGTTATTGTACAACGCAGTGGTATTAGTTGACACTCGTCCTACAGATAAGGAAAAATTCCAGAAAAAACAAACCAGATAATTAGCCCAAGCGGGGCTAGAACCCACGCTCAAGAACACTGTCTTGCTGCACACGAGCACTATGCGAGAGCAAATCGTCCCAATGCTTGCGATATCAACGTTGCTATTTTTTACTCGTGAGTGCAAGAGAAGCTGAGTTGGTTACCATTGCTCTAGAGAAATATAAAATACGAGAAAGATTAATTTCAAAATGGAAATATCCCTATTCTCTTGAGAACGGGACAGGCCTTGGCCAAAAGGTTGATGGAGAAGAAATAAAATTTGTCGAATACTGTAGTTCCTATCCATTCTTATATTGAAAACTGATATTTGTCAATAAACAAAGTTCAGGCCTAAATTTTTTAATTATCAATATAGACTATTGCGAAATTTTCTGTTGTTCAGATACAAATCCTAATTCTGTCACTTTATTGCATGTTTCATTTAGGCTATTTGGTTGTTTTAAGGCCGTGTTCCAAAGCTCAAATCTATACTACACGCTAGTGACTAGCGACTAGCTGACAAGTAAATTACGCACTAGGGAACTTTAGGCATGAATGCTTAAATTATGCCTACTTAATAAATTATTTTCTAAAAACCATGACGTTATGGTGGAGCACTGAATTAAGAAGGCAGTGTCCTAGAGCAGTTTAGTTACGAGTTATTGGAAATAGAAGGGCATAAATTATTAAAATATTTTAAAATGTAAAGAAAGTACTAACAGTGTCAAGTTACAAGATAATGGAGGAAGTTACACAACGCAGAGCTGCACGTATTGTATTCTTCATCTAACGTAATTAGGAACATCAAATCCAAACGTCTGAGATGGGCAGGGCATGTAGCACGTATGGGTGAATCAAGAAATACATATAGGCCTACAGTGCTAGTTGAAAGACCTGAGGAGAAAAAGACCTTTAGGTAGGCTGAGACATAGATGGGAGGATAATATTGAATTGGATTTGATGGAGGTGGGATATGATGATAGACTGGATTAATCTTGCTCAGGATAGGGACCGATTGCGGGCTTATGTGAGAGAGGCAATAAACTTCCGAGTTCCTTAAAGACCATTTATAAATAACTAAATGCAAAGCAGTGGCTGTAGTGCATAGTTTCTTGGCATACTTAATGCTGTTTCTGTGATTTTCACTTCGCCATTTCTCTTTTCTTGTCCTATATTTTCAGATTCTCTCTCCACAATTCCCTCAGTTGAAGAGGAAAATTGATCAAAGAATCGGACAAATTTGTTATACTGTATAAAGGACTTTCCCATACTAATAGCAATTACAGTCAACTCCGGATATAGTGAACCTCTGCGAACTTGCACATTTCGTTCAATATATCAGAGGTTCACTAAATCCGAAGTGTCACTCCCCTAACATTAAATAACAGGGATGAATGAAATTACAAACAAGTAAATAAAATAGTATACAGTAATTAAAATATTTTATTATGTTGAATGGATTACACTGTATACTGTTACTCACAGTTGATTTAATTAAACTATGCTGATGACCCATGTCCGCTTGCGGAAGACCATGTTAAATGTCACTTATAATATTCGCCTTATCTTCCAAAGAAAACACTTTACGCTTCGACATTTTTGCACAAAACATTCACTGTTCGAACACTAGAAACAGACTGATCAGGTAGAAATGACAAACGCTGTTATGGTGTGACTACGTACTCAACCTTGGAATTTCCCGGGTCACTTAATGTAAATTGGGAGGGGTTAATGGAGTTTGAAAGCCATCGGAATCTTATCTTCATTTATGCTCTGGACATAATGCCCGTCCCTTTTTAATAAAAGAAGGCAATAACATTTTTCATTGTTTCGATGCTATCCGTCATAATGGAAATGTTTCTGAGAACAAAAGGCAACCCTTTGAAGGTGGAGGATTAGAAATAATAGTAGAGTAGTGTGCCTGAGAACAGAATGGCAACCCTTCGACGGTGGAGTGAGGGAAGGTCGTCACGCGTTGCCTGGATTTAAGATACAGCTCATTGTGGTAGAATCACTAATTCTATCTTTGTTCTTTGACTAAAGCAGTAAGAAACTTAGAATATGGTTCTGAACACATTTTTTTCAATTTCATACATAAGAAGGTCTGACTTCAAACAAGAATTTGTCAGAATACAATTTGTAACTTCAGTTTTTAAGGTTCACTATAACCGAAGCGAGGGTTCACTATAAACGGAAATATTAATGTACTTTTTAAAGTATGCGGGTCGGGACAAACGATTTAGGTTCACTGTAATGTTGACTATAACCGAGTTCACTATATCCACAGTTTACTATATTATGGTATTATTTTGGCCATCTTCTAGAAATCTGAAAATGACGTAAATCAAACAAACTATCATTCGCTGAGGTGAAATATCATAATAGTTTCTATTAACACGGAAAAGCTGTTTATGTAACAAATTCACCAAATCATTAGTGATATAAATGTTAGAAGTGTGTAGGCCTATGTCAAACAATTAGAATTATCGCTTTCTCACTGTGATAACTTTTGTTTTCTTTGATGCAGACCCGGCATCATGTAGATTTCACATGGAGAGAGTTCAATCATGTGACCGTCTAAGTTTGATGTGTTTCATGATTAATCCCTGTCGAGGTGTGAAAATCCTCGAAAATTAGATAAGCATCTTGCATTCGAACTGTAACGAACGACATTGGCACTCGCTAGCATTTAATATGAGTGAAATACGGATAACATTCGTGTTACTGCCTTACATAAGCCGGAGGGTGTTAAAGCGACTAGTGTACATTATCCCGTGAAATGTAAACAGTCAGGGTCGATAGCGACGGGAGTTCGGTTCTCGCCACCTCCTGCATTGGTATTCAGCGAGTGTAACAACAGGGTATGATGTTTTAATTTTCTATTAATATTTCGCATCCTCCCCTCTCTTTTCGTGTTGCCCTAGGGTTCGGTTGCGATGTGTCCGTTTCTTTATACCAAAGGAGACGACGCCATTTTGCCGTCGCGACGCTGCCACTTCCCCACGATTTGCAAGTCAAAAGCCGTCTTCTTCTTCTCCCCCACCCTCTGCCAAGGGTTGAAGATATCCCCTCCCTCTTTAGTGAGAATAGTATAGTAGGAGCCAAGGGTAATTGAGAGGTTTTCATCTTTTATCCAACAGCTATCACCTCTGTGTTTAATGTTTTGATCTTTGATTTTCATTGATATGACTTAATTACGATTTAACTTCACCTTATGAATTAAATAATTGGCTGCCAATCTGTGACATTTATGTTAACTCTTAGTTGAAATTCACGTCGATGTCAGACTACAGGCTTTGAAGATAATCAATTTGGGTAACTGTACCGTTTCAGAGAAGATAAATTTGATGTTCCTGACCAAGTTAATGTAGCCTATTTACATTTCTGTAGTTCTACGTTGTGCTCTAATAATCAGTAATATAGACCTACGTAGATTACGTCAATAATAGGCCTACGGATGTAATTTTATTTGAATAGGATATAAGTGTGATTTTCTCGAGTAAACAATACAAACACTTTATAAACACTATTAATAGAGTGTTAAATTTAATTTTACTGGCTGAGTGCAAATAAATTAGTACGTTACTTAATATTGATAAAACCAATGCAATCAAATTTAGTATACAAACTACAAACTAGTGTTCAGTTTTGCTATAGTATTAGATTAAAAGGAATTGATATTAAAGAATTTATAAGCACAAAATTTCTTGGTTTGGAATTGGAGAATCACTTGAACTTAAAAACACAGAATATATTACTCATAAATTGAGATCTGCTTATTATGCAATACAAACAACCTTAAAATCGTATAATTTGCTTACTTTCATTCTATAATGAGATATGGATTAATATTCTGGGCTAACTTAACTCAAGCTAAATGTATTCTTGTTTTACAAAAAATGTTCAAAGAACAAAGAAAGGTGTGCATAAAAGGGCACCATGTAAAGTTACTGTAATACTGTAATAAATACTGTAATAAGTTTTGACCTTACCTTTATTCCCTGATGATTTGTGTGTTGAAATCCAGATACTTCATTATTAACTAGAACTTTCATAATTTTAATACAAGACACAAATCAGATCTCCACCTACCCTCTGTCAGTCTCAGGTTTTCTAAAAAAGGAGTTCACTATATATGTATTACAGTTTTCGATGAACTACCTAACTATATTAAAGGTTGTAGGGTTAAGAGAAAAGATTTAGAATAAAATTAAAAAAAATATTCTCCATACTAATATTTTCTACTTATCTTGTGAGTCGTTTATGCTCGTAAACTTATTAAATTAATCTGCTTACTATATGTTGTATATTTTTGTGTAATGTTTTACTTGTTCCACATCTCAACGATACAATTCTGAAGCAAGATCTATTTAATACAACAGATGAAATTAAAATGAAAAATCCATGAAAACAGAATTAAATCCCAGCATAGACAGGTTTCCGAATTCTATAAGTAGATTTATATTAAACAATACAAATAAATAAATCATGTATCCACAATTACCGTCTTGTCACTCACTTTTGTTTCGTAATAATTTTTTTTTTTTTTTTTTTTAGTTTTTGATAACGCTGAGATTTTCAAATTTTAGACTTCGGTGCATAATTTTATCATTAGATGTTTTGTGCTCTGTAACAATTTGCTTGACTACTACTATGTCATCATTTTTACTGGTCTTAATTTTGTCCAATTTAGTGTTGAAATGCAATAGGCCTACTAATTTTTTTGGATACCATAGTTCTACAATAACACACACTATTAATGTTCCATTTTTATTAAGTAAACTCATTAAAATACTTCACCAATAAACACACGATCTAATGTCATAAATTTTATGCAAGGGTAAAATTGCCTTGCAGAAAACAGGGAAGAAACGATTAGTACAAATTCTGTATTTATTAATGATAAGTACATGGATATCGACCAACTTTCCATTTTAAATGTTGATAATGGTATTGTAATAGTAGGCCTACTGGTAGTACTACCACTACCATTACTTCCACCACCATCATAATTATTACTAGTACTACCAATATCATGCCGCGTCTGTGGCTCAAATGCTAAATCGCTGGTTTTCCATCCAGGAGGCCCGGGTCCGATCCTCGGCCAGGACATTATTGAATTGTGGTGGACAAAGCAGACGTTCAGAGAGGTACTTCCGTTTCCCTCTATCATTACACCAACATTCTCCACCTTTCCCTCGCTTCATCTATCATTCGCAATAGTAATAATAGACTGGGGTGAAGTCTGGAGTGTATTACGGGTTTCCCTCACTGATATAGAGAGAGTTAAAGTTTCCGGGCCCCTGTGGATTGTCAGACTATTTGTATGCGGCCGGGACCTGTCTGTATTAGGGCCTGAGGCAGGATGACTCACCTGTCAGCCGGCGATGATAGGAAGTGCTTGGGGCTCCGGCCCCTATGGCTTTTCAGGCTACTCGTCCGCAAAGCGGAACCTGGCTCTATCAGGGGCTGAGATAGGATGACCCACCTGTCAGCGTCGGATTCACGAGTATCATCCGAGCCACCGTCGCACTTGAAAATCATCACATATATATGGCACTCAAAAGACCAAACATGCCTAAGTTTATGGACCCGTTCCGCGTCCAGCCCTTGTAAAGCCAAGCCGACCCAACTACTCACAGCAGCACCACTAATACTATTTCGACATCTGACATTAAAGGGAAGAACGAGACCCAAAGACAAAGTTAGGCTTTTGTACAACCTTGTAGAATGATTTCCGTGCTAGTTGTGTGCACCTGTTTCATCAGCTGATTCCTTTATCCGCCATATTATGCGTTCCTCTCCAGTCTTTTATTTCCGTATTAATACTTTTTAATAACGTTCTTCTGTAGACCCTACTTCTTATCTCGAGCCGTCGAGATCTCCAGGAAATAGTCTTCCTTTACACAAGATCTCCGCGTCCAGAATATGCCTTTGGATATACGACGAGAATTTCCTCAACCACAGGACTACAATTATTATGTTTCTAACTCTAACTTCTACTACTACTACTACTGCTACTACTACTACTACTACTACTACTACTACCACCACCACTACTACTACTGCTGCTGCTGCTGCTACTTTTGATAATACTACTATTGTCATCACCGCCACTACCACTACTACTATTACTACTCCTACTACTATCACGGTCACCTGTGACTACTACCACTACTACTAACACTAGTACTACAGTACGAATATTAACATCATCAACACCACCACTATAATGATACTGCTCTACTATTACCACCACCTGTCACTACTACCAACACTATTAATATCATCGACAACACTACTCTACAATTACTGCAACTATGTATGCACTAATAACAGTACCTCTACTACTACTACTACTACTACTACTACTACTACTACTACTACTACTACTACTACTACTACTACTACTACTACTACTATTGCTATTAACATCACCAACATTACTACTTTACTACTACTGCCATTACTAAGTACTATCACACCACCTCTGCCAATACTATCACTACTCTAGTACTATTAACACTAGTACTATTAACATCACTACTATTGTATTGCTATTATTACTACTATCACCACCATCTTTGCCACTGCTAAGTCTACCACTATTACTAACAGTAGTACAATAAACATTACCGACTCAATCACTGCTACTATTACTACTACTGTTAACACTACTCCTACTATCATTACCGCTACTACTACTATTCTAGTACTATTGCTACTGATGCTACTACTATTACTGCCACTTCTACTACTTATTAACATACTACTATTAGCCTATCTCTACTTTGAAAAACATTTCAGTCATTTATGAGTTTGACATTTCCACTCTTTCTGGAAATGTTAATCACACTGTAAATAATTATCTAGGAGACACGTAAATTAGTACCATGACATGGGTCGTCATGATACTTGATGTCTAGTTAATACATTATAGAAACAATATAGACAAGGAACCAATATCTTACTCTATGCGCAAGAACAAAACTTTATACCTTTCTGATGTTTCTCTAATTTACTTTTCAAAACTTCTTCCTTAAATGTGAGAAAAAATTGGTTTAACGAAAATCGGGAATTGTAGTCTGAGATATAGTAATCAATTAACATAAATATGAATTAAAAATAAGGTGTAGGTCGGGCAAGCACGCACCTGCAGATCTGGATGCTGGATAAGCGCCTGTGGACCAGAGCTTCCCAGCCTGCTCCAGATTTATGTTTAAACACAGGTGTTCCCGGCAATGCTGTTAATATCACAGCTACTGTCATAAATTCGCCTGCTCAGTAGTGAGTGCCCAGTGGGAAAACACGGGACACACAGAATTGTAATAACCCCGCCTCAAATAATTTTGTGCTCTCACTAACAATTCTTGGGCACAGACATTATTAAACTATACAATAAATGACCTTTACGTTTTTATTATAATCTGTGTTACATTTATTTCGTATTATGATTTCTGCGATATGTTTTTAATAAAATACATTTATTACATTCAAAATGTGCTTTTTAAATAGTTATAACTTCGTTTTACTTAATGAACGCAGGAAATATAGGCCCTAACTAAATTGTTACGCATGTCCAGATTCAATTGAATCAATTAACTAGGCCTTTTGATGTTTAACATTAGAGAATCACATTTAAAATTCTGTATTAAACACAAATGTGTAGCCTACAACTTTGAACAATTTTTTATTTCTTTCTGTTGGCATAACTCGGACCTCGCAGAGTGAGGGTGATTGTGGAGTATTCGTGGAATTATGAGGAGTATAGTGAGGGTCACATAAGAACAGTTCCTAAACAGCAAATATTGCCGTCTTGTCAGTGTTGCCAACTGTTACCAGATATCACATGATCCTACGTACTAAATGACTTATTTACTTACCAAACTGTATGTTGGAAGGTTATTCTAAATAATTCAATAATTTGTAACATATTTTCTTAGACAAACTATACGGAAAAGGGATCAACATGTCAAGTATTTTGTCTGGCAATACGAAATTCATTGGTTTGACACTAGAGTGATCTGGGGTTTGACTAAACATTTAACTCACAAGACATAACCTAAATATGTATTTTGTTTGACCACATGAAATTATTAGTATTAACTCAGAAAACTTATCTGACTATAGTCTTGAATTATAACCACAACGCAACACATAAAAATAACTATTATGTATTAATATTAATACTGATATTAATTAATTATTAATATGTTCAAATTTCACTACCTTCCAGTAACCGGCTCAGAAATCCATCACAATTTTAACCCCTTACCCCATTCTGGGACAGATATGGCATATACCGGTTTTATATTCATATAAGTTATAATATAAGCATATAATATTTCAAACTGCATACTGGGACAGATATGACACACGTCAAGAATTGGATTTGACCAGGTGTGACATCAATTGAGAAAGAAAGAACTATTTAAGTTATTTTAATATTAAACCGGTGTGTGCAAGACTGTCCCATGTGGTAAGGGGTTAATTTCATGGAACTCCAGTACCGACAAATATTGTCGATATTTGTCTCAGCTGCCAACATACCAGTTACAAAATCACTACCATTTGTATTATTTGTCAGTATCGAAATTCGAAACGAAGTTGGTAAAAGAAAATTCAACCTGCAAACTAGAAAATCACCACAATCCACGAGCACTAGGATTTGTCCACTACAGATTCCTTCGTGCTCTAGACGGGGTTCGCCACCCCCCCCCCACCCCAGTCACCACGATGGAAGGAAGAAAGTCTAACCACTCGGCAACGGGTGAGAACCAGAGGACCACATTTAAAACCAGTAAGCTATAGCTTAGAACCTCTGGGATTTTTGGTACTCAGGAAGGATGTCACAGGGGTTTTCTACGATTGTTTCAATTTTACATGTCATTCTCATTTCATATTTTCTCCAATATTGTAGTCTCACCATCAAGTAAGCTTTCTTGGTAGCTCAGTTGGCTTACGACGACCGCGAACCCTGGTTCAAATCTTAGAGATTTGTATTGGACAAATCTAAGGTTGTAAGGTTTTTCTCCCATTTTCCGTCTTCATTCCTGTAACTCCTCACAATTCCCTTTTCATTATAATTTCTATTTCGAAAAATAGTCTGTATTTAGAAAAATAGGCCTTCTCCTGTGTTTACATGACTTCAGAGCTGCCGTCCTCCGCTATGTTCCTCGCGGTTTGTCCAGATTGACAGATGGTAGCAGTGCTGGTGAGTTCTGCACGACTCATAATTTTATATAACAGATACCGAAACTCCCGCAGATTCCGATTTGCCTAAGACCATAGGTACATAATATAGGGAAAGGTCTCCCAGTACCGGACACTTAAGCCGTTTCAACAATTGTGGAAAATTTAAGTAACTAATTACAGTAATAGTACTGCAAATATGATCAATTGACTTTTATTCTGATAATCTCCATGAATTTAATGACCTACAAAAAAGATAAAAAGGTAAAGGTATCCCTGTCACACGCCATGAAGGTACTTGGGGGGCATGAAGGTAGGGCCCCTTGCTTTCCGTGACCTCGGCACTAGAATGAGGTGGTGTGGTCGGCACCACGCTCTCACCGCCTTTTAACCCTGGGAAAGACCCGGTACTCAATTTTATAGGAGGCTGAGTGGACCTCGGGGCCGTTCTGGAAGTTTGGCAAGGAGAAAAATCCTGTCACCACTTCGGATCGAACCCCGGACCTTCCAGTCCGTAGCCAGCTGCTCTACCACCTGAGCTACCCTTTAATGACCTACAGTTAAGAAAAATTACATAAATAATTAAAGTTAAAAAACCTTGATATTACAGTACAGCAAAAAATGGATTCCAGTATCGGAAATACAGTGAACACCATTTATAGGTCTACATTTTTAACTCAATGTCGGGTACTTTACTTTCGTCATTCACGCAAGCGCCCCCTCTATGAATGACGCGCCTAAGCTGTAGTTCTTTTGCCACCGTAGGCGTTGCCCTAGTTGCACTACATAGCACCGTATGATGATGATCAGGGAAAGGATTTATATGTAAATACATATTTACTTATAAAGCTAATATAATTTATATTTTGCATTATCTTTATGTTTCACAATGTGTAGGGTTGAAAAATCCTACTTTTATTTTCCATATTTTTCCATATTTCAGAGTTTAGTACATATTTTCGTTAATTTCCATATATTTTCCATATTTCATATAAAACAGTCCATATTATATTAGGTTTAACAATAAAACAAAACAAAATTCCATTAACTTTTAAAAATACATTTCAACAATAGAGATTTAAACACATGTTCAGTAATCCCTTTAACATCAGAGTTATTTGAAAATTAGCAGTCCTATCAACAATGGGAAAGTAAGTTACAAAACTGTATTAATTTAATTTAAAATTTTTAACAGACTTCAGTTGTGCAGCTCAACAGTTAAATGCCAGTCAGAGTACACATAGGTTCAGTTTTGTAAATCATACTATAAAGACGGTAAATATGCCAAAAGTACGTCATTCAGTCAATTTAAAATCAAAACTAACAAGTTACATTTCAGAATTTAAAGAAGATGGTTTATCAACTGACAATAAAATATTATTTTGTAATTTGTGTCAGTGTGCAGTATCATCTACACAAAAGTTCCTGGTGCAACAACACATTACAACTAGTAAACATCAGGCCAACAAACAACTAAATTCCAAGCAGAGACAATTGTTTTTAACACAACCAACAACATCGAATGTAAGATCTGAGTTTAACATCGACCTGTGCCGTTCTCTCATCTCTGCTGATATTCCTCTCTACAAACTAAAGAATAAGGTCTTCAGGGAATTCCTTGAAAAATATACTCAACATACAATCCCGGATGAGTCAACACTTAGGAAGACGTATGCTCCATCCATCTACGATGAGACAATACAGAAGATAAGAGATGAAATTAAAGATAGTTCAATTTGGGTTTCCATTGATGAGACTCCCGACAAAGAAGGTAGACTTGTTGGTAATGTAGTTATCGGTTTGTTAAGTGAACAATATTCTGAACGAATTCTTTTACATTGTGATGTTCTAGAAAAGTGCAATAACAAAACTATAGTTAAACTGTTCAACGAAGCTATGGGTATCCTGTGGCCAAAGGGTATTATGTACGATAATGTGTTATTCTTTATTAGCGATGCTGCCCCTTATATGGTCAAAGCTGGACAAGCATTATCTGTTGTATATCCTAAATTGACTCATTTTACTTGTGTGGCGCATGCATTTCATCGTGTGGCAGAAGTGGTCAGAGACAATTTCCCTAAAGTAGATTTGTTGATTTCATCAGTGAAAAAAGTATTTCTCAAAGCTCCCAGTAGAGTTAACGTGTTGAAAGAAATGTACCCTGAAATTCCATTGCCACCAAAGCCAATTTTAACTAGATGGGGTACATGGCTAGAAGCAGTTGAATATTATGCCGAACATATAGACTCTATTAACAATGTTCTCCTTGCATTGGACTCTGAAGATGCAGTCTCAATTGATACTGCGAAAACAGTTACCTGTGACATAAGTGTGAAGAATGACTTAGCTCACATTCAGCATACATTTTCATGCATCATAAAAACGCTCAAAAGTCTCCAAAATAGGCACCTTTCACTATCTGAAAGTTTTGAAATTATAAATAGTACTGTGGAACAACTGAATCGTGGTAGAGGTAAAGTTGCAGATGCAGTAAGAGCTAAGGTGGACACTGTACTTTCAAAAAACCCTGGATATGAAGAACTACAAAAGGTTGTTGCTGTGATGAGTGGTGAATCAACAGTGAAGATTAACTTGGACTTATCCCCAGCAGACATTGTGAAATTGAATTATGTACCAGTTACTTCTTGTGACGTCGAACGCTCTTTTAGTCAGTATAAATCTATCCTCAGAGACAATAGAAGAAGATTCACTTTTCAGCACTTGAAAGAAATGTTTGTAACCTATTGTTATGGTAACAGACAATAAAAATTGTGTTTTGTTGAAACTACATTGGAAGATAAGGTACGTCCATTATATTTTTTGTTTAGTTTGATTAAAATGTACCAATATTTAACGTACATAGTCATTTTTTTATAATTTTAAGTCCATATTTAATTCCATATTTTGGTAAAAATCCATATTTAATTCCATATTTTGGTAAAAATAACTACATATATATTTACATATTTCATATATTTTTAGTCCATATAAATCCGTTCCCTGATGATGATAATGATTACTGAGGCAAAGGTGGAATGTCGGTAGGAGAAACGGGAGTCCTCCGCGAAAGCTAAAACCAAGCGCTGTCATAACAAAATATAGAGGGAGAGAGAGAGATGAAGAGGGAGAAAGAATTACAAACTGTTTCTCTACATAGCTTGAGTATATATCAAGGGAGGTAGAAATAGAAACCATTTTATTATATAATTGTGTAGTAAAATAAAATAAATGTCGCTCCACACATGGTTAAGCCCACCTATTAAGACTGGCGAAACTTTTTAACATCTTGTTATAGAAGGCGGAAGTAGTCTTAGATGGAAGACATTGATTGTAGTAACGAGTTTAATTTAGTTTCAAGTGGCGTCAAGCACGGACTTAAAAGCAAAAGATAATGAAATTTGTGGAGTTTATAAATTAAGAGAAATTCTGAGGAATGGTTACAGGTGAGAAATGTATGAAAACAGAGCAGCAGTTGAACTAGTGTATGTTGAGTACTAAATATTTTAATAGTCTTTCAGTTATCGATCTTGTATTTCTTCGGCAATGAATAGTTTCTCTAGTTAAAAACTTCTGGGAATAAAACAATAAATAAAATGAATACCACGTAGAACTTTCTGTAGTTGATCACAGAGGAAAAATGCAATTTCAGAAGAAGAAACTTTTTCCGAAACACTGTTATAGTGACATCATTTTCAAGATCGACCTTGCTTTCTTTAGCAATTTGAAAATATGGTGTCCTTAATCTTGTTCATTCTTCAAGCACAATAGTAGAAATTTATGCGAGTCTCTTTTAGTTTGTGAAAAGTTTCGATGGAGGTTTGAAATAAGTTCTGTATTGTTATACTTTCTCTCCTATAGAATATAGTTGCTCGTATATTTAGGAAACAAGACGCAGGTGTTTTAGCGAAAATGGAGGGGAACTAGAAAGCCTGTTGGGTTGGAGTAGCATGAAATAAACTCCGTAACATAGCTGCTTGATTTGTCCCCAGTTTGTTACTTCGTGTCCGCGAGGAGAACGTCTTTCCGTTTTCTCCCTATGGGAAGAGATGCAGCTTTGTCTTGTAGTGCGGTTTTACCCGGGGAGAGTGAAATTATTTTACCCGGCGGGCCCATCGTTCATCGCCCGGGATCCCACGCGCCAACCTCCCGCAAACCACCGCCTTGCTCTTCAGAGCTAAGGAAAACCTCTCGCCCTTTCTGAACCGCCATGTCCGAGGTCATTACGGAAATATTAGCAGAGGGAATTTACCGGTCACAACATTACACTTATCGGAAAACAACCGATTTGCGTAATTATATAAATATGTTCATAATTATGACGTTGACATTAATATGGGCCAGTAATAATAATAATAATAATAATAATAATAATAATAATAATAATAATAATATAATAATAATAAACTCATATAATGTGATAGGATTTATAATAATCTTTTCGTATTTATAATGATTATTTATTTATTTAATTGTTTTCTAAGTAATACATATCCAATAACAGGTTCTTAACACAAGGATGACTATAGACTAATAATACAAAATGGGGCTTAATAATGACGATGATGACGATAATGATAATAATAATAAATAATAATAATAATAATAATAATAACAATAGTCTAATATTAATATTAATAGTACATACATACATACATACATACATACTAATATTTAACACTTATGTAAGTTCTAAATTTATAACATAAATCGATCATATTTATTTCTGTGCAAGTTGACAGTTTTAATGCATCTGGAGACCAAGAAAGAAGTTTATAATTATTTCTTCTTTTTAACTTCTTGAGTTTACTTTATGTACCTTTTTCGGTTTCATTGATCGATCCTTCCTTTCTGTGGGCTGCCTGTGTCTATTTTCTTTCGGTTCGTAATTATTTGTTTCGGCAATCTAGTATCTTGCATGTATATATATATATATATATATATATATATATATATATATATATATATATATATATATATACATATATATATATATATGGCATTTCCAATTATTTTTGTATGCCTTTATTTTGCGAGTAACAGAAGAAATGTAATTTAAATCTAATGTCTTAGATTCTTATATGGTTCTCTAAAGTGGAGTTCTAAACATATTTTAGAAATCTCATTTCGGATGACTGAATTTTGTTCAAATCATTTGTATAAGTACTCAAGTTTCAGATCCAAATAAAACTCCTGAACTGGTTGTTACTTCATGAAACTTCATTTGTGTCTTTTTTAATGATAAATAAAATGAATAAAACTTAGTGGGCATCCATTCTAAATTAAAAAAGAAATAGTTTCTGGACATCATGCCACTATTTGGAGATTTATAGAAAACCTAACATAAGATCAGAATGAGACGGAGATTATTATGAACCAATTTCGCTGTGGTCACATGAACGTAAGACCCCCCACCCTAAACAAGAAGTATATTACAAATAAATTGAGAATTGAAGGGACTGTGCACAGGTACAATCAATATCAGGACAATAATAATGTGAAACAATATCTGCGAGCAATTTCATATCATATGAAGCTGCATACTGGCCCCAGTAGAGAAGAAAATTAGGAAATAAAATTTGTTCCAGAATATTGTAAATTCAGCTTACATTTCATTGTCAATTTATTAATTTATATTTAATAAAAATTGTTCTGTACATTTTTGATAATGACCATTTAATGACTGTGGCCATTTTTATACTAGACATTTAAAGACAATGAACATTTAATAACTTGATGGTAATTTAATATATTACTATGGACATATTTATACTGGACATTTGACAACTGGGTACATTTTTGATAATAGACTTTAATGATGACGGACATTTTTGCAGTGAACATTTCGCAGTGGACCAATTAACTGATAATAATAGAGTCCTCACAAAGGACTAAGGCTCTAAATGGTCCCGTTAGTTTTAAATTATTAGTAGCGAAAAAGAAATTATAGAGTTGAGAGGACATACTTAGTATGAAGTGAAGTAAAGTTTTCTTCAGGCACATTTTTCTTGTCCTCCTCCTCCTCCTCCTCCTCGTCATCATCATCATCTACATTATATTCCTTTCAAGGTTCAGAATTTTGACTATCGAGTCTGTTCCTTCACATTTTCTTGCCATCTCAGATCGTCCTCTGCGTCGACGGCCTGAGGAATGATAATTTAATTCTTGTTTTGGGATCCGGTTCTCTTACATTCTCTCTATGTGGTTTATCTAGTAATTATAGAAATATCTCTTAACCATAAAATTTTGATTTGATGGAAACAAAATTTTACAGATAAAATTTATTTTCAGAGATACTTGATATGTTTCTTGCTGTTGTTATTTTTAAACATCTGGAGATTACATTAATTTTGCAATGCATTTCATGTAAATATTTAAACTCTAATTGGCTCCTTTAAGTTGTTTTCGATTGAAGTCGTAACTATGTGAGGAATAATTAATTTATCTCTAAAAAATTATTTTGGAAATATACTGTCTAACTTATGCTACTTCATTTACAGCTTTATCTTATTTATAAGAAACAAAACTTGAAGAAAAATTAAATCATAAGTAGATTTCAATAAATTACATATTATATTTATTTTTTAAATTAAACAAGCATTTACTTAGAAAATTACTATTTCTCATAGGTTATGCACAATTTCCGGTGAAATTGTATCGAAGAGAGCCAGTAAGTTATTACGAAATTCGACAAGTAATTTAAAGAAATTTGATTTGCATTCAGACTGGCAGATAGACAACATACCAAAAAGTCTTCTTCGTTGTAAGGGATGTCGAAAATATCGAAAAGTTTATTTCCGTAAAAATTCCGAAAATAATTTTTGCAATATCACAAAACTTTTTCTCCGTACTTCCTATGATGATGAAGTAAAAATTAACAAAAAAAATATATAATATGAGAAAATCGAACTGAAGTGACTCGAAATTTATTATCAATAGGCCTAGTTGATGCTTATCAACAGTTGATGTAATGGCTGACAAAAATATCGATCTTGGTCTCAATTAAAACAATATTAGAATTAATTATTACTCTACCAGTATTCTGATTAATGTCATGAAATGAATGTACCTCTATTAATAGCTCCAATAACTAGGAACATGACAGCTGGAAATCATGCTGAATACAATAATATATTGAATCATTGTAAACTTACCATCAGAAAATTTATTTTTCTCCAGTAAAACTGGACGAATATTGAAGTTACAATTTGGGTAAAATAATTTCTTAAAATTATAATATTTTGAAAATAAAATAATTCCCACAGGGCTATGAGACAAATGACATAAAAGTATGATTTTGAAACTCATTATTTATTGTAGACTTGGAAGTGTCATTTGAAGGAGTTCATAGGCTACAATTGAAATACACTATAATGAATTTTCTGAGAAACATCCCAATATTTTCATGATGATATAAGTTTCACCAGATTTTTAAATTATAAGTAATATAATGAATGGAATTCAGGCGTGATGAAGTTGTAGAAGTTACTTAATGCGTATATACGTCTGCGAGTATGGACCCAGTCTTAGTTCAGTAAGTATGTTAACTGATGACTTCTTACGTAAATTGACCTGGACTCGAATCCATTCCGGGAATACCTTGTGAGACTTCTGATGGACAAAGCAGCTGCGGGGCAGAATTTCTCGGAGTACTTCTGGTTCCTAGTCTTCTCATTCCACCGCTGCATTGTCACGTTAAATAAAGAATTATTATAGGCCTACTACTATTGCATAGGCCTATTTGTAGCATTAGGATAAAGCTTTTAAGTAAATTTCAGAAACAACTTGTGGTGGATTTTGCGGATTTGTTTTAAGATAAATGCTCTACGCTACGAAGCCAAAGATCGCAGTTTCGAATCCCGATGAGGCCGTGAATTTTTAAATTATTGATCTTATTTCCGCCTGGCTGCACTACGACCCAGAGATTCGGTATCTATGATAAATAATTAACACGAAATTTTCTTTGGGGATAAAAGTCGCAAGCAGATACGACTGACACCTCTACTGCTATTAATGCCTATTAATGCCGATTGTCTATGCCTTAATCTCCTGCTGTCCTGTGGATTTTTCCATAGTGTGTAATAGGGATAACTTTACTATTTTATTTTAAGATAAATAGTTAATTATACAATTTAAAGATACAGAATTTTAATAAAAATAATGGAATATATTTCAACCCTTAGGGCTATGAAACTAGAGCTAAAATAATGGGAAAAGTTTTGCATTTATGAAACCCTCTATTTGTGGTAAAATAACACATTATTTTTCAGTTTAGGCTACTTTAAAGCAAATGTGATAATTCTAACGTCATACTTTTGCTGAAATTAGTGAATCTATAAATCCCAAAAGCGAGCCTAATTTGCATAATATTGTTACTGTTACTAGGCATATTAAAGGCTTAAACTTCAGGCAATTATAAATAATAAAATTAAGTAACTGAATCATTTTGTAGATAAATGTGCCAGTTAAAACTCAAGATTTGTAATAAATTAACAAATAAGAAAATAGGTAAGATAATTAAATTGCCATATATGCCTAGGTCTACGAAGTCAAGAAGTTTAGATTTAAATTTTGGATAAAGAAACGGATAATGAAGTAAACAGTGTAACTAAATAGGTACTCGTCAGGTCATCATCATCATCATCATCATCGTCATCATCATCATCATCATCATCATCATCATCATCATCGATTGGTTTCTTCTGAACAGTTCCGACTCTAGTTTACTAATAATTTATTGGTCTGTCCAAATCTCTCCTTCCAGCTGATGTATAGTGAAGAATTGTCCTTGACAATCTGCTGTTGTTCATCCGTAGTAGGCCTACATGCTGTGTCTAATGTGTCCTTTATTGTTCGATTTTTGTTTTAGTTCGTCAAGTTTCAAATGAATGAAGAGTTACGTTCGAAATGTAATTCGTAATTCCCCCAAAAATGATTCCAAAGGAAAGAGGATCATTTTTAGAGCTACAATTTGTATCTTCTTTTTCTTGAAGATCTATAGCGTTGTCTATATATTTTGACCTCACTTTGGAACTACATAATATTCTCTTACATGGCGAGCATTCCTGACTCTCTAGTAAGTAGGCGCTACTATGTAGGGCCACCATGGAGAAGTCAGAGGACAAGTACAATACAAAGAACAAATACACATTCTTCCCGTAGAATGGAAATAAATCTTCGCACTTACTGGGAATCGGAATCGAACCACGGATCGTTTAGTTGGGAACAGCAGGCGGTATCACAATAATAATTACATATTCTCTTTTAAAACGTGTATGTTTAGCCGTAAATTAAGTCTAGGCCTAAGTTTCTCAATATAAGTGAAAGTCAACATCAATGTAACATATCCTATGGATCGAATGCTGAGATTTAGAGAAAAATGGAAAATACGAAAAGTTAGAGTATGCTAGATTTGCAGTGAAAGACAAAATTATGAATGGATAAATGAATGAAAAACTGAAAGTAGGCCTACGAAATTATTTGAATTTCGGATTCATAGGATATTAAGAAGAATTTGCTACAGTTCATATGCTAGCATGCATGCGAACTTAGTTCCTCCCTAGTTGAACTGAAAAAGCCAGCAAAAGATTTTAAGCAATTTAAGCAAGACATTCAATACCGATCATAATTTCTCCAAGTTATGGCATTTTTAAAATGTAGGCCTATTTACTGCAAAGTCTACCTCTGTCTGTCAATTTTTTTAAAAGTTGACTGAACCAATTTTGAATAAACTCAGTGACTTAGGCCTACTCTGTATAAAATTAATCTATTTTACTTTGGAATTTTTCATAATGCGAAACATAGTCTATATGGTGAAAAGAGTCGTATGTTCGTCATATGGTGCATAGTATAATTATGGTCGCTATGAAGAATTTGATAAATTTTCAAGTATTAATATGAGATAAGAAATAAGCGACTTGTAAAAATGGTTTCATGATGCTTTTTATTTTCTGTAATGGGAAAAGAAAAGTTATAATTAGTGAATTCTCAGAACTAAACAAGCAAATATGTATTATGTGATTCAAACATCCAAATTAATTAAATCATTCAGCACATTAATACCAATCACTACTGTAATCCTATAACTCTGTTTCTGAGATGTTTATAGACATACACGTCCATATACACCGTGTTCCTGAAACGCCGTCCATTTGTTCAAGTTATACTGTAGTACACACGCATGGCTCACCTGTCATGTTGGATGCATTTTGAAGGTTTATTAATGGTTACAAAAGTTACACTGTATTCTACATCAATTGAGATTTATTATAATTTCAAATATTAAAAGTCATTTAACCGAAATATTTACCCATCCCTTATAGCGTAATTTGGTTTGTCAATTTGAATAATTTGGACAAAATTTCATTGATTGAAGGACATTACATAACTTTTGTTGACATTATCTTCACTACACTTCAATTTGATATTGTATTACGGATGATTACATTATCCTAAATAAGTTATATTTTATTCGCGATAATTAAATAGTAGATTACGTAACTTTTGTTAATTTAATTACCAATTAACTGAGAATATAGACCTAATTTTGACATTGTCTTACTATGTTTCAATAAAGCAATGCCATTAAATTTATGGTGTCTTTACAATTAGCACTAGCAATAATAGTAGTGGCATGTCTATTAGTAGTTGTAGTGGTAGGCCTAGTAGTAATAAGAGTGTGAGTTGCGGATAGTTAGAGCTGCTAGTAGAGCAACTGGCTGCAAACTAGAAGGTTGGGTTTCAATTCCTCGTGGCGGCTGTATTTTCCTCATTCCAAACTTCTAAATAGAACTGGTCCTGGGGGCCACTCAACTTTCTGTCAATTTCTCGGGGGTAAAATGTGATTGGAGCGTGTTACCGAAGTCATGAAAATATAAAGCTTTTTCCGTCATGTCTTCCTGCGCCTTCGTGATCGCGTGTAAATAGGTCACTTTTTTATATTAAGAGTAGGACTGCAAGCGAAATTTAGTTTACTTGTCACCATATTGTGTTGTATTAGTTTATTAACATTTTATGATTTATATTCTCCGTTATCGGACAAGAAAATTGTTAGTTGGTTCAATAAAGATAATGGTAATCCTTCTGAAGCCGTTCATCTCGTCGTGAACTTCACAAAGATATCTATATTATAATAGTAGTAACACAGTCTAGTATATACAGTCACGAAGCTTGAGTTGTGAAGGTACTAGGAACAATAGACTGTGCCGGTACTATTTCGCATTGTCTGTAATGAGGCGATATTAGCGTTCCTAGTGGTTAGCAACTATCTATGGATGCATATTTACTACGTATTGAGCTTCGTGACTGTATATACTAGACTGTGGTAGTAGCCTATAGATTGAGATATAGGCCTACGTCTACTAGTGAATCAATTTTATGTCTTGGAAAATCAATACAATCATTATGGCGAAACTTAATTCTGCATGAGCTGTCCAAACTGATGAACACAAGCTCTCTAAAAACCATCTTCCTTCCATTCTCTCGACCACAGAAAAAAATAATAATAAAAAGGCACTTACAGGGTGCTCACTGTCCACAACCCCTTGACTTCAGTCCAATGCAATGTCCAACGGGGGGTAAGCCGCGGGTGGTTCTTTCCTGAAGTCAAAGGGGTGGACGGGGGTGTAAAATGAACGGCGGGTGGCACCCCTAAGGCAAAGAGTAGCCGTAGGGGTTAGTGTTAGGAGGGTAAAGTGGGGAGTGAGGGTGTTCCTACAAGCTGCGGGGATGCGCACGTGTGAGTGACAGACCAACCTACCCTCTTGCAACCCTCTCTCCCCGACTAACGCTGGAGGCGACCTAGGGGTTGATATATGGAGCTTTTCTTAGTATTCAGCCATTGGTCAGTCGGACGAGATGGAAACTCGGGTCAGATTCTGATTTGCTCCAGTGATCCAGGGAAGGGCTAACTGCTCAGGGTGTGAATTGGACCTCATATGGACGCGGTCTACACTGTTGAGTATTGAACATCGAGGTATTGACGCGTACAGTCTGGAGAGGAGGCAACATCTTGAGACTTGTTCTCCACACCGAAAGTTGACACAAGTTGATGATAGCAGCAACATGAGTAATGTATTCAATTATTAAATCAACATTAATCCTGAATAGTGAAGATATTATAATTCCTCATTTTAATGAGATTTTCAACTAAAACAGAAGCTGGGAAGGTGGATGAAACAGGAAACGTACATCACGAATGATTTTCTGATAATAAGATAACTAATGATGAAAAATTGACATGCTGTATTAAAAAATATACACTGGCATGTCCAGGAGTAGAGACAGAAATACAAAATTGAAATGTTGCGAGATAAAAATATGCAATAAATTATTTTCAGCACCACATTAGTCTGACAACATCTATGATAAGCTTTTCTCGAATGTAAGTTTTAAAAATTAATTTTGAAACAACCTGACGTGTTACATTTTGTTATAGGAAGTGGATTCATTTGGATTGTTTTAATTTTTACGTGAAGTATAACAGCATAGTGTTAAACTTTACGAAATACTTAATCTAACATTCAAAGCAACATTTTTGTAAGTGAGTGATAATAAAATATTGCTTTAAGTACTGACTCCAATAGGAAACAAAAAATTCTTACCAAGATTACAATAAACACACGCTATGTAAAACAATCAAACGATGTGAATTCTAAACTGACAGAAACTTAATTTAGTATGCTTTATATTGTGATATAAATGTAACTTTTATCTTTTATGCACATCAAGGTATGAACATTTTCTTAAACAATAGCTTCAGAACATTAGTTTAGATTATGTAATTCATGCAAGACAGAGACAAATTTAATTTGACTATAGAAATAAGTCAACAGATACTATGTAGCTAACATTTGGTGGAATTGTATGTTATATTTTGAATAATTTTGCACTGAAGCACGTGACAATTCAATAAGTTATAAAAATTCAAGAACGGAGACACATCCTAGTAGGCTCAAGAGATGATGTAGGCCTAAGCTTACATCCTAACACTTTAAAAATCGATGTTAATTGCTTATAACCTTACCGTACATATAATAATTGAAATCTTGTTAATATAAATTATGTGATGTCAAATACAAATATTTTCAGAACACAGGCTACATAATATATAACATTACAAATGAAAAGTACAGGGAAAATCTTTTAAATCACGTTTTACAGTTTTTTTAGGATAGTAAGTTAAAAGTGTCCTATAAAGACTCATTATATTCTACCGTCTTTGATAACTTATATCATTTTTCAAAGTTCTTTGGACTAATGAGCTTTTTAATCTGTACAGTTTAACTACACAAATCTACACTACATCTATGACATCTAAAACAGAAAATCGATAATTTTGTACTTATCAAGTTTTTCCCCTGTGCTCTTCAGATATTTACTTTATATTAAAATTAATCTGATTATCAGCATAATTTAAGAGGATACATTATGTTACTACATAAATTCTCATATCGTAGCGAAACAGTAAAATGTTACGCCAAATTTTACTTGTGAAAACGTTTGTTGTCACCCCTATATCCTACGAATAACGGAAGCTGGAGTTAGTGTGTACGTAGGAGTGCTCAGTTTTATCAGTGTCTACCGTCTCACGTGTAATACCACGCCGTCTTGTGCAGATAAGCTGCTAATGTTGTTTTAAGGTATCCCGTCACACGCATGGCTAACAGTAACTTACAATAATGACCACCCCGTGACGCAAAACTTAGAGAGAAACAACAGAACATGGATCTCTACCGGGGTTTAATATTGAACACGTTGTTGTTGTCTAACATCACGTCATTATGTTCCTTAAAACTTCCAGCTTTATCCTAATTTCATTTTGACTTTAATTATATAATTTAGTAACTTAACAATTGCTCTCCTTAGGACAATTGCTAGAGAGTCAAATATTTTCATA
This sequence comes from Periplaneta americana, assembly GCF_040183065.1. Lineage (NCBI taxonomy): Eukaryota > Metazoa > Arthropoda > Insecta > Blattodea > Blattidae > Periplaneta > Periplaneta americana. The sequence continues at coordinate 93,543,316 of NC_091120.1, read as the reverse complement.
TTAATTTAGTTTGCATTCCGTGCGCTTATCACATATAATGAGCATCAAATAATATAATTGATGGACTAAGCGTTCTATGGCAACATTCTATAATTCGGAGGGGTTTCTTTCAATATGTACTATTTCAATATAAAGAAATGTCGGATTTGTTACATTTCATATAGGCTAAAAAAACTAAAAACCACATTCGTATCGGAGTCTTACAGTTAATGTTGTTAGCGTAGGAGTACAGCCTACACGTGAGGTAAATGTATACGTAGGCTAAGTTATATGTATTCATATGTGGAGTATATATTTTTTAATGTAGCATAGGACACAACAGAGTTAGAGAGTTGCTTAATTAGCGGGTATTGTACTACAACGTAGAGAATGAACTGTCTTAAATTTGATGAAAATTTTGTTACGTAAAGTACAAAAATATATTACATTAATAAAGTAACAAGCTCGTTCTAAAATAACATTATTTAAAATATGATAAATTTAAGTATAGAAGCTATTATTATATTAAACATTTCGTTCAATTGCAATAATTTAATTATCACTATCTGATATCAAGATATGTAGTCTACTGAATTGAAGAAAACGAAATTAAATTCTGGTTTGTAATTTATAGACAAAGTATAAAAGGAAATCACTGTAACGACATTTTAAATTACTGACTGGGGTAGTAATAGTAAGATATTCCTATTCGATTTAAAATGTAATTAACATTGAAATTTAGCAGCAATGTTTATTGCAGTCTCTTTTCAGGATCTGACTACAATGTATCTTGAAAAATGTCATACGTGTTTTGCATATTTTACTTTAGTGTAACGTACAATGTTCAAATAAATCGACACTGGCTCCACCTAAGGATGTTTCACCTGTACAAAACATTTACCTTCTATAAAATTACCGACTGTGTCGCATGACACCATCCTTTTCTTATTTGAAAATACGCCTGCCACTTAATCTGTCCACAACTTGCTCTCCATACACAAAACGTTAGGCTGTTGTACCTTAAATCCAGTAAAATAAGGTTGAAGTTCGCAGTAAGCTACTTTGTTTCCAAATACTACTGCAGCACTTTTAAAATTAATCACTTCATATATTAATGTACTTTTTTTGCACACTTGGTTACGAACACCAGATCTACTTACTGTAAATTGTGATACTTCAGATTAGGACATAGTATTATTCACTGTTACACCACTGAGAAAATAAATGTATTTGAAAAATTCGTAGATTGTAATATTTTATAGAATTATTTGAACTATTTCACTTACATTGAAAACAATTAACATCATTGAACATTTTATAAAAAAATGTATATGATAATTTTAACCATTTATTTCCGATGTAATGAACAACTCAACGATTATAAATGAGCATTATGTATGGAAATTGGAGAACTGAGTTTGAGGAATCGAGATGTATTCCCGAAGTTTCATGGTCCAGGGAAGATGGCTGAAACTATAACCTCCATACCAGGAATTGAAATAATGTGGTTTCATCGTAAAATCAGCTTCGAAGTAAAACAGCGGTTTCATTACTTGATTTTCACTTCTCGTGGTCAGACACTAAAAACAGAAGATGTTACAATCCTCGAGGCACACGGAAACAGAAACGAAACGAAGTTCGTGCAATTCTGCGACATCATCCGGGGAATGTTGGACTTCTCTTGCTGCAGCAGCTTGATGGAAACTGAAGGCACATGACAAAACTCTGTCGACACTGCAACAATGCATGCCACTTATTGTTTCTCGTTGCTTCGCCAGAGGAGTCCCCGAGGAACGCCGTCTGGATTTTGCACGTCATGTCATGCTCCCACATGGCGTGAAGACAATCACTTGCAGAGGAAGCATGCAGTCGCAGTCGCCACCGAACAGTAAGAGTGATTCTCACTTACGAGGAAAAATGAAGGCGTGAGGAGTGGAACGTATTTGAGAGGAGGCTTGCTTTGCTCTTTACTTGGCGTTCCTTAAAGAGACGGGAATCGAGCTTCAGGGAGTTAAAAGGGGGGAAAAACTTAAGGGTAGGAAGGGGTTTTCCTAGAAGGAAAAGGGGGTTAGAAAGAGTGAGATATAGAGAGTATAAGAAAGAAAAAAAGGAGAGCAGACGAGCTCAATTTTAAAGTTTCTTCCACCCTCCCCCTCCTTACTACTTCTCTTACACCCCAATTTCTCTCTCACACCCCTTTTTCCTCACCCCTTCCCTTCATCGTCCCAGTTTCTTCTTCATCATCCTTCAACTCTTTCCATTACTACTCTCGAAAAACTAACAAGAGAATGTCGTACAAATGGATGAGGAAACACTTCTTCTTTTTCTCTTATTTTTGCGCATGCTGTTACTAATGTACAGTCCCTTTCTAACATTGCAACTGAAACCACGATACACCCTGACAACACTCGTCAGTCTGTCTTCCAAATGAAAGCAGTTGCACCATTATTTTCTACAGAAGTCACCTGACAATGCTTTCTCTTTTATATAACCCCCTCTTTCACATTCTTTTCATAATAAGATTCTCCCCTCCTATTTCTTTTCACCGCCATCACCGCCCCTCATCTCCTCCCTAGAGTTCCTCCCCTCTTTGTCTCGTTATAGGCCGAGTTTTAATGATCTTTACTTACTCTCTCTGTCTTATGAAAGTGTTACACTGATAGGAAGTTTATAAATTTAAACAGCTGCAACGTAAATTTATGAACTTGAAAGTTTTTAAAAGCGTTTCAATTTTTTAGTAAATTTCATAAAATCACTTATCATAAAAGGAGTCCAAAAGCTACAGTATTAATCGTTTAAAATGGATAACCCAGTTAAATAAAATTTGTTACAACAGTTTGAAAATTTTTGATTTTATAGATGCTTTTATTGCTTTAAAATTACATAGATATTTTCCTGAAATGCTGTTCGGGTTTCTGAATGATCTGTAACATGTTCTTCTTTACTGTCAACTGATTCATTTGCTTCGTGTCAAGTTGCAACTCGACAGGGATAGACCATTTAACAATTCTAGAAGAAACAAATATTGTATGATTAAAATATATGTCGTGAAATAAATATGTAAAATGTAAACATTAATTAAAATAGTTACTAATTAATAAGTAGGCCTACATTATTTGTAGCCATTATTAAAATATGTAAAAAATAAATAATAAAATATAAAGAAAAAATTGAAAGAGGATACTGTAACTATTAAATATGGAGTAAGAATGTTAAATAAAACAGTAATCTCATAGGCCTAAGTCAATTTGGTATTATAAATATAAAAAGGTAAAGTCAGCCCCATGAGAGTCCAAATCGGCCCAGAGGGTGGCGAGAGATTAAGGTTCACACCTTTACAGACAAATGGCAATAATGGCAGTGTGAATGTCAGTATGCGAAAACAAATGAATGAAGTGTATAAACAATTGAATACTCTTTCATATTTACGTATGAAAATATAGAGGTGCCATTTGAAATTTCAAAGTGAGGAGACTAGTGGTTGGGGATGAAATCTAAAATGTAATTAAGCCCGGTTTCAGATTTCCCCCTCAATATCTAAATTGACGTCTTTTTTTTGTTTAAATTGAATTCAATTTAAATAATTAATTATTTAGAATGGGAATTTTGAAATGAAATCCTGCATAAATAAATGCATATAATGAACTAATTAATTAACCCTTGAATAATATTAAAGTGGTTTGTTATTTTATTTTTATGTTGTTCAAATTAGTGTCCAACATATTCCACCCATGTCCAAGTATGGTAATATCACGATGCAACGCACAAGTAATTGGGATCAGTTGGATTGTATTGCCATTGTGTAGGCTTAGACTTGCGAAACATTAGGAATAACTTTGTTTCTGAGGTGATATTATCTGTTAGATGGTATTCATTTATTCCTTATTATGTCGTAGGCCATGATTGCATTCCTTTACTTTTGATGGCGGAGAGGTAGTGACAGATTTTGTCTGGAACTCCATCTAGCTTAGGAAACAGAACTCATTTCAAACAAAAAAGTTAAATACAATTTTGTTAGTTTTTCCTTTCTTTTCGAGATAAAAATTGTTTCATAAAAAACACAGTCCCATGGACGGAAGGTAAATCTCTTATATTTTCCACACTGTGAATCGAACCATGGCTTGGTTGGGAAGCGAACATAGCCACATCGGCAGACCCGAAAAGAATATTAGAAGCAACATTTTTTCCACTGTCTTAAAGGACTAAAATGTTATTCACATAACTGTTATGACTGCAAATGAATTCGTCACATTTGCTGGAACTCCATAAATTGTCGATTAGAAGCCGTTCCATCGTGGTTGAAGCATGACCTTGATGCGTTGTGAACGAAAATGCTCCACGTGCTGCCGTCCACATGACCTGCTCAAGATGACTAGACCATGCTTCAACTACGGTGCAACGGCTTGTATCTCGTACTTCCCCATAATATTTTTGTTAGTGTTCTTTCTAATCAGAATTTAAAATTAACTCTTTTCTACTAGTAAAAGGGAAGCGGAATTCTCGTCACCGGAACTCTCGTCATTGTACCACCTAGTCACTGGAATTTTGTCACCCGGTGTTTTAGTCACTTCGACTTTTTGGTCACCCGATATTTTGGTCACCAGTACACATTTTTTGTAAATAATAATTTATTTTGACAAGTAAAATATTCATAGGTACACTGTATAAAATGTTATGTGATTAATGTTTCAAAATTACCACACAGCATAAAATGTTACATGATTTATGTTTCAAAATTGCCACCCAAATTGTATCCGATAGCTCTGAGGTATGTAAGAACATCACTATCTTCTTTATAATCAGGGTATCATTCTGCGATCCTACTAATTCTTCTGTCTAAATCATCCACATTCTTCTTTTTACGGGGTGGAGAGTGACCTTCGCAGTAACCCTAAAGCTCCTAATACTTAGAGTGAATCGAAATTCCCCTACGTGATGCTCCATCAATGCAATAAATTTGATAATAACTAAAATTTAGTAAGAACGTCACCTTACACCTAAAATGTTTTGCCAAATACTTATATGTGTAACCGCGGAAACAACCTGACAATGACATTTAAATATAGTTATATTTATATGCGTAACGACGGAAACAACTTTACAATGACATTTAAATATCATTATATTTATATGCGTAACCACGGAAGCAACCTTACAATAACATTTAAATATCATTATATTTATATTCGTAACCACGGAAACAACCTTACAATGACATTTAAATATCATTATATTTATATACGTAACCACGGAAACAAACCTTACAATGACATTAATTTAAATATCATTGTGCCTATATTTATATGCGTAACCACGGAAACAACTTTATAATGACATTTAAATATCATTATATTTATATGCGTAACCACGGAAGGAACCTTACAATGACATTTAAATATCATTATATTTATATTTGTAATCACGGAAACAACTTTACAATGACATTTAAATATCATTTTTATATACGTAACCACGGAAGCAACCTTACAATAACATTTAAATATCATTATATTTATATGCGTAACGACGGAAACAACCTTACAATGACATTTAAATATCATTATATTTATATGCGTAACCACGGAAGCAACCTTACAATAACATTTAAATATCATTATATTTATATTCGTAACCACGGAAACAACCTTACAATGACATTTAAATATCATTATATTTATATGTGTAACCACGGAAGCAACCTTACAATAACATTTAAATATCATTATACTGTATTTACATTTGTAACCACGGAAACAATCTTACAATGACATATAAATATCATTATGTTTATATACGTAACCACGGAAACAACCTTACAATGACATTAAATTAAATATCATTATGCCCATATTTATATGCGTAACCACGGAAACAACCTTACAATGACATTTAAATACATATTTATATGCGTAACCACGGAAGAAACCTTAGTGACATTTAAATATCATTATATTTATATACGTAACCACGGAAACAACCTTATAATGACATTTAAATATCATTATATTTATTTGCGTAACCACGGAAACAACATTACAGTGACATTTAAATATCATTACATTTATATACGTAACCACGGAAGGAACCTTACAATGACATTTAAATATCATTATATTTGTATTCGTAACAACGGAAACAACTTTAAAATGACATTTAAGTATCATATTTATATACGTAACCACGGAAACAACCTTACAATGACATTTAAATATCATTATATGTATTTGCGTAACCACGGATACAACCTTACAATGATATTTAAATCTCACTAATTTTTTTCAATAAAACATTATTAAAGTAGACTATTAAATGTAATCGGTGACGAGAACGCCGGTGAATAAAATGTAAGCGATGACAAGAAGGTATAATGACGACATCTCCGGTGACGAGAATTCGTAGACCCCTAGTAAAACCTATGAATGAGATGACTGTTATTTTATAACATTAAATTGCTTAATTTACACATTTTCTTACTGAAAGTTTTATCCCACTAAAGACTTAGCAGATATAAGCCCTGCTATGTCAGTTAATTTCTTATTATTGAACGTTGATAATTTTTTCTTAGTAATCAACATTAATATATTTTATTGTAATTTTTGGGTGTTTCAGTTATGTGTCAAAATAAATCTCCAATGCAATGCTTCTTAATTACTTTTTGGCTCCATTTCTCGAATTTGGCAACAGAGGGAAGTGTTAGTTGCTACGCTTTGATTAGCAGGTAGAGACTCAGAATAGGATATGATGATTTGTAACTTTGTAAAAGTTGGTTTGAACGAAGCCGATTAATTTATAAATTTATTGTGCATAGTAGATTTTTTCAATAGAGCCTTAATAATAATAATAATAATAATAATAATAATAATAATAAAAATAACCATCATCATCATTATCAAAATAATAACAGTAATATTCATCGTCATGAACATAGAAAAATTGAGCTCATTGCGCCGAAGATATTCGAATTGTTCAACCGATCTTTTTCTTGGCCTTGCAAATCTGTAGTGCTCGGGAAAAGTGGCACAAGTAAAAAATGTTAATTTTACAGGAGAGGGAAAAGAACTGTCTTCACACTGGTTTATGTCGATTTGATTTTCTTCTGTATAAATTATTGCAATGGGAGAAATACCTATGTCTCTTTTCCCAAGCGAGCAGATGTTCCACAAGTTGTCAATAAATTCATAAAAAATGTTTGTGGAAACTGACTTATGTCACTTTTCCCAAGCACTGCAGAAATTATCTTTGTTTTTAGCTAATATAGACCACTATTTGGCAAAGTGAATTTTCTTCACTTTGTCAATTATATTAGTGTTAAAAAATCTGATTTTAAACCTAAAAATTTTGAAGAACGACAGAAAAGAAGAGAAAATCTAATATGGTATAATTATCTTACTTGTACCCGAGGAATAGTAGCTATAGTATCTGTCCACTACAAACGTTTTCACTACAAATTTATTAAATTTAACTTTACGTAAAACACCTAAGTATTGAAAACTTTGAACTTCGATCTTATTTTGTAGGTCTACATATTCCATTTTAATTTAGACGTATCGTTGGCTTGGATTGCAGATCTATTTAGACTACAGATGGCCAATACAACAATTTCTCTGTACTCGGTACGCAATAACGATAGATTACCTGTTTTAGAGTTTCGATACTCGATACCTGATACTGCAACTTCAATAATGTCAAAACGGAGAAACCAATAGGCTAGAACAAAACATTAAAATATTTGAAAGAGCAATGGAATTGATTAAGTACACTTTACTAACGGCCTACTCGTATATTCCGAGCCTTACTTTACAAGTCTTATTTAAGAAGCAGATAAGAAATCCTAGAATTCATTAAATAACTTTTCTTGTCAATTTTAGTTAGAAGTCTAGAGTTTATTCACACGTCTTATATTCGGCGACAATATTAAACATTTTATAATAAAATAAATCTGTTTCAGTAGGAATACCTCTTAGCATCGCTACCGAAGAATCTCTGAACCCCACGATTGGCTCTATTGAATATTCTCGTTTGATATTCTTGAGGTTTATTTACAATCTTTTCCTTCTTCTTCGTCTGACTTATTGTAGCCTTAAAGTTTATTTCATACAGAATCCTTCCATGTTTTCCCACGGGGACCAGGGATTCTCTTTCCTCCGGATAATGCATCCATCACGATTCTTACTATTCTGTCATCTGACATCTATGTGTGTGATTTTTCTGTTCTGTTTTGTCATTTTATGGACCAATTTTTCTCTGATAGTATTACTTCTTACTCTGTCATACCTGGTTTTCTTTACTATTTTTCTGAGAACAGCCATTTCTGTTTCTGTACTAACTGGAATGCTTTTACAGTAGCCTATTTCGAACGCTGTAGTTATTTTGGTGCGAGAAATTGTAATGCTGTAATCAAGGATAGAGCAGCTATATATAAAATCCTTTACTCACCCCAGGAGGAAAGAATATATTGTGTTATGCCTAGTGAGTGTGGGGGCCAGATGATTGTCCATCGCGTCCCATCATCTGCCAGGAAATCATTTCGTAATAAATTACCTAACGTTTTCCCTTAAATGTGGGACATTTTCTTTGTGAAGAAGTGCTTTATCAGTTGAGGAACATCTTACAAAAATAAATTGTACTATTTCCTTTTGGCTATAAAGCAATATAATTATTCAATTGCATGCGTGATTCTGTGAACAATTGAACTTAGTAAGATTGTATTATATTGTGTATTTATTGCATTTTATCTTAAACTAGATTGTTATTGTAACGAATATTGTTGTATTTATGGTATTTTTTGTGCTTCGTTGTATTTGTATACAATTTTCGTTTATTGCTATATTAATATTTAAGAATGACATTTTAACATAACTGGAACACCAGATACACGCTTGTTCTTCCCATTCCAGACTCTATGGTTCTTAATCACTAACACCCACCACACTCATCAAAAACCAATAGAACGAACTACTTGAGAAGAAATCCCTCGCGGCTTATGACCTAGAGAACTCAGCGCAAGGGGCAAAGACTTGATGCGTCAGCTCGTAACTCTCTTGGAAATTAGGATCGATATTATTTTGTGGTGACGCGCCGTTTCACTTTGTATTCCAATAATACTGCACAGCGTCATACACCGAACGCACCAAACTAGTTCTCCAACGAGAGTATTCCGTAATAATAGAAATACTGTATGTGTGTCAAAGTTTGATGTTTCATACACCCAAGAGCCATATACTTTAGTTAACCATTTTCGTTTAATCAGACGGACCTAGATTCGATCCCTGGGGATAGGCTACTCTAAGATCGGTATCAGGAGTATAATTTCAGTTTTTGCTTATGGTTCAAGATTTTTTTTAGAGAAGATCTTATAGAGCAGTGATGTCAAAGCAAGCGCATTTTTCTGACCTTGACGTCGTGCGCGGGCATCAAGCGCTAAGTATGGAAAGAGGAAGGGTTGTGTATATGAATAAGCAACCTGTTGGATTAAGAAAAGAGTAGTACACAAACTTCAGACAGAACGTGATATTTTATGTTGTTATTTTTATATGGCTTCTTTCTGTTTGATATTATTTATATTGTTTGTAAAACAAAAGTACTAATACCAATTTCTTAATATTGCAGTTGTGTTTTAAGTGTTAATAACATAATAAAGAGTTACGAAGGAATATTCACAAAAATTTCATAGCACTGAACATATTTTAAAATTTATCTTTTGGTCCATACTTGAGTATTTTTTATTATTTTAAATCTCATATAAGACTAATATCAAGGTTTATTTATGTCTACTTATTTTTGTTTTATGGTCGAGTTTGCCCCACTTTAGAGTACTTCTCCAGTTTCCACAAATAGGCCTACTTTTAACTTCTTATCCTATTATGTTATTTATTTGACAATCTATTATGATTTGCAAATTAAACAAACTCGTAGAATAACAAAAATACTTACCGATTATACAATAGGACGATTACGTGAGTTCAGAAAAAATGTTCCATAATAACATAAATTTCGTGTAATAGATTCTACGTAAAATTTACATTCATTTGCCATTAATATGACGTAGATAATGAACACACAATTTTATTGACAAAGACATTTTAATTATTTCAGTTAGGAAGAAAATTGTATTTTTATTTACAATAGGTAGCAACCAGTGCAGTCATGGTAACTTTTTTCTTGATCATGCGCTCCACCCTTTATTTTCTCCCTTCAAATATATTTCACTCTCCTCTCTCTATCCCTCTGATCGTCATTTAATGGATAATTTTATGTTAAAGAAGAAGTAAACAAATCGTTTTGTTTTAGATTTTAATTGTTAAATAAGCTTATTTAAAGAAGATCTCATGAAGCTCTCACAGTAGGTGCACACTTGTCTTCAACCATTATTTTATATAGGGCATAAATTTATGTATTGTATTGATTAAGGCTGGTTGAGTGGAAGAGAAGGCCTTATGGCCTTAACTCTGCCAGCGAAAATAAAGCATTATTATTATTATTATTATTATTATTATTATTATTATTATTATTATTATTATTATTATTATTATTATTATTATTATATGGTTCTAGATTCCAGCGCTGTAGAGGTGGACCATTTATGTTTATGAACATCAAGGAATATATAGGCCTATTAGAAGCAGTTAAAGATAATCTAAGATCAGTACAGATCTCCGTGTAAAAAATGTAGATCTCTATCTACAAAACTTCGACACCCAAATGCCGTATGTATCCGTATGGGCATTTTCTCTTCTCCATACGACTCATTAAAAAATCGTAGGTTTTCATACACTGTATGGTCTCCATCACAGCACTGGTAACAATCACTAATGTAGCAAAGATTAGCAAAGTGATTAACTAGTTCTTCTTTTATTTCTTAAGCGATCCGGAATTGCGTTCGGGCGCGGGATCGATTCCCTCTTGGGCTGATTATCTGGTTGTGTTTTTTCCGAGGTTTTACCCAACCATAAGACAAATATCAGGTAATCTATGGCGAATCCTTGGCTTCATCTCGCCAAATATCATCTCGCTATCAACAATTCCATCGACACTAAATAACCTCGTAATTGATATAGCGTCGTTAAATAACCAAGCGTTTATGAAAGTGATTTATTTTAACATTAAAATCAGAGTTCTCACATTTTAAAAGTAATAAGCCTACTACTCCATACTTTTTTAAATCTTAAATTCAGGGGTACAATTACTCTCTTCATCCTAATGACGCCTTTGATCTGTAGTAGGTATAATCATAACAGCTGTGGATTTTTTTCTCGTAGTACGTCACCATATCTTGTCATTATACGGCAGACTTTACCTGTAGCCTATGTATCCACATTTCTCGTTCCAGTGTTTTCTTAATTCATTAAGTATCAGGGGACACATTAAAATCACTGTAAAGTTTAATCAGGCCAGAATACAAAGGTGCACTAGAAAGATAAATAGCCTACGTGTAACACATAGTTAATTCAATAGAACAAGAAAAAGAAGATGAAATGTGAATTGTATGCAGTATATTATGTACAGTGTTTCCGTAAATTCAAAGTGGGATTTTAAATGATTATATAATTGCAGTGAAATCACCACTAAATGAAAGAATCTGTGCTGCTTGATCACCTTGGCGGTATGAACTTAAGACGGGAGGATGTAGGAGTCCTTTGAGTGAGCGGGTGAGGAGTCTCATGCGGCCGGTGGGCTGGTACACCTAATTCTCATTCATCCCATAATTCGGAGTGCACAATAGGCCACTGTCGAGCCGAAGTGCTGAAGGATCGTCCCTAACCCGTCCCTAGCCACTCAATACTCACTCAAATGAAAGAATTAACTCTTACGATTTTGTGCTATCAGTTACCATGGTTACCTACCGATTGATTGTTGTGAATTATTGTTGTTTAGATTGTGTAGTGCATAGTGATTTTTTTATGTGTTAGAAGGCTGTGAACTGAATGGTATTGTTTTGATCTGGAGTTATAATTTAATATAGTCTTTCTTGGTAATATCATTAAGTATTTATTGTTCGAAGTGATAATATTGAAGAATACAGTTTTATTTATATAGGTGAATGTTAGTGACAGTTATTTTTCATTCCTTCAGAAGAAATTTACTTTTATATATATATTGTGGATTTGATACATGGTTGCTAAGGACATAATTATAAATAACTTACGAAGCTTTTGCTTCTGAACAAACAATGTATAGTCTATACTTTTCTTTTGGTGCATATTATTACCGAACTATGTCTTTTATAAATTTAAATGTTGAAATGTGTCAGTCACAATAGTGAAATACGAATATTTTGTTTGATATACAATTATCTTATAAAATGTCACAAGATAGCACAAATGAAGAAGCAGCACGTTGTCTAATTTGCATAAAATTATGTAAATCCAATGCAGGAATAAATATACATATGGGTAAAGCCCATCCAGAAGAGAGAAGAAAAAACTGGCACATAGGTATACTACAGCATTTTCTCATTCATCAGATTTTAATAACGCAAGCAATATTTTACCTAACAAAAACATTACTGACACCTCAGCTACATATCAACAGAGTTTGCAAAAACCCCTCGAAACAACAAATCGAAATTCTGTGGTAGTTAACAATCAGGATCCTGTTCAAGTTTTCCAACAGAGTGAAGATGTAATATCTTATCCAGAAAATACACGAAGTGATCATATAAGTTTTCATCCAATGAAAGAGTGGGAAGAAAAGCTATGCCACATCCAGTCTGTAGGAACGAGCGAAGATTTTGAAGCTCTAATGGAAGATGATAGGCATTTTCTCACACAGCAAATGACTGAATTGCCAGGACCCCAACACCCAGCCTTGAAGCATTATCAAGCTCGTAAAGTAAGTAAAATTAACAGTAAATGTAATCATCAAACAACATCCAATCCACAAAAGAAATCTAAGAGACAGCGAATGAAAAATAGGCAAAAATATGAGTATGAACTAACCCAGTATCAATTTTACAATCAAAGACGTAAAGTAGCAAGAAAAGTTTTACATAATTTAAATCACAAAGCTACTTGTAAAATCTCGACACGTCTGATAATCGAGCATTTTGAACATGTTTTTAGTACTACAAATAATAGCTCCCCTCTTTCTGATGAGGATGAAGATTCCATACAATTTCCTGAAGATATAGTGATTACTGAGAGTGACATTCATAAAGCGTTATTTGGTATTAAAGTTGACATTTCCCCTGGACCAGATAGAATAACAGTACGCGTTTTAAGGCATCTCAAAGCTACCAAATTTCTTACACTGCTTGCAAACACTATGCTTCATTTTAATCATGTTCCAAAATTCATGAAATTAGCACGTACAATTTTAATCCATAAAGGAGACGACGTGAACGATTTAAAACATTGGAGACCAGTTACTATTCACTCCGTCATTCGAAGAGTCATTGAAAGAGCCCTTGACATTAAGCTTCGGTCTTATATTGTATTAAATGCTCATCAGAGAGGTTTTATTAATATACCTGGAAGTCATATCAATGCATCTTTAATAAATGGCTGTCTTCAATCATCTAAGCTTAATAAGAAAGACTGTTGTGTCGTGTTCCTGAACGTGTCTAAAGCCTTTGATTCTGTTGGCCATGAACATATTCTTAGAGCCCTTAAATCATCTGGCGTTCCGCAGAACTTGTTCAGACTTATTGGTTCCTTATTAACTAATAATACAATTCAAATAGAAACTAACCACACGAAGACCAAGTCAATAAGCGTAAAACGAGGCGTTGCTCAAGGATCTCCATTGTCTCCAATACTTTTCAATTTGGCACTGAATTGCGTTCTTGAAAATTTAACAGATCATGAAATTAGCAACCAATATTGTTTTACACTTTCCAATGATCTTCAAACCCTAAGTGCTTTTGCATTTGCTGATGATTTGGCTCTCGTTGGAAAAGATGAAAAGTCAGCAACAGCTCTCATTGATATGGCTGAAAGTAAATTAGATGAACTAGGTCTTGAAACTAACACTATTAAAAGCAAGTGTATAATTCTCGAAAGAGGTGTTTTAACTAAAGGAGCTCTCATTTCACTTCATGGATCAGCCATACATAGTACTGATGATAAATCTGAAACAATTCGATATCTGGGAGTTGATTTTCGCGACAAAATATTCTTAGATAAAAAGAAAATTATAACAAATTTAACACGTGATCTTAACAATCTTACATAAACTCCATTACTGAAGCCTGATCAGAAATTGAAGATTGTGAATGAATATATATGGCCTGGGCTCATCTATCCTTTGCAATGTGCTCCACTTGATCAGCTCCCTGACAGCTTCCTTAAAGATCTGGATAAAGTAATTAGAAGTGCTGTCAAAGAAATGATATCTCTTCCTGATGATACACCTAATGACATGCTATATTCTTCTAAAAAAAGTACGTGGCCTAGGGCTTATTAAGGCTGAATGGGAAGCTAATATTCAGCATTTTAACATCTGTAAAAGACTCTCACAAGTCAGTGATGATCATCTCCTTCTTGTCAGGAATCTTGAAGAGTAGAAGAAAACTGCTCTCAAGCGCCTGAAAATTCCTGAAGCCAACATAACACCTCGAACAACTGGAATACATCTACGAGATGAATTGCGAAAGAGATCGTTTGACTCCTGGTGTCAGTTACCTCGTAAGGGGAAAGGTGTAGTCATCTATGAAGAATATCCAAGAGCCAATTCATGGGTCAGCACCAAAAGGAATTTGTCGTCTTCAGAATATATTAATGCAATCAAGATGTCCTGCAACCTTACTGCAGTGCGCTCCGTTCCTGGCAGAGCTTTCAGCACGACCCGTTGCCGTCAACCAGGCTGCAACGAGACAGAAACTCTTGGCCACGTGTTGGGCTTTTGTCGGAAAGGAGAGTTATTGCGTAACAACAGGCATCATAGAGTCCGTGGAGCTATCGCCTGTCTTCTTCGGAAGAGTTCCACTGTATTTCTGGAGACGACTCTCACAGAAGAGCAGATATAATAGCAATAAACAGGCAACAACAAAAGGCTATTATCATAGATCCAACTATACGCATGGAGAGAGATCTCAACCAAGCTCATCAGGTTGATCAGGAAAAGAGGGCCATTTATGAACCTTGTATTCCCTACCTTAGTGCCAAGTATAACATCCCTCTCTTCAATTGGTCAGTGACAGGTATATTTTTTGGTGCTCGGAGTTCTTTATCAAAATTTACGTATAATTTTTTTAAACAATTATCAATATCATCTTTTGAAATTCAAAAAATCATCTGGCAAATTCTCAAAGATTCCCTGCAGATTATACAATTTCATTTATACCACTCAGAAGGCCTTAATTAAGGATATGCTAATTTTAAATAAAATCTTTTTTTATCAGTATAATTTAGTCATCTTCTAAGATTTTATTTTACAATTGATAATCAATGGTGCTTAATTATTACACTTTATTTTTATAACACTATTCATATTTAATTAATTGTATTTGTTTGCTATTCATTTCCGGATCCTCGTGGTCATCCTTAATTAAGGCCGGATGAGTTTTTCTCTCTCTCTCTCTCTAGCCATTTTTTGTTTCCGGACATGTTCAGAGACACAACCTGAGAATATAGACAAAATTCTTTATTCCAGTGTTGAACAACAGCGCAACAGCCTGTATACGGGTGCTCTTACAAAAGATAAAGTGATTGGTGTCTTCCTTGTCGCGAATCCACTGTAATTTCTCAGAATTATCTCGATACATTGAAACTGCATTCAGTGCACCAAATTCTCAACAGCAATGTAATCTATATTCATTAATAGAAAGTTTGGGTCTAATAACTTACGGCACTATAAAAATGTTTAATGCATTAGTATAGGTAATTACAACATAAATGAAATATTTTGACGAGTGATAGACGAAAATTCCTATGCATATTTTGCCTTGGGCCTACTCCAACTTTTTGTTCATTATTTAACAGTATTTATACCTAACATATTTTTTGAACGAATATTACATTTAAGCGCTTGCAAAATTTGGCTGTCTTTAAAAATAGAGTCCTTTGCCTTCTGTAGATCTTCAGTAAATTAGTCATTACAATATCGTTTATCTGGAAGATCCTTTTCAAGTGTGTAACAAAAAGGTTTACTTTGTTTAATTTAATAAATTTTAATGTAGTTTTTTCTTTAAATTTGTAAGAGATAAGAGTTATTATTCACTTTGCAATTGTTTCCAGTGCTAATGATTATGTGTGTTGATTGATTATACCTTTATTATTGTTATCTTTGAACGTTATTTATGTAAAGAACTCTTAACACACATTGGCATAATAAATAATTAGTATCTGTAAATATACATCAATACTTAATCTGGAGCATAAAGAGATTTACGAAACTCTTATAGGCCCATGCATTTACTTATTTCTTTGTCTATAGTACGAGAGCATGTATCGACATATTGCAAGAGGCTACCCATCTCTCTTATCCATCACTCTACTATTATTCCCACTCTCTTCGAGGGTAGGTACTTAGACACAGTATGTTGCATAACTGCATGGTTACTAGCGTGCCCCATTGACCGTTAATAAGTTCAGTTTGTTTGTCGAAATAATACTCTACTGTTTAAGCTAAAAGGTTGAATTTTACAGTGAGTAAAAATAGGCATACTGCGAGATATAAGAACGTATTGTTCTTTCGTTGTGTCTATTACTTAAACATATTATATTTGCGCTTGATTACCTAATATTCTGTACATTCAATTTAAAGTTCTGATTTCAGGCAGTGAGTGTAGACATTTTCTATATCAACAACATATGAATGTACCCAAAATTATCTATAGTAATGTCACAAGAGGCCTGAGACTTGCCGATAAATCCACGAGCGAAGCGAGTGGACTAATTTGGGAAATCTCAGACCTCGAGTGACATTTATTAGGACTATTTCGTGAATGAAATACAAATGTAAATAATATATCCCTAAAATTCGCTCACAAAATGTTAATAATTTTATATTTATGAACACTTAACCTATACAAAAATATAAATGATACTCGGGAGGAAATTAAACACAGAATAAATATGGGAAATGCCTGTTATTATTCTGTTGAGAAACTTTTATCATCCAGTCTGCTGTCAAAAAATCTGAAAGTTAGAATTTATAAAACAGTTATATTACTGGTTGTTCTGTATGGTTGTGAAACTTGGACTCTCACTTTGAGAGAGGAACATAGGTTGAGGGTGTTTGAGAAAAAGGTGCTTAGGAAAATATTTGGGGCTAAGAGGGATGAAGTTACAGAAGAATGGAGAAAGTTACACAACACAGAACTGCACGCATTGTATTCTTCACCTGACATAATTAGGAGCATTAAATCCAGACGTTTGAGATGGGCAGGGCATGTAACACGTATGGGCGAATCCAGAAATGCATATAGAGTGTTAGTTGGGAGGCCGAAGGGAAAAAGACCTTTAGGGAGGCCGAGACGTAGATGGGAAGATAATATTAAAATGGATTTGAGGGAGGTGGGATATGATGATAGAGACTGGATTAATCTTGCACGGGATAGGGACCGATGGCGGGCTTATGTGAGGGTGGCAATGAACCTCCGGGTTCCTTAAAAGCCAGTAAGTAAGTAACCTATACAAACATTGTGAAGTCGAAATAGATGAATAACGATTACTGCAACAAAAAAATTGAATGTCATTCAGTAATGCCAATTGAGAAAAGCGAAATACAGGTTTAACAATGTTAATTACATGTACTGTGCTTTTCTCTTGTTATTATAACAGAAATAGGTTTTCATTGTCTGCTGAAATCATAAGTTAATTTAAACATTTTATAATGTAATTACAAATAACTTGATTAATACATTAATTAAATGAACAATTATTGTTATGAAGGAATGTAATTTTCTTTAGATACAATGGACATGGAATTAGAAGATGAAGATGTAAATGTGGAAGTAGGATTTCGGACTTTATTTAGTACAATGAATTCATGCTCGTCGATTTACGTGGAAATAATTGGTGACACTGACTAAACAAAAGAACGACCATGCGATAAATTGATATTAATAAATAGAGCTGCAGAAATTATCGCGATGTATGACTGTGATTGGTTGGAATTCAAAATTTCATTACACTTCATTCACCGAAAATGGAATGACGTCATATAAACGAAATAGTCGATGAAGTTTATAACAATTGAGCCGTTCAGAGCAAAAGTGGTGTAAGTCAAAATTATGTAATGAGGTTTAAAGTAAAAATTCTGTAAAATACAGCGAGAAGTAGCAATTAATATGTCCTTCTTGCTATCGACTGACTACTAATAGTTTAAATAAACTGAATATTAATTGCTATTTTGCGCTGTATTTTACAGAATGTTTACTTTAACCCTCATTACCCATTCTTGAATTACATCACCTCTGCTCTGAACGGCTCAATTATTACAATAATTAAATTAAAATCAAAATAAATTAGAGATGTTCTGTATTTTGCTACAATGGACTACTAATAGTGATTTTGAAACTTAAGAATACCTCAATTTAAAACAGTCTCTCTGTCGTTCGGTGGCTCGGGAAGGAAGGAAGGAAAAGCAAGTAACATAGATGCCCAAGAGAATAGCCCCTCGCTTGCTGCGAGTTTAAAGTAACTTACATAATTGTTCCAAGGCGAAGTCGTGTAGCAGCCTTGCCACAACACATTACGAGACGCCAAGATGGAGGCGACGACGAAGAGGACGGAGACAATTTAAGGGGGCGCTCTCTTCCACGTCCTACACTCCACTCAGTTCGCTCCTTCCCACTGCAGGAAACCTTCATGACGACCAGCAGCTCTCGTATGGCCAGATTTTTTGAAATGTCATTTGTATTAGGCTACAAATTCTTCATGCGTTTAACTATTATTTGTAACATTTACTTTTTTTCCTTAATATGGGCCTATTTAAATTTTGTGGAGTTAGACCTGCATTTTTGTTTACAAAACAGGTCTATAAGCCATCGACGTCGTCTGCAGGGACGGACCGTCCTTATGTGTTACAGTTCTACAGCACAATGATAATAATTTTTGCTCAAATAATGTATTTGTAATACCATAGTATTTGATCTGTCATTTGACAATTTCCCCTGGTTATGTTTATGACGCGTTATAGAGTGTTTAGTCTTCGCTCTTCGCTCTTTGGTGTCTCAGGGTGTTCGTTGTGCTACTCAGAACTCCACATGAGAATGTAGACAATTATGCGCATGTGCGAAGCTGAAATCACGGCTGTGATTGGCTATTTTTACGCGGGAAAGCTTCAGCACGAAACAGCTCGGAAATCGCAAAAGTAAAGCGTAACAAAAGAATGCTTGTTTGTGGAAGAACTCGGAACTATTTACAATGTATTTGGTAATTCAAGTATCCGACTGCTGCTGCCATCTACCTGTATGAGGTTCCTCCTGAATCAGCCAGCAAGCGACGGGAAATGGAATCCTATAAAATTGAAGCCAAGGAAGTATGTGGCCGTATAATTCAGGAAGCTACTCATCGTTTCCAGTCTTTAAGCTACCTAGACGCAACAAAATCGTTAAACAGCAACATTTTTGACAATTTTTCACATAATTTTCCTGAACGCAAACTTGAAGTTGCTGTCAACAGGTAGGTATACTGTACTGAACAAGAGAGTGTTAAAGACATAATTTGGACTTCTATACGGAAGACCCGACTTCCGAAATATAGATGGCTATTCAATTTTTACAGTACATAGACTCCAACAATTTACAGGATTCATTCTGTGAAGTAACGAAGTTGTTAAATATTTTGGTTACAACACCAATGACCACTGCTGAGCCAGAAAGATGTTTTTCTTGCTTAAAACGCATAAAAACGTTTTTAAGGAACACTATGTCCCATAATCGTCTCACTGCTCTTGCAATACTGTCAATAGAAAAGAATATGGTGTCCAAGATGGAGGAGTTTAACATCAGGGTAATTGACAAGTTCTGCAGTAGGAAGGAACCTCGTATGGACTTCATATTTCGTCACTAGGCGAGTCTCAAATTGCGATAAATACATATAGGCCTAAGTGTATACAGTAGGCCGATATAGAGATTGTAGCACACTCATTATTTTGACCACCAGCCGCTACTGGTCGTCTGGTGTTAACGAGCGACCGAGATTGCGGTCGGGCGTAGTTTGGATTCCCTCTTGGACTGATTACATGACTAAGGATATTTCCGGCTTTCGTTGAAACTGTAAAGCTAATGGTCACGTGCATCAACATTGGTTAAAATGTAATAACCATGGTTTAAGAAACCACGGTTAAAAGTAACCATGGTTAAATTGTAATTTCTGTGCATCATTCATAATCACCTGTTACTTAAACATGATTAGCTGGTACCTCATTTAATCAGGGTAAAGTCTGTGATGATACACTGTTTCTACAAAATGACCAAAGGAAAGCATCCATAACTCTGCAAAGATAATAGTCAACGTCTAAAAACTACTGCGCTTACTCCGTTCTACAACGAAATGAACGTATCCTATATTTTCGCGTTGCATTTGTTTGCCTTTGGGCGCTGTTATGTTTCTTTGTTTTTCAGTGCTGTTAGGTTAGAATTGTACAAAATGGAAAATTAAAAGCGAAAATGATTAGGCTATATCCCAAGTGGGTCTGAAGTATTGATAGATTTCATTATTAGCAGGGAAAGGATTTATATGTAAATACATATTTACTTATAAAGCTAATATAATTTATATTTTGCATTATCTTTATGTTTCACAATGTGTAGGGTTGAAAAATCCTACTTTCATTTTCCATATTTTTCCATATTTTAGAGTTTAGTACATATTTTCGTTCATTTCCATATATTTTCCATATTTCATATAAAACAGTCCATATTATATTAGGTTTAACAATAAAACAAAACAAAATTCCATTAACTTTTAAAAATACATTTCAACAATAGAGATTTAAACACATGTTCAGTAATCCCTTTAACATCAGAGTTATTTGAAAATTAGCAGTCCTATCAACAATGGGAAAGTAAGTTACAAAACTGCATTAATTTAATTTAAAATTTTTAACAGACTTCAGTTGTGCAGCTCAACAGTTAAATGCCAGTCAGAGTACACATAGGTTCAGTTTTGTAAATCATACTATAAAGACGGTAAATATGCCAAAAGTACGTCATTCAGTCAATTTAAAATCAAAACTAACAAGTTACATTTCAGAATTTAAAGAAGATGGTTTATCAACTGGCAATAAAATATTATTTTGTAATTTGTGTCAGTGTGCAGTATCATCTACACAAAAGTTCCTGGTGCAACAACACATTACAACTAGTAAACATCAGGCCAACAAACAACTAAATTCCAAGCAGAGACAATTGTTTTTAACACAACCAACAACATCGAATGTAAGATCTGAGTTTAACATCGACCTGTGCCGTTCTCTCATCTCTGCTGATATTCCTCTCTACAAACTAAAGAATAAGGTCTTCAGGGAATTCCTTGAAAAATATACTCAACATACAATCCCGGATGAGTCAACACTTAGGAAGACGTATGCTCCATCCATCTACGATGAGACAATACAGAAGATAAGAGATGAAATTAAAGATAGTTCAATTTGGGTTTCCATTGATGAGACTCCCGACAAAGAAGGTAGACTTGTTGGTAATGTAGTTATCGGTTTGTTAAGTGAACAATATTCTGAACGAATTCTTTTACATTGTGATGTTCTAGAAAAGTGCAATAACAAAACTATAGTTAAACTGTTCAACGAAGCTATGGGTATCCTGTGGCCAAAGGGTATTATGTACGATAATGTGTTATTCTTTATTAGCGATGCTGCCCCTTATATGGTCAAAGCTGGACAAGCATTATCTGTTGTATATCCTAAATTGACTCATTTTACTTGTGTGGCGCATGCATTTCATCGTGTGGCAGAAGTGGTCAGAGACAATTTCCCTAAAGTAGATTTGTTGATTTCATCAGTGAAAAAAGTATTTCTCAAAGCTCCCAGTAGAGTTAACGTGTTGAAAGAAATGTACCCTGAAATTCCATTGCCACCAAAGCCAATTTTAACTAGATGGGGTACATGGCTAGAAGCAGTTGAATATTATGCCGAACATATAGACTCTATTAACAATGTTCTCCTTGCATTGGACTCTGAAGATGCAGTCTCAATTGATACTGCGAAAACAGTTACCTGTGACATAAGTGTGAAGAATGACTTAGCTCACATTCAGCATACATTTTCATGCATCATAAAAACGCTCAAAAGTCTCCAAAATAGGCACCTTTCACTATCTGAAAGTTTTGAAATTATAAATAGTACTGTGGAACAACTGAATCGTGGCAGAGGTAAAGTTGCAGATGCAGTAAGAGCTAAGGTGGACACTGTACTTTCAAAAAACCCTGGATATGAAGAACTACAAAAGGTTGTTGCTGTGATGAGTGGTGAATCAACAGTGAAGATTAACTTGGACTTATCCCCAGCAGACATTGTGAAATTGAATTATGTACCAGTTACTTCTTGTGACGTCGAACGCTCTTTTAGTCAGTATAAATCTATCCTCAGAGACAATAGAAGAAGATTCACTTTTCAGCACTTGAAAGAAATGTTTGTAACCTATTGTTATGGTAACAGACAATAAAAATTGTGTTTTGTTGAAACTACATTGGAAGATAAGGTACGTCCATTATATTTTTTGTTTAGTTTGATTAAAATGTACCAATATTTAACGTACATAGTCATTTTTTTATAATTTTAAGTCCATATTTAATTCCATATTTTGGTAAAAATCCATATTTAATTCCATATTTTGGTAAAAATAACTACATATATATTTACATATTTCATATATTTTTAGTCCATATAAATCCGTTCCCTGATTATTAGATTTAAATATGGGTAATCCTTAATATGTTATATTAAAATAACAACAAGATGGAATATTCATAAAGGAAATGGACTGTGTATAGGCCTACAATCCAGAGCTCCAATTAAGTTATACCAGGGAAGTATGCAATATCCTAAGATCCATCATAACCTCTCTGCGTTCAGAAAAAAAAATTGCCTACTGAAAATGTCAGTTGCATAGAATCTTAATGTAAAAACCGATTCAGGGAAGAAACAGGATTGTTTGTGGGTTATTTCAAGTGATCCATTTGTTGCAGCAGAAATTACACGATATATTTTGATAAACGAAATCCCTTCTGAAATTTTCTGTTACCTAATTCCTCGTAAGAATTCTCTTTCCACTAATAAAACTACACCTCACCAACATCCCTTTTCAAGTACAATACTAATTGTCTTCGAAGTAATCAGCTGTAGATCTAGCCACCATTTTGTTTTACTAAGTCTTTTAATCACTGGTTAGCTCCTTTAACCGCTCAAATATGGCAGGTTAGAGATTGCCGTGGTTAAACTCCTGTTTAAGTAATAACCGAGGTCGATGCGCCATAAAAATGATTAACTAGGGATTTGGTAGTAATTTTAACCAGTGGGTACACTAATCCACGTTGATGCAAGTGGCCGTAAGGGTAATACCAGGCTAATTTTCGGACTTGCCACCAAAATATGCATATCTTCCTACAGTAGTCCATCGACGCTAGTTCACTGAGTAGCTGATATGGCGTCGTTAACCCTAGACGGACCAAGGGAGTGTCAATTTATGTCCACACTTTTTGAGAACTATTACTATTATAATATAGAACATGTTCAGACCATGGTATTCTCATTTTGTGTCAGAAATAGTATAAAGTTTATGATCCAATAAAGACAATCAAGTTTTTTTGGTTGAAAACCTAATTATATGGACCAAATTTTGAAGTGGTTACAAAATAACCCTCCCTTGGTCCAACTTGTAACAATTTTTTTTTTCGAAATTATAAATGTATTTTACAACAAAAAAAGTTAATCCATGGCGCTACAGCCCATGAAGGGCCAAGATCAACCAAGTGGCTGCTGGCCTCACGCCCACATGCCGAAGCAGAGGTGGACGATCATCCAACCAGAATGGAGGTATCATGTGGTTAGCAGGATGATCCCCTCAGCCGTTATAACTGGTTTGTGAAACTGGATTTTAGTTACTTATCGTAGCTCCCTAAGTGCATCACGATGCTGGGTGGGCACCGGTCCATACACTGACCGAAATTTAATGAGAAAATTTCTTCCCCCATGAGAACTCGAAACTAGCGCCATTCCGTAACGCGAGTCCTAGGCACGATGCCTTAGACCACGACGCCACGGCGCGGAACTATGTTACAACAATGGACTTATTGTAACAATAGACGTATCTGAAAACCAACATTGTATTACGAGGCGCGTCCATAAAATAACTTTCCCACTCGTTCCACAGCTAGCAAACCATATGTTGCGCGAAGCGACTGCGTGTGATAGCGTAATCCTGGCATGGCGCATGCAGTAGCGGAACTTCCCGAGTGCTCTCAGTAACTTTGTTTCAGTGGTTGAAGATGGACGCTCCTATTCCAGCTCCCGCTGCATGTAAAGTGCGATCAACGATAAAGTTTTTGAATGCACAGGGCATAGCGCCAATTGAAATTGATCGTCAGCTGTGCCAGGTCATGAGCAAGCAGATGGTGCGTCGCTGCTGTAGACAATTTTCAGCAGGACGCCAAAATGTACACGACGAGGAGCGCAGTGGGAGGCCGACCATCATTACAGACAACCTTGTGGAGCAACGCACCATCTGCTTGCTCATGACGTTAGTCCCATAGACCTGGCACAGCTGACGATAAATTTCAATCGGCGCTATGCCCTGTTCATTCAGAAACTTTTTCACTGATAGCACTTCACACGCGTCGGGAACTGGAATAGGAGCGTCCATCTTCAACCAATGAAACGAAGCTACTGAGAGCACTCGGGAAGTTCTGCTAGCGCATGCGCCATGCGCTTCGCGCAACATATGGTTTGCTAACTGTGGGACGAGTGGGAAAGTTACTTTATGGACGCGCCTCGTACATTGTTGGCATTGCTGCATGGATTGAAAACTCATTTTATAAAGAGTGTTATTCTATCTCTGACCGTGGTATGATTCAGAAATATGAACAGATAATTATATAATATGGAAAGTGAATCAGAAGCAGTTTTAGAACATCACGAGGAAGAAAGTTAAGATATTTTTATGAGTGTGTTAGTGAAACTGAAGATGAAGTTCATCAGATTGAAGACATGGACTGTGATTATGATAATGGTGATATTGATGATGACGCAGAACCCAATTTTACTATATGCACTTCAAGTGACAGTGAAACTGATAGGAATATTAGTGATAATAACGATAGTACAAGTGTAAGAATTATGAAGTATGTGACTAAAAGTGGAAGGGTTTATGTACCTAATCCGCCTCTTCCCGTCGCTGCAAATATAATACGTGGAAAGCCTCGACTGCCATAAACTGGTAAAGTAACCACAATACGAGAATCTTTTGGAAAGTTCTTTACTGATGAAGTTGTGTCTAAAATTGTGCAACACACAAACGAGGAAACAGAGAGAAGGAGTGTCGAAAAAACAAGTCCAACTGAAATCCTCGCATTCATAGGTAGTTTCATTTTGATGGGCACAAATAACTACAACAACCTAGATTACCATGACTTAAGGTCCCAAGAACTTGGAAGGTCAGTATACATAGCCAGCATGAGTCGGAACAGATTTCGTGATCTTCTGTCATCAGATTTGATGATAAGAACACAAGGCAGGTTGGAGGTCTAATGACAAATTTGCTCCTTTACGAGAAACATTTCAACTTTTGAATGACATATTTCCGAAGTACTGTACAGCTGGCAAAAACACTACCATAGATGAAATTCTTACCCTGTTTTGAGGCAGATGACCATTTAATGTCTTTTTGAAAGAAAAACCGGGTAAATATGGGATCCTCATCAGACATCTTGCTGACTGTGACTATTGATATGTTCATTGTATTGTATGGAAGTTTATGCTGACAAACAAGAAGGAACAACTCCTGAATCAAGTGGCCCTAGAGAAGTTGTCAAAAGGCTTGTTGCTCCAATAGAAGAATACAGGTCCGAATGTGACTACTGACCGTTTCTATACATCGGTCGAACTTGCTGAAGATCTGTACGAGTGTAAAATGACTTTAGTTGGTACCATGAAAAATAATCCCAAACATATTCCTGAAGAACTGAAACCATAACTGCAAGAGAATTGCACTCAAGAAAGTTCGCATTCACTGACCCTGCATCTGGAAAATCACCTGTTACGTTAGTGCCGTATATTCCCAAACCTAAGAAGAACCTAATCATGCTGTCATCACATAAAGATGCCAAAGTTTCTGAAGATGAAAAAAAAAACAGATATAAATTTATTCTATAAATCAACCAAAGACTCTGTTGACACCGTAGATCATATGGCCAGGATGTATACTACTAAGAGAAGTACCCATTATTGGCCACTATCAGTATTTTACACCCTAATTCATATTTCATGCATAAAAACTTATACACTATACATTATGACTTTCCCAGACTGGTACAAAAAGAAAACAAACAGGCGGCGCTTTTATCCACAGAAACTGGGGTTACAACTAATCAAACCAAACGTGGAACATCGTGCTGCAACCATAATTGGACTGCAGACCAATATCATTATGTCAATGGAAGCCACCCTCAAGAAGAAAGTCACCAAAACAACCCAGGATGAGCAGCAGCCATCAGGGAAAGGGAGGTGCCATACATGTAGCAAACAGTGTAGCATCAAGAGTGAAAAACTAAACAAATGATAAAAAACAACCATTGTTTGTGGAAAATGCAACTTGAATGTGTGTGGAAAACACAGTCAAAAGACAAACATACGCTGTGAGTGTGTGAATGAGGTGGATGAATATAAATGGAGATGTAAATGATGTATAAGAATTTGTTCAGATATTAACTTTCAATAATTAATTTAATTTCACAATTTTCAAGATATAAAAAATATTTGTTTCTTAAAATGAATTATTTCTTACTTAAATCACTTAATAAAGAAATAAAACTTACGCAAAAATTGTAAATATAACCATAAAGGTAAAATATATTGGTGGACATTAATTAACCCTCCCTTGGTCCAGCGTGTTACCATAAAAGCTTGGTCCATCTAGGGTTAATTAACCTATTAAAAAGAACAGAACTTTGTTAGATAATTCTGGTGGTAAGGTTATAATAAGGTAAGGGTGTAAGAGAAGTAAAACCCTGAATATAAAACCCGGGAGGACGACTCTAATGAGTTTAGAGAGGCAAACATCTAAAGATAGGATACCCAGGCAGAAAATTTCTCTTCATCCTCCACGATGTAGGTAACTTTTGGGCTGGTACGTGTAAACGTATTTACTCAGAATCTCCATATGAATTATATAAAAAGTTAAATCATTGAATTTAGTCGAAATACTTCAAAACAGTGCTTCCCAACCTGCGGTCCGCGGACTCCCGATTCGAATGGGGCCCACGAAAACAAGGTAGATATTAGAAACAATTTTAATTAAACTTAACTTTATCATATTCTCTGAGTTCAACAGGAATGAAATAGCCTGATGCACTTCTCTATTTATCTAAATTCAATTTTTATAGTCCAACTTTAATAGTGTTGATGCAACAATAAAAAAATTGAATTTGTGGTCTCGCTTACTTGTCAATCGAAAATTTGATTAATTTCCCACTCTAACAAATGATAAACTCTTGTCCGATATCGTTGGAAATAAAAAGAACGTCTTGACTCATTAGCATTAAAATTAAGGAACTATTTTGCATCCTGCAATTGGAAACACAATTGGATTAAAAAACCCTTGGTGGCGACAAAAAATAGTTTGTCCGTCAATGAAGAAGAGAAGTTGTCAGAACTGTTGTCCTCTGAATCGGACATAAAAATTGTGTTTCCTAAACTTGATTGCATGCATGGTCATGTACTGGATGTTTTCAGAATTGCAGAACAACACTTAGGACTTAATGTCATTTGCATCAACACATTTGTGTCCAAAATAAATGTTACGTTTTGATCCTATTGAGGAACAAATGTGGAAATAGCATATATAAATAAATTAATGTTGAGCTAAATTTGCGACTTAAGAGTAGGCCTACCAATAATTAAATCAGACTTCTCAAAACTGACAGATGTAAGACAATATCAGCCATTCCATTAACAACTTATGGTAAGTCTGACTAATTTCATTTTTTCCTCAGAAAAAAGTGATAGAACGTAAAATATTTTACTACTTTTATAAGTTATTTTCAGATTATATTTAAAAATTAAAACTAAAGTTCAATATTAAAACTAAAGTTCAATTTATTAAGGGTACTTAATTCACTACATTATGCAAATATTTAGTGAGTAGAACATGTTTATGAGCCTAAACTATCAAAAATATTTCATGAGGTTCGCCAAAATGAAGTATGAACTTTAAGGGGTTCGTGACACTGGAAAGATTGGGAATCACTGCTTTAAAACCAAAAACGTCTTTGAGGTAAGGAATACTAAAAACAGTTACCTACTACAACACATAGAGAGGATAGAAAACATATTTACACAACTCGCATTATCATATAAAGCTTAGGGAAATTGGGATTTGAGACATTCAAAATCAAGTTTTTCCGGCTTTGTCCCTCAACCCATTACAAACAAATGCTAGGTAACTTTTGGCGCTGGACCTCGGACTCATTTCGCTGGTATTATCACCTTCATTTCACTCATACTCCAGATAACCATCGCAGTTTATAAAGTGTCGTAAAATAAACTAATTTAAAAAATCCATCCCTAATCTGGATACTTAATATAAAAGAGGTAGAGACGTAGACTGTCTTAACAAATGAGCGTCTATCTTCTTCTGTGTTTCTGTAGTGATAATGAGAATCAAGTTTGCATTTTATTTTAATGGGTTCTGTTTTTATTTTAAATCTGTGCCCAAGTGTGCATTAAATATTATAATGGTACTTCATAACTTGTGATATTAGTCATATTACACAAGTAAGCACGAGGGAATTATGTATAAAATGTCTTAGTACTTCAAACCTTGTGTCGTAACTCCTAGCACATCTACCAATGTTGTAAGAAGACAAGAGGACAGAGGTCTTGCTTTTATGGAATCTGATTTCACACAGTATTGAGAACCATAACACAAGCCAGAACTTCCCTGATTGACAGCGCATGTCTTGTTTCCGATCACCTGTGAACACTGTATTCGACGAAAAGAAATAATAGACGTTGAGACTTTGCGTTGTTACGTAATACCGCCTCTTACTCAAGCGCGAATGAGCCTTATTCTCTAACACACATAATTATATCTTCTGCATACAAACGGCACAGAAATACTGTTCGGTTCCGGAATCTGTAGCGTTGTTCACGGAGGTCTCCTTATTGTGCGGGGAAAAAGCGAGGATTTGTGTTTGAGATATCATGTCATAAACCTAACTTCGTTAATCACTGTCAGTGGAGCAACTGCCCTAATAGGGCCAGTGTCTAACAACCGACATTTAGTCTCATGTCCACTTGTGGTAGCAGTGGTCGACAATAATAAAAACAGTAAAATGAACTGTTTATATTTGCTTATTCGCGTGTCTGTCTGTCATATGGTTTTAATAAAGAACTAAACATTTATTTAAAGCAATTTTATGGGCAACAGAAGATCATTCTCACAATAAATAAAACGCATCTAGATTCTATGAACTTTCTGTTTCATGCTATATTTTACATCCAAAATGTAAAAGCCAATGCTCATTATTTTTCTCTTATTTATATAGTTTTGAATATTAAATTGAACTTTTTAAAAGAAATGGATATATTTTATCAAAGCGAAAATGAGTTTACAAGTAAATAATATGACAGTTACTAAAGGATTGAAATTTGAATATTTACAACTGAAAATAAGTTAATATTGAAATATATAACATATATTTCAGACCTGATGTTTAAACTTTCACCCATTTAAAAAATGATTTTAGGTTGTTTTGTTTCCATGTAATACCGTTATGCCAGATTGTAGAAATTAATTATGAATATATATATATATATATATATATATATATATATATATACTCGTATATATAATATGAATGAACAAATAAATGAATGGAAGAATAAAATAATTAACAAATAAATAAAATATAAATACATAATAAGTAAATAAATAAATACATAATTAATTATGTGTGTGTTTCCAAAGCCTCCCCACTTTACTTGCGTGATTCGGGTTCCGCATACTGCGGATAGATGGCAGAACTGTGACCCATTTTCAATTTGCACACCACTTCGGCGGGCCACGTTGTGCATGATGTGTATCTGTGTGAAGAGTTATTCGTGTATTAGGGTGAGTGTATGTTAAGTGTTCGTGTAAATGTAGTGTAGGAAATGAGTGAGGATGATGATGGTGAGGAAGGGAGAAGAGAAACCCGGTGCCGGCACGTAGCCTACTCCTGTCGAATAGCACCAAGGGGGCCGCCAGACTTAACGTCCCCATCCGACGGACGAATCACTATCAACAGTGACATATGCCTTTCCTTCATATGCACTGCGGAGAGATTTGGGATTTAAGAACACAGGCATATTTGGTGCACAATTTAGTGATTAGAAGTTGTGCACCGCCATTTCTACTAATAAAATAATTGTGGAAATTACAATAATACACTAAAGCACGATAAAAACAAAACTTTTCATAACTGATAACTTCTTGTATCGTCTTGGTACGATGAATAGGAACCTGAACTGTGTGTTTACTGTCATTGAATGTCATTGAGCTATGTATACCCCATACGCAACCACATTGTTGCGGGTTGCTTGGTGACTTTAGGTAACAAAACGCAGGACTCTAGTCATAATACATAAGAGGTGATCCTAATTATTTTTTTAAATTGTTTTCAAACTTACGATATACTTCAGCGAGTTACCAGGGAGCTTTTTTATTTGTTCAGAAAAGATCTTATTTTGTTGGTTATACAGATATTTCTGCATTCTTTATCACTAGTTTATTCATTGATAATGTTTTGTTTTCTAAGTCTGACTTCAGCGCTCCAAAAATTTAAGTGATAGTCGCACAATTATAAAACAGTGTCCTATTGAATATGTGGTAGTACCTCCCAGCTAAGTTCAGTAAGGTTTCTTACGTGATTTTTACGTAATGAAGACGGTCGTTGCCACAAAGGAGGTTGATGCCATTAGACAATTTTCCACGTCTTCTGAACCTTATGGCTTCTTTTCCTTCGCCTTTCAAAATACTACTACAGTATTCTGCATCCATTGTTTATTTATCTAAGAGAAAATAGATTAATATCGGCCCTTTTATGTCCCAAAAACTGTTGCTCTTGCCGTTCAAGAAGACAAGACTAGTTGAACTCTGTTTTCAACATTTCCAACGCTATAACCAAGACGAAAATATGAGTAAGTTTCTAGATATATTTATGATAATCGATTAAACTATTATATGCTAGTACATTCCAGAAACCAAGATTACGACCAAAAAGTGGAAACATTCAGATTCGTAGCCCCTAGGAAAGGTTAAATAAAATCACCTAAGCGAATTACTTTCTAAAGATTGTAGAAATTTTCGGTGTCGCTACTTCCTGAAGTATCCTTTACTAACTCAAATGCTCCCTATCTTTGTTACTGCCGTCCTCTGCGGTATGATGATCACAGTACTAGCCGTTAGATCTCATGTTTGTGGATTCATACTAGGCCGAAGCAATGAATTTTAAAGGGCGATGAAATATTTAGCAAGAAATTATTCCGAAGGGAAGTAGAGCTGGGAGAGTCCTGTACCATTTACAAGTAAATATGTCTCTGGTACCACTATCAATACCACTATCATTAACACTACTACTACTACTACTATTACTACTACTACTACTACTTTTACTACTACTGCTGCTACTGCTACTACCACCACTACTGATACTGCTACAACTGCTACTGCTACTACTACTACTACTACTACTACTACTACTACTACTACTACTACTACTACTACTACTACTACTACTACTACCGCTACTACTACTACTACTACTACTACCACTACCATTACCACCACTACTGCTACTACTACCACCACTATTACCACCACTATCGCTACTACTACAACCACTACCACTATCAATACCACTATCATTAACACTACTACTACTACTACTACTACTACTACTACTACTACTACTACTACTAACAACAAGCTGTTATACTCCGACTTACGTTACTAATAAAATATTGTTTCACAACTTACCTTTAAATGGCCTGCTTTCACAGTGCTGATAGTCACTTGAAAAGTTAGTGATATATTTCTAGAATTTAATTGTGAAACACAGATACAGGCCCGGCCATCTATTGGAGAACTACCGCAACTGACTGTGTGTGTTCCCTTCTATCGAGAGGAAAGAGAAATAGAGGGAAATGCTGAAAAGTAAAAACACGTAGGAATGTCAAAAGGCACTACTGATTAATAATGGAATTCTAAGCGCATTTCTTTCTTTTGAATCTTACCGTATTTAGATTAACAAATTTTTACTTAGTGACCGTTTTAATTAAATGGTGAGATTTATAATGGGGAACTATTACCATTGAAGGACACTTAACCACATTAACATATTATCTGTTATTATATTCATTCGACAATTGGATCGAAATATTGAGAAACCATACATGTCTAGAAAACGAAACTTTTCAGGAGATACAATAAACATCTCAGGTCTTAGATTTGTGCTCTTATTATTTTTTCTTAACACTTTAGCTAAAATCAATGTTGATGGAAATATGTGGGGTTTCTCTTCATAATATCTTGAGTCTACATGTTTAGAATACGAAATCATATATAGCTCAATTTCGTTAAAAAAAAAAAAAAAAAAGAAGTGGGGTTTCTCAATACTGTGATTCAATTGACGAGGTCTACAGGTAACGAGCTAAACTGTGTTCAGAGGCTACTCCTAGACGTTCGTTCAACTCCCACGTGGGCCGATTATCTGGCTGTTTTCGAGGTTTTCTCCAACTACAGGCTCACTACCAGACAATTCCTTGACGTCCTCTGACTCATCTCTCTAAATACTATCTAGCTATCATCAATTATATTGCCACTAGATAACTGCGTAATTGATAGTTAGCCTTAAAGCCTTGGTTTTTCTGAACCGACGCATACGACGTGCGAGGTGCGAGGCCCGCCTCGCACAAATTCGGACTACATGAGAGATAGTGAGTAGTTTCTATGGCTGCGAGATGCGCAGACCTCGCATCTCGCAGTTATAGAAACCACGCACTATCTCTCGTGAAGTCTGGATTTGTGCGAGGCGGGCCTCGCACCCCGCATGCGTCTGTTCAGAAAAACCAAGGCTTTATACTACAGATTAACAGACTAAAGAACTCTGGTCAATATCGACTCGCAAATATAGAATATATTAACGGACACACAGACATATTAAGTCTCATCATTTGATTATCGTACAAGGCTTTACTTCCTTTTTCGGAGTCCAGTCTATAAAAGTTTCTCCAAAGATGGTTTTCTGAGCAGTGAACTCCGCTCCCAGCAAAGCGTTTCGGCAGTATAAGAAAACATGTTGCGTTCTTTTAGTGAATTCCTTGGTGTTATTAAGAAGGAGCAAATTATAACAAAGTCTTATTCAGGGGCAGGAAAGTAGATGCAGCATACGTGGAAGTAATATTCTGCACTCGAGAATTTCAGAAATGGTAATGTTGTTCAACGTGTTTACATTCCCAGAGTAGCTGAAAAATGTTCCACACGTACTGCAATATTTCGCACCAGCAGGGGAGTCAATATTTCAGCTTAACCTTTGTTTAACATTCATGGGTTCTCAGACTGGTCTACCAAATTGAGGGATAAGGTCCATATTACTCAGTTTTTTAACCTCTATGAATATTAAGTTATTCTATTCACTGTTTCATTAGCTTATACGTGGGGTAGAAAAATATTGTGATCTAGCTAAACATCGAATGAACTAAATAGACTATTTTAAGGATCATAAAAATCGTGGAAAAAATGTTCACAGTATCTGTCTGTTCTTCTTTTCTTATCTGTCTATCCATCTCTTTGCATATTACGTGTTTTGTGATGTTGTTGGCTGGTATTTATTTTTATTCAGTCGTTTGGAGTTACACCAGGAAGCAGATATCCATTTGAAATGCCTTAATTTTAACCCAAAGAACAACTGCGGACCTGATATCGAAAAGTGTTCTTTGGCATAGCGTATATAATTATGTCTGTCTTTGTTTTTCTGTGTAGTACAGCGATTTCTCCTAAACTTTCATTGTTCGGATTTTGTTCATACTCTGTATCTCCCAATCAATTTATCCGGAAAGAATGTACATGGAATGTACAGGATTTTCAAGAGTAATTAAAATTGAATGAGAGAATTTTGGACATAAATCTCAGACCGTCAAGTATTATACATATTTAGAAAGGAATATTTTTATCAACAGTATTCTCACTAGAGAAAGTCAAAACTCGAGTGGGATTTAATTGACTATTACACGATTGGAAGACAGTGTATAAAGATTAGAAGTAACGAAATACTCCAATACAATAAAATATTAATTAACTTACGAAAATACAACTGTCTTCAAATGTATTATTATACCATCTCAACATTACAAATATTACGCTAGATGGCAGTAGTGTGTTAAGATTAGTTGTTTTCTTGTTATCAGTTGTGCCAACTATGGAATTTTTATTGAACTCTGTGGACTGTTATTAGTCAAGAAGTTTTTGTTGAGTCAGTTTCATTTTTATTAAAACAGTAGCATTCCACTTCAATTATCCGGATCCCAGTAATCAACGTCACTTGACAGATGATTTTCAATAAACCTCAGTATTAAACAATCTCTGATACGTGACTATTCATAATATCATATAGCAGAAACTATAACATAACCTAAATAATATAAACAAGTGTTAGAAAAGTTTTAATTAGGGATGATGAAGTAAACAAGAAAAGTTTTAATTAAGGAGATGAAATAAAAAATAAACATGAATAATTTTAAAAGGAACAATTATTGAAAGTACAATTTTCAAATGTGAATGTTTTAATGGTTGGTAGTTCAGTTGATGTTATATTGGACGTGTGCGTAAAAGAAGTGGAACTCGTTGATTACTACATGGTGTATTCCTCAACTTATTCAGGATTTCCGAATGGTGCTTTTAGAAATAGGGTTTAAAGGAAGATGCATAGCTATGACCAGTGATCTTTATTAATTATTGTTCTTGAATGTCAATTCGAGTCATAACTGTATTTGAAACTGCTGTGCATCGACTGGAGTGGTTTGTAATTTTCTGTTTTTTTGGCGTCCAGACCAGTGCAGTTTGAAATGTTGGCAAACAAAGAAACAAATGCTATAGTAGTGATAATAACAAAGAAATACTAGGGAAGCGATAAAATTAAACAAATGCTAGGGACGCGATAAAATTGTGCGATAAGCAGCCATGAATGATTGAAAGACGTCGTTTCGTACCGTTTTATTGGTCAAAAGTAGTATGACGTAGTAAAAGTATAATAGTCAAATCAAAATATTTTTGCTATTATTGTTTTGCGATTTATGGCTTCATTGAAGTAATTTTAAAATAATACCATCTGAAAGAGCACATTTTTATATAATATTTAATTTGTTTTACACAGAAGCATTATGGTTATGGTTACTATGCTAACAATTTTATTGTTGATAACCTACATTATGTTATTCCCTGTATTATTGAAGCAGTTTTATTGATGAAATAAAAATAAAACAATGTGTTCTTAACAGTAAATGATCTTTTTATGTATCTGACATGTCTATGTTCTCTGAATTTCATTTCTATTCTACTTACTATTGGCTGAAAAATAGGTGGCCGATATGAATGAGTTTCGTTAAGTGTGCATATCCCTTGTTGTGTACAGACCGATTATTTAGTCCTGACAGCTCAGCGACGCGAAAGAGGGGAAGTAATAGTAGTAGTGGGGAGATTCCGGAGTAGAGATATGGATGAGTGGATGGTAAAGGACTGCAGTACAGCTAAACTATACTGAAAACACAACGCCATACCGCATGCTTGATATCCGATCGCTCTGACTGCAGGCGACAGACTAACCTGAACATCCCTTGGCGTAACTTAATGGACTCGCCTGACCTAGGCGCACATTGCCGGCGACTGTCAGGACTAAATAATCGTACTGTACGTTTTTTGTCAACAAAATACTGTAAGTCATGATTGGGATCTCAGTTATTTATTATTCAATTATATATTATTTCATTTTACAGAATCCAAACGTTCAACGGCTGCGGGTATGAAACATGACTTCAACTATGGCTTAAAACTTTACAACAAATTAATTTCTCAGTACCCTGTTTTAGCTAACATAAGTATGATTAATTAAACTGAGAGTTAAAGAAATTATTAAGGGAACTTAACATAGGGTTAGATAATTAATTGCTAAATATTAGTCTTATATTATTATACTTGTGAATATTGGTTATAAACATTTTCAATTGTGATTGTTCTTTATCATATTATAGGCTCTTGTTTTTGTAATCTGTGCTATTTTATTGCTTATATTAATTTGTTTATTTTGTCTTCTTCTTTCTGCTTATCTACAGTGCAGCTTTGAACTCCCGCACGAGCGTTTGCTCATACGGAGGTAAATTCTTTAATTTGTATTTCTGTTTTATGCATATAATAGTTTTTTAATGTTTCTTTGTAATGTACATAAATTGTAGCTAAAAATCCCTCATTTTCTGTAAGAATATCTTGTTTTATTTATTTCATCAATAAAAATGCTTCCATAATACAGGGACTAACAAATTGTCAACAGCAGAATCGTTACTATAGTTAACGTAACAAAAATGCTTCTGTATGAAACTATCCTCTTTTATAATATTAAGAAACTATTTAGTGATATTGAAAATGTTTTCATAACTCGCACAATAGTCACAAAAATATTTTTTTTTTTCGATAAAAGTATTTATTTTTAAACACAAAGTTTGACGTACTGTATCTGGCCCTAACTTCCGCACTCAATTTTAATTGTAATTATGCGTTACTTTTGAAACACCTTGTATCATTAAAAATGGGTCTTTATTTGAAATTAAAACACACAGTAGCGAATTAGGCCAAAAGGAATTAAACTAATTTAGTCGTAATTTTATTGGCTTAATCCATGTAACACAAAATGTAAAAATGAAACGGTACACTTCGTAAGGAATGAAGAAGAGAACGTTAAACAAGTAAGCGAATTAGATAAGTAAACGTATACTTAAAAATTTACCTAAATAATAAATAAGAATAAATTAGAGGTAAGGTAGGCAACAATTAACTGAATAAGCAAACGTACAGTTAAAGAAGTTAGGAATGAACAATAGAAAGTTGGGCATGAACAAGAGTAAGTTAGTCGAGTATTAGAAAAGTGAACGGATGCTTAAAAACAAACTAATTAATAATTAAGAGTAAATTAGAAGAGTAAGCAAATTAACAAAGAGTCAGAAATGTAATTGGACAATTATTGAATTGAAAATTTAAAAAATGAATTACATTACACTAAAATTTATCATTTCCAACAATATTACACCTTCATTTTACTCTCATAATGCTCCTTTGAGCCGAAGTTTAAAAACGAATTGAACAGATAATGTGGCATATCCATTAGGGATAACTGCTGGTCTATGAGAGTTGTATTCGAGTGTACCTTGCTGTCGAAATTTTCGTTGTGTTACGGGAACAAAAAATAGCAGCGTTAAAGGGTTCTTTGTCACTGCACAGTTGGCTGCTCAGATAAGGTTTGAAGATGATCTATTAGTGCAATATCTCAGGGCGGACATGTGGAGTGCTCCAAAATAATGCAGACCCGCTTCCATTTTCATAATTTATAACCGTCACAAAATTGTCAATTCTGTGAAATACTGCCATCATTATTCAGCAATCTATTTTGAAAGCGAAGAGTATACTGTATTCTTAGGTGATTCTTAGCACTGAATTTCCCACTTCGATATTCATACCCACTTTGCGGTATTTGCTTCATGTGTTTCAAATTTAGCAAGAAATGCTTTCCTATCTGAATTTCAAAATCCTGCCACTTTAATCTTCCCATTTCACGTTATCTCGATTAGAAAAGTAATGAACAGATACAAAATTATGAATGTAATTCTTTATTATTTTAAAGTCTAGATACAAAATCATGAATGTAATTCTTTATTATTTTAAAGTCTTTGTATTTTGGAAAAAAGTTCATGGCAGAAGGAGATATCAGATGATACAAACATTAAGATATGAGAATCGTATTCGGAGACTAAGATGATGTTGGAAAAGAAGAAAGAGTGAAGAGTACTGAGTTTGCAGTGAAGGACCTATCCTTCGGAAGAAAATTATAAATGAACGTATAAATAGCTTATGCATTTCACAACAATTTGTTCCTTCATTGTATTGATAATTCATTCATTCATTCATTCATAGTGTTTTCTGCCAAGGGACAGATATTTCACTGCAAACCCAGAATTTTCCAATTCTTCCTATTTTATGTCTTCCTATTTGTCTCCTCACATGATCCATAAGCCTATATCTTAATGTTTGTATCATCTGATATCTGCTTCTACTCCGAACTCTTTTCCAGTTCACCATTCCTGTGAATCCTTCAGTAAGCAGTGGCCCAACCAATTTCTTTTCCTCTTCCTGATCAGTTTCAGCATCATTCTCACTTCACTCACTCTTTCCAACACAGCTTCATTTTTTATTCTGTCTGTCCACTTCACTCGTCCCATTCTTCTCCATATCCACATTTCAAATGATTCTATTCGTTTCTCTTCACTTCGTCGTAGTGTCCATGTTTCTGCCCCATACAGTGCCACACTCCACACAAAGCACTTCACTAGTCTCTTCCTTAGTTCTTTTTCCAGAGATCCGCAGAAGATGCTCCTTTCTATTAAAAGCTTCCTTTGCCATTGCTATCCTCCTTTTGACTTCCTGGCAGCAGCTCATGTTACAGTTTATAGTACACCTCAAGTATTTGAAGCTGTCCACTTGCTCTACTGCCCCATTTAGAATTCGCAAGTTTACCTTCTTTATTTTCCTTCCTTTGACCATGGTCTTCGTCTTATTTGCATCTATCTTCATTCCATACCTGCTCACAGCTACCATTTAGTTTCAATAGCATATCTCTCAGTATCATCTCCTCTTCTGCTAACAACGCCATATCATCATCAAATTTTAATCTTAACATGATAGTTTATAATTTACTTTATTGAACTGTTACTATTACTCAAAAGATTTACTTAAACGAAATCAGTTAATCGTTTTTTCTTTGTGGTCTCTTTTTGCCGTCAGCCTAAGCG
Source organism: Periplaneta americana (assembly GCF_040183065.1). Taxonomy (NCBI): domain Eukaryota; kingdom Metazoa; phylum Arthropoda; class Insecta; order Blattodea; family Blattidae; genus Periplaneta; species Periplaneta americana. The sequence goes on along the minus strand of NC_091120.1, from coordinate 93,504,127 downwards.
TCAGGGTCTTTCAATCACTTTCTAAACTCATTTATTTTGGATCAGATGATGCACTTCCAGTAAACTCTTCCCTCTTCTCATAACCATCTTCTTAGTATCGAAAATCGTGTTCCATTTCTCGCCAATCTGTTCATATTAGTCCGCCCAGCAACTTCTGTAATTTCTGTGAATCATGAAGATCTCAGGTGGGTGATTAGCCTTACGCTGTAGGTCCCGTTACCTTGGGACAATTGATGTCCCAATATTTTTTGTCCTCTTTGGAGCCCCAATTAAATTCGTTCATGCGACTATATTTTGATGAAGGGATATTTTATTTTTTTTTTCTAACGGAGCTTTCATAATACCTGCGTCCTTATAAATTATCTAATTTAACATTTCGACTTGTGCAGAAAGAACAGAGATTACGAATTCTTTCTTTAAACTGAAAAATTCGTTAATGTGGTGTTCGTTATATTACAATTGACTGTATCATCATCATCATCATCATCATCATCACCATCACCATCACCATCACCATCATCATCATCATCATCACCATAATCATTTCTGCTATACACCCAGCCGTAGCTCTTCAAGCTGCTAGAGTGGTTCCAGCGGGACTGGAATTAAGTTTCCGGCGGATTATAATTTACGGAATTTGTGATGAAGAAAGCAACTACGGCACAGAATGTATCCGGATAATTCAGTTCCTCCGATGTCCAAATTCCATCATTACTGTTTCATTGTCTCTAAATATCCTATGTAATTCAGAATGAATGTTAAATAAAGAATTGTCATTGCCTTTATTCTGTTACCATAAGCATGTAAGGTTAATATACTAAATTTAAAAATAATAATTTAATAAGGACAGGAAATAGTTACATTTATAAACAAATTGTATTGTGTATAATACTGTACATGACATTTCATTCTATATACAATGAAAATAATCATGATAAAAGACGCTACAGTATCTTGTGATACATTAAAAAGGATGAAGATGTATTGAGAGAGAAGGGGAAATAATCTCTTATATGTCTGTAGCTTTATTTTGTCAAAGGCAACAACAAGGTTCTGTCCTCCCTCGTCGAGGATTGTCTTCCTGGTATGGACTATAATACAATCCAGAGACTGAAATATCACATTAATAAATCGCAGAGCATGGATGCAATATTCCTCAAGTGGTCTCCCCCTCACCCAATACTACAGGTTATAGGATGAAACTTGTTCTACGATGTAAAGAAAAGTGATTACTGGAGAGAGGATGAAAGATAGAGAGGCATTCTAAGCAAATTTACAATCTGATACAAAAATGATATAAATCCATTTCCCTAGATTGACAGATGTAACTAAATTTAGAGAAAAAAAGAAGTGAAGAATTTTATAACTATTTACCTACATAAAATTGAAGTGTCTTTGTAATAAAAATTACTCCCATAAAAATTCTCCATATTTAGCTTAGACTTTATTTATTAACCTATTTTAAAACGTATTATTTATTAATAATTTCAAGGAAAAATTGTTCCGGGTCCGGCCCCGGAACAATTTTTCCTTGAAATTATTCGAACCTGCTTTACAGGGAGCTACTACCTGAAAGCCAGATTTGTGTATTATTTATGGTATATTTATTTTTTGTTTGCTTCTTTACGGTAAATATAGGATCATTAATTTTACTTAATGAATGCTCGTGTAAAAAGTCCTGCAGATTTTAAAGAGTACTTACTTGACGGGTAATCTCTTTTCCCAATTCTCTTTTATCGTTTCTTAATTATTAATTCATGAGTAAATGACTGGCTTTAAGGATAGTAATGTGACGGTTTGTCAGCCCACTTGAGGTATGTGGATATAAAGGAAAAATTGAACCGGTGTCTGGTACGTTCCTGGGTAGCTCAGTCGCTAGAACGTTGGTGCGCTCAGCTAAACGTCTCGAGTTCGATACTAATTAAAATGTTAAACGGAATATCTATCAATCATCCAAGTGCATGTATCACGCCGTATGTTATATTTATTTACACTTACCCGACTATAATCTTGAATTGTAACCACAACGCAATAAAAATAACTGTTATGTATTAATATTAATATTGATATTAATTATTAGTATATTCAAATTTCACTACCTTCTCGATCGGCTCAGAAATCTAGAACAATTTTGATTTTATAAAATTTTACTGCTGTCAACGGCTGTTAGGCCTACTGCTGCCAAAGTAACAGTTAGAAAATTACTACCAGTTGTAGTATTTTTCAGTACCGAAATTCGAAACGAAGTGGGCAAAAGAAAATTCAACCTTCAAACTAGAAAATCACCATAATCCACTAGCATATGTATTAATGGGAGAAAAATGGTTATTTTTCACCCTAATGGCATTAAGTGAGCTGATCCGGACTGTACATAGATCCAATTTTTTCACTTAGGGGGTGGCGAGTGTTTGGAAAAGGGGAGGTTTGTGAAAATTGTTGGAATAGTTGATCCAAATTTGTTGATTATAAGATTAAATTACCTTAGGGATAACAGCGTAATCTTTTTTGAGCGTTATTATTGATAAATGGGTTTGCGACCTCGATGTTGGATTAAGATTTAATTTGGGTGCAGAATTTCAATTTGTTTAGGTCTGTTCGACCTTTAAAATCTTACATGATCTGAGTTCTTTTCATACTATTCTGTCCAAGGGCAGGTCTTTCACTGCAAACCCAGCATTCTACAGTCTTTCTATTTCTGCCTTCCTCTTAGTCTTTGCATATGATCCATAGGCCTATATCTTAATATCGTCTGTCATCAGATATCTTCTTCTGCCCCGAACTGTTCTCCCGTTCAATATTCCTTTCACTGCATCCTTCAGTAGGCAAATTCTTCTCAGCCAGTGATCCAATCAATTCTTTTTTCTCTTCCTAATCAGTTTCAGAATTATTCTGTCTTCACCCACTCTTTCCAATACAACTTCATTTCTTATTCTGTCTGTCCATTGTAATATGTGACAATGTGTAAAATATTCATTATGCAATACAATAAATTAGGCTACATAGAGAGGGAGTTCTTTATTTACTCTTTAATTTGCATATAGATTTATGTTGTCTTTCTTTTACAGGTACTGAGTTAATGGCATTTAACGATGGTACGCGACAGCGTGACTGAACAGTTCTTGTTTACCTCATGGTCGTAGATAAACTTTGTTCAACTTTAAAATCCAGAGAATAGTTTCAGAGAAGGTACGTAGGATATATTTTGTTTTCTGCAAACATATAGAATGTGAGTATAATTTATTGCATGGTGGCCGAGATTCTCCTTTCTAAGAATATTTAGTGGTTCACCGCTGGCTGATTTTTGTTCTTTTAAGAGTAAAAATAGAAATCAGATTTCTGAATTTCCATTAATTCTTCAACAGAAAATGAATGGTTGGAAATGAATGTTCTTTCTGTATTCTCCTTGTTCTCCTTGCTTCCTTTTGTTCGTATTGTCTTTCCCTCGTTTACCTTGTACAGTAGGGTTCCGATTATTCGATCTTCCGTGTTATCCGGATCGCTTTTTTTAATTATAGTAGTACCTATCCGTATATACAGTACTGAACAGTTTTTTAAAGTCGAATACATACTGTACTGCATTATGAGTAAAGACTCGTTTATTATGTACATGTGAATAATGTCTTTCTACATTATTGGGTCCCGACCTTTGTTGTCCCTTTAAGATTACAGGATCTAAAACCACATAGCGCTTTCACCCTCCGTATTATCTGGATTGCTCTCCGCCCATATAGTCCGGATAATCGGAACTCTATTGTATTCCCCTTGTTCTTTATGTATGTATTCCCATTGTTGTCCTTTCATTTCACTTCTTCTCCATGTCATCCACTTGTTCTCCTTATATCCTCCTTGTTCTCTTTGTCTTTGCCCTCTTCTCCTTGTGTTCGCTCTGTTCTCACAGTTCCGTTGTTCACCTTGCCTTTTCCTTGTTCTCCTTACTTTTCCCTTGTTCTCCTTGTACGAGTGTTCCCTTTGTTCTCCTTGTCTTTCCATTATCATTATTATTATTATTATTATTGTTATTATTATTATTATTATTATTATTATTATCATCCCTTGTTCTTCTTGTTTTTTTTTCGCGCCACCCACACTTAGTTCTACGTAAAAATGTGCAGCATAGTAAAACGGTTCATCTGTTGATTTTTATAACCTTTTATTCAACCTTTAATTTTGCAACTTTGATGTTAGGGGCAGCTATTATTTTTTTATTTCTCCATCTGCTGCGTAAATGTGACATTTGCGCTGTTTCCCTTTTAATTCCTATCTTGTTTATAGATTCTTTACATTTTTCCCAAATCTTGGATGTTTCTTCATTACAGATCGAAAAACCGAAAAAAAAAAAAAAAAAATTGTAATGTGTTTGAACGCTGTGAAAGCCTCGAATCACAGTTAATTTTTCCTTCTTGATTAATCACGTGACGTCCTGTTAATTGGAGTAATATATATGTACTAATTTTCGCACTTGGTTATCCATCGAGTACCAGACTTACCAATGGATCCGATATTGGCGAGTTCCAATCCGGTGAAGAAAATTGAATTTTTAAAACTTTCATATACCCTTAGCATGGTTTCCATCAGAAGGTTTACGTCAGAGGTTATGGTTGATTCCGGCGCTATTTAAGATTATTTAATTGAGATGCTTAAAGAATTGTGAAATAAATATGGAGGAATGGAGCTTAATATCGAAGAAGAAAACTAAAATACTGAAAGAGTGGTTAGTACGTCTGACTGCGAAACTAGTGCGCCCGGTTTGAAATCTTGGTTGGGACAAATTGCTGGTTGAATTTTTCCAGCATTTTTCATAAACCAATTCTAAGGTACTGGACCCTCGATACTGAGTGTTGTGTAAGGTGAATCGATAGACGGCACAAAATAGTGAATCACCATACTTCCAGCAATGCATCCTTCGGGCTTTATCACCCAACCTTACGATATTAGGTAAACCGAATACGCCTCGAATGGCAGTGTGTCTTCAAGCCCTCCTCCATAAATAAAATAGATATTATGCAGATGGTCAGATTCTTTTAGCAGTAGATTAATTCAATCCTATAGAATGCATGATGAGGAAAATTATAGAAATATAGGCATACTATAGGCCTATATCAGGCTTGAAAGTGACTTACAGAGACTTAGTAGTATTAGAGAAATCAAGTTTTCAATGAATGTAAATATAGATTTACAATTCGACGTCTAGGATCAAGTATAAAAGAAATTGACCTAAGTAGTAGAGTTTTACTAAGAAAAACAAAGTGTAAATAAACTAATTTCAGTTTTATAATCGGTCAACCTGATCAGGAAGAGGAAAAGGAATTGGTTGGGTCACTGGCTGAGAAGAAGCTGCCTACTGAAGAATGCACTGGAAGGAATGGTGAACGGGAGAAGAGTTCGGGGTAGAAGAAGATATCAGATAATAGACGACATTAAGATATATGGATCACATGAGGAAACGAAGAGGAAGACAGAAAATAGGAAAGATTGGAGAAAGCTAGGTTTGCAGTGAAAGACCTGCCCTTGGGCAGAACACTAAATGAAATAATTAATCGGTCAACATTAATAGAAGTACAAAAAAGAAAATATGTCAGTCGATACTTCAGAGCCTATCGCTGAATGAAGCTGAATCACTGGAAATGACTGAAGGGAAAGCAAAAACTCGAAATGGTCGAAATGGATTTGATAAGAAGTTGTAGGCATTTAAAACTAAAAATGGTTACAAATAAAGAAATAAGAAAAAGAATGAAATGAATAATAATTACCTTACTTACTTACTTACTTACAAATGGCTTTTAAGGAACCCGAAGGTTCATTGCCGCCCTCACATAAGCCCGCCATCGGTTCCTATTCTGTGCAAGATTAATCCACTCTCTATCATCATATCCCATCTCCCTCAAATCCATTTTAATATTATCCTCCCATCTACGTCTCGGTCTCCCCAAAGGTCTATTTCCCTCCGGTCTCCCAACTAACACACTATATGCATTTAATAATTAGTTTAATACAGAATATTGTAATAATACGACTAATATGGTATGGTCATGCGAAAAGAAAAGAGAATGAATGATGGTCAAGAAACATAAGTTACTTGATTTGGAATAACAATTATAACAATTAATAACATCCCAATTAAATCTAAAACAAATATACTAGGTCTAACGGTATGCACTTTATGGTGGAAAGCAATTGGTCTGAAGTTACTGCCAGCACCGAGCCTCACTGTTTAAAAATATCAACAGAAATCTTAATTTGTTTCAGAAAATTTGGCACGTCAATGTATTTTGTCTGTCAAAATTATGGTATATCGCGCAAGTTCTGCCGATGACTAACAAATATTCATGCATCATGGAAAAAGCTGTAAACTATTATATATGGAAGGGACATTTCTATAAGCTCAAAGAAACGCAATTATATCTACCGAAAAAGAAGGGAGGGTTGCAGCTAACAATCGTAAAACAGAAATGTCAACCACTTTTTATACGCAACGTAATGCGAGCACTACAAGGAAGGGGGGACCAGGTATATATAAATTTCTGGGAACATCACACACCACCACTATGAAAAAGGGCCTCCACATTACCCCACTTGATAAGACAATCTTGGGAACAGATTGAAAAATGCCCAGCAGATATTTTGGGAGTAAATGGTCCCCAACAAACAAAAATGATATATCAGCACATTCTGCAAGACACTTATCAGACACCACATATAATGATATAATGGAACGATATCCGAATGAGATATGGTCCAAAATCTGGAATAACCTCCACCTGGTGGATATTCCTACCACATGGAAGATTTCAGCATACGAATACATCAATGAAATTATCCCAACGGAAGAAAAGAAGTATCGCCACAATATCACTGCGTCACCGGCCTGTAAAAAATGTGGGTTTTTGGATACACAAAAACATCGTGTAACGAACTGTGGACCTGCAAATTTTGTTTGGGAAGAAGCAAAAAGACGACTGTATAGTATAGGAGACATCCAGAGTGTGAATGGTATGAATCAGGTCCTCCTTTGTATCGACCCCACCAACAGAAAATAATGTATTCGTACATGTGTGGTTGGCAGTGAGTTTGCTGCATTACCTATTAACAACAAAACTACCAACTGTAAATGACTATATAGGAATGCTGAAAACGGAAAAGATTAAAGTAAAATATAAATATCAAAGTGATGCTCGATCAAAAATCCACCAACTTGACCTTCTTCAATTATAACAAGTTAATTTCTTTAGATTCAAGGTCGTAATTCTAAAATAAATACTAGCATGTGATCTCAGAACACTATGTAACAATGTCACAAGAGGAACGGTGTTTCTATATTTCAAAAAATGCAAGTTAATTTGTTTGCGATATTATGGTTTTGAAATGGACGGTATATTTAAAAGAAAACATTATACCCAAGTCGGTTCACAAATGAATATATGCTAATTATTATGTATGCAATATTTTAAGTGTAATGTTTATTTTCTGTCAGCATTTTTCAAAGTTGATTTCATTTATTAAATTACAAAAAAAAAAAAAAAAAAAAAAAAACAGTGGAAATGAGCATGCCTGGTTCCACCTTCATCCACCTTCATCTCCTCTAACGATATCCAAGTTACTACTTGATCTTCTTTCCATTCATCTTCCTTGCAGTTATGCTATAATAAATAGCAACCTGTCAGGGATTGGAGGAATATCATCTGCAAGATCGGTTCTCTTCAGTTGTTGAGTCCTTGAAGAATTGAGATTTCTGATCTATCACTCTAATCGTGATGCTCATTTTCTTTTAAAGCGAGCATTATTGTTTTATTTTGTTTAAAACTACTTTTATAGTGTCTGTAATTGGTGGAATAGAAAATTCTCAACTAATTTGCATATCATATACATACATACGCTATACATAAATTAATTATAATATAAGCAAATAAGTAAACCTGTAAATGGAAGATGTTTCCCATAACTCTTAACTCTTTTGTGGTTAATCCTAGTATAACTTCACAAGATAATACAAAATAAGGATCTGGGAACTATGGACTGTGCCATTAATATAAGGAAAGTGGTCTTTTATTACTTGCAATTCTGAATGATGAAACAGTTATTTTAATATCATCATTATCAACTAGAGATGGGGGGGAGAAACATTGGAATTACGAAACGAACTTCCTAGCTGTTATTATAATAGAAATAAAAAATTTTCTTAAAACAATTATGACTTTGATATTATGTGACACATACGAGATACACTTAGATTCACAAAGTACAGTAGTTGTTCATCTAAAAATAAAAAAAGACACAGGACTAGTGTGACCAGACGTCATCTTTTGTTCGGACATATCCTCCTTTTTTAAGCCTTTGTTCGGGGTCCGGGCGGATTTTTAAAAAATCAAGAAATGTCCTCTTTTCGTAACTTGTATGCCTGATATTTTGAAATTATCTGATTTGACGCCTTTTCAGGTAATTTGCCTGTAGGTGGCAGCAGCATTGACGGAATATACTGTTTTTCAACGATCATAACTCTCTTTGCTCCTCCTTGTTATGGTCGTTGCTCATAAGTAGCTAGTAAATCGAGAGATCGAGGTGCGAATATAAATCTAAATAGTTATTTTCTGTTCTCTTTAATAATTAATTATAATTCCTTTGACTTTCATATGTAGCTAATTGTAAAATCATTATAATTAAGATTTTTCGTAATTATTTTGTAATAAAATGGATATTAACATACTTTTAAGCATGATATAAATTAAGCCTAAATCAGTACTGTAAATATTTTGTAATAAAATAGATATTGACTTAATTTAAAGTAAAATATAGGCCCAAGCCTAAATCTATTTTCTGTTCCCTTTTTTCGAACAATGTCCTCTTTTTTGAAGCTTTGTGTCCTCTTTCTTATCTGGTCACCCTACACAGGACAAACGAGAAAGAAGAAGACCCCCGGAGGAGTTGTCGAAGTAGGTTCTGATAAACATGATAAGAAGAGATTGAAATAGAATTTGCGGAAAGATAGAAACGAATGAAAAAGAGGCTGCGAAATACAGCCTGAGAGCATAGACCTGTATATAGGCCTAATTATATGTATATTAGTCTATACACGTAATGTACGTATAGAAAAAATAAAATATATTAAAATATTATATTACACAGACGCGCGCGTGCATTTTACATATTATAAATTCTGCTGTAAGCATCGTGTTTTGTTTAGACTATGTATTATTTCTTTTTGTAATGTGGGAAGGTTCTTTTGTGGACATGTCTATGCATTTTCAAATAATATTAAATAAATAAATATGATATGATATGATATTTTATTCACCCATAATATTTCTGTAAGACAGACCTGTTACAATTTTATATTGCCCCAGATCTATCTTACTTTACAGTCTTAATCACCTATGCCAAGTCTTACATTCTCCTAAAAACTAATCCAATAGGGTAAGGGGGCAAATAGGCCCAGTGGGTGAATCGGGCTAATTTTAGAAACTATTTAATATCAGAGCCATCAACACTGGTTTATAAGGTGCTCCATCTCATAGGTTACTTTACAATCCCTTAGAAGCTAATAGAACTGGAAACGGGTGGAAGTGGTCTTTCTTTCTTTGTGAAAAAAATCATTGTTTGCAGGAGGAAGGAATTAGATGAGATAAATACAGCTGTTTTTAAAATACTCCACAATATGTTTATTACTGTACAGTGAGAATACTGTTTACAATCTTGTTCTGTGTGAGATAATAAGTAAAACTGATACAGAGATTTTTGTTTGGGTGGTGAGTGGACGTCTGCCTCTTGAGTCAGTGCTTCCAGCTGTTGAAATAAGTCACTAAATCATTTCGGGTGAATCGACCCGCTCTGAGAAAACACAATAATTAAGTATAAATTACTAAAGAATCTCTAAAAATATACAGTTTTGTGACAGTGGTATATGATTAATGACTGGCCCTTTTCGGACACTGTCCATTGTTTGAGATATTAGAAATACACGATGTATCGGGAGTTGGGTCTACTCTCCAATTCAGGTGTTTTTCATGTAACTGATAGTTTTTGTTACTTTTATTTTGAGGTGGTTGAACACTAGTCCAGGCCGCTAAAAATTCGGTGGTCTAGTGATTAACGTACAATATTAGTGTTAAAGACTTTCAGGCTAAATCCTTGCCTCCGCTAACATCATGGAAATTAAAAAAAAAAAAGTAAGAAGTGTCAGGATCACAAAAAGAGCTAAACAGTCTCGAAACGTCGTATATTTATAATATAGATCATCCTTGTCTTTGCTTTGTCCTTGTCCTTTTTTATTTGCTTCCCTAATCCGCCTGCTAAGAAAATAAATCACCCTTTGCCCATTAGCATAAACGAAAGTGAATTCCCGTCCTTTATTCTCTTCGTAAATAAATAAATAAATAAATAAATAAATAAATAAATGAGTAAGTAAATAAATAAATAAATAAACAAATAAATAAATAAATAAAAAAAAGTAGCCTATACATAAATTTACTTACTTACTTACTTACTTACGGCTTTTAAAGAACTTGCAGGTTCATTGCCACCCTCACGTAAGAACGCCAGCGGTCCCTATCCTGAGCAAGAATAATCCAGTCGCTACCATCATATCCTACCTCTCTCAAATCCATTTTAATATTATCCTCCCATCTACGTCTCGGCCTCCCCAAAGGCCTTTTTCCCTCCGGCGTCCCAACTAACACTCTATATGCATTTCTGGATTCGACCATACGTGCTACATGTCCTGCCCATCTCAAACGTCTGGATTTAATGTTCCTAATTATGTCAGATGAAGAATACAATGCGTGCAGTTTTGCGTTGTGTAACTTTCTCCATTCTCCTGTAACCCAAATATTTTCCTAAGAAATTATTCTCAAACACCCTTAATCTCTGTTCCTCTCTCAAAGTGAGAATCCAAGTTTCGCAACCATACAGAACAACCGGCAATGCAGTATAACTGTTTTATAAATTCTAACTTTCAGATTTTTTGACAGCAGACTAGATGACAAAAGTTTCTCAACCGAATAATAATAGGCATTTCCCACATTTATTCTGCGTTTAATTTCCTCCCGAGTATCATTTGTATTTGTTACTGTTGCTCCAAGATATTTGAATTTTTCCACGTCTTCAAAGGATAAATCTCCAATTTTTAAAGTTCCATTTCGTACAATATTCTGGTCACGAGAGACAATAATATACTTTGTCTTTTCGGGATTTACTTCCAAACCTATCGCTTTACTTGCTTCAAGTAAAATTTCCTTGTTTTCCCTAAACTTTTGTGGATTTTCTCCTAACATATTTACGTTATCCGCATAGACAAGAAGTTTATGTAACCCGTTCAATTCCAAACCCTGTCTGTTATCCTGATCTTTCCTAATGGCATATTCTAGAGCAGTCTTGCGATGGCGACTAATAATTGCGGGCTAGAGCTATTTTATGCCCGCTGCGCGCGCAGGGAGCTCTTTTACCTGTAAACATTGCTAAAGGATGTACAGATCTTAGAACACAGCGCATCATGACGGAACGGAAGCGCTTAAAGCTTTCAAGGAAGAGTGGAAGATACAATATTTATGTTTCGAATATAGTGATGAAGTCCAGTGTTTATTGTGCAAAAAAAAATATATATATCATTTGCAAAAAAAAAAAAACAACATAAAACGGCATTATGAGACGCAACATGAAAAAAATATAGGCATTATTCAGGAGAAGAGAGAAATAAATTCATTTCGGAATTGACATCGAAGGTAAATTAATTTACATTTGGGTCAGTAGATTGTATCTAGATTCCTTTTATTTCTTTATTTTAAATGTATTGTTGATGTTTTATTTGTTGCTTGTTTCTAGATATTTACTTTTATTAGACTATGTGTTTCTTTAATTTAGAAATAATATTTTATCTTTGATTGCACTTTAACTTATACTATTACTAAGCTCAAAATGCTAATTCACTTTTATTCCAATAACTATTTTCAGGATTTTTAGCAAATATGAACTAAACATTTTGAAAACTTTGATGCAAGGAGCTTTTTTAGTAATGTCAATATAAATTATAGGCCTACTTAAAAATATAATTTCAAAACTCTAATTGTACCAAATTTTGTACAGATGATATTATTATAGATCTGTTTATATAGTTTAAATTTCACAAATTTTGGCCGAAATTGTGGAAGTTTTAATTTTTAATTTTATTTTATTGGGTTATTTTACGACGCTGTATCAACATCTAGGTTATTTAGCGTCTGAATGAAATGAAGGTGATAATGCCGGTGAAATGAGTCCGGGGTCCAGCACCGAAAGTTACCCAGCATTTGCTCGTATTGGGTTGAGGGAAAACCCCGGAAAAAACCTCAACCAGGTAACTTGCCCCGACCGGGATTCGAACCCGGGCCACCTGGTTTCGCGGCCAGACGCGCTGACCGTTACTCCACAGGTGTGGACTGAAAGTTTTAAAAGTCATACATATCCCCTTAAATGACTGACCCCAAAAATTACGATGGCTCTCAATATCTTAATTTAATCAATTCGTTTTTTTCGTGTTACGTGCATCTCACAAATCACTCTAAGAAGACTCATTACATAATCACGACTGGAGAGTAAGGACTACATTTTCACAATCACACAATCAATATACTCTATTTCAATCAATATTGCCATTATTCTTTTTTCAACAAATACTCAAAAGTACTTTGAGATCACACACGTCGAGCAGGTAGACCCTATTAGTTTCTCCTAACCAATGAAGTGAAGTATTTACATAGTAAATAATTGCTTTTAACAATAAAATGGTTTACATACAATTAACTTTTCCTATTTCTCTTTTTGTTCCTAAAAAACCCTTCTTTTTGCGATTTGTTTATATAGGCCTATGTACATGTATATTAAATAACTTAGTAATTGGATCTATTACATAGCCAGAAATTTAGTAACGCAAGTTATTGTAATAATTGCTGCCTTTATTCGATGTGCTGTATATGCATGTTCATCCCTGTTGTCTACATTACGACGCTACGTAGTGGATGCGCTATGCGCCCGTGATGAAGGTCGAGCTATTCTACCATGATTGGGAGCTAATATCGTCTCATCCCTGTTCTAGAGCGAAGTTAAGAAGCAAAGGTGCTTAAGCCCGCACGGAATTGGAAAAGCATCAGATAGAAACTGGCCTATATGAATTCTGCTGTAAGTAAATAAATAAAGACGTAAATAAGTATATAAATAAACAAGTAAATAAATAAATAAACATTGTTTTCGTAAGAATGGAAGTGAATTCAGGAAGCTTTTATCATAAATTTATTGGACGTAAAGTAAATCTGTAAACGATTGAGAGGGCTCAGACAGAATTTACTAGCCAGTCCTTGTTCATGTCAAAATAGTAAGAAAGGAAATATTCTTAATATAGGTATCACATTGAGTGGCTACCTCCGTGTGGATTTCTTTCATCTTCCATCCCAACTGTGTATCATACGTTAAACTATCCAGTGAGCCCAGACACAGACTTGTCTCTTGCCCTGAGAGAGAGTAGAAAGCTCGTACCCTCGTCTTTTATTACCGGCCATCACTGATACCAGACATGGGGTTTAGAGGTACTTTTCATATTTCCATACGCCAATCTTGAGACGCGTCTCTCTTCACTCGAATTCTTCTCTTGCGCGTTCAATCATCTGCTTGCTCTGCGTTGACGGGATAAAGGAGTAGACACGGCTCGTGTTAGGCCACGGGACATACTACATGACTACGTATGGAGGCTTTCCTATCTCCAGACGACGATATTAAAATAAAAAACTCGATGTGAATTTTAATATTCTTTTCCTCTCCTGCTTTCTTCGTCCTCTCCACGGCATCTTTTCTCATCCCACCCCTTTTTTACCCTCGGCCAGACACACACGCACACATACTTTTCTTTCCACTCGCTTCCATTCTTCGTGATTTAAGACTTCTAGAATCCTCCCCCACTCTCAACACCATACCAACTTATTCCTTATACCTCACAATCCCGCAACTTATGCCTTTCCCATCTTCGTTTTATTCCCACTGCATTTCTTCTACTGAAGAACATCATAATTGCATATTAGTTAAAGAAATTTGTTGATTTTCCTCACAAATAAACACGATATTCTAAATCACTAATTAGTGTACAACAGAGATATAATGTGATAATTATAATGTGGACCTTTCCATTGCTTTGAAATTTATGAAAATAACAATGTGCCGAAGGTTGAATTTTCAGGTAGTAACATCATAGAAAGGATGAGAAAGGTAGGTCCATCCTACTCGTTGGAGATTTTTCCCTATATATGAACATCGAAACGAATAGACCTAGAGGAGGAGGAGGAGGAGGAGGAGGAAGTTGGTGACGAAATGATAGTGATATGAAATCAATTTGGAAGAAGAGGCATTCTCAGGATAACTAAAGCACACTCTCTTTCGCATACACGTAGGCCTATCTCTCACAATTGCTTGTAGTTATAATTTCTGTCCCTTATGAGGCTGAGGAAAAGCCTCTGAAGGATCGGAGCTCACTTTGTATAACAAAAATAATAGAGAGAAATAAGAACGATTCACATAATTTTGAATTGTATAGTGATATTGAATTAAATTCTTATAGTATGTTTTTTAAATTTCAGTGGTTTAAATTATGTCTGTGATAGCAGTAATAACTGAATATGTATAGCCTAACCCACATACTTATCCGAAAGACACGATCGTAATTTTAACTCCTACCTGTAGCACAGTTCTTTGTTACTATGATGTCATTCCTTGTTTTATATGATGTTTAGTAACATAGCAACTTTGTGCCATCAGAGAGTTTTGCCTCGTATCGGGATTGAAATCTCCAAATATGAGGTTAAAATAAACTTTGAAAAAATTCATGGAAAAGTGAGTAGAAAAAAAGGGAGAAGGTCTTACACATTTGATCTGTCCTTGAATAAGTAATCGGAAGGCGTGTCCTACACTCATTTGTGAAATTCACAAGCATTCTTGATACAATTTCAGGCTTCTGTCTTGAGATTCTTTACAAAAGAACTTTATAACCAGTAAATATCTATTATTTACAGACTAAAGCGTCACTGTTAAGGATTCCTATAATTATGTACATAGATACATACATAGGCCTACGTACACAGGCCTATATGGGAGCGCGCGATACCGTCGCGGTAAGGCGTAGCCCTGCAAGTCGAAAGGTCTTCTGGTCGCACTATGGCCCTGGTGTCTATGCAGCTTCTAACAGAAATGAGTATATATAATCCGTGGGCCCAGACCGACCATCCGACTGACCTCAGTCCACATGCCGAAACAGAGGTAGCACTTTGAAGAGAAGAACCGCCAGGATCGTCACCTGTCCGCCGTAAACTAACACGAGATGGCAGTACAGTCGCTAATGCAATTCAAATGGGAGTTATGACGTGACTCCTTATGTAACAATTAGATGGCAGCATAGTAAACCTGACAAAAGTTGTTACCGCCAAAGCCTATAAGACAGAGCAATTTGGGTATATAATATGATCTAGGCTATCATCCAACCAGAATGGAGTTATCGTGTGGTAGCACGATGATCCCCAGCCTTTATAAATGGATTCTATAACCGGATTTCTCTACCTATCGTAGCTCCCCAAGTTATCATGATGGGTGGGCACTGTTCCCGTACATTGGGAAAATTTAATGAGAAAATTTCCTCCTTCATGAGGACTCGAACCAAAGCGCATTCCGTAAAGCTAGTCCTAGTCAGGATACCTCAGACCACGACGCACGGCGCGGTACCCAACAGAAGTGAGTACCAGGGGCATTTTCTTGGGGGTAAAGGCGACGGGCATGTAGGACTGACAACCCCACTGCCATTAAAGGCTGATTGTCACAAAACGTGGAGTCCTTAACCTCTTGTCACCTTCTGAGCCGATTTGGCTTTTCATGGGGTGATTTTACGTATACACATCTACCATCGTGATTTCGTACATGCGTACTGATTTCTCTCATTCCTTAGCAAGCCAGAAATGCCACCACTAGAACATCAGAACGTCTTTAGATGTTTTTCTATGCATTTAACATGTTCAGGACGATCAAACTGTCCGTTGAATGTCAAATACGGTCTTATCTGTTTTCAATACTAAGAAATATAAAACAGACTGATATTCATTTCTAGATTATGAGTGAATGATCGAAATGTCTTCATTGACGGAATGGTGATGAAATGGGTTGGACAGTTCACCGAAGATCGTGAGAAAGTGCATGACGAGATGGGAAGCAGCGGGCAGTGTGTGGTGAATGATAATAATGGTGCGCTACATCGACGCAAGCTTTTGTGAGAATAGACGGTTCACAGTTTCAGCGATGTCCATATTTCCCGCAAGTTTAATACTCTTTTCTACAATATTGTGATAGATAGACAGACAGACAGACACAGACAGACAGACAGACATAGACAGACAGACAGACATTTTGGACTTTCGGAAATTGTGCTCACCTTGAGTGTCGAAGCTGCTCACAGGAAGCACAAAAAACAAGCGGGCTGCAGGAGGTTGACTTTTCTCGCACAGTAGAGTGAGCAAGGTGACGGGTTCTTCAGCCGTTTCAGGCTGTTTCGGTCCATCTTTTTGAGTCACTTTTCATTTTTCATGTGACGTGAAATTGGAGTTCCACGCGATTTCGAAATCGAAGCAGTAGTGGAAGGGCAAAAACTGAAAAAGCAGAAATTCAAGCACACAATTTTAACCCATAAGATTATGTTTACAGTGAAGTGCTTTGTGCGGAGTGTGGCATTGTATGGCTCAGAGACACGAACATTACGACGAAGAGAAGCGAATAGAAGCATTTGAAATGTGGATATGGAGAAGAATAGAGAGTGTGAAATGGACAGACAGAATAAGAAACGAAGCTGTATTGTAAAGAGAGGGTGAAGAAAGAATGATGCTGAAACTGATGAGAAAGAGAAAAAGGAATTGGTTAGGTCACTGGCTGAGAAGAAACTGCCTACTGAAGGATGCACTGGAAGGAATGGTGAACTGGAGAAGAGTTCGAGGCAGAAGAAGACGACATTAAGATATATATGGCTCATATGCGGAGACTAAGAGGAAAGCAGAAAATAGGGAACATTGGATAATACTGGGTTTTGCAGTGAAAGACCTGTCCTTGGGAAGAACACGTGTATATGTATATAGACCCTATGCAAACACTTGCAGAAACACTTGAATTTAACTATTGTAGTCTTCGAAAACCATAGACTTCTTTAATGAACGCATTTCACGGTGATTTAATACTACATTTGGAAGTTAATGTTACCTTAGATTTAGAATGAAATATATAATAGCTTATCATTCTTCTTTTCTCAGAATTTAAGGAGGGAAACCATTAATATTACATGAAATACTCGCGTGTCGATAAAGTAAATCTGCCTATAAATGTATAAAATATATGCTTTGACCGTAAAAATACTATTTTTATGGAGCTAACTCGTGTAAAATTTATCAAATAACTTCAGTTCTTGGAAACGTAAACGTTACGCTCATACATGCTAATTCATACAAACATTTTAAAAGAGACTTTTTAAAGAGACTTTTTAAAATTAAAGAGCAATATAGCTACTGTATGATAGGTTACTTCGAATACAAATTGATCTCTAGTGATACGTTTAATACTTTAAAGAGAGTTACATTTTTATCCTCCTGCGTTCTGTAAATAATTATATTGATACCAATAAGCTAGTAGTCTAGTAAATGTCTTATGACTGCGTGGAAGTGACGGAAGTAGTTTCGAACTCTATCTAAAACAAGGATGTCTTATTCATCGTCAATATTATGTCCTGTGTCATATTAGACATGAGACCGCATCGTGCTTAGAATTCACCATGCGACGTCATTAATTCGAGAACAAGTCCAGTTGATTATTGCGTCAAGAAAAATTAGTGCCGTTTCTCAGAACTACTTGGCGCTGTTTACGATCCATATGTCCATCTTCACTGGCTGCTTTGTGTGAACATCTCCAACGGTTCCTCAGGTGAAGCATGCAGTGCTGCCTGACTATCGCTGGCGAGAGTCGGCCACCGATTGTGACTGCCTCAATTTAGTCCAGTATTTTCTGGTGGCGAGAATACTCAGAGAAGTCATTAAGTAATGCCTAATGACGTATGAAACGACACCATAAATTAAATTGGTTTTATTTATCGTGTTACAAATAGACTAATTGTTCATCATACTTCGTCGTTAAATCTCTAAAAGAATTATCTGCTAATTAAACGAACATTTTTGCAGTATTCTACCCGATACAATTGGTAGGTAAACGTAAATTTCATTGTGTTTTATATTAGTACAAAATTGAACTATATGGAGCAGAGCTGGGCAGCAAGAGCGGATTCTACTCTCTCACGGGGAGCCATATGATTTCTCTTCATCCCCTTTCTTCCCCTCTGAACACCGCGCAGCGTTGATTTAGTCATGGATGAATATTAGAGTCTGGTTTCGCTCTCGATGCCCAGCCCTGATATAGAGCATACTTTATTTCAGGAGCTTGCTGTGCGATAAAATGCAAGCTTAAAATATTAAACTATTTTCCGGAAAACTGAAATATCTATGCCTACAATTACATCTTTAAAGTTTTTTTTTAGTGAATAGATGTGTAAAAGCTAGTTGCCAGCAAAGCACATTATTCTAGTCTACGAGTAGCATTTTATTGATGGTAAGGCTCTTTAAAATCCTAAATGACATAAGTTGTTTGTATTATGAATGCCAGCTCTCTAGGCCTAAACATATATTAAAAATAAGATTTCCTCGCATTGAAATCTAAACGCTGGACGTGAGTGTTCCTCAAATGAACAGAGATATTTCACGTATCGAGAAAAATTCTTTCAATCCTTACTGTCTTACAATTTACAAAAAATTATTAGCTCTTCTTTCACCAGACGGGAAGTTGTACAATCTGAACTAAAGCGTTTATAGATATCTATTGTCATACATTATGACTTTAAGGGAAAGTACAACAGTTTTGTTACACTTACAGTAGGCTTAATTGTGTTTTACGTTGCTTTAAAGTAGACTTAGTAACCATATAGGATACTCGAAGACCGCAGGAAATTACTGATATTATGAATTTATGTCCATAGCAATTTCCATAATTTTGCATTGACAATAAATGTTAATAGTGTCAAGATGTGCAGGGACATCATTTTATTTTTACTTCAATTTTTATTGTACCTGAGTTTTTGAGTGTACTTCACTCCCACCCCCTCTAGTAGTAAACTTGCAACCGTCCTCCACACAAAACCAAGGCCGCGTATCCAGTCAAAGTCGCCTTACGGTCATAGTAAACAGTACTGAATTGGTGAGTATAGTACATTCCAGAAATATATTCGAGTTTTCCAGTGACGAAAGAGCTTTCAATATTGAATCATATTTTCGCACAGGTACTGTTGTCCGTTTGCCTACGTCGCATCCCGGTTTCCCCCACCCGCTTCTGCTCGCCCCTTGTAAAGGCTAGTGGCTAGGCTGTCTTAGCTCTTTTCTGAAAACATTAATTTCTGTTAGGAATTGAACGTCTACGTAATATTATACAACTGTTTAAAATAACTTAAATAAAAGGGCCTCGTTAAGTAATTAACTGTCACGTGATTCTACGACCCTGAGACATAACCCTTTAGACGCACAGTAGATAGCATGTCTGAGTAATTTTATCTTTTCGGATCGGGCAGAAGTGAAGATTGAATTTACAGTACGTAAGGTACTCTGCTGTAGAGTAGGTACAGAATTATTTCAACATGAGTTATTAGTACGAAGGACGAAACTGGTAATTGGAATTAGGTACAATAGTCTATAGTGCGATAATATGCATAAAAGAACTGAAGCCTGTATCGAAATGAACGGCCACCATTTTCAAAAATGTGTTTAAATATCCATATTATGATTATTTATCAATTTAACTTCATTCTCTATATTGTACTCTAATGTGCTGTATACAGTATAATATACACTGCATAATGAATACGTCCCAGTGGATAGCTCAGTTCGTGAGTAAAAACACTTATTGTTAATACAGTACTGTATTTTGATTAAACAAAAACCTAATGAAAATTATCAAACTCAAAATCGCGATATTTCCTAGTTTACGTAAATGGATGAACTATTTTTCTTCCCTCCTTTACCTAGTAAAGTGATTTGTTTGTATTTTACGCCAGTATCATCGAACTCCAGTCGTAGAAGGGGGTAGTGAACGGTATTTCCGGTTCTCAACCCTTAATCCAAAGGTATAGCCAGGTTAATATTAGAAATGTTAGTAAAAATAAAATGATGTCCCTGTATAAAGGTGTGGTACAGTTTATTTGAAAGTAGCATGTTCTACGACCATAGTCCATATTTATTCATACGAAAACACTTATAGCTATGTCAATTTCAAAGTGATCATGACAAAGATGTGGATCAGGAAGAGTATGTGATTATGGCTCTTTTGAGTGCAATGTTATCCTTTTTACTTAATGAAGCTAAGAAATAAAGTGAACTTATTCTGTACTCTAATCCAAACATGAGGTCTCTGTATCATTTCAATACTGAAATATTGATTTTTATAATTGAAATTTAAGGACAATTTGCTTTAAACTGTAACTTTAATTAATAGTAAAGGGATTAGAGTTCTCTACATAATTTAGGATTTTCGTTCATTTGTCTGTTAAATAACATTCAATTGACCAGATTATTCGTTATTGGAGATTCAACTCTGAATATAAAGTTTTATAATAATTAAGGATCCGAAAGAAACTGCCTGAAGAAAAATATTTCTGCAATTTAAAGATTCTTCATTATATCCGGAAGAATTTAAATCCCTCCAGTACATGGAAAGAAGTGGGGAAAAAGAACTGTAGGCAGCTCCTAGCAACCAGGCAGTCATCACTAAGAAGAGAGCAGAACAAGAATCCATAACTCCATCGAAACAGAAATAACACATTTGCTGATGTGAGAATACTTAAAAAATGTAGGAAAAAAATAAAAAAGAGAAGAGCAAGAGTTTACCCCACATGCACCCTTCTACTTTTCACTCAAGACATTGCTTCTGCAGGAATCTTGTCTTGTATGCCATAGCAACCCTACCTCTTATGTCTTTTCATCCTTCCACGAACATCTCCATCCACTCTTTGCTTTATACCACTGACGAAATAACCCCCTTTCTTATGATTCTTTTTTATGCATTTTTCCCTCTGCTCTTACGCTTTTCAACATTTTCAGATGGATGGATGAGTTCCGGCAGAGGCGACTGTTGTGCTACGATTTGTTTTTAAAGTCCTGCCCAATCCCCTTCACATCTCGCATGCACGAGACATCTCAGTAGTCTATGTGACTACTATTAAGTTTATATTGCTCAGCGGATTTTCTCAGCTCCTCCTGATGAGTTGTTTATATTATTTTCAGAGGGATAATTTCGCATTTTAATGTAAATTAAAGTACCGTAACTTAAATTTGTCTCTATTACAGACCATAGAGGTCCACAGGATATTGAGAGCTGTACAGACAATTGACATTAAAATTAATGGAGATATCAATCCTACGTTCTCGCAAACGTTATCCACAAGAAAACTCTCTGATACTCATTTCTAGAGAGCGGAATTTAGGCAAAAACCTATTATTTCCTTGATACATAAAAGCTTGAGATTTAATATTCACATTTTTCATGGAAATATAAGTATAAATAAAGGGGTTTTATAGTGCCTAAAGTGCCTATTTCGACGTTAGTGCCTATTTTTAAGTTTTTTAAATTTTTGCATCATTATTCGTACCTGTTTACTGTTTTTTTAATATCCTGTACCGTTCACAATCCAAGACAGATAACAACTCCTTCCTAGCAGTGAACAACACAATAGAGAAGTACCTCCGGTTCACCCCTTCTCATTCTTACAATATTTCAATCCTACAATTCCAACTTTCAGTCGGCCTGGGTGACGTAATCGGTATAGCGCTGATCTTCTGTGCTTGAGGTTACGGGTTCGATCCCGGCCCAGGTCAATGGCATTTAAGTGTGCTTAAATGCGACAGGCTCATGTCAGTAGATTTAGTGGCATGTAAAAGAACTCCTGCAGAACAAATTATTATTATTATTATTATTATTATTATTATTATTATTATTATTATTATTATATCTTCCTCTGCAATTTAACACAAAACTCGCTGGGTTGTATTCGAATAAGCATTCTCTTACATTCAACCCCTTCCTTTTTCCTCACGATTTGTAAGTACAGCAGTGAGCGACACAATAGCCACAATAGGTGCTGATCATCTATTGTGAAGTAAACTATGGAAATGTGATTGGTGAATGAAAAACAGTCTTATATTTGACATTCTTTAACAAAAAATGCCTATTTTTTATTTTACAGAGCCTAAATAAAGGAGTTTAAGAGCCTATTTTAGGCGCCTAAAATGTCACTTTTTAGGGCCTAAAATTTCGCTCTCTACTCATTTCCGTTAGACGCTAAGTCGATCCCTAGAAACAAAGCACAACGGAAAGAATTACGGTAGTCATTCGAACCCGCTATCTTCGGATATTTAACTGATGTCTTAAGTACGGTATGCGCCAAAAGAAACAGTAGGGCCTACTATAATTATCACTCATCTGCTGTCCACGTTACCCTAGAAACGAAGTATTTATTTATTCTATATAATAGTTTGACAAATTGAGACAGGGAGATCAAAAACCCACTAACTCCAGTTTTTGACAAAATTGAGTTATGGGCTGGATGGTGCTTTTTAGTTTGTCCCGCATGCGTGGAAGGCAAGAATACACTAATTTTGATATTCATCTACATTCTGGGGGCTGTTTTAAAGCTCGTGGAAGTCAGAACTCCACTTACTCCATGGAATAAGAGAGTTTTTGCATTTCAGGCTTAATTTCCCGGTAGGTGGCAACACTATCGCTCAACCAGCTCAGTAAAGTGATACGATACGGTATTCAGAATGTCACAAAAATCTGTGAAATCCATGTAAGTAAGACTATTAAAGGCACAATATCGAATCGATTAACTTCCAGAAACTCAATACAGATGCATAATTCCCAGTCAACTAAAGTACAATTTAGCATTGCCATTGAAAGAAGAAAGTAAAGGACTCGCAAAATTGAATGCAGTTTATTTCTGAGGGACGTAGGATGAATTACCAAACTCTGTTTGCGGACAGTAATAATCTAGATCCACAGGAAGAACATGAGAGTGAGAGAAAAAGCAGAATCTGTAACATGAATCAGACTGTGTTAACATTTTAATATTGTTTGTGGTTTTATTTGTGTATTTTGATGTGCTTTATGGTAATTTGTGATTTTCTGTCTCATATATTTGATATTTAAAAAAATATAGCAATGTTAATCTTAATATTAAACTTCCATATTCTCGTATATTCTAATGTTTCATAATGGAATTATGATATACTTATCTTTTTTTTCTTCACATGGCTCATATTTATTCACATTTCTTAATTCATACACTGTGGAATTCAGAAAACCCTAACTCCAGCAGTGTTTATTTCAAATTGTAGCGTAAGATAATATAAACATTTAGGTTTTGAAGTATTTAATTGATAAAGAATGTAATTTTACACAATATTAATAGATAAATGTATAATATTTAAAGTTAGTAAGAGAAATAATACGTTTTTTCTCTCTCCTGTAAAATTTGGTTTATTGGAGTTAGGGAGTTTTTGATTTCCCTGTCCCAATTGTGAATTCAGTGTTGTGTTCTCACAACACAGGAGAAGGTGTTTATTGCGAAGCATTATTTCCAGTCATACGAAGTACTGAAATTACAAACATACTCTGAAAATCAAGATACAATAAGTCATATCATGCAAGGCGACATAAGACAGATCCCGTACGACGACAGCTAACATTGTTGTGTTATTTTGTGCTGGGTTGTTTAAATTGCTCCTGGTACTGACTGCTCTTTTACGTGGCGCAAGTCCCGCTCCGTATGACCGGAAATATTGCTCGACGATAAACACCTTCTCCTCTGTTGTGAGAACCATAGTTGCATCACTAATTACAACACTATTATACTATCATATAAAATAAATAATTATTTGGTTGCTAGGGAAACAGGACAGCAGATGATCGATAATTTCAGTATTGTTTGTTTTGGCGCATACCGTTTTACGCTATTGTGTACCTCATATATTCATTCATTCATTCATAGTTTTCTGCCAAAGGACAGGTCTTTTACTGCAAGCCCAGCATTCTCCAATCGTTTCTATTTTCAGATTTCCTCTTAGTCTCCGCATATTATCCATAAGAGAATTTTATCTTGATGTTGTCAACTTAAATATATAATTTAGGCCTATTAAATGTTAAAAAATGTACACTATTAAACAACTTATGTATAGATATACTATTAACTATTATAGTCTAACAATAGTTATTACTGTAATAGTATTCGTATTTCAATATT
Source organism: Periplaneta americana (assembly GCF_040183065.1). Lineage (NCBI taxonomy): Eukaryota > Metazoa > Arthropoda > Insecta > Blattodea > Blattidae > Periplaneta > Periplaneta americana. The sequence goes on along the minus strand of NC_091120.1, from coordinate 93,479,766 downwards.
CTTTACGATTATTTAACTTATGTTACGTCATTCTACTTTCTACTAATAATGATATGAATTGTCATTATTCTTCACAAAATTATCGCAACCTCAGATTCACCTTTATTAATGCCAGCTTTCTCTTTTCATTGAATAGGCATAACTAATATCCAGTATGCACTGCAACATGGCGACAATGGCGTACATTACAAATCGTTTTGTCCAAGTGTCAAACGATGAAATTGATTCAATAACTCAGATTTCAAAGCCACAAAATACATAAAGAAGATGGAAGATATAATGTGAAGTCAGTTTCGACAGTTTTGTGAAGTGCGTGGTTATGAACTGGAAAGAGTAAGAACTCAATAGATTGCAAACATTTTAACACGAGATATTAACATGAAAAATCAAATGGTGATAAATTTAGAGTATATTGTGAAAACCACGTGGAATGTGACAGCAAAAGTAACGCAAGAGGAATATTTTAGGGTACATGAACAAAATTTCACTCCATTTGTTCATTAAGAATTTAAATGTGCTAGGAATGCAAGAAACGCCAAAAGGAAACACTATCAGCTGTCTGCAGAAAATGAAGGAAAAGAGAAATATCAGTGTGTTTTCAATAATTGTGCATTTAATTAATGACAAAAACTATTTTTTTTCAATAAATGTGAATTTAATTAATATAGATATTTATAGAACAAGGATACAAAGTGACGTCGGCCTCGATAGCGTAGTCGGTATAGAGCTGGCCTTCTGTGCTCGAGGTTGCGGGTTCGTTCCCGGCCCAGGTCAATGGCATTTAAGTGTGCTTAAGTGCGACAGGCTCATGCCAATAGATTTACTGGCATGTAAAAAGACTCCTGCGTGACAAAATTCCGGCACATCGGCGACACTGATATAACCTCTGCAGTTGCGATCGTCGTTAAATAAACCATAACTTAGAATTTTTTTTACAAAATGGCTAATTTTTGCCTGAATTGAATTGAAAGAGGAAAAGTGGGAGGAGAAATTTGAAAGGTACGCAAAACGCGTCCTTGCAAAAGGTTCAGGTCTGAAATAAACTGAATGTGTGAGCTCCAAGCCTGTTGGCCACTAGTCTCACTCACGCTGCTCCACTGCTAATTTTTGCAAGCGTAAGTGGTATTTTAAACGAGCCATTAGGCGAGTTCAAAAATCTCATAAGTGAAGAAATGAGTCACTTTTTGTTGTAATCATAATTTTTTCCATTACCAGGAATTTCAAAATAAAAAAAAAAGATTAATTTTTTGTAGTTGTGAATATGACTGGAATGGCAATATAAGTGCGCTGCTAATGTCAGTTATTGTGATTTGTGTGGTCGGCATTGATTCTTACAGCGATAGAAGTTCACAGAATTATAATTTAATATGAGCGAGAAAAGCGATGGAAATGTTGTATTAGGTATTCCACGTGATGTAAAGAAATCAGCAAATAATTTTTTGTTAGAGCTTCTTCCTGAAAAGTGTAGACTTCAATATGAGAAAGAGTATGAAGTATTTGTGAGTTGGCAGCAGGGACAGGAATTCCAGAAGATGTCGGGTGAAGTTCTTCTTGTTTATTTTGGTGAATATCTAAAGTTTAAATCTTTGAGTCTTCAACACTGTGATCGAAGTTTTCTATGTTGAAATCAACTTTAGCTGTAAAGGAAAACATAGATGTAAGTAATTACCCTTCAGTGAAAGCATTTCTTAAAAGACAAAGTGAAGGTTATAAACATAAGTAAACGTCTCCAACAGTAAAACTATAAATTTGCTTAAAAATGAATAGTTATGCAAATCTAGTTTTTCAGGTAAAGCTCCCTGTAAAGCAGATTTGAATAAATTCAAGGGAAAAAATTTCTGGGGCCGGGTATCAATCCCGGGACTTCTGGTTGAACGTACCAGCGCTCTACCAACTGAGCTATCCAGGAACTCCCATAAATAGTTATGTTATATTTTATATTCGGTAACATGTTTGAAACTTAGTTAATTTCCTTTTTTATTTGAATTGTTTCAAGTGTGCAAACTTTGTCCCTTTTTTTAAAAGTGCAAAATTGAGAAAATTTGGACAATTGAAATAATAAAAAAATTAGCATACTTCGGAACTAGGTAGTGGAAAAAAGTATTTTGGTATAGCAGTCTGCTATATTATTGTTGATCACGAATATGTTATGTAACTTTATGTAACAATATGTCGATCAAGTAGATCGCAACCTTATTCGAACGTTAAATGTTTTAAATTCTCAGAAGTTGTCGAAATTATTTCTAAAGCATTTATCATAATTTGGTTATTATTATCCAGTAGTCTATGCAGTGAAAAAGTTCAGGAACAATTAGAATTTTAATTGCGTATAAAATAATGCAAGTAATTTTATTATGATATTTACTTATCACATTTTTGAAATAGTCATAATAAATGCCATTTCAGGATCAGAGCTTCCCCATAAATTTTCTCGCTACTACTTTTTTTTTTGTAAAGAAAACGTATTAGCCAATCGGGAGAGGATGTTAATACATGCAAACATCTGGATAAAATTTCATAATATTTTAAGTTTGGAAGTAATTATGTTTTGTTTTTGAAGCTCAAAATGTATTTAGAGAAGAATAATAGATTCGGATAATAATGGTAATGACGAAACAATTAAAATATTAAAGCCAAATAACATTATAAATATTATTATTAAGAAGAAAAATAAAAATAAATATAACAAGAAGTGTGGTAGTGGTGTTGTAACATTTCCTTCGTCTTGAAATAAGGGACCGTTATAAAAACGCTCCATGGAAACTTGCAAGAAACTAGATCTACATAAACTAGGAACCAACTTGTCCTGATATTCTGTTTCCTTTTGAAGTTACTTACTTACTTACAAATGGTTCATTGCCGCCGTCACATATCCGCCAACTGTCCCTATCCTGAGCAAGATTAATCCAGTCCCTAGCAACATATCCCACTTCCCTCAAATCCATTTTAATATTATCCTCCCATCTAGGCTTACGTATCGGCCTCCCCAAGGTCTTTTTTCCCACAGGTCTCCCAACTAACACTCTATACGCATTTTTGGATTCATTCATGTGTTACATGCCCTTCATCTCAAACGTCTGAGTTTAATGTTCCTAATTATGTTAGGTGAAGAATACAATGTATGCAATTCTGCGTTGTGCAACTTTCTCCATTGTTCTATAACTTCATCCTCTTAGCCCCAAATAGTTTCCTATTCACCTTATTCTCGAATAGCCTTAACTTCGGTTCCTCTCTCAAAGCGAAAGTCAAAGTTTCACAACAGAACAACCGGTAATAGCCTATAACTGTTTTATAAATTCTAACTTTCAGTTTTTTTTTTTTTGGAAGCAGACTGGATGACAAAAGCTTCTCAACCGAATAATAGCAGGCATTTCCTGTATTTATTGAGCGTTTAATTTCCTCTCGAGTGTCATTTATATTAAATGTTACTGTTGCTCCAAGATATTTGAATTTTTGTACCTTTTCACCTTTCGAGGTTACTAACATTATTTTCCTGTGTTTAATTTGAAACATTTAAATGAGGTATATAAATATCAACTTTAGTTGTATAATCCATAGCCTTATATTAATTGTTACTGTTGCTCCAAGATATTTACATTTTTGAACCTCTTCACCTTTCGAGGTTATAAAATTATTTTCCTGTGTTTAATTTGAAACATTTAAATAAGGTATATAAATGTCAACTTTAGTTGTACAATACATAGCCTTATATTAAGTGTTACTGTCCAAGATATTTTAATTTTTGAACCTCTTCACCTTTGAGGTTACAAAATTATTTTCCTGTATTTAATTTCAAACATTTAAATGAGGTATATAAATATCAACTTCAGTTGTAAGTTATAATCCATATGAAGATTACGAGATGTCAATAAACAATTCGTTTCACAATGTAAAGCTAACGAAGTGAGATTTCTCATCTTACTTAACATAAAACTGGAGTTGAGAGCAGAACTCGGCATCATATTAATCACTGGCACTTGACAACCTATATATAGTTCATTATGCGAACATAATGGCCAGACCAAACCGTAATACAAGGCAAGACTAAAGACTGCAGAACAATCCTTGTCTTATGACACAAAAGACCTGTTCACAGAGAGAAACCGTGAATGAGCGCATTCAATCTGAAGCTCGCACACAAGAAAAGTTGTATTTAGTCGAAAGCTTTCATTGGTTAGTACAACTAGGTACTTCTATAGAGTCTTAAACCAAGGATGTTTTCTTTATGAATGAACCTTCACACTCAACGTATTGGCAAAGTTTCCTTGAGGTTTCTCGTGGGGAGGAGGTTGTTCGTTTGTTTCTTCGGCACAAATACTCTGATGGAAGCATCTGCGTGTACCACGTCATTTAGAATAACTGTGAAAGGCAATTCAATGAACCTGTTCCACATAACCAACTCCTAGCATTTTGGTCTAACCGCAATTTGGCGCATTACAATCAAAGAGATCTCTGTTTTTAAACAATGTGCAACTTTTAGGGTAGCAAGCGGCCTTCATTTAATAATAAATTTATATTATTTTATAAATACATTAGTTGTCAGCTCACGTCATTGAACACAAGATATTATGACTCTTCTTTGTTTCCCTCTAGTAGGCCTACAGAATATTAAAAAAAAACTTATTCTTTAATTATTACTCATTTAAAGAAACGAAGCTGTGTTGAAAAGAGTGGATGAATAAAGAATAATACTGAAACTGACCAGAAAGAGGAAAAGGAATTGGCTGGGTCACTGGTTGAGAAGAAACTGCCTTCTGAACAATGCACTGGAAGAAAAGGTGAACAGGAAAAAAGTTCGAGCAGAAGAAGATATCAGATGACAGACGACATTAAGACATAATGGATGTTATGAGGAGACAAAGAGGAAGACAGAAAATAGTAAAGACTGGAGGATGCTGGGATTGCAGTGAAAGACCTGCACCTTGGGCAGAATACTATGAATGAATGAATGAATGAATTAATTAATTAATTATAAATTCCTGATAACCTGGCGTCAGTACATACCGTAAAGGTCCCTGTGGTGTTTATTTCCTGCTGCTTCCTACATTGATAGTCAGCCAATTTGGAAGTTATAGAGAATTAGTGGTACGTTGGCAATGAAAGTGAGATACTCCGGGAAAACCTGCCTCATCACTACAAATTCCAGGTGAAATATCTGAGATTTGGACCAGGGTACGTGATATGGAAAATTGATAGGCCTACTCTAAATTTTCGCGTGGACCGTTATTGTATAAATATCTTTTTAATTAGTTTCCCGATGAGATATGATGAAACTAAATAGCAATACCACACAGACCCCTAATCTGACACTTCATTTTACTTTACAGTTCGTAGATCCAAATAATTAAGAACTGTATTACAGAACATTATTCCGATCCGTACCATTGTCGTCTAAGGCATTTGCCTATGAGCAAATTCGCGTTAAGGAATGCACGCTGGATCGGGTACTCAACGGAAAGGAATTTTCCAATAAAATTTCGGCCAATATAGACTATGAGACCGGTGCCCACCTGGCATTGTGATAAATTTGGAGAATTACTGTAGGTAGAGAAATCCGGTACCACAAACTAGCTATAGCTGGGGGATCATCGTAGGCTACTAAATACACGATACCTCCATAATGTCATTTCAAATTGTGTGAAATATTCTTTCCTTTTAATTCTTTTCTTTCTTTATCCTTCCTTTCGTTCTTTACTTTCTTCGTTTTTTCTTCGTTTATTCATCCCTTTGTTTATTCTTTCTTTCCTTTCTTCGCTTTTTGATTCTTCCATTTTTTTCATTAATTTCTTCACAAGACTAATAGTTTCAGTTTAATTTTTCTTTCGTTCATTCTTTCTCTCTCTCGTGCATTCCTTCTTTCCTTTATTCTTTCTTTTGTCCATTCCTTCATGCGTTCATACTTTCTTTCGTGCATTCTTGCTTTTGTTCATTTTTTCTTTAATTCATTTTTTTCTCTCGTTTATTCTTCCCTACGTTTGTTCTTTCATTACATCTTTTTTCTCTTCTTTAATCTTTTTTCGTTCAATCTCCCTGTGTACACTCTTTCTTCGTTAATTTTTTGTCTTTTATTATTCATTCTTTCTTTCGTTCATTCTTTTTTTCGTTCATTTTCCTTATTCTTCCCTTCGTTCATTCCTTCTGCCGTTTTAATCTTTCTATCGCAAATTCTTTCTTTCGTATATTCTTTCTTTCCTTTATTCTTTCTCACGTTTATTTATTCCCTCGTTTATTCCTCCTCTCCTTCATTCTTCTTTTCTTTCACTCGTTTAATTCCAGCCTTCGTTTGTTATTTCTTTTGTTCCTCCTTTCGTTCATCCTTTCTCTCTTTTATTCTTATCTTCGTTCCTTCTTTCTTTCGTTCGTTCTTTTTTCACGTTTATTCTTTTTTTCGTTCATTCTTTTCTTGCTTTTCTTTCTTTCTTTCTTTCTTTCTTTCTTTCTTTCTTTCTTTCTTCCTCTGGTGTATTCCTTCTTTCATTTATGCCTTTAGACGTTCATTCGATTATCGTTCATTGTTTATTCTTTCTTTCATTCATTCTTTCGCTGGTTTATTCCTTCTTTTTATTGGTTCATTGACTTTTCGCTCTTTCTTTCATTCGTTTTTTCGCTCATTATTTTCTTCTCTTATTCCTCTTTTTATTCGGTTTCTGTTTATTCTTTCTATCGTTCATCATTTCTTTGGTTAATGCCTTTGACTTCCATTTCACTGTTACTTGGCTTATTTTTTTCCTTTGCACCTTCTTTCCTATATAGGCCCTACAACCTTATATTTATTCTTTCCTTCGTCCTTTCTTGTACTTGTTCTTCCGTTTATTTATTCTTTCGTTTGTTTCTGTATCTATTTTTTTCTTTAGTCCATTACTTTTTTCATTCGTCCTTTCTTAAGTCAATATTCATGATTTATTTTTCGTATTACGCAGAATAGAAAGATCATTTTAATATCGATGCAGAATCGTTTGAGTAAGAAAACGTAAGTAACACACTTTTTCTAAGCCTGAGCCTACAAGTATGACAAAGAAGAGGTTAGAGCGGATTCATTGCCCATGGATTTACCATCCGTTGAAAAAACATTTGTTAGATTACACGTGAGAATCAAGGTCTACAGTATGTCGTTAATATGTTAACATGACATTACTTTCAAATGCTGATTTTAGTAAACAAAAACATAATAATAATAATAATAATAATAATAATAATAATAATAATAATAATAATAATAATAATAATAATAATAATAATATAAAGATTACAAATTTTGGATATGTAAGTATTTTATGTAAACTTATAAAGAATTAATTACACATAGGCCTATCTATTTAAAAGTTTTATGAATGAAGACAAATGTCTTAAATTTTGGAATGAGAGAGAAAATAATTTTTGTTTAATTCAGGAAAGTACGGTCCGTAAATGAAGTTATTTCGTTTAAAATGTCTTGTGAATAACGGTTAAGAAAGTAAACTATAAACGATACTATAGGCTACGGAACGTGATAAATGCTTAAAAATGGGTAAAATGTATATTGAGAAAGTATGTGTCATCTTCGTGATACCTAATAGTTCTACCTCTATTTCGTCGCAGAAGTTAAAGTTTACAGGTTTCTTTAATGTGACCTCTATCTTGCAATAAGTCTTGCAACTAATTTTTAATCAAACTGCTTCACACTAACTCAGCTCCTGCGCCTACGCCGAGGTTTCTTCCAGTAGGACTGCAGAACTCCAGTCAAGAGCCAATCCTTTAGTTGACAGATACTGTGCATTGTGGATTAATATTTGTTGGTGGCGGTTGTTGTGGTAGGGAATAACTAATCCTAGACCTGCAAACCAAGTCCCCCTCTCCTCCTATTCGTTGGCTTCATCTGTCCAGGACAAGATGACAAAACCACTCTGTATTGTCACTCCACACAACAAACAAACAAACAAACACACAACAAAGGCTAGAGGACTGGTGCGGTAATGTTGGGTGACTTTGGAGTGCATTGCTTCCCTCTATCTTTCTCTATCCAAACTACTACAATATTGTTTTGAGACAAAGGTATACGGGGGTGATTTTACCTGTCTATCAAATGACAATGCGGAGTTTGAAAAGCCCCCATGGTTGGCGTACTTATACGTATGTGTTTGTAGATGAAGGGAGGTGATTCAAACTATAAAGAAAATGTGACAAACCCACTTCCTCATGCTGCTAGATTTCCGAGAGGTTAGTGTTCGCCTCAAACTTCTTCAAGTATGTCTCCCTCCCTGTTCCTCCTTCGCTCGGCGGCAATAATGAGAATAATGCCGTAGTTATATATACGCGCCAATACTGCGCCTGACACTCCAGCCGTCCCGAGGCACTCGCAGCTCAACACTCAATGTGAAGTCCAAATGCTAAATGTACCGCCAAGATTATTGGATGGCGACCTCTCACCGAAGGGAAGATTTGACACAAGGCAGATATACTTCAATATAGTCAATCCTCGCAATCCGTGTGTTCCATGTTGGCGGAAAATAAAGTGTGACCTATTTTTTTTTTTTTTTTTTTTTTTCCATTCACGGGTACATACCGACCATTCACTGCCACTCGCAAAGTAAAAGGCTGGTCCACAATAAACCGAGAACGAGAACGGAAAGCGGAGGATGTGAACGTGAAGATTTTTTATTCACAATAAACTGAGAACAGAAACGATTGTGCATTTCGATATGCATGTCAATAACGATATGTAAAGTCGATATTACGCATTCTTATGCCATATGTGTATAATTGACCAGTGGTATTCTCTTATGAGTACAAGCCGGCCAACATAAACACAGGTTAGCCAACTTCAAAATTTATAACACAGAATATTTAAAAATTTAATTCACGTCGTAATCTGGTCACATATGCATACGATGGAGAGTCAAAAAGTAACTCTAATAAATTGTTTTATTATATGTACAATAAGACTACAAACATTTTATCACTTTTCAACATAGTCTCAACTACATTCAATGCAAGTATTCCTGTTATACTATGTTAGAAGTGATGAAGTGTTTGTAATCTTATTGTACAGTAGTGGCAAAAAAAAAAACCGGACCGACCCGGTAAAATTCATGTTCTGGGAACAATAAGTTAATTAAGTAGTAAAATATCGCTGCAATCGAGAAATATTGCGAATAAATTTGAATAAGGAACAAAAAAAATTTTCCTTCCCAGGCAGGATTCGAACCACGAAAGTCTTAGTTACCAGTATATCGTGCTATGGAGTGAACAAGGCTCTGAAATCAGCTACAAGGGTCGGTCCGGTTTTTCTTGTCACTACTGTACATATTCAATTAATAAAACAATTATTACAGTTACTTTTTGACTCTCTTTCGTATATTGAAAATGATTCTATTGAATTTCTGAGTTAGTTGGAAACGATGCATGAAGAAGAAATTATATCACGGCCTCCTTGTTACAAAATATACGACGACGAAATAGCTTTATGATGATAACAGAAAGAATCTAGTAGGTTGTGATCGAAAACGAGAATGGCTTAAACTTCTCCAACTTTCACGTTCCCTTTCCAGGGCTCCGGCAAGCTTCTCGTTAATTATGAATGCTCACTCTTAAATATAATGTACTTTAACCGTTCCCACTCTCGTTGTCGATTCCGTTCCCGGTTTATTGTGGACCAGACCAAAATACAATGTAAGTGTTATATGTAGGCCTACATGTTTTCAATGTTAACAAATTTTTGCCTATTTTATAATTTTAAATGTTCTGTGTAGTTATGTTCAATGTTTGTGTTCCAAGGATTCTGTAACAATATGTGTGAATATGTGTGTATTTGCGTAGATGAATGAATTAATAAATTAGTAGTGCCATTGTGAGTAAATGGGTGAGCGAGTGAGTATCGGTACGTCATAACAGAGTAAGATTTTATACACTGTACTTCTACAAAGTAAACAGTTGAGATATATTTTCAGCGAATTGTTTATATATAATATAATATAAGCATACTAGATCATTCGAAAAGCAATGTAAATACTTTTACTGTTACAAACTAAATTTAAATAGGATATTTTCAACATCAGGTACATACTTCAAATAGTTTATAGTCCCCTACCTCGTCAACAACAAATTGTCATTAGTGATTGGTTGTGATTTGAAGACCTGTGATTTTGTCGATGTGACAGGTTTTTCTCTGGTTTCTACTGTGACTGAAGTTAGAAAATCACAGTTCCGAGAAATCGCCATCTTCGCGTTATATGTGATTGAAAGCGATATTGGCGACTGATGTACAATACGTATATATGACGTGACAATATGTGACAGCTCCAGATAACTGCATGTCAGAAGATTCACACGTAGACCTACTTGAAGGATAAGATATCTGGGATCCAATTAATTATCGTCCCAGTCTAAAATCTCAAATAATCGAATGTTATGGAATATGTAAAAGAGAAGACTGAACAGATCACTGGTTATCAGTTAGAAGTAATGGTTTGGGTCCCCAAATGAAGATTTGTGCTTGGTACAGTACTTGGTACAGGCTGTACTATGCCTTATGAATGTTACGTTCGGATTCATTCCGATTTTGTTCCGATATAAATAAATCGTTGCAAAGAACAGTTATACGGGGTGGGCAAAATAAAACTGGCCCGCGGAAAATATATATGACATATATGAACTTATAGGCTATGTATAAGACTGACGCGGAAATGACCCTGACAATGCAGGAAACCGTGATTTCGATGCAACAGTGGATTGCTGTCACATGTCCGCACATGCGCATCTCCCGCATGCTCTGTCCTGAGCTTCGCTGTGTCATTACGTTTGAGTGAGTGAGAGGAGCAGACATGTTTAATGGCCAGTTGAATGCAACACAAAATGATGCTCACGATAAAACAACGCATATTCATTATCGAGTGTTATGCTAAGCACAATTCATGGAAAAGTGTGCGGAACTGTTTGTGCAAGAGTTTCAGACTGGACGTGTTTTAGTAAAAAATCTAGCAAAGACTGAAATGCAAAACTTAGTGGCAAAATGACGTGAAACGGGCTCCGTAGCGAATAAAAACCGTAACTATCCGAAAAAAGTTCGAACACCAGAAAACATTGCTCGAGTGTAGGAAAGCCTGAAACAAAGTCCGACGAAATCGCAACGCCGTTTATCTGTGCAAGTGGGAATTAAGAGAACGTCGTGTCAAAACATTATCAAAAAGACCTGCATCTGTATCCTTACAAATTTACTGTCGTGCATGCATTAAAGCGTCCAGGCGTCCGGGCCAGTTTTATTTTGCCCACCCTGTATTTCTTACTTTCGTAAAATGGCTACGAATTGAATACTTGAATAACTCAGACAAGCTGGGTGGGACTTACAGAAAGAAGAAACTTCTACTTTGATAATAGCATTATCTTTGGAATGTGGGATTATTGTCATCGTCTTTAATGAATGACTCTGTGAATGCTAGGGCTTTACAACATCCGCAATCGCCAAGAATCGTCCGAACACAAAAATGAACAAGGTGACAAAATCGCTATTATCTGTCGCAGCGATTTTTTCGAAGCTGTCACAGTACGGAGCTGTGATAGCAAAACGCTGTCCCACCTCACCTCTAGTTAGCATACCCTTGGAAAACGGCGTTTTCCATCTGCTGCATCTTTGTTGAACACCTCTCTCACAGAGCGCTCTAAATCCCTTTAGGATGTAAACTTCTGCTTGAAAGCGAATGTCTTGCAGGGATTTTTTAATTTTCGAGAAAAGTCGTATTCACACGGGCTCATGTCTGTGAATTTGCTGGATATTCGAGTACTTTCATTTTCATCTTTTTAACAGGCTGGCACAAAATAATGACAGCGAGCATTATCATTTAACACAATGGTCCTCCTCAATGATCGGTGGTCGTTTACGACGCAATGCTGGTCACAAATTATATCCCATGTAATTAGAATAGCAAGCTGAATTTACTCTTGTATGAGAAGATGCAGTATGCACAAGGATTGTGCAGTTAGACTGTGTGAAATCCAGCGGGCAAAGACTTCCCGTATTTTCAGCTTTTTTGCTAAAATTAATTATGAACAGATGATACTCAATACCAACTTCCTTGAAGAGTTCCACACATGTCCATTGTCTGTCATCTTCCAATAAAGCCTCTTACAACCTCAACGTGGACATCGTCACTTGCAACGACGCGACGGATCTACCAGTACAAAATTTGCGTTCGCAGTCCTCTCTTCCTCTACGAAAGGCTTCTACCCACCTGACAATAAATAGTTCGATATGACAGGACTTCTCTTCTGCAAGCTTCTTGTAATATCACTAAGCATTAAGTTGCATGTTTCCCTTGTGCAACTGGGGTTTTGATGAAGCTATCTTTTCTGATACTTTATGGTCCATGTATGCATTCATAAAATAATTATTTTAAAGTGGAACTTTCAAGTGGACACCTATTCAGGAGAAATATCCATTACCATTTCTGTAATACTCCACGCACATCTCGTTCCTTAGCGGAGTTCACAGATGCAACCTGCAACATAGCATGAAGAATAATTACAAATAAAATAACTCAATAATGCCACATACATAATGGATCTTTAACTTCCTTCTTACACAGCATTATCCACAAACATAAACACCTACAGTATAAATATAACCACACAATCACTTAAAATTTCCACGCAATTTTAGAGATTCTACGGCTCCTGTGCCAACGTTTTTTCTTTTTAAGAATCTAAATATATCTCATTTATAGTCTAGGCCTAAAACATCAAGTGGTTGCCATTACTTTCCGAATGTCCTTCATGTAAGTTTAGGCTAAGTCTATAACTTATATTCCTATATACATAGGCATACTTATGTATGTAAATATATCTTATGCTAAATTGTTATTGGTATAAGCTACTGTCGGTTAGCACGTTAATAAGCAACACAAAAATAATAAATTATTATATGTCTACAACCGACAAATTCTCACCAAGGTCAATCTGAAAATACAAAAATGTGAAGTCTTGATTGTTCAGTCTTTGACTTATTTATTGTAGCAAAATATGAAAAAGGGTATTTTACTAATACATATTAGTGAACGTTTTTGCCCTTATTATGGGCATCATCAGACTAATAAGTAGATATATATGTAAAAGTGAATAAATCCATGTTAAACATATTGCAATAAACAAATTTGAAATTTAAAACAACCATCAATAAAAAATAAAAGATTAAAAATAATTAAAGGTTACATACAACATTTATTACAAATTATGTATATTTAATAAAAACGTGCTAAAAATTGTCTGTATGGGATGGGTTAAAATTTTTGTTACAAACCAATGCTTTTCTATCATCATTAGGTTGGTTAAGGGTAAATTATTAAATGTATATTTTACGCAACAATTATATGAATGTGGGAAGTAACTGTAAGTAACCACTGTTTATTTAGCAATAGGGAGAAAATTGGAGAAAATTAAATACGCATACTTTTTACAAAAGTCTACAAAGAACAAAGATAATTGCAAAAAGGATTCTTTCATTAATATCTGAAAAAATAAGCGACGAAAAAATGTAACTAAAATCATAAAATTAATGTAATAAACAAGGATGGAAAAACTCAGTGGAATGAAAATGAATGGTGTATGACAGACTATGAATTGGGATAAGTTAATAGTGAGTGTGTGTGATTATTCTAATAGTAATATACTGTAAGCGAGACCAGAATAAATAAAAACTTAAATTGTGTATAATAATGCTGAAAAATGTGATGAACCAAAATTGATTCAACTTCGCGTAAATACTATTGAGAATTTATTTTGCTGTATAAAGCGACTATGGAACGTACTTCCTCTTAATAGGTCTAATTTGGTTTCCATTGTCATATTGTTGTCTGAATATCATCGCATAAAGAATTGTATTGTAATCTGCCGATTCATATAGGCCTACGGTAGCGTAGGTACTTGAAAAGTCTGTGCTAAATTGTGATTCTACAAACTCCTGCACCATTGTCGACCTACATTATTTTCTGGGTGTTAATCAAGCGCACAGTGCACTAAATAAACTCTCTAGGGACAATAATCTGACACTGGGATGTCCGGGCTTGCATTAGAAATTCCCGGGAGTTTATTTCCATTCCTTTCCTCTTTTATCAATCCCGAGTAACTTCCCTCAGCAATTTGCGCTTGTTGGCTAACTGCGGGGGAAGGCTGTGTGACTGTGTATGTTTATCTGTTCAGTAAATTCTCCTCTGTCCTCGCATAACATTCTGCAACAAAATACAGTATCGTCTGTGCTGTAGCCAAAGGCGGCCACAAGCTCGCAAGGGTATTGGATCGTATCCAAATCTCCCCAGTAATCGTTTTCGAAGATAAACATTCCTAAACGCATCTGCGACTCCCACATGTCAGCACGTTCCGTCGCTCTGAATGAAAATGTATTGGACGCGGTTCCAAAGGAAGAGAACAATTGAAAACACGCTTACAAATGACCAACCCGACTGCAGTAGCGCAGACAAGGCAACCTGATTTAAAATCTGCAGTCTATTTCTTATTAACAGTGTTCTGAATAAGATTCGTTTGAGAATAACTCTTTTACCACTGTATACTTGTCAAACTCACAATTATAATAGACCCTATAATTATACCAAAGAATAACTAAAACAAATAACAAATTAAACAATAGTGTACCAAAAAATAAGGAGATGGAAATGGATACCTGAAAAGTGGAATATATAATTAACTCAATTTCACAAACTGCAATGATAAATACATTGGACAAATGAAAAGAAATTTTAATACAATATACAAAAAACATATTTTAGATTTCCGAAATAACCGTAACAAATCTAAATTTACGACCCATTTAATTCAAATCGGGCATGAATTAAACAACATTAATAACACATTACAAATCTTAAAAATAGTCAACGATAGTTTAATTAACACAGCTGAATAATACTACATTGCTAAACATTATAATCAAAATACGTATACAATTTTATTATTGAATGAATAAATCCAAACCTCCAAAACCCACTTTATAGGCCTAGATTATTCCAGAAGACAGTTTATCGACCACTCATGTCAGTCAAATGACCAACCTCCTTCCGTCCCACTAACATGGCACGCATATCTCGATGTAAAACTCCGATGAATTAGTCTACAGGTTACTACATCAACATAAAAAACACACATCGCCTATACAGAGTGTCCCAAAAGTCTCCATACATAGAAAAATGTAAGTTCAAAATAAAAATTTTCACATAATGTGCTCAATGTGACCAACACGATTCCCAGATCTCACACACTTTGATTTTTACCTCTAGGATGATCTTAAGTTGTAGCTATACCAGGAGAAAACTCGGGATTCTCAACATCTGAAAGGTGTCGAGAGAAAACAGGGAATGTCACGAAACATAATTGTCGAGAAAAACAAGTTTTAATACCTGATCATTCCTGGTTTTTAATCAGTGTACCAAATGCCCAACGTTACCTTACACTAACTTTTCCACTTTTAATTTCTTTTGTGTGTTTGGACAGTTCTGTAGTTCCAGTTGCCACCTATAGAATGCGCTATATACCATAAAATCGCTAAAAATTGACATTTTTTTTATATCCCCAAGCCCTTATCGTCGAAACCTGTCATGTGACGACGGACGTGTTGCAGCTTTTGCATCGGAACAGGTTGGAATACATTCACCGACCTATGCCTGACTCTCGAAAGCAGTGAAGTATATTATTGAACGCATTATGTGACATTTCTATTTTCAATTGGTACTCCCTATGTACGGAGACTTTCGGGACACTCTGTAGTAAATAAACTGGAATACTTTCTATACTACTTCTAAATTACATACGAGTATTACAACATTTTACAAACCTCTTACTCTTTTTTTGTCATTATTTCAGAAAACTTTTACTAGTTTCCTCCGAGTTGGCCGTAAGTAAATACAATACTTTCAATTGCCATCTTATATACTGAAACAAGTTATTCAAAAAGAAACATGCTACAATATATTATGTTAAATTTAACCACGTGAAAGTTGATATTATGTAACCTGTTCACGAATTTAATTTTATTTCAATGTCAATATTGTATTAACCATTACTGTAACCACATACTTAACATCGGTTCATATTGCAATTTTGTACAATTTTTAATGATTTTTATGTTTTAAGTATATTCATCTAATCAACATCAACCTGAAGATGACCATCGGATGGTTGAAAACGTTAGTCAAATCCACTCTGTTTGAGTAATAATGTAATGTAATGTTTTTTTTTTTTTTTTTTTTTTTTTTTTTTTACCTTTCTTGATAAGTTTGTAGGCTGAAACTCATATAATAAGCTTTGTTAGGCTATAACCGATGTGGGTCGAGTTTTAAACAATTTTTACTACTTCGATGTTCCTACGCCTAATAGAGTTAGATGTATTCTCACAAAGACTGGAAATAATTATGCTTAAAATATGTTTATTTGGTTATTTAACGACGCTGTATCAACTGCTGGATTATTTAGCGTCTATGGAATTGGTGATAGCGAAATGATATTGACGAGATGGTGCCGAGGATTCGCCATAGATTACCTGACATTCATCTTACGTTTGGAGAGAACGTAGGAAAAACCCAACAAGATAATCAGCTCAAGCAAGAATCAAATCCACGCCCGAGTTCTACGAAATTATTGTGTAAAAAAAAAAAAAAAAAAAAAAAAAAAAAAAAAAAAAAAGTAAAATAACTTCTAAAGTTTTTTGAGCTGATTTAGAGTTCATCGCCATTTTGTGTTCTGGATTTCAAATAAAGAATCATTAGTTTAATGGCAAGTACAATGAGTATAATCATAGTCTTTGTAGTAATTCTCGAACTTCCCAGCATCTTGCGGTTTCAGTTGAATCGTGAATTGCAGAAACCGTAGGCCTACATGTAAATTTTTCAGAATGCACAGAGACTGATTATTTTCAAAAGTGTTTGGTATTTTGAAGTGACTAATTTTCATTAAAGCATCATAATAAGTTGTAGTGTTTAACATACATGAAGCTCGATTTTTTTTCGGTAATATATTCTGGTAAAAAGTCTGAATTCCCTGGACATGTAGGGTTTCTGTAATTCACGACTATTAGCAAACATTTCATTTCTTTAAAACAATTTTTAGGTGAAGAACACGGAGAAGTAGGCCTACAATTTTGTTATCTAATAAAGAACTAAATATAGGCTATATTTAAAACAAGAAATTAAAAACTAGATTAGCCTACACAAAAATGCAATAATGAAAAATTATGTAAATAGTAGACTAGGTCTATATTTAATTCTTCAAATTCTTTCTCTCGCAATCCTTCAAAAAACAAAAATATCAAATTGAATTTCGTTTAGTTTCTAAAAAGTTCCACAGCCCCTGAATTTGTGATGTTTCAACAATTTTTTTGGTTGTGTACCAACTGCGCGCGAAAAGGTTTATTGTTTGCCCAACTGCGCGAGAGCAAGTTCAGCATTACCTCAGCAAACAGGTCGACTGCGCGAGATGAAGTATGCTGTGAACAGGTCGACTGCGAGCGAGAGTTTTATTTGCGACTTGGTAATGTTTGCACAAAACTGTTGGTAGCACTGTTATCATTAGTCAGTTTTTCCGAGTGTATAAAATGGCGTGCTGTGCCAGTTCATACTCCTTGTATGTGTCTAGTAAGTTAGAAATTGATTGTAACGTCCCTGTGGTGCATGTGACAAGTAAAAAAAGGCCATAAGTTGATCATTGTACTGTAGGAAAAAATAAATTTCGGAAAGATAAACAGACATAACATGGAGTAGCGTGGAGGTGTACAGTGGCATGTATTTCTTTCTTTATTTTAGTAGGTTATTTTACGAGGCTTCATCAACATCTTAGGTTATTTAGCGTCTGAATGAGATGAAGGTGATAATGCCGGTGAAATGAGTCCGGGGTCCAGCACCAAAAGTTACCTATTATTTGCTCATATTGGATTGAGGGAAAACCCCCAGAAAAAACCTCACCCATGTAACTTGCCCGAACGGAAATCGTACCCGGGCCACCTGGTTTCGAGGCCTGACGAGCTAACCGTTACTTCACAGGTGTGGACGCGTATTTACTTAAACGATTCTTCAACCCACATTCTGTTTACTAATGAAGTTAGTCATAACCATGAAGCCATTGATAACTTAGACAAGTATTATGTGAATTAAAATTGATTCATAAAGAAATTGATGTTCTAACGTTAGAAAATGTATTTATCGGGCCAGAAGGTCTATTTTGCCGCCATTTCTGAAAACATATCAGTGAAAATGGGAAGTAAATGACTGTAGTCCCAACTTAACTTGTGTTTTCCTCTGAGCGCAGTTGACTTGACTCGAAAAGTGACTGTGTGTGCAATTGTCTATTTCAGAACAGGTAAAATTTTGGATCTGCGCGCAGTCGGGATCCCCCGAATTTTTTGCAGTCGTAGTGAAATATATACTGAGCATCTGATGGGTGGTATTTCTGCACCACTTGAAAGGCCCAATTTTTTATATTACAGCCATATGAAAAACTGAATTTGAGAAAAATTGTGATTTGAGGGGTTCCGCATTTCAAGATTTAGTTGTTCTGAAGAGTGATGCACATAGATTCCCAGATAACTCCTGTCCATGTGTTCCCATTGGTTTCTGCTTTTCCAATGCGATGTAAGTGTCGACCCAGGAAGTCATGTCCAGTAGCCAGGCGAAAGGTGGCCACTGTCTCAGGTCTTGGGCTATCAGGTACAGCTTTTACTTCATCTCCCCACTGCGTGTGTTCTGTTATTATTCTCTAACTGATCCATTTGCTGCGTCTCTCCCCAGTGGAGCAGGTTTTTGAGCCGGTTTTATATGTCGTAGGGAGAAAGAATCGGGTTTATCTATGTTACACCTTTTCAACACCCCAGAATTTATAGCACTCTTTCATCCGTGTTGATTTGGTTTTAATTGTAGCTATTTAGTTTATATTTACAATTTAAACACCTGCAAACCGGGTTGATTCATTTCTTCTCCCTATGAAATGGCCATTAATCTTGAACAGAAGCATTCAAGGTACTCGGTGCATAATCAAGTAGGTACTCTACCACTCAGTTACGTAGGCCTATTAATAAAGTTATTCTGATTCCATAATCCATTAACAAAGGCTGCGATTGTAATTTTATAAAATTTGAGGCTTTCACAGTAGTTGGGTTATGATCAGACATCGGATTCTAGGGCAAATGCCTATTTTGTTTCTTTAGGAGAAAAGTAAAAATAATTATTAATATTTGTGTTTCATGGAAATTGAAAGGTATTCAAAGAGTTTTATAGTGCCCTAAAATGCCCTAAAACGGTTATTAGAGCCTAGTTTGTTAATATTCGCCTAAAAATGCCTAACTCACTGTAAAGTTTCGCATTTTACTCTTACTTTTTATAATTTATACATGCATTCACTGCGAAATTTAAGGCATTTAAAAAGTGGAAAGTTTGCTTCACACCGGCCATGAAACCATTGATAAAGGAAACAAAATATTTTGAATCTCACGACACTCGCAATAGATTTCACCGAATTTAACATGTTTGGAGGCATAAATGCCGACAAAGAACCAACCTTAGTTTTGAAGCAGGCAACAATCACAACATGTGCTGCTACCGATTCAGAGATATACTATACTATAAAAATGACTGTTTTCGATCTGAAACCGATTAGCTGTACTGCCCTTCACCTTATTTGTGTTGAGAAGTTTTGAGCGGTAGGACGTTTTCCTGTGAAGTTTAACGCGATAATGCCGAAAAATATAAGTGCAAAATCTACATTGATCCGGCAATGGCTAACAGAATATTTAGAATTCACTTATGATGGAAAAATAATATTCTGGAAGATTTGTAGCAAACAGGTATGTGACAATAGTTGAAATATATAAATTCTATTAATTTCAATGAGTAGGCCTATAATATTTATACATTGACTGAGCTATCCTGAGGTATAATTCTT
The DNA here is from genome assembly GCF_040183065.1 of Periplaneta americana. NCBI lineage: Eukaryota > Metazoa > Arthropoda > Insecta > Blattodea > Blattidae > Periplaneta > Periplaneta americana. Next base: position 93,459,864 of record NC_091120.1, on the reverse strand, counting down.
TTTAAGACCACTACACTTTAACCTTTTAAATTCCGATAGTTAAAGTATTTGCAGGTCATTAAAATTTTGATTCTTCGAACTCGAACCCACTAACTTTGTGATAGAAATACGGCAATACAACAATTAGGATTTTATTTTAATTCAGTTTACTTTACATTTTTAGATTTCGCAAGAAAAGAAGTGCCACCTAAAGCAGCATGTGCAAGGAGCGGCTCATAAGGCTAAAGCTCAGCAGAAAAATCAACTGCAACAAACTTTACTAACACAGCCTACTTCATCCAATCTCAGCAGCAATTTCTATGTTGATTTAACTAGAGCGTTTGTTGCTGCTAACATTCCCTGGAATGCAATTGAAAATCCGGTTTTAAGACAGTTTTTACAAAAATACTGCAAACAAAATATCCCATCTGAGTCGACCCTAAGAAAAAATTACTTAGACAGAATATACAATGAAACTTTAGCTTCCATTCGGGAGGATATAGGCGATTCTTACATATGGGTCTCTGTGGACGAAACCTCAGATCCTATGAATAGGTATATAGCAGATATGGTAGTAGGAAAACTTAGTCCTGATGGACCTTCGATTCCACACCTCGTATGTGTTAAGGAACTTTCGAAAATGAATAGCCAAGCCATTGCTTATTTTGTAAATAAAGGCCTACAGTCTTTATACTCAGGTAATATAGACGATTCTAAAGTTCTGTTGTTTTGTACTGATGCTGCCTCATACATGGTTGCTGCAGCTCCACTTCTTAAAACATTTTATCCTAACCTCACGCATGTAACCTGTCTTGCACATGGCCTTCATAGGGTTTCTGAAACAATCCGGAATGAATTTCCTCTTGTCAATTCGTTTATTTCTAACACAAAAAAATGTTTTTGTAAAGCCCCATCCAGGATTTCAATATTCAGAGAGAACTTTCCAGATATTCCACTCCCACCTCAGCCGGTTGTTACACGATGGGGAACCTGGATTCAGTCAGTGGTGTATTATTCTAAGTATTTTAAAGAAGTGGTCACAGTTATTAATAAATTACCTGAAACTGATAGTGCAGCGTGTGTAAAAGCAGTGAAAGATTGTCTGAATGACTCACGAGTGAAAAATGATATTGCCTACATAACATCAAACTTTCCTTTCATACCTGCAAGCATTGAACAATTAGAAAATGAAAAACAATCTCTTTGTAGCCAAATAGCAATAGTAAAGGAAGCTCAAGTGAACATACATTCTGCTTTGGGCGAAACTGGGGAAAAAGTTAAAAATAAGTGGGACAACGTATTAAATAAGAATGTAGGATTTTCATTGTTGGAAAAAGTATCAAGAGTGATATCGGGGGAAAGTGTAAATGTTCCAGTAAGTATTGATGTTTCTATTGTACCTAATTTAAAATTTGCGCCTCTCACATCAGTTTCGGTTGAAAGAAGTTTTTCTGCTTTCAAAATGATTCACAGTAACAAAAGGCAAAGGTTAACTGTGGAGAATTTAGAAAAAATTCTGGTGGTGTACTGTGCAGATAATTATAATAAAGTCTGAGCATGGAACCGAATTTCAATAACTTAAAATGAGTAATCTTGATATCAATAATCATTATTTCATTAGTTTCAATATATTAAATTTGTGCAGCTCTGTTTATAAATATAATATAGTATTCTTTTTTAATGTTTAAACATACTTTTTTTGTGCGTATTTTAGTGTATAACTAAAAATTTCAGTGAAAGAAATAAGTATGATACCTTGATGTGCCTAAAATGCCTATTTTCATTAAAATAGAGCCTAATTTTACAAATTTTGAGCTTATTTTAGGCGCCTAAAACTGCAATTTTTAGTGCCTAAAAATCCGATGTCTAGTTATGATATAGCTTTTGGATGTTTTAACCGCTTTATAAATATCAATCATCGTTTATAACTTGAGGCACGTTGTTTTATTTTTTATTTTATGAGTTATGTAATGACACTGTTGGGCAACTAGTGACGACTCTCCGTGTATATAACGTGACCAATACAGTAGATAGGTATAGAGATGCTAATCAAACGGGACACTGACTACGCCTAAGCAATTCGGCCCAATTAGATTTTTTCTGCAACAGTGATGGAACGATTTACTCCCGTATAGATATTCGAAATAAGGTAAAAAATATCTAGTAATAAAGATACGACTCGTTTTAAGATATATTACAGTGTCTTTTAATAAATTAAAATTACTTAAGTTTGAAAAAAGTGGCCTAGCCTTACTGGATATGTCCATTAATTCTGGCTGAAAACCAACGTAGGCCTATGACCTAAATAAAGTACAATGTAATACAATGTCTTAATATTCACTCCTATGAATTGTAGGTCTACTTGTTTGAGTTTTGTACTTAATGTAATGGAATATTTTTTATAAATAATATAAAACTATAGCATATGGAAAATAACGAGAAAAATAATAAAAACACGACATATCCCTTACGAATCCTTGTATTAAATTACAGAAATTTTTTAAGAGATGACATTATTCAAGATTTTAAAAATATATAAGAAGATTACTTTACTTTGTTGCAAATGTAGCTATATAGCTATCTATAATCCGTAATGTATTATACTGACTCCTTGTACGACGTATGATTAACTTTTTAACGGTTTTCTTCTGATATTAACATTAAAACGCTTTGGTTCTGTTAGCGAAGTATGCCAGCAGTATGACTGACAACAGCAGACGACACAGTGTTGCCAGGTTGAACCTTCCGACCTTCTACTAGAGTCGACCGTGATAGAGTGAACAGCACGCTGATGTAAATGACGGGTAAGACCATTAAAGGCAGCAAAACAAAGAAGTAGTAGTAATAGCAGCAGCAGCAGCAAATATCATCATCATCATCATCATCATCATCATCATCAGTGGCGCAACACCTCATTGCTGAGTCCTGGCCTCCTCAAGGAATTTTCTCTACCTGTCGCGATCAATTGCCATCCTCCTCCAATTTCTTTGTCAATAATAATAATAATAATAATAATAATAATAATAATATTATTATTATTATTATTATTATTATTATTATTATTATTATTATTATTATTATCATTATTTCGATGACGGTCTTGCTAACGATTAGTAGTAAGCATAACCTTGTACAGGTAACTATATCAACTCTAGGCCTACATAATAGTCTATTAGTTGCTTTTATAGAAACATACAGTAGGCCTAGGACTTACAAAATTCTTTTCTAGACAAACCGTTACAATTAGAAAAAAACATTATTATACATTTTTGTCTATTTGATTGTGTTCTAAGGGCTGCATAAGTTTGGAAGTTTTGGCGTATAAGTTATTGTTTACATGTTGTAGGAGCCACAGATATGCCTGATGTTGAAACCAACAAGTAGTTCCGAAACTTTAGAAGTTTTTCAATGTACTCACTCACTACATGATTAAAACACTTCATCACAATTGATTGTAATTATCAGTTTAACGTTCCTCTCGAATTAAAAATGCTGGGCACTGTGCTAATGCGGTGATGAGATGACATGGCTGTGCTGAAGATGTAATAGCTACTAATAATAAGCGAAATCAAAGCACTCAGTGGAATTAGACGTTACAACCGCAGCACCCAAATAAATTTCAGAGGAAATACTGGAACTTGAGGCCTGACCTCATCGGCAAGAAGCATTTAATAACTTCATAATGCTGAAATAATGGTACTACTAAGAATTGTCGCAAGCTATGAGGAAAACAGAGAGTCTCTGGAGTGCTTAAAGTAAACTCGATAAAAGAGGGGAGAACATTTTAGCAAAAGAAAAGGAAGAAACTACAAGGAAAATCAGTTAATATAACTGCATATTTGAAAGGAAGGAAAACATATTATGTGATTATATAAACTACACGTTTTAATTTAATTAAGAATCTTAACGACTGCTTCTCACAGATTTTCATTCCAGGCTGCCTGACTCTCCATATTAGTTCGGTAGTTTAGTGGCACTTTCCTATCGAACCTAATATAAAGGAATTTCCACCCTTTCAAATACAACAGAATGTTGCTACTCTCCCCTTACTTTCCTACTTTAAAAGTGGTCCCCTCCCCTCTCTTAATACATTAATATGGATTGAATTTCAGGAATGGAGAGCGAGCGGAGGTGGAGGCATCTATGGAATGTTTTGGGAGTTAGCTGGAGCGTAAAGGAAGGCTACGCGGTAGTCCATGTTGGACTGACTGCAGCAGAGAAGTAAGAGATCGCCATCGCTCTTCACCTAATGTTCTCCCTTGGTCTTCCCCCCACCGCTCTCTTTACGACCCCCGCTCTTATGCCTGCGGTCACCTCTTGCCTCTCTCAGTTTTAAGAGAAGACTAAGAGAGAGCAGAAAATGAAGGAATGGAGAAGGGCGACGAGAAAAGATCGTTAAGTCGACCGACGACCAAACCAAGCCTACAGCAATAGAGGAGTCCACAACCCTTCACTCCGGTGTCTCCGCCGCCATCTTTCTTTTGGACAATGCTGTAAGGATACACTCCATCACAAAACCTGGATTACAAAGAATTCAGAACATAGCTGAGATTTTCTTCATCTGTTGCCACACGTCCTTCTGATGTTTGAAACACTGAAAAACACACACACACAAGTGAAATAATCCTTTAGCTTTATAGAGCGAATTGTTCATATTAAGTATAACAAAAAAAGTCTAATACCATATCGTTGGAAAGTTTATAATTTTCGAAATAAAAATGTTTTTTCCTAAAATTTTAACGTCGTCGTTGTGAATAATTACTAGTCTTTGCATAGGATCTTGATATCTCTCAATACCAATAGAGAAAGTAATAAAGAATATTTTTTCCCTTTGTCGTATTTCGACAGAATGAACGGTTTTCGTGTAAATTAAATAAAAACTGTTGCAAACTTGTTCCCTGCCTAATGAAAACTAGACGCGGCAACCCTGATCAGCTGTTCACGCTCCATATGAGTTGGTGGTCAAGACCATCTTATCCCAGTGTCGTTCTACGGCAGGATATTAAATATTGTAGATAGTAAATTCCGTGATTTTGAAAGTGTTAGTTGAAAATAACTTTCACAAACACTGACTGTACTATTTACAATATCTTAATTGGCATTTTCACAAAAAATTACTTTACTATTTAGAATATTTTGACACGTATGTTTGCGAGTTAAAATTACTACGTTTTCATGGAGTATTCAGATCGATTTGAATACAGTTTCCGTATTAAATACGATGTCCCCAATCTCTGTTTTCGTGCAATTTTCAATACGTATTGAAAACAATCTGAATACGGAGGTTAAATACGGAAGCTGAAGTTTCGGAAGTAGTCTAGTTATTGTTTTATCGACATGTTTGCATAGTGGTCACTCTGTAGTCTTTAGCTATAAACATTAATGAGTTTTCTTAGTAAGGCGCATGAAAACTTAATATTCTGGTTGTTAATAAAGAATGGTAATAATGGCTTTCAGGAAATTACAATATATTGTGTTTTACAACACACCTTTTCAACATACGTAATTGAGGTCGCTGTTTATAAAACAGCTGACATATAAAACAAATGACGATCGATCACGCACTTAGCGTAGGCTATTGAGATAGTTTTGAATACGATACACATTTTCTTGCAAATTTGAATACTATCCAGTCGATCCGATCCCACTTTTTAGGTGTATTGACCTTGAAACTCAGATCGTTTTGAATCCCCGTTTTCATGGTATTTTCAGTATGGTAATCATAGCTGTCTGCCAGCTGATCCATGACACAGGCAGTGTAATTCCAACATTTCACAAACGGGGTCGATAACGACTGACGAAATTATTCACAGGGAAGAGGAGATTTTAAATTTGGTTGAAAAAAAAAACCTTCACTAAAGCAGTCGCTTGATTTTGCAATATGTAGTCTTTATTTACATCTCACGTTAGATGAGTTCAGTGCCTCCGTGCGGCATCTTTGGCATTGCAATGTTGCCAGCGTGCTTAAACTTTCGATGCAATTACTATTTAATTAACCATACACTTAATCTCAAAAGGTATAATAGATTCTTTTGTTTATTTTCATGTAATCTATCCCTCCTTTCAATGCAGAGTGTTATATCGCTTCCGCCATGTATATAGCTACATACACAGGTAAGCCTACACAAAGTTTTGCATAATGACATAAAGCTTTATTCTTTGATCACAGACATGAATTCTTTTTGTATACCAGCATTATAAACAGTCTTTATTTTTAGTTAAAACCACAATAATATGCCACATTATTGTTGCGGTGCCCTAAAGTATTACCATACCAACTAAAACATAATATTGACTTCTACTACGACTGCAAAACTTGTGTCATAAATGTAATACTATTAAATGATTTTCCGCGCAATAACATTTGAATAACTTACATCAGTGTTATAGCAACTCATTCTTCATGGAGTATTATAACAATTTAAACTAGTCCGCCACAAATACCATTACTGATTATTAGTTTTTAAATCAGTGGTTTTGACTGTATTTTTGACGTAACAACGTTTTTATTAGAAGTATAAACGAGAAAAATGTCACATTTTATGTGTAACAGGAAGCAGTGATGTCATACAGTGATAAGATAAGAGCATAATAGCAGTATCTAATATTTCTGTCGGATTATGTAACAGGAGACGATCGTGATACGTATGAACAAAGGATGAGTCCATATCATACAATGAGATAGGACGAGTCCATAAGATACGAAGGGAAAAGGCTCATGTTTCTCATTAACTAAATTTTAAATTAATAAACATAATTCATGCAATAACAATAAATAATCTACAGCAGAGTATTATTTTGGTATCATTACTTCTCATAATTATCTCATTAAAATTAAATAATTATAATACAGGCCTACCTAAATTATTAAAAGAATTAGGTCTAACGTAAAAATAAATATGTAATCAATAGATTAATAGAATTTATAAATCCCCTGTCACTCTTTAACTAATTTTGTGAATTCAGTATTATTGTGTTCTATTTATGATTATTATTATTATTATTATTATTATTATTATTATTATTAGTGAAATATTAGTTTTATAATTTAATTTAGTTATGAAATAATTAATTATATATTTTCTTTTATTGTTTTAAATTAGTGAATATTTTATTTTTATTTATTCTTTTTACGTCCATCTCTCAGGCATTCAGAAGGAGGTCTTCACTTAAGCTGAACAAGACAAAGGATTCATCGATTGTCTGCAGAGCCTGTGGGGAAACTAAACTATTGTGCAGCAATTGGATCAGAAGATCAAAATTTCAACTCACGAGATTGCAGGTGTAGCCCTAGGCCCTAGGCCCTATTATTTTCATGGAAGTGAGAATACTTTGCTCCTTGCATCCCTGAATACACCGAGTTTTGAGTGCAAGTATTTACTTATAAAATATATAGATATAACATAAGTTAATACAAATCATAGGCCTATTTCATATTAAATGGACTATATTATTCTCCTCCAATGTTTGAAGTTCCCAAAAACTTGCTCCTTTTTTGTATTCTAGCATTATAAACAGTCTTTATCGTTAGTGAAAAGCGTGCATAAAATGCCGTAGGCCTATTATTGTACCAAAACCGTAAAATGTTACCATGACTTCTATTATGATGGCATAACTTGTGTCATAAATTTAACATTATGAAACTATTTGCCATGCTATAATATTTAATAGGCTACATCGGAGAGAGATGGCGGTGCACAACTTCTAATCACTAAATTGTGCATCAATATGCCTGGGTTAAGTCCCAAATTTCTCCGCAGTGCATATGAAGGGAAGGCATATGACATTGTTGATAGTGATTCGTCCGTCGGATGGGGACGTTAAGCCTGGCGGCCTCCTTCATGCTATTCGAGAAGAGTAGGTTACGTGTCGGCATCGGGTTTCCCCTTCCCCCTTTCTCACCATCATCATCCTCACCCATTCCCTACACTACATTACACTACACTACACTTACACGTACACTTAACACACTCACCCTAGTACACGACACAACTCTTCACAGGTACACCTCATGCATAACGTGGCACGCCAAAGTGGTGTGCAATTTGAAAATGGGTTACTGTCCTGGCATCTATCCGCAGTATACGGAACCCGAATCACGCAAAGTGAAGTGGATAGGCATTAGACACACACACACACACACACACATATTTAATATATCATTGTTGCCATAGCAACCTTTTTATTCATAGACTCATCAAACTATCCCTAATATTTTAATTCATGTTATAAAGTGTAACATTATGGACTTGTTTCATAATATACTATTTCGTAATTTTTCGATACTGTTTTCCTTGGAGACGTTTTTAATACAAATTTTATTTGATTGTACTGTATTATATTCCTAGGTTTCCAATATTTTTTATAGGCTGTGGTTCTTGTCTTGGTTATTGTTGTTAGAAAAGTTATTAGTCCAGTAGCCTATATTTAGTTAGCACTATTGTTATTATTTCGTATTATTTTTATCAATATCATTATATTATTATTTACAGGCCAGGTATATGCTATGTGCATCTATTATCAGGCAGTAGGCCTAGATATCACTTGACGATATGTGCCAGAGGAAGAACAATTGTTTGTATGCATCTGAAGTGTGATTAGTGGAATATATTATGCAACTAATCAGCCACGTTTGGAACGGAAGGGGAAAGGAGCTGACCACCTTATTATCACCTGGCATAGTAAGTTTCCTCATGAGTGATGCCTTGTTTTTATCACTTGTGGGATCCAGACCTGTCTTCAAACAGTTGAATAAACAACAACAAAATTACTTTACCGGAGTTGTGCTCGGACGTTGGTTCGACTCCCGCTTGGACTGATTACCTGGTTGGATTTTTTCCGAGGTTTTCCCTAACTGTAAGTTAAATTTGAGGTAATTCATGGCGAATGTTCTCTCTCATCTCGCTATCACCAATTCCATCTATTCTAAATAATAGCCTAACGTAGTAGTTGATACAACGTCTTTAAATAACCAACTTAAAATAAACTTTCTAGTCCTGCCTTTATAATTACTGGAGTAGATCTATTGTTCACAAATGAATATCACGTAATTTATAATTAACTTTGTATTCTAAAGTTACACATAATTTAGTCTACCCTTTCTTGTATTTACAATCACACACAGAAACATAAGGCGAAATGAAGTAGGTCTATCCAATATTTAACAGTAAATGTGTCCCGCGACGTCGTACGACAAATGGAGGTAGAAGTCAGATCCTATCTTGACAGAGGGAAGTAATTTGGTAAGGCGGTAGATAGGCCTAGAATATGACACATCTACTTTTTAATTTCTACAAAATAAAGAAATTTTGTATGTCATATTTTAAAATAAATAGGCTAAGTAATATTGTAGCAGATATGATCCAGCGGTTAGCCAGCGGGACTCTTGTTCCAAGAGTGGCAGGTTTCAATCCTGTTTGGTTGATTGCCTGATTGGGTTTTTGACGTGAATACATCTATGCCGAAGTGTCATTCGAGAAAAAGTTAAGATACGAAAATGTGTTTCATTGCTGCGCCAATTTCAACTATCAATTGCTCATTCAATTTTACATAGGCCTATAATTCTAGCTGTCTTTAGGCTTGCTTTACACGCGATCCCTCTCATTTAATTTTGTATGTAATATGCCTCGTTAATTGCCTGGCCACTTCAAAATTTTCTAATGTTCCTTTAATGGAACGGCGAAAGTCGGAGTGAGACAAACAGCGAACTGGCTTGGAGCTCACATAGAGACACTTCTCATCAGCTCCAATTTCCCTTGCTAGGGAGCGTTTTCTCGTACCATTTAATTTGTTTCTCATTTATTTATTTATTCATTCATTGGATCATTTATTCGTTAATTAATTAATTAATTCATTCATTTATTTATTGCCCGTCCATTGAACGTTGTTTCTAGTAAGTTTATGTTGACTGTTCTTTCGGCTCCCCTCCCTGAAAAATTTACCAAGTCTCTCCAATAGGACAGTGAGAACGAAATGAGACAAGTGGCTTATAGGCCTGGAGCTCACATAAAGGTTAAGATGAGTTTCAACAGCCTTTGTAAGGACACGATATCTTATATCTTTTAATTTACATTTCCTCCTTTCTCCCTCATTTGTTCATTGGTGTTTTTCATGCGGTCCGTATCGTTTTATTTTCAATCAAATTACTGAATAGGATGAATTTTGACTTAAAGAGGATATCTAAGGCTCTAAAACAGTCATCACCTACCCACATCGCTGATATGACATACGTAGCACGTCTGGCCGCGAAACCAGTGGCCCGGGTTCGATTCCCGGTCGGGGCAAGTTACCTGGTTGAGATTTTTCCCCAGGGTTTTTCATCAACCCAATATGAGCAAATGCTGGGTAACTTTCGGTGTTGGACCCCGGACTCATTTCACCGGCATTATCACCTTCACCTCATTCAGACGCTAAATAACCTAAGATGTTGATAAAGCGTCGTAAAATAACCTATTAAAATAAACAAAAAATAAGACACACGGTCTATTCATCATCATCATCATCATCATCATCGTGCATTTCTATTACTGCGGTTGAAAATTTGATAGTTAAACATCAGAAATCATATTTGGGAATTTGTTGACATGAATACATCTATAACGAAGGGTCACTGTGCCTAAAAAGTTATTTTCATAGAAGTCGTATTTACGTCAAATTATTAGAACCAAGGTTTCACTGTCAATTTTCTTTGAGGCTTTTCTCATCTGTCAGGCAAATGTCAGGAAATTCCAGACTGAATCCTTAGACTCATTTGTTCTAATACGATCTAGGTATCATCAATTCCACCGATGCTAGATGGACTTATTTATATAAAGTCATCGACTGAACGATTAAAATTATTAGTAGTTAGGCCTACATCTTGAAAAACTGTTAAATATTCCCACTTGTTAGGCCCGTACGTTAGATGCTTGTGTAAACAGTACACTGTTGCACGTTAGGAACATTGTCAAAGCTCATTATATTGAAACCAGGATAATGATTTATTGGGAAATTACTATAATTTATTAAAAAATGATCATTTTTAATCTGTTACAAAGAATGCCAGTCACGTTCTGGCCCTGAGAACAAAGAGCTGAAAACTTACGTTACACCAATCTATCTGAGTATTACGCTGGAGGTTGCTTAACCCATTGACGTACATAAGACAATATTTGTGCAATGTTTTGCACAGTTTGTTATTTGAAAGCAAACTCAAGAGTTGTTACAATGCCGAACTATAACTAGGCTGCTACTCGTATGAATAAGCTACCACACGCAAAATAAAAGTGTCTAATGAATTCATGAGTTATACACACACGTCCTAAAGGCCTAATTATGATTATGTTAATGCTCAAACACGTCTGCTGCGTAGATGTGTTTTATTAGTCCAACCTCTAATTAAAATCACCAGAGTACATCGCGTTCATAAAACGTAAATATTTCTCTAGGGCAGAACCACGCAACCTATTTGTTTTCGTATTATAATTTGCTATTTGCCCGAATCTGCACCTGTTCCATCTACCTTGCAGCTATTTACGGTACACAGAGTCTGTATATATCAGTTCATTATTCGTTATATTATGTAGTTAAAATTTTAACGAAGCGAAATTGTTAGCATTATGAGTTAAATATGAAGTTTTTGCTTACGTTTGCTAAATTCTCATATACCGTTGAAAGCAGCACTTATTCGAAAATTAGCTGTATGACTCGACGTATATAAAAAAGGAAATGACAGAAATGGGGGGAAAAAAAAGAAAAGAAGCCTTTGACATATAAGAGTATACGACGAGAGTTTCCACTCTCTAGTGGTCGTTCTTTTAACAAGAGAGAGAAAATGTTTTGAAATGGAATTCGAAAACCATTGAGAGCTGGAGTGCAGGGGGAATGGAGAAAGATGGAAGGCAGAATTATTACGTGTATACACACATTAGCTTTAATATGTTCATTTCTAAAGCCTTGCGCGGATTGGCAGGTGGGTTGCTAAGATTAATTAAAATGCATATTTAGGTGAAGAAGGTACATAACTAGACAAGAGAAAATGTATACTTTCTCATAAGGATGAAAATCAGCCAACCTGAGGAGGACGAGTGGCTGACCGTATTCCCTTCCTCATATGTTGTCACAAAGAGTCTATGACGTGACACTCTCAACTATCGCATCTCTGCGTTCTTGTCATTCAACTCTTCGACCACTTTGTAATCTTAAGAGTTGAACGAGCTCTTTCCTGTAGACGAAAAACTTCTGCATTTCTATATAGGGTTATAATGCAGAACATACGTGACCGATTGAAAGAAAACGATCTAAAACAAAATAGCTGCCGGATGGAAATAATCCTGCTTTCACTTCGTTAAATTAGAAATATAGACATAATAGGTTATATCAATATTCATGTAAACTAATGCAATGATGAAACATTTTTAAGCTAAAATGTAGCAAGAAATAGAAATAATGCAAGAAAAAAATAGTGATAAAAGAGAAGAAAGACTCGACCACGAATAAAGAAAATAGACGAGAAGAGGCAAAAAAAGTTAATGCTACTAATTCATTGTTTCAGTATGACGCGTATCTTCGCACAGTCTTACCTTCATACAAGTATTATAAAGGTAAAATACAATTTTTAGTGTTTATAACCTATATGTACATTAATAGTATGTATAAATTATGTATCTACATTTAATGTGTTCAAAAAAACTGTTTTATGATTTTAACATTTAAATGTAAATATACATATTATTAATAGCTTTAATTTTATGCCTGAAGTTCTTAATTAGAAGTCGAATTATGTAACTAATAAAGTTTTAGGAAACATGGAGTGTGGAAACATTCTCTCTATGCCTCTGGCTCAACTTTAGGTTTTTCAAGAAGACCAGAGCAGAAAATGTACACTCACAAAAACATGTTTATGCAAATGGTATTCAGTGTTTTATTGCGATTAGGGAAACATCGGGATATATATTTGTGCATGTAACCAAAATACTGAACAGAGCTTTTGTAGGAAACAACTTTTACGATATCGGACGAGAAATCATCATTTGTTACTAAACTGCTCAAAAATATTATGTATTTGTTTACACTGCAAGTGGGCAAGCACCTGGTGGAGTGGTACAAACAATATAAACAATACACAATAAAATTACAATACATAATACAATTATACAATACAGTTAGATACACAATGCAATAAGAATACACAATACAATTATACACAATAATAATAATAATAATAATAATAATAATAATACATAAAATAATAAGTGAACCTAATTTTACATACGTATAGGCCCTACATAAGTTTCACATTGGTACGGATAATAATCTTTCATTTTACTCTCATCTTACTCACTGCACTGGCACTATGACACATTTCACTGACACTATATAACACATTTCACTGACACTATAAATTATCACTGATCGAAACTATTCACTACATTGTAAAACCATAATTTCACTGACTCACCACACTTCACTGATACAACAGTTCAAATAAGACATACAATTATACCCTTATTCATACTTACAAACAGAACTACATTTAACAAACAGAACTACATTTAACAAACAGAAATATATTAGCGGAACACGATTTAAAATTAATTTTTTATTGAACAATGAAAACGTAGAATGTTGTATACAGCATGAACTTCAGACACTATATTTTATAACAAATTACTTTCGATGGCCTTTACAACCAAGTTGTGGTCAATAATGGTCATCTTACTCGATACTGCACAAAATAAAGTGAAAAGTCTGTTTCTTTATTCTAACAACCATGAGTCCTCCCGATCTCTACATGGACTTAGTACCTCATTTGGCCTTCATGAGAATGAATTACTGCTTGGCATCTACGAGACATGCTTCTCACAAACCACAGAATGTTGACTTGGGATATATTCATCCACTATTCATTAAGTGTCATTGCAAGATTTGAGATTCTGCGGGCTTCAATGTCGCCCACGGATGCGTCTTTCAAGCATTTCCCATAGCCCTACGTGTTCAATAGGATTTAAATCTGAACTAATCGCTGGCCAATCCATTACAGGAATTTCATGCTCGTTCAGAAAGTTCATGGAGACAGCGGCAACGTGGGCTCTCGTGTTGTCATGCATCAACACAAATCCAGCACCCATACGTTCCATTACAGGCAGAACATGTCGCAATATATTCTCAACATAACCAATTGGATTTAGTCGGCCAGGAACGATGGTCAGGAGAGTTTTCGTTTCTAAGCTGATGCCGGCCCAGACCATAATTCAACTCCACCAAACCTGTCAATTTAAAACATATAAAGTTCACCGAGATGCTCTCTACGATGTCTCCAGGCACATAAATTGTCCATCACAGGAAGTCGGGAAGAACCTTGATTCGTCTGTTAACAGTAGACCCATTGTCTCCAATGTCGAAGTTGCCAATTTACATGTTTCAGAACGGATTTCAATCTAGCTCATTTGTGATGGACCTCCAAACGAGGAGCACGTAGAGGTCTTCGAGGTCTCAAATTAACTTTCCACGATCTATTCGTGGATGTACGCCGACGCAGAGCAGAAATATCTAAAAATCTGTCTTCATTTCCAATTGTCTTTCGTTTACGTCCTTGCCCACGTCTCCTTTCGTACTTACTTCCCTCAATTCCTATAACGTTTGACAACTCTATACACAACTGACACAGGGTGACGGTGGTCATTGTCAATCTGACGATAAGTCTATTCGTGTTGAATGAGGGTGACTGCTCGTGCGACTTCCTGTAGTTCCTTTGCAATAACATTTAAGTTAAATTAGACCACAAAAATGACCGTAGCCTCTGATTTGTTCTAAAACGGTCATAGTCAAACAGAGAATATCAAGCTAAATCATATTGGTTTTCAGCATGGATGGATTATTATCCGGTTTCCTTGGACTGCAATGAAGATGAAAACCAAATTTAGTGTTTCCTGAATAGAGGAGATGTTAACGCAAATGGTGATATCATTACAGTACAGCTATTGCCTTATACCAAGAATTTACAGCAGATTGAAAACCTGTTCCGATAATTTTTTTTTGAGCAGTATATTTAGAAAGTCACTGACCTAATGAAAATTGGATCGACGGAATAAGAAGAAATATGCAACTGAAAGGACTGCAAGATCCAGATACATTAGATAGGAAACAATGGAGGAAAAAATTAAATGAATAACATGATACTTTGATTGAGGAAAA
Organism: Periplaneta americana; assembly: GCF_040183065.1. Classification (NCBI taxonomy): domain Eukaryota; kingdom Metazoa; phylum Arthropoda; class Insecta; order Blattodea; family Blattidae; genus Periplaneta; species Periplaneta americana. Next base: position 93,444,711 of record NC_091120.1, on the reverse strand, counting down.
ACTACAGAATTGTGGAAATTCCTATAATAGATAGACAGAAAGTCACTGACTGTGGAAAATAGATCTATTTATTGATTGTTAATTCGTTGAGACCATACGTTGAGTTTCTTTAACCTCGACTGCGAACACTGTTAAAGTTGGAACCTGAAGAGTGGAATTTATAGAATTAAAAATTTATGTGTCATATAGGTAGGAAAAACATACAATCCAAGCTAAGTACTTCAAACGATCGAATTCTTGTTAAAATTCTGTTTTTTAAGAGTGTGAGATAAACAAAAGATATTCCGATAAGCTGAGAAAAATCAGAAAGCATGATGAATTTATGATTGTCAGGATACAATTTGAAAACACATATTGGTTCCGCGAAATCCTTGCGAATCACTCTCGGACTCCAGGACGAAAGATGTCTAGTGATTATCACGCTTCTAAATAGATCTCAGGTTCAAATCAGGCCGAAGCAGATGGCTTTTTATTTGCAAAAGGAAGTAAATCTGGGAGATCGTGTTTTGGACTTGCGACACGTAAAATAATCCTATTCCAGAATCAGAAATCTCGCGGTAAGATTTACCTGGCATTTCTCGCCTCTTTAAAAATTTTAAAGTAGTTCATTGAGTCATTGACCGAGTAAGACGTAGACTTCTCTCATTCTTCACCTGTAATCCATACCATGCAATACATGAATGATGTAAGTTTCTATGTCAATGCAAATGAGACATAATGTCTGTTGAAGCTGCAGTCAATTGAACGAGCTTTTGAATGAAATGACTGCAGTGCAAGAGATGTTGCAATTTGGAATCTTACTTTCAAACTTACTCTTGTATTCACGAAGAAAATATATACAGTAGAACCTCGCAAATCTGAACTAATTGGAGCTCGAACCTGCTCGGATTGGCAATGTTCGGAAATTCTATTATTTTTATTTATATTTCCTCAACATACCGCGTATTATTTCTTTTTCTATAGATAATTTAACATCCTGTAGTGAATATTAGCTTAAATAGTTTTTGGTGAATATTTTGTTGTTTCTTCAAAACTATTCCTAAGACTTCGATCCAAACTTCAAGGAAAGTTTTAAACTTAGTTATGAATATATTTTGATGTTTTTCTTAACTTTTTAAAGAATGATCGCATTCAGGTGTGGTTACCAAAAATTTCAAGTCGAGAATTTCTTTTTACCTCGTTCTGATTAAGCGGAATTTTGGACTGCCCTACAAATGTCCAATATCAGTAAAGAATAATAAAACGTTAAAAATGAAATTGAGTAGCGTAAGCAACTTGTTGGTAGGTGATCTGCTGCTGCTGCTGCTGCTGCTGCTTCTGATGGTGACAATAGTAATAATAATAATAATAATAATAATAATAATAATAATAATAATAATAATAATAATAATAATAATATGCCATTAGGAAAGTTCAAGATAACAGAGAAGGTTTGAAATTGAACGGGTTACATCAGCTTCTTGTCTATGCGGATGACGTGAATATGTTAGGAGAAAACCCACAAACGATTAGGGAAAACACGAAAATTTTATTTGAAGCAAGTAAAGCAATAGGTTTGGATGTAAATCGCGAAAAGAAAAAGTATATGATTATGTCTCGTGACCAGAATATTGTACGAAATGGAAACATAAAAATTGGAGATATATCCTTCGAAGAGGTGGAAAAATTCAAATATCAGTAACAAATATATAAATGATACTCGGAAGGAAATTAAATGCAGAATAAATATGGGAAATGCCTGTTATTATTCAGTTGGGAAGCTTTTGTCATCTAGTCTGCTGTCAAAAAATTTGATCGTTAATTTAATTGTCAGAGTTATGGGCCTATTACCGGTTGTTCTGTATGGTTGTGAAACTTGGACTCTCACTTTGAGACAGGAACAGAGATTAAGGGTGTTTGAGAATAAGGTTCTTAGAAAAATATTTGGAGCTAAGTGGGATGAAGTTACAGGAGAATGGAGAAAGTTACACAACGCAGAACTGGATGCATTGTATTCTTCACCTGACATAATTAGGAACATCAAATCCAGACGTTTGAGATGGGCAGGACATATAGCACGTATGGGCGAATCCAGAAAAGCATAATATAGAGTGTTAGTTGGGAGACCGAAGGGGAAAAGACCTTTGGGGAGGCCGAGATGCAGGTGGGAGGATAAAATTAAAATGGATTTGAGGGAGGTGGGATATGATGATTGATGATAGAGACTGGATTAATCTTGCACAGGATAGGGACGGATGGCGGGCTTATGTGAGGGCGGCAATAAACCTGCGGGTTCCTTAAAAGCCATTTGTAAGTAAGTAAGTAATAATAATAATAATAATAATAATAATAATAATAATGAATTCGTCTTCCATTCTGAAAACTGAAAATAATTTTAAGCCATATTCGTTGATTTCCTTTGCGACTGTCATGATACCTCCATATTTCGACAAGTAAGTAGCTAATATTTTCGTACAGAGAATATGTATCTTAATATCTGAAGCGGAAAATTTTTCTCCGCAAAACGTGTATAATTAGCAGAAGTGTACTGTATCACGTAAATCCAAGACTCAAGTGGCTACACCAACGCACTGCTTATAGCTTACAATGGACGGGTGAGTGACTCCTTCTCATGTTCTGGATTTTACGAACATTCAACCATGACGATGACGTCGAAATGAATAGATTTCGTATATACAGACTTGAAGAGTATCATAAAGCTCATGAAATACAAACACAAAACAGAAAATCTATGGTGCGGCTGTATGCCTATGACTCCAGGCTAATTAGCAGTCTATATCGTAGCTTTCCAGATCTTTACAGCGCCAGCCTTCGCTCGCGAGAGGAAATGTTACACAAGTCCACGGATCCCCGTGTCAGGATTCGCTTTCTTGTTCATTTTTTTTTTAACGAGAACTGTATGATTTTCTTTGATTGTATAAATGATAGGCCCACTGAATCAAGGAATAAGAGGGAATACAATCATGTCACAATGTTGTCTTACATTTCGTTTCTTACTTCACAAAATATAGAGAAAATTTTGTGATGCTGCTAAGATATATTTACATATTTCCATGGAAATCCACTGTCACAGCAAATGTGATAACTAGGAATCGGATTTATAGGTACAAAAAGAAGAGAGATTTAGGACTTTATAAAATCCAATTTAGGACTTTTAGAAGTTTTTATGAAATTAACAATTACTAATTTTAATTTTAGTAAACATTCCAATTTAGGTAGAATTTATGTACAAAAAACGGGTGCTGACAATGAGTGCTACTGAACTGAAGACTCAAATTCTATCAATGAAAGAAACTGAATGCTAATCGGTCAGTTTCATTTCGCATAACGGGGATGCACTGACGCAAAAACTAATTTGTAAACTCTCTCTTAACCTGAACAACTTACCATCCCTTATATGCTAGGCTGGACGTTTTTCCAAAGGAACTTCGGTTCGAGGAAATTAGGTAATATCTTCTTCCCTCTCCTTCCAAGATCAACATGTGACGTACTTGTCCGACCAGTGTTTGTAAGAGATTTTTTTGGGCATTTTTTGCATTTATAGTACAGGTATTTTTATTTAATTAGCCTATATAACAATACTAAAAAAGCGCTTTTTAGTCACAAACATAGTTTTCAGGCATTTATAAGACTTTATGTTTCATTTAGACATTTTAGGTCCTATAACATTTTAATAGGGTGATCCTGTGTACATGAAAAGTACAAATAATATCTGAATAACACACGTTTCAGACGTAGAAATGAAAATAGGTACGGACCTAGAAATCCGTTCCCTAGTCATAACAAAAGACGATTTTGAATGTCGCTTGTCTGTCTTACTATCTCTGAGTCTGTCAGCTTGTTCGTCTGTCTTTTTGTGTACAATTTTTCTTATAATATTGAAAATATGTTTTATATATTTCCTAATGTGGACTTATAACGACAAATATGACTTGAGGTATAGATTTTGATGTCTGCCCTTGAACATAGTGTAGTCTAATCTATGGGAAAATGTAATGGTTGTTATCAACGCGCGCATACGTTAACCTGCTTTGATCCAAGAAAACAAAACATAGATACTTGTATGCGAACTTCCTTATTCTCTTAGTCCCCTTAACGTTATACAGTCCATTGAAATCGATATGAGATGATTTTGCTACGAATGTCCGTGTTAAAATCGGAGTGAGACGTGTGCATTCTACAATAGCTTAATTTTGTGTGTAATGTCCCCAATCGATTGTGAAATCGAAGTGTGATACATCTAAAACAATTAACCCCCACCCCCAAAAAAAATGTACGTAGTGTAATGAAGTACTGAAAACTGTGCTTAATATTTGATAGTGACTGTGCAACGCAGTGCAATCCAATGCTATCCACACAGTTATAAATACCATCCATGCGACTCATTGGTAACTTATTACCAACTTTTATTACCTTCCCCTTGTTCTCCTTGTCTTCCCCTTGTTCTCCTTGTTGTCCTTGTCTTCCCCTTGTTCTCCTTGTTCTCCTTGTCTTCCCCTTGTTCTCCTTGTCTTCCCCTTGTTCTCCTTGTTCTCCTTGTTTTCCTTGTCTTCCCCTTGTTCTCCTTGTTCTCCTTGTCTTCCTTTCGTTCTCCTTATGTTCCTCTTTTATCCTTGTATTTCCATTGGTTTCTTTGTATTCGTCTTATTCTCCTTGTCTTCGTTTTTTTCTCCTTATATTCCCTTGTTTTCTTCTTGTTCTTTCTGTTTTCCCTTATTCTCCTTGCCTTCCTCCTTTTCTCCTTGTCTTCCCATATCCTTGTATTCTCCCTGCTTCATTTGTCCTACCTTCCACACGTAGTTCTACGTGAAGATATGCAGCAACATATAGATTTACAACAACTGTTGACAAATGAGCCATTCAGAGCAGAAGTGGTGTAAGTCAAAATTGGGTAATGAGATTTAAAGTAAAAATTCTGTAAAATACAGCGCAAAGTAGCAATTAATATGCCCTTCGTGCTATCCATTGGCTACTAATAGTTTAAATAAATTGAATATTAATTGCTACTTTGCACTGTATTTTACAGAATGTTTACTTTAACCCTCATTACCCATTTTTGACTTACATCACTTCTGCTCTGAACGGCTCAAATGATCCTACCCACACATAGGCTACAAGTAGTTTTACATACAGTAAATATATGCAACATAATAAAGCTGTGCACACATTGTTCTAAAATATAAAGATAATAATAATAATAATAATAATAATAATAATAATAATACATATATTTTATTTTACCAAGCAGAGTTAAGGACTTGATAGGGCTTTTTTTTTTTTTTTTGTGAGTCATTGCCTTTTGCCAACTTGTTCACAAGAACTCTATCAAAAGCCGTTGAGAAATATGAACATAGTGTAGCCTATATGTGTAACACATATAGCCTAAAGCTTAAGTTTCTATATATTAATTTCGACACCGTTTTAAGATCGCATAATTCTGTAATTATGTTTTAAATCTATCCATATACCTATTTATGTAGCTATGTTTGTCATGTTTTACCTCTCCCCTCATACCAACTTACATTCCAATGCGGTGTATGGGAGGGTAGTTTTATATTTTGTAGATCATCACTTGACAGACAAACATTGCGAGTTTTCCTGATCGTGTGATCGACACGTAACAGATTCACCGCTGAGACAACACAGGACAACACATAATAATAATGCTGTGCTTTAGACGAAAGATGAATTTCTCCTATTACACACGCCGAGAATCGAAGTGTAGACCACTTCGATGGCTATTTACAGAGCCAAAATAGCAGACTTAAATAGTTGGTTAAAAATAGAATTATCGAATATTGATTTCATATAACATTAAATTCAAATTTAATTAATGGTAGGCTATAAATGATTTCATGAACCAGCATTAATGTTTGGTTATATCCTTTTATTGGAAATTTTTATTGAGTTAAAGTAAAATTTGTGGATTAATGTGATTGAAAAATCGTCATCTAACAGTCATTAGCATAGAATCGGACAATATCGAGTTCATACGTTGATTAACTTTTGTACGGTCATCCGTGACTGATTTAGTTCACAAATTATCCTTTGTATAGACCCTACTGTATAACGCATAATCTCGGCCTGTGTACATTTTGTTATTAAACCCATTACGTTTTTGCCTTCCAGGGTATTTTTCTGGACTGGTCGATGCTCCGATATAATGCAATGCGGAACCTAACTAGAAAGGGGATGGGGACATTAGTATAAACAACGCTATTAGATTTCTTATCCTAACCATGTCAATCACATTCGACTCTATTCCTTCAGATCCTTCACGATAAGTTTTTCACAATCCATTAATCATCTTATCAGAGACCAAGAATACATTAACCTCATTCCAGAAGAGCCAAACAATCGATCATGAAGTCGATGCCACGTCTATGAGAGCCTGTCAGTATGGATATTAAGACCCCATAGCTGACAAACAAGGTGGGCACACCCTCCCACGCCATGTCTTATTTGCAAGGACTCTAGTCTACTTGCTGCTTTTGAAGGATCGTTGTGCTTCATAAATAAAAAATTCATGAACATTTCATCTTAAAATCAGACGAAAATATTATGCTTACCAAAATGACTGCCACGGAGATGACACATACTCTCTTATTATAACTTAGGCCTGTCTACTTTTCACACGTTTCATGATAATTCAGTTCTTTATCATATTTTGGATGATATTACCGTGTATAGTATGTTTGTCTTATTAAATTATTATTCGAAACAAACATATTTACTGTGCATCTAAATAAAAAGACAAACTTCCGTATGTTGGATTTCACGTACGAGGAATTCTTTCTTTTTTAGAACCGGTAGGTTATTTAATGACGCAGTATCAACTAACAAGGGATGCCTTCGGGTTTGAACACTCGAACGCAGATGAAAGCTAGCTCACTACTAATTTGAGGGCGCTGAGTCATAATATGGTGATAGTTTTCCCCGTGTCAAATCAACCGTTTAGTCTGCAGCAGCACCATCTAAACTTAAAAATTTCAATCACACTTTTGTTTTAAAGGAAAACGCAATTCCGAAAATCTGTTTAATGGACACGAAAGTGAATTAATAATTAGAAAAGTACATAGGTCTACATATTGCTGATCGTGTAGGCGTGAAATGTTAATAAAAGAAAATAGTAGCAAAGTGAGCAATGGAAACAAGTTACAATTGCAAAATTCGCACATTCACTATCAACAGTGTCTTTCCACTTGGAACCATTGGGTATGATGTGCAGTGTTTCGTGCACGACAAAATCTTCACAGATCCCTCAGAAATGGTGTGACAATGAGGTTGCTAACTTATACCGATCCTGGTTAACAGTCAGAGGATGTCTACCATCGTCTTACACAAAATACGGGCCAAGTAGACCTAGTACACCTTTTGCAGATATGGCACACCATACTGTTACACGTTCAGAATGAAACATCACAAAACTCATCTGAAACTTCTTTCATACTAGGGTCATTTGCGCGTTCTAGTCCGTATGAATAGAAATACACATGCATACATACATACATACACACACATACATACATACATACATACATACATACATACATACATACATACATACATACATACATACATACACACACATACATACATACGTGTTGTCCACATCTGTGGAGTAACGGCTAGTGTGTCTAGCGAAACCAGGTGGCCAGGGTTCGAATCCCGGTTGGGACAAGTTATCTGGTTCAGGTTTTTTCCGAGGTTTTCCCTCGGGCCAATATGACCAAATGCTGGGTAACTATCGGTTTTGGACCCCGGACTCATTTCACCTGCATTATCACCTTCACGTCATTCAGACACTAAATAACCTGAGATGTTGATACAGCGTCGTAAAATAACCTACTACATAAGTGTTCTGCCCAAGGACAGGTCTTTTACTGCAAACTTCTTGCTATTTTCTGCCTTCCTCTTAGTCTCCGCACATGATCCATATATCTTAATGTCGTCTATCATTTGATATCTTCTTCTCCCCCGAAAATATTCTCCCGTTCACCATTCTTTCCAGTGCATCCTTTAGTAGGCAGTTTCTTCTCAGCCATTGACCTAACCAACTCCTTTTTCTCTTTATGATCAGTGTCAGCATCATTCTTTCTTTACCATCTCTTTCCAACATAGCTTCGTTTCTTATTCTGTCTGTCCATTTCACACGCTCCATTCTTTTCCATATTCACATTTCAAATACTTCTATTCGCTTCTCTTCACTTCGTCGTAATATCCATGTTACTGCCCTATACAATGCCACACTCCACACAAAGCACTTCACTAGTCTCTTCCTTACTTCTTTTCCAGAGGTCCGCAGAAGATGCTCCTTTTTCTATTAAAAGCTTCATTTGCCATTGCTACCCTCCTTTCGAGTTCCTGGCTGCAGCTCATGTTACTGCTTATAGTAGCTTACATCACAATTATTTGAAGCTGTCCACTTCTTCTACTGCCTCATTTTCAATTCGCAAGTTTATTGTTATTGGTTTATGAGATTGAAACTGTTGTAATACTTTATTGCAGATGAATAAATTCCCACAAAAACAACCAAACTCTTTTAAGGAGGAATCTCTTTACATTTGTTTAATTATCTTGTCGGAGGGGATTAAAACTAGAACTGAATTCGGAAAAAGAAAGTGTAAACAGACACTAATCCTAGAATATTTTTTTTTTACAAATAATTTGAAAGACATTATGAATGCCGATAAGCTGGTACAATAACAATAGGAGTTTTGTCACTTGATACGAACTTCTCCGTTTCACTTGTCAGTTTGTTCTATACATAAGTACTGGTAATAAAAATGTGACAGGAAATTCATCGAAATCGAATCCCTATAATTGCGTGAAACGTTTCGTGATTGTAATTGTGAGTTTGGTTAGGATGTAAAGATATTTGGGATTTGAATATTTCTTTTCTTTTCTCTCTTTATACTCCCCGCATTTAAATTTAACAAGGCGGAACTTTTTCGTTAATTACTTCATAATTTCTTTCTCATTCCATGAAGCCTAGTCTCAAGACAACAATGCAATTGATATAGGTATTCGAAATGATTCACACGTCAATATAATTAGGGTAAATTAGGGTCTGTTGGACAGTCGGGCATGTTGGACACTTTGTACTTTAACGTGTTACATCGCCACTTGTGGGCACCACATTCTGGTAGAAGTCAATGACGGAAGTAACCCCATTCGTGGCTACTTCCGTCATTGACTTCTAGCAGAATGTGGTGCCACAAGTGGCGATGTAACACGTTAAAGTACAAAGTGTCCAACATGCCCGACTGTCCAACAGACCCTAATTTACCCTATGTTTGAGATTTGGAATAAAGTTTTTATATTTCTTTTTATATCTGTTTTTATACACCCCGCATTTAAATGTAAGGAGGTGGAGCTTTCTCGTTAATTACTTATTAATTTCTTCCTCATTCCACGATGCCTAGTCTCGACACAAAGTGATGCAATTAACAGACCAAATGATTCACACATCAATTACAGAAATTATTAGACTAGGCTAAATTGACTATTTCTTTCTTTACACTTCCCGCATTTATTAATCACTTTGCATTTGTGTACGAATATTAATTTTTTGTTAAATTAAAATTAAGTTATATAGTATATCGATAAGCTCCCATATTTACTGTACATATTCTCAGCCTGAGCGGAACAGTGCGGCTCTTATCTCTTGAATGACATAGCATGCTTAAATGACGTCACCATATTAACAGTTTGTTAACCACATTTCTCGAATGTCAAGAACATAAATTTTTCACGTTAAAAGTCAAGAGAAAATTGCCCGATATTTCTTATTGTGTGTTTCTGATCTCAAATAAGATCCGCTGTTATATATTTTTAAGTAGGTTATTTTACGATGCTGTATCAACATTACAGGATATTTAATATCTGAATGAGATGAAGGTGATAGTGCCGGTGAAATGAGTCCGGGTCCAGCACCGATAGTCACCCAGCATTTGCTCATATTGGGCTGAGGGAAAACCCCGGAAAAACCTCAACCAGGTAACTTGTCCCGACCGAATTTCGAACCCGGTCCACCTGGTTTCGCGGCAAGACGCGCTAACCGTTACGCCACAGGTGTGGACTTCCACTGATATATTTTAATAAATATTATACTTACTTACTTACAAATGGCTTTTAAGGAACCCGAAGGTTCATTGCCACCCTCACATAAGACCGCCATCGGTCCCTATCCTGTGCAAGATTAATCCAGTCTCTATCATCATACCCCACCTCCCTCAAATACAGGATATTAAAAAGTGTCGCATATTTTTGCGGGCGATAGCATTGACCGAAACTAGAAAAAAAAGTTCCTCTAAATATGTGTCCGAAAACAAATATCTGTTGAGATAGGGCCATGCTGTATTGTGTCCTACAATGTCTGTTATGTAGACATCTACAGAAGGTGTTCTATGTGGTTACTACTAATTGTTACACATGCTTTAGACCTTCTTCTCGGTGAATCGTGAACTCTTGCGACCACACCTGGCTGTTGTCGGGTTTGCTCACATACATTGGATATACGCTCCTGTAACGTTTGTACAAAGTTGATGGGTGTGGCTATTTATTTGGCCAAAATGTAACGTAGTCTCTTATCTATCAGCTTTTCATCAAATGTACCTAAGTTCGAATGTCGGTAGATTCTACTACAATAAATGGCTGGAGTAAGGGTTTTATTTACCAGTGCTGAGATAGATATTCATGTAATATTACTTTCAAATTCCTCATTTAGCGTCTTATCTTCTGCTCAAAGTCAGTAAATAATTTCTGTGTTTTAAAAGATTCGTTAAATATGGAATTTAAAAATCTTCTGCAGGATTTACCTCGAAAAGTGTAGGTCTGAATATTAAATCACGGTGTATAGCTGCAAGTCACATCTTCCTCTCCGTGTAACATCGCCCACAGCTGCATCATAACATCGGAGCAAGCGAGAGAGATGTTCGCCCGTCTCAAAACACTCTGTTGCGGACTATTGTGTGTACTGCATCCAGAGCTGACGTAATTAGCCATGGTTGGACGTGGCTAATTGGGTTACTTGCCTTTAAAACCGCCCAAGTCCTTCCTTCTTAAATTATATTTTTCATTTTTTGCTCCTCGTTTAGGTTACAAGATACTTTTTGATATAGTCGTATACATGGCTAATGAGCAGGGTTACAGATTTTTGCTAGAGATGAAATATAAAACTATCACAAAATAGGCTAATCTATTTCTCTATTTTTAAAAGTTTATTACTAAAAATGCAAGAAGCGCTAAAATATGGGCCTATTATTACGAACCGAAAAAAAAATAATAGTAATAATAATAATAATAATAATAATAATAATAATAATAATAATTGTTATTGCTAGAATGAAATCAGATAAGCCTATTATATTAAAAGCAAAGCAGGCATCAGCAGTTTAAATAGGCCTACTGAAGTAGCTTAAAGGTAGTTACATTTTGAAGAAATGTAGGCCTATAAAATTCGTGAACTGTAATTAGATAACATGGAGACATTTTTATAGTGATTACACTGTTGACTTATGTAACAAAGACCATTTATGTTAATAGAGTATTATAACATTTTAATGACTTAGAAAAAATACCTACTCATGAAATCAAATAATATGAAAGAAAATGTTTACATTTCCTAATATTGCTGACGTGTATATTGTTGTATATTTATTGTCACCAAAAGCATATAAAATTTGTGTATCATTTGTTAATGGTGATCCTGTTACACTTCTGTTTTCCAGGAAACCACTCTTAACTACGTTTTACTCTTCACAACTATTACTATATATTATATATTACATGTAATCATTATAGTTATTTACTAACAAAAACTCTTTCCATTTGGTTAATATTTCTTATAGCCTATACATAAGCCGATGTTTATATTTTAGTTTTCCCTTCCCATTTTTTCTTTACTGTACACAAAAATTTTCCGAGTTCCCTCAGTTTTCTTTCGTTTACTGTTCTATACAATTTCCTATAAGCTATTTCTATGCTTAGTTTTAGTAATGCTTCCTGAATAAAAATGTTTCTTGTTTTTTTTCATTTTCTGAACGAGATAGCAAAATGTCATTTCCTAATTATACGTATTCATATTTGTAATAGGCCTATGTTTTTACAATTTTGTCCCGTAGAAATGTTTAGCATTCTGTCTGCCTGTCTGTACGGGACATTTTTCAGTACAAATTGCTTGAATTAGTCTACTTAATTCATAGCTGGAGTTAGCAAACATTCCAGCAAGATGAAACATTGCCACTTCTTTTTTGTGACCTGGAAGATTAGAAACTAAATAACTTAGAATGAACCATAACGGTATTTAAGATAATTTATTTTGCGTTGATGAATTTATAGTCTTTGAATACTTTTCCAGTGGTTTTAAGATGTCAGTAGCCTAATTAACAAAAAAAAAAAGTAACAATTTATTGTGACCATACCTTGTTTACTTCTTCCACCAATTCACTATATATTCTTCAACTTCTGTCCATATATATTTGCTGGATAACATATGTATTTGGAACATCTATGTAGATAGTAGCATTTCTGCTTGTCAGAGTTCATATCGGTTCTGTTTGTTTCATTGACATCCCTTTCTGCTTCTCCCTCATGCCAAATGAAACAGGTGACATCATCTGTTTATTTCATTGACATTCCTTTTTGCTTCTCCCTCATGCTAAATGAAACAGGTGACATCATCCGTTTATTTCATTGACATTCCTTTCTGCATCTCCCTCATGCCAAATGAAACAGGTGACATCATCCGTTTATTTCATTGACATTCCTTTCTGCTTCTCCCTCATGCCAAATGAAACAGGTATCATCATCTGTTTATTTCATTGACATTCCTTTCTGCTTCTCCCTCATGCTAAATGAAACAGGTGACATCATCTGTTTATTTCATTGACGTTGCTTTCTGCTTCTCCCTCATGCTAAATGAAACAGGTGACATCATCCGTTTATTTCATTGACATCCCTTTCTGCTTCTCCCTCATGCCAAATGAAACATGACATCATCTGTTTATTTCATTGACATCCTGTTCTGCTTCTCCTTCATGCCAAATGAAATAGATGTCATCATCCGTTTATTTCATTGACATCCCTTTCTGCTTCTCCCTCATGCCAAATGAAACAGGTGACATCATCTGTTTATTTCATTGACATCCTTTTCTGCTTCTCTTTCATGCCAAATGAAACAGGTGACACCAGTTGTTTTCAAGTCAAAAAATATTAAATTAAAAGCATTCAACTTATATTTGTAGTAAAAGACTGAAATATTGCCTTTAGGAGATTGAGATACAGCCTACAAATCATAACAAGTGACAATAGTATTTGTCTCTTTATTCTCTTTGTCGTTTTTCTTTTGCTTTCAAGATAATTTCTTCTGAACTAAATACTCATCATATTTTATTTTAAGTCTTTTCTTTTCCTCACCAGTAGAATTACTGTATGCTACACATAATCGCATTGATTTTTTTAGGCTTATGAAATGACAAATTGAAATTGTCTGTGAAAATGCGATAGACCTAAAACATTATGTAATTGCAATACGCAGATTCTTTAATCTGACATTGAGGAACATAGTCTCGATAGATCTCAGCTATAGTTCTACTTCCATCTATAAATTCTCTAGTAGAATGTGCATGGTGTAATGATTTGGTATCTTAGGGATTTTATTAATGAAGTCATGAACCCAAGCTTTGTGGTTTCCGTGTTTTCCACGTCTATCTTTCATGGCCATAGGCATTTCAGTCTTCTTCTCCACTACTGTGCGAATTGCTCTGTCAGTAATATGTAAAGTGTTTTTAAAAACATCAACAAGAAGTAGCAATCTGACTTTGGGAACAATCAGGCTGAAGTTGGGCTAGTTCGACATAAACTTTTCCTTTGCTATGAATATATTTATAATTAGGATCAACATAACTTACACTTCCCTGCTTACTTTCTGTAAATAACAGGGCAGATCATTATTCATGTTACATAGTTTAAACTTTTCATTTACAGGCACACTGTTATTTCTTTTAAATTTTTAATCAAGGCATTAATAATATTCATCTTGATAAAATTTTCAGCATATTAATGAACAAACCTTCGGGCTGTGTTTGAGTAACCGGCTGCCAGACATACTCATTTTCTAAAAGTTTCTGATTTGCCATTTTTAGAATTAACGTAATTGACTCATTTCTCTATAAAAAATATTACGAACCCTATTAGAAAATGGAACGGTAGAACGTTATTGTACTTTTCAAATAGACAGACATAACACAAATTAATTATTAAATCAACATCATTTTAATCATAAATACCGTGACAATATTAAATGTACGCATATTGATGATAGAGAAAGTTAAATAAGTCTTTGTTGTTTACCTAAAATAATGACACAACACAAAATAATTCGTTCTTGCTGGAAAAAATTGTTGAATGAAAAGACGCAAAACAAATTCTGTCACTCTTCATGAAAAGATTTAAACGTTTCAGTTTCAATGCTTCGTAACAACTAAAATTAAATAATTGTTATTGCAATGATTTTGTCAAATTAAAACAGTTTAATAAAGACACATCTACTATCAGGTGGGAAAATAATGTAGGCTAATCATACACTTGTCGTTATTTATGATTAAAATATAAGCGCACTACTTCTCGAGTTCATTTTTGTAAGAATCTCAAAAATGAAACATTTTGAGTTGTGCCACTCTTATCATGGTGGAATATGCAGATAATAAAATAAGCGTTCAAATTACTGTGGTCTAGTCAATTTTATTTAGTTAATTTACTATTTTTGCTATTTTTATTATGAAATGGAATTTTTATTTTAGATGTTCATTGATTTTAATATGTCATTTCAATATCACTATATTGCTAATTAAGTGACACTTTTAATAACATGTGTAAATGTACTTTAAAGAGAATTATGACAAATCCTGATTTATGTCGCTTGTCATATTTCGATACTTAAAAAAATTAAACATAATAACTAACCTGAAAATTTATTAAACTTTAGCTAAAAGTGAAATGAAAATAAATGTATTATACATGTAATTAACCAATTAATAAATTTTGTACTAAAAGTTACGATAATATAAAATTTTATCATTTACAGAGTTTAACCTTCGTCGTGCATTAGTGTATGACGCCAGATTTGACCCGGAGAAAATCAAATAAAAAGACTTGGGAATACTTTGAAGACAGATAGAAATGAAATCGAGAACTACTTAGATGCAGTAAGTACTTAATTCATTTTTTTTTTTTGCCTGAGTTAACAAATAACAAATACTGTACCATGATCTTAGTTTCAAATTCGTGGTCGGACATAGATATTGTTTTTTCATTAACAATGTCATATAGGCCTAATGTGTTACCATTAGATCTCGGATTTTAGTTTAAATGCCTATTTTCTTCTGTAGGGATAAACTAGAACTAGTTAAATATCTTTACATTTTATATAGAATAAGAACGTTTGAAAGAGATTTTATGGTGCCTAAAATGCCTATTAGACCTCGGATTTTAGATTAAGTGCCTATTTTCTTTTTCTGTAGGAATAAGCTAAAACTAGTTAAATATCTTCACATTTTATATAACATAATGTTTGAAAGGGTTTTATGATGCCTATTTTGCCCATTGAAACCTATTTTTAAGGTTTAGAGCCAAAAATTGCCTTTTTCTATTTGTTACATGTATATTTTTTAATTTTTCTTGTAGCAGTGAAAGAGAAAGTTTTGAATATCATGGGCTGGGTTTAGTTCAAATATCCTGCAGGTAATACTTTGGTTGTAGGAATTAAGAAATTTCTGGAAGGTCTCTGGTTTTGTGGAGCACTTGAAGAAACAGTAGGAATGTGACGAATCGGAGGATGTAGTTCTTCCTAATGAAATCAGCATGGCAAATATTACTAGATTTAAATATCCATCCTTTGCTTCGCTATCATTGGGAAGAATTTTCTCGCTTATAAGATGGTTCTATTTAAGAAATGGAGAACTTTCACAATAGAAATTTAGAGGAAAACGTTATGTGGGTTGCAATGCCAATCTTAAATAATACATTAATTGTAAATTAATTGGTAAATTAATTAATTTAGTCTAATTATAATATGAGCACTTATGTATTAGCAGCCTTAGAGCAATGAGGCCGATGAATTCATTAAAAATTACGTATCGGTATTTATAATTTAAGACTTAACAAAAATAAAGTTTCTAACAGCAATTTTTTATCGTTTTTGTCACTGCATACCGTAATGCTTAATAATCACTAATTAATTGCATTTTTATAGTTACTGTAGTTTTTATGGATAGAAATTAAATTTTAGCTGCATAAAATAGTAGCTATAGGCCTATTTAACTGCTTCAAATTGTATTTCAGCTGTCTAAATATAGGAATATGTTTTTAGTGCCCATTTGATAAATTCAATGCCTGTTTTAGGTGCCTAAAAGTTAGTTTTAAGTCCTAAAAGTGCAAGGTCTAGTTATCATAGGGCAGTGATCGCCAAAAGCTGTGTCGCGACACATGCCCCTGCCTCCACTCAAGCGTAATCATGGCATCATATCCGCACCCTCTGTTTACAGCCTTCACTTCGATATAAGACATTTATCAGCAGCGGACGTAGGCTACACGTGTAATGTTACAAGTGTGTTGGATAATATGTTTCGATGTCTTTTCCAAAACAGATAATATGTAAAAACTTAATTTTAAGGAGCATGGGAGGAAAAGTATTTCTTTTGTGCAGATGGAAAAAAATATGAGATACATAATTGGTTGTAAAATTTTAAATGAAGTATAAAAGAACAACGTACGTTGTCATTATTCTTCTTGTTACGAAGACTACCACTCCCTTACCTGTAAGTTGAATATTTCATTAATAAACAAACAATAAAAAGTATCGGCTTCTATGTATTAATCGGAGAAAAATACTTCGACTTTTTTTTCGACATATGTAGTGTAATTGGAATATTTCATTAATAAACAAACAATAGAAAGTATCGGCTTCTATTCTTAATCGGGGTAAAATACTTCGACGTTTTTCTGGAGTAGCCTATGTAGTGTAATTTACATACAACTTCGTGACCAGCTTGGTATGTTTATCTAATTTCAAATATCTTCTGATGTAAACTAGGCCTACACGTTCTTTTTGTGGTAAATAAGAAAATATATTTTACTTTATTAATAATACAAAAATAATGAATAGGTGGATAAAAAGTTAACACGGAAGAAAGTGCATGTACGTAATTAATAAGTAGGAGAGTATTATATTGTTTTTCTTTTTCGGTCACAGTCCGTCTTTGTACTGTTATTCACTGCATTACTTGAGATACCCACTCCACCCCTCTCCCTGCGATAGTGGTGTGCGGGTTGCATTTCTATTACGTCACAATCTCGTGGTGTTTGACAACCACTGTCATAGACGGTGTACCTGTGTAGTACAACACCTCAAGTGACGGATGACCTGTAAAATGTTTCATAATGCAATATGGAACACATTAAAATGTAGATTTTAGAATACATCTTGATAATCAGTACGAAAATCTTTCTGTTAATAGGCATAGGCTACTCAATTGAGCTTACATCACTGGAAGCGCTTTGCCTAAATCTATTTCTAATATATTCGTCATTGCACTACATGGAAATATGTTGAAACCCTCATGATATGTGAGTTCGGAAGTGAACTCGACAACATGTCTCAGTCAATTTTGCCAGATAGGCCTACTAGGGGATTACATTTTTCGCAGGAGGCGAAGATACATTGACTCTGCGAAACGTTGAGATTTTTTATATCTCTGACAATGGGAAAAGTTCAATAAAATCCCTATTACTCCTATTGAACTCCAATCTACATCTCGCTGCTAAAAGTAAAACACTTCATTGATAAATTACCAATTATAGAACATAAATATTACCTGTAGCAATAAGTAATGTAATTTTGGAACAACTTTCCAAGTTGACAACAGTTTTGCTGTAAGCAAATAGCAGTAACTTCAACATGTAGGTAACAGACAGTATTTTAATAAAGTATAATTAATCCAGGTTAAAATAATTTGAGGGTAGCCGAAATGCTCGAGGAAATGGACCCCTACAAAATTAGCAAGTTTGCGTTACTACCTACAGGCCCTTAAATATAATTCTCCATAAAATAAAAGTTTTAATGCGGTCTTGCGGTTCTCGTACGCGCGACAGTGGGAGACTCGCTCCGCCACAACACCCCACGTCGCAGCCGCGTTCCCTGCGTGTTACTAAATAAAATAAGAAGTCGCAGAAAGTTGATTAATATTCATCGTTGGTTCGTGCTTTCCTCCCGAGGAATTTCTAAATGTGAAGGAGCGAACAGAACGAGGATAAGCACGCCCCTACTCTCGAGTGGAGGACTCGGGGCTGTGTGGGTCAACAGGGACCG
Organism: Periplaneta americana; assembly: GCF_040183065.1. Classification (NCBI taxonomy): domain Eukaryota; kingdom Metazoa; phylum Arthropoda; class Insecta; order Blattodea; family Blattidae; genus Periplaneta; species Periplaneta americana. The sequence goes on along the minus strand of NC_091120.1, from coordinate 93,426,341 downwards.
CCTCTGCTTAGCGCGTTTCACACCATCTCACACATTCGCACACTTCTGGCATAAGGGGAAAGTGTAATCTTGGACTGATCATTGGCCAACTTCCTTCTCAAGTACAAGGGTAGGGCAGACTTGGCTAATTTCGTGATACTAAGGTTTTGGTGCAAGAATAAGGCTCTAATTAAAAGAAATAGGCTACATTTTTAGATTTCAGGAAGTTACAAGTCCTCATTTTTACCTCAAATAAATTTATACAATATTTACAAACAAGCAATACAAATAAACAAACAAAAAAATACCATTCTAGAGAGGTTGGTATAATTTCGTGATAGTACAAAGGTACTTTCGTGATAGTCCTTAAATTCAAAATATTTAGGCATATTCAGTCAAATTTTAAATTCCTTAGTCATGTCCATATATACAACCCAAACAATTAAAGTTCTTTCGGTATTTTGAAAGGCCTTGACATATTTCATGAAACCACTGATTACAACTGACGCATCTTTCACAATGCTTGGCATCCTCGAAATTTCCTCAGCAAGATCCGCACAAATCATTAAGTTTATCATTTAACTTTTCTTTAAGCACAGATCTTCTTTTTACTTGGCTCCTGAAGATGATGATGTTTCGTTCTCTACCTCTTTTAACTCACTTGAGATGCTGAAAATGTCATTCTCATTGACTGTTGCTTTGGTTCCTTCTGCTTCTTGTCGAATTTGCCAAGAAAAAGACGATCTTTCTCTGCACAGTTGTCATTTGTTTAAGACACAATCAATTATATCTTTCATATCATTTATATTATAGGCCTATTTCTTTCCACATTTGATTATTTATATGCCATCTGCAACATTCTCGACATGCACAATTTATCAGAGATTATATGAATACACACACAAATAGTTTACGTTTCATGCATTTGATGTTTTTTTTTTTTTTCCAGTAGAGAGTGTTGTTATAGCATAGAAAAATTTTAAAGACAAAAAAAATGCCCTCGAGGAATGAGAAAACCGCTAAGAAAATAACCACCCAAGATAAGGCTCAGTTACATAATCAGTGCATTGATAGGCATATTTTTCACAATGTCAGTACTTACCATTGAAAACAATTTGGACCACAAAACACAGCCAAAAAAAAAAAAAAAACTCTTCTTTTAACAAAGGAAATCGCATGGTGTATTCACTCACAAATTCAAAGCTATAGATCTCACAGCTCTTCAAGAAATTTCTAAAAAACAAAAAAAAAATCCACTCACGTCACTACAAGAGCGCAGTGAACAAAATCTTTGTTATAATATAACCAAAGCCACCGTTTTTGGCGTGTGAAATAAGTAGTGGAAACTTTGAGAGTATCTTAACTTTGTCGCAATGTGTGTGGGCGAGAAAACTGACAACTTACATGACTTCTGTTTAGGAAGTGGCACCTACCTCAGCCGAAGTGGCAACAGATGCCACTGTCTAGGCAAAGTACTCAAGGACACAACCCAGAAGCGCAAAGTGCGATTATCTTGCCTTTTCTGCAGTCAGTGGGCAATAAGACACTGTGATTGGCAGATCGCTGACGTGACGTGTATTTTGGTGGTAGGCTACCGTTCTCAGCTGCACTGGCAACAAGTGCTCACTGACTGGCTTTTTACATAAGGACACACGCCAGAAACGCTGACATATTCTGCCGTGTACTATACCATCAATACGAGTATTACATTATCGCTGGTATAATTTCGTGATAAATTTAAAAAGAAATCTCACGAAATTAGCCAAGTATGCCCTACCTCTTCTCAAACTGTGAGACTGATATTAACCTACTCTATAAGCGAATTTAATAAATGTCAATGTAACTTATGCCTTCACTTGTGTTAAGGAATGAGGGCTGGTTCGAGTGCTCATGAGTAGGAATTTTTCTCATGAAATTTCGGCTAGAGTTTGGGGCCAGTATCCACCTAGCATCGTGATGAGTTTGGAAAGTTAATCCGGTTTCAAAAACCAACTATAACGACTAATGAACATAGTGCTGACAACACGTTACCCCATACTGGTTCGATGGTCGTCCTGCTGAGGCATATGGACATGAGGCCAGCAATCGGCGGAGTTGTATCATGTAGGCTATTTTAACTTTAACAAATGTTGAACTAAATCTATGTGTAGCCCACCGCTGTCGAGTAACGGTTAGCATGCCTGACCGTGAAACAAGCGGACACGGGTTCAAATCATGATTGGAACAAGCTACTTGGTTGGGTTTTTTCCCGAGGTTTTCTCCTCCTCAACCCCTTGAGGCAGAATTGCTGGGTAACTTTCGGCGTTGGACCTCAGATTCATTTCGCTTGCATTAGTTTCAACTTCATCTATCACCTACAATTGTTTCAGATCGACTTGGAGATCCAGCAGACGTGGTACTGTGCTCCGCCTACAGGTGTCTCTGCCTGGGGAGCTGCATATGATCCTAGGGAGTTTGAAATCCAATTGGCTAGAAGATATAAAGAACAAGGTGAGTAGATTAGGTCTAAAATAGTTATGGGATGAAATTGGGGTAATAAATTTAAATGTAATTTGTAAAATCGTAAAAGGGAAGTGCAACGAAATTACAAGACAAGAGTTATAACAAAATCTGAAGGGATTAAGAACATTAAGTAGGCCTAATTAGGACATGAAAACGTCATGGAACAAGAACAATATGTAAGAATAAATAATAGAGAAGTAAGAATGGGCCTAGCTTGGTGGAGGCTAGGAATGTGGAAATTGAAAAACAAAAGGGTACCGTAGAGAAGGATATCTGCCCCGTTTGCGGCATGGGAGAAGACACGTTTCATATAACTTAGTATTAGAATGTTAAGAAACAGACAATACAAGGAAAAAGTAGTTAGGCAAAAACGTTTTGGGTATTAATAGATATGTAGTATATACGACATATGTAGTACAACTAATATAAGCAAGTTAAAAAATTAGGCAAATTTTCAATGATAGTGAAGCTGAAATGGGAAGAGAAAGTTAAAACTAGTGGTGTATTAAATTGATCTTTCTTTTAATGCGTAGGGCCTATGTGTGTGATTAGACAGTTAATTGAATGTGTTATGTTTTGTAAAATAAAGTGTATTGGATTGTTTTTAGGGTAATGTAAGACTTCACATAGGTGAATAAAATTTCAAAGTAAGGCAGATCTGGGATAATATAGAATTGCAACAGGTCTGTCATGTAGAAATATGATGAATGAATAAATATCATAGCCTATCATATATGATCCCAGGGAGTCGAAGAGGCTTCTACAGCTGACAACGACAAACCAGGAATCTGGTAGCTCTGTGCATCTCCCTCGTACAGATGGCGCCATGGTGAATCACGGTGCCGCGATCTTCGGGTCAATATAGGATTCAGCAGGCCGCTTTACGTGATTTTCTTACAGATGTCATCGATCTGAGGAGGCAGTGGACAACAGGGAGACTCCGTCAGACCTGGATGTCATAGCTGAATCAATAAGATGGCACCGAGCAGTGAATCACGTACTTACAGGAATGCGGTCCTAGGATTTCAGCAATCATCCCATAATAATGAGGTTGGTGCGGTGCAAGTTTTCGGACCCTTCTCAGAAAAAAAAAAATCTAGTGTCTATATAAAGGCCTATGACAAATTTTTAATTTGTTATATTTTTTAATGATGTATGTTATTTCGTATAATATGCTGTATTGTAGCAAGCTCAATGTTAGTCAGATTTGTAAAATAAAATAAATTCTGGGCTCAAATCTACGAACCTGATCGGTAGTAGACACATCAATAAATTACATGTCAGCAGCGATTATTGTATTTACCAAATAAGACACTTACTGTAGCTGGATTTAGTTTGTAATAATACTATTAAGAACTAAACTTAGATTTCGGGCAAGAAATGAAGACTGTTTCGGTGTGTGTTTTCTTTGTCATAGTTTATTCTATATTTTAATAAGAAATAAGTCAAACATTACGATTTAGGCTACTTGTAATCCATTTCCGATTTGCGCACCTCGTACGTACATTACACTGACAGGTATCGTTATACAGGATGATTTAAAACCTCTGCGACAAACTCTGAGGGGTGACAGATCTAACAATAAGGAACCCTTTTTGTTAAATAACTTATGTCTTTTGACGCGTCGTTTTGAAGTTATCGTTGAAAATGTTTTTGCGCGGTCGTATATCAATGTAACTTATGCGAATGTATGCACCCCTGTTTGTTTGTTGAGATGTTTGTAATAGACAAGAAGGGCTTTTGTTTGTTTACGTTTAATGTTCAATACCTTTACCTTTCAGTTCAGTCTAATCATCAATTGAGAATGGATGTCTACACTTTTCCCGAGTTAGCAGACATGGTAATGTGTTATGAGGAGGCTCGCGGAAACAGAAGAAGAGCTCTCCACATGTACCAACAACAGTTTCAAAACAGAAATCACCCTCACCACACAATGTTCGCTCGACTTTATCAGCGCCTTCGAGACGATGAGTCTCTTCGTTCCTGGCGCATTGGTGGAAGATCGCGTAGACATCCATTCTCAATTGATGATTACACTGAACTGAAAGGAAAAGGTATTGAACATTAAACGTAAACAAACAACAACCCTTCTCGTTTCTTACAAATATCTCAACAAACAAACAGGGGTGCACACATTTGCATACATTGACATACACCCGCGCAAAAACTTTTTCAACGGTAACTTCGAAACGACGCGTCAAAAGACATAGGTTGTTTAACAAAAAGGGTTTCTTATTGTTAGATCTATCACCCCTCAGAGTTTGTCGCAGAGGTTTTTAATCACTCTGTACATTGTCGATCAGTGAAATTTTAGGGTGACATAAACTCTCTTTCTTCTATTTCAAATGTCCCCACAGTCTTTACTAACCTGGTTATTATTTAGCCTAAGTTCGGACATAAGTTAGAAGGGCTTTACCTTCTCATCCATTGGCAAGCATGCTTACCATTGTTTGCTCTTAAAATACACATTTGACCGGATTTGAACCTAGGGCATTTGGGACCGGAGGCAAGCCCAATAACCACGAGACCTCTTTAGATTTAATGAGGAAAGACGCGTAGAGAAAACAGGGGAGCGGGGGATAAAGCATTTCTTTCCTTGTTACACCCCCGTCTTGCAGAGTAATAACCCTCTTTTAAAGTCGCGGCATGCAGGAAATAAGGAGTGGTGCATGCAGGTAGCGTCCCTTGTGCACCTCAGCCATGCATTATAATAACTAAGGATGGAGCAAGGGATAGGGATATTCTTTAATCAACAATTTTATGCCACAACTGCCTCCCCACGCCGTGTCATCAGCTTGTAAATGATTACACCTTAACGAGGAGTAATTAACAATTACAGCGTCACGTCCAGCCAGCTGGCGTAATGTGTGTTGTACCGCCATCCAGCGGTTCAGGGATACATAACAAGCAGGGGCAAGTGCGCTACCAAGAACACGAGGCGGCTAGACGTCCAATCGACTATTACTCCCGAACTCCACGAAGTGGAAACTCAGCCTGCATACTCTGTTTAACGCAAGTAGTTCTTTACTTAACGAGTCATCCAAGCTATGAAGACCATTTATGATCAAGTGAAATACCCACCATTTCCCCATCAAGCCCTCAGGGTCGATAGGACCATATTTTATTAGAATGATCTCATAGCTAATTGCCTTGTCTCTTAAATTGAAACAACTCATTCTGGCTGAAATTTTCAGTAGTTTTCCTAAGGCGCTAAGACAAACGTCGGGATGAGCCTTAAAATAAATGGGCCACGGACCTAGACCTACATACTCCTCCACATAAATTTCGGGATTTTCCAAATAACGCCTTAAAAATCGGAGCCTTGATTTTCTCGTGTCGCCTTGGGTAGCCTATTTGAGTGGCGAGCTTACTCCATCGTCACTTGCCTAACGCTAGGGATCAGATCCCATGTCTAGCGAGGACAGCGACGCCTCCTTTCACCAGTCACTCTCCCAGGCTTTTAATATCTTCGACGACCCTGCCTTCCAGCTGTTTAGTAGTTGTGCTACTGATCATGCTTGCGATGTTCCTCCCCCTCATAAGGTAGCTATTAGGTTATTTTATACTAATATAAATCTCAATTATTTGAATAGGCCTATATATTATGTGTACTTATGTAAAAGCTATTTTATGTTAAATCTATTTATTAATAATTGCTTATTGCAACCTCGATGTTGGATTAAGATTTAATTTGAGTGTAGAACTTAAAGTTGTTTGGGTCTGTTCGATCTTAAAAATCTGACCTGATCCGCTTAGGAATATATCTGGGGCTAAGAGGGATGAAGTTACAGGAGAATGGAGAAAGTTACACAACGCAGAACTGCACGCATTATATTCTTCACTTGACATATTTAGGAACATTAAATTCAGACGTGATAGGCAGAGCATGTAGCACGCATGGGCGAATCCAGAAATGCGTATAGAGTGTTAGTTGGATGGCCGGAGGGAAAATACCTTTGGGGAGGTCAAGGCATAGACCTAAATGGGAGGATAATATTAAAATGGATTTGAGGGAGGTAGGGATGATGCTAGGGACTGGATTAATCTTGCTCAGGTTAGGGACCGATGACGAGCTTATGTGAGGGCGGCAATGAACCTCCGGGTCCTGTAAAAGCCATTTGTAAGTAAGTAAACCATTACTTTTGCCTTTAAATATCTGTATGTCTAATTTAGTGTTGCCAACCATTGTTAAGTTACTCTTAAATAATTTCGTGGACTGCATTGAAAGTTTCAGAGTTCGCCATCATGGCTTAAATGAAGATTAAATATTGAACTCCTCAATGTTCTCGTTTACTTTCCTATCTCATTCGCTGTTATCAATTTCAGGAATTCCTTTCAGGCTTCTTATTTTCCTCATAGACCATAGGTTTGTGATGATCAATGAGTACTCGTACCTAGTACTTTTCTGCACTTCATTATTCTATAGCCGCAGACTATGCGAAACTCCTCTCTCCGGCCAAATGATAGGATAGACTACTTTATTAGGCTACTGAATCCCACTGAGAAAGAGACAGTGTTGTCTCAAGTGTTCCCTCATGGAACGATGATAGGCTATAACCACTGAATTTCAAAACTTATGAATATGTCCACATGGCGCACAATCTCAAAGGGAACCAAACGAGATTGTGAATCCAATTTTTTTTAGAGGAATGGTAACAACAAAAGTCTGTGCTCGCCATTATTTATTTTTATGTGAGACATAAAGACACTCAGACCTATCATCATTTAGTGCACAAAGGCACTCATACCTACCTATCTTCATTTGATACATAAAGACACTTATAGGCCTACCTATCTTCATTTGGCCTATAAAGACACTCATATTTATCTTCATTTGGTAGGTCTACCTACATAAAGACACTCATACCTATAATAATTTGGTACACAAAAACACTCATAGCTGCCTATCTTCATTTGGTCTATAAAGACACTGATACTTATCTTCATTTGGTAGGCTTATCTAATAAAGACACTCATATTTATCATCATTTGGTACACAAAAACACTCATACCTACCTATCTTCATTTGGTCTATAAAGACACTCATACTTATCTTCATTTGGCAGGACTACCTACATGAAGAGACTCATACCTATCTTCATTTGGTACATAAAGACACTTATAGGTCTACCTATCTTCATTTGATCTATAAGGACACTCATACTTATCTTCACTTGGTAGGCCTACCTACATAAAGAGACTCATACCTGTCTTCATTTGATACATAAAGACACTTAGGCCCATAGGTCTACCTATCTTCATTTGATCTATAAAGACACTCTACTTATCTTCATTTGGTAGGCCTACCTATATAAAGAGACTCATATCTATCTTCATTTGGTAGCCTACATAAAGATACTCATACCTATTCTTATTTTGTACATACAGACACTCATACCCATCTTCATTTGTTGCATGAAGACACTCATACCTAACTTATGATCCTTTTGTACATAAAGACACTCATATATATATATATATATATATATTCATTTGGTAGGCCTATATAAAGACACTCATATCCATCTTCATTTGTTACATGAAGACACTTATAGGCTATCTATCTTCATTTGGTACATAAACAGGCCTAGACTGATACCTATCATCACTTGATACATAGGCCTAAAGATACTCAAACCTACCTTTATTTGGTACATAGGGCTAAAGACACTTATACACTTAGTACCTATCTTCATTTGGTAGACTATAACTTACAAAGACGCTTATTAAACTTAGAATCTACAGTCCTATCTTTATTTGGTAGACCTACTTAGGCCTGTGTAGACTAAAAACACTCGTTCGTTTGGCATATTATCTCAAATTTAATTTACTGTCAAGTGTCAAAGTGCTCACATGATCACCTGTTATGTCAGACTGTGAAACGAGTGAGCCCGGGTTCGAATCCTGGTTGGGACAAATTACCTGGTTGAGATTTTTCCCGGCGTTTTCCCTTAATCCATTAACAGCAAATACTGGGTAACTTTTGGAACTGAATCCGGTACTAATTTCGCTGGTATTAACACCATCTCACTTAGAAGTTAGACAACCATAGTAGTTGATAAGAATTTTAAAATAAACCAATTAAAATGACCACCTGTTATTAATAAAAAAAGTTCTATCAAATTTAATTTTCACATTTAACTTACGTCTATTTCCAGAGTGGCAACATGTTTTCTCAAGTTGCACCCTGATATCTGACCACTTTAATATTAACAAAGTCCAATCGCTAACTAGCAAATTAACAGATATAGTTTCATAAGGAAAGAACGCTACTGGATACCAGATAGATCTTGCGACATTTATGGTGGTCGAAGAGGGTGAAGTGCATCATATATCATTTCGTCGTCCTTTGAATTGCCTCTGTTATTAAAAAGAGTTCATAAAGAGATGCAACTGCAACTTCAATATTCTAGCTTGCATGCCATTTAATCTTCTTGCTTATAATGAATTTCTTTAGAAATATATTAGAAATACGTCCATAGAATTTTTAAGCGCTTCTTCTCGCCTTTTCCTAAAGGCGCTTCAGGGAGTAAAGCAAATAGACTAGCCGGTATAAGAACAATTAGAAATGAAATAGGCCTAAATAAAGCGCAGGAATTTAAAATAGGCCTAAATAAAATATCACGAAATATGAGAATTTAATAAATTTAGTTTTGAGCCTTCTTATACTTACATTGATGAATATTTTAATAAAGTAATATATTTAGTTATTAAATAAAGAAAGTCTGATAGTTAGGTGATAAAACGAGAATCATCGTCACCTGTTAATAATGATTCAGACGTTTTGGATTATTCCATCCTTCTGGAAAGAAGTTACACATTTTTAAAATAAAAACTGATAATTGCAAAATAAACATTTCAGATAAGTCTAAGACTATCTCAAAATTCATTTAGCCTATATGAGTAGCTGTATCAATTCTGGAGTAGCCTAATTAATTTTTTTCCTACAAAAATGTAATTTTTCAATAAGTTTTCATAACAGAAAATTGTTAGGCCTATATAATCCAAAATTTGGAAGATAGAAAGATTGGGTTTGCAGTAAAAAAAGAAAACTTCATTTTTCACAGGCATTTGGTCCATGTATAAAAAAATCAGGGGGTTTCACATAAGTAGGCCTGTAAGAACAGGAGTGAAAAATCTATTTTGAATGGGTGTCCTTAAACTTTTGGTAGACACTGTATCTTCAAATTTTTTACAAGCTTTCACAATCATAACAACACTGAATAAGGCCAAACATTAGTTCCTGATAAGAAATTAAAATACACACGTTAACTCACTCAAGAATTGCTGCCTATTTATTTCAATTATCATATGAATAATAATGAAACAATTGGAGCAGAAGTTTCTGTGAAAATAAAATAATTTTCCCAGACTTTTAAATAACTCTGTATATCTAGCCTACTGTAAAAATCTGAATGCTAAATTAATTTTAATGATAGGCTATCAGAATTTAAATATAAAAATTTCATCTTTATCAGAAAATCAATAAATCCGCATTTACTTCGTGTCTCCTGTAAAATATGATGGGATTTATTGCAGATGGTTTGACCATAACACTTATACTGACTATTATAATAAATGATGTACAATTAAGGGCATTTGATCATCATGAGCATCGGCATCTCGAATAGAGATGAATGTAACTGTGTTAACTAAAATCCTAGTGGAATTACTGACCGTGCGAGGGCTCCGCTAGATTGCCGTAATGTGCTAGAGTGCAGGTGCTGCTGCGTTCCACCACGGGAAAGCCAGACGGAGGGAATGCTCCCGTTGACAAGGATAGGGTGGGTATATGCCAGCAAGAATGAGAGTGTCCCGCCGGGTCAGGGTTCCCAGACATTCTGATTGGTGGATGTAAACCGTCTCCCCGGCCAACCGGAGGTAACAGTCCCGCCTACAGCGTTGCCATGGTAACGAGGGGTGAGGGAGGAACGCTGACAAGGGTTTGGGGCTGCTAATGATGTCATGAGTCGTGAGACAGAGAAGAGTCCTGACACGGATAAAACAGCAAGAAAACAAAGCAGCTGAGACATGCTGAATAGATTGTTTATCTCATGTTTTGTTTATTTTTAGTAAGGATTGTCAAATCTACGGCACTGATACCCAGTGTGCGGTTCTTGAACCAACACCGGACCGCAAACATTTGTTAGAATAAGCAGAAATTTCGCGGGTTTTGTTTGTGTTTGTTCATAGTCTTAAAATTAATGATAGACTGTTTGACCTGCAGATACAAGAGTTATTACTCGGCCAAGGAGAGTGGAGCCGCGGGCGTAATGTGAACTATCGCGATGCGGTATTACGAATGCAGGAGCAGTAGCGCCACGGCTCCGGGCTGCAGGACTCTACTGGCCTTGGTCGAGTAATACTTGGTTATGTTGCCTCAACATCTTTACTCACATTCAAAAGCACAACTATAAATATCTGAAGTAGTAGGCCTACAAGAAATAAAAGTAAAGCTATCCCTTTATAAAGGGATGGACTTGGATTAGTAATTAGCCTACGTCTTGTGAGTCCATGTCTAAGAAGACGGGTACCTACGTAGAGAATGTTAATAAGATACTTTATTGACGTCTTACAATAGGCCTATATATGGGATCTCCTTATGAGCCTAATGAATTAATAGTCCCTATAACTTAGTCATAAATACTCATCCATAGCAAAAACGTGATTGGGAACAGGTTACAAGTTGTAATCCTACTTAAGAGCCATGTATGTTGACCCGCCTCTAATATAGTGCTTTGTGTTGCCCTAGAGGCAGATCCGGCGTCGTGCTGACACCAATTTATGGGAATCTTTATATATGTACGCCTAGTGTTGAGACGAATAAAATCCAGGTAAGCAATTAAGCTGACATCCTTAATATAGCCTGTTACCATTCTTATGTAATGGTAATCGTAGTGGTGATGGTAGATTGTTAGTATATAGGACATAGTAGAGGTACAGGGTTGTTTCCGATCTCTGATAACGAATTTGAATGACATCATGTGCGTCAGGAATCACACCGACATGCGACAGCTGTATTGCGGCAATAGGTGACAGAGAAGTAGTGAGTGATTTCATAATCACAGTGCACGGTGTATCACAGTAGTAACGCCCAAGAAAATCTAGCCTTTTTGATAGCGGTTCTTAACAACACTTTCCAATGCCAAGTACAGTTAGGCCTACGTGAAAAAAAAACCGTGGCTTTTCGTTATTTCCAAGAAAGGCATCTTGTGAGTAGGAATTTTTGCTGTGAGTCGCCGTGCACTCTGACTATGAGATCATTCACTACTGGTCTCTCACCTCGCGCCACAATTCAGCTGTCGTGTGACTCCTGACGCACATAATGGCATTCAAATTCGTTATCAGAGATCGTCAGAGATCGGAAACAACCCTGTAATAGGCTAATATTAGACTAGTAGTGGTAACAGTAGCAGTAGTAGAATAGTAAATAATAATAATAATAATGATGATAATAATAATAATAATAATAATAATAATAATAATAATAATCCGTGGCACTACAGTCTTTTAAGAGCCCAGACAGACCAGCCGGCTGCTGGCCTCACAGTCACATGCCAAAGCAGAGGCGGACGATCATGGAACCAGATATCGTGTGGGCACGTAGGTATGAATGGGAGAAACGGTAACTTTTGGGCACTGTAGGAATCTTATATGATTAGCAGAGCTTCCTGTTTCATAAGAGTCGTAATATTAAATTAAAAGTCGCATTACTGTTTTTTAGGTAAGCTTATGCCTTTCTGTTGCATTAGTTTAAATCCAACTTGTAGGCTAGTCAATAGGCCTAGTACTGGCCATGGCAATTTAACAGTAGACTAGTTTTTTGTTAGTGTTAATGTTAAGAGGCCTATAGGTAGTGATATTTAACTTGATGCTTTTAGTAAAAAGTGTAGTGAAAGTCACCTCTGACCACCGTAATTATTTCTGTTAGCTTCTCTTGGTGTAGGCCTAATGGTGGTAATGTACAGACAGCGGATTTTCGGTCCCTACACAGCGACAAGACGTCATGACTTACGGAGGAGCGTAACAGTGAGTTCAATGACCTCGCTGCACCTAACGTTCAGTATCGGGGCCGAAAATCCGCTGTCTGGACTAATGTAACGCTAGTGGTATTGAAGGTAGACCTATTTGGTATGGGGATGGTAATTGTTAGCGGTAACAATTGTGGCAATAGTAAATCTAGTAATGGTGATAATAGTTTTAGAGAATTCTGAATAGGCCTTTTTGTTCTGCTCGTTAGTCTCTTACTCAGGGGCGTATGTTATTTACCAGAGCACACTAATTTTAGCTGAAGCCAGAACAGGTGATTGTTTTAACTCAATAAGTGGTGACGGTAATGATGACGACGGTGATGATGTTATGATTATTACTAATAAGGTGGATGAGATAATAGACAAAATAGAAAGTTATTTATTAGATCTGTAACAACTTAGGATTACATTCGCGACATTCTGGTTTCCTATTGTGTTTGCTTAATATAGCATAGACTAGGCCTATATGGCCTTTGACCACATCATTTGTTTGCTAGCAAGGGAATTAATATAGCTAAATTTAATTTAAATTTTTAAGAAAGTAAGTTATCGATCTAAGATGTTTAAAGATGTTTAATATAATAAAATACTGGGTGAACAGTATAGAGCAGAACAGGTTTCAGGGCATCGCGCGGCCTTGAGTCCCCCACATGCGCGCGCAAAGCTATTTATTTAAATTATCTTATGAATAATGATTCAATAAAGAAATAAAGGAAAAATATAATTGTTATTAAATATGTACTATAGGTCTAAATCTGTATATAAGTATTTGCAATGTAATTGTTGTGTTTAATTTGAATTGTTTTCTTGGAGAGCTGTTAGTATGGGTATATGATAAGGGAAATACGGAACATAATTCATGCAAGAAAGTAAGTCCATCTATCTAGCTTGCACCATATCAATGCAAGAGTATGATCCGTTACTAAGCAAGTGACGTCAGATTAGTATGACATACTAACTCGTTGCCGTTGCTAAGCCAGTGATCTCAGATGTTGAAACTTCCATACTATTTTATTCATTTGAGCCTCTAGCATAAGTGTTTCAAGTTAAAATCAGATTCAAGTAACGATCATCACACAGTCTTTTCATATTAACTAAGGAAACAGATTAATTTGTTTGATGGCCGCGAATGTTCTGTGGAGTCAGGGGTAGTTAGCCAGATTACCGGTAGGCCTACGGCGTCATATCGTAACCAACACATTCACTGTTGCATTCCCAAGAACAATCTCCAAGCTTTTGTATAGCCCTAGGTCAGGGATCGTCAGCACAGAGCACCCTGGGGCTAGCGTCTCTTACCCGCGGAAAACGCAGTGCACCATAGTGCACTCGTAGCTGCTAGCGCGTATGCTCTCTATCTCTTCCTGCTGAACGACGGTGCACACGGGACGGCACCGCGTACCCTTCGCACATTTCAGCGAGTGCTGACGACCACTGCCCTAGGTCTATACCAATTGGCGTCTCGTCTTCCCCAGTTAGGAATTCAATAACGGTTCATTGTTTTAACTATTAATGTCATCTATTTTAATAAATTATCGTGCTGAATAATTGTATGAAAATGGAAAGGAAGGTAACAAAAAATCACAACTCTTCTTTCATTCAAAAGTTACAGCGTTAAAGACTACAGTAGATATTAACTTATATTTGAGATAGAAGACAACAAAAACAAAATCATCATTGCGCACTTCATAATACAAGATAATTCACATTTTCTGGGTACACAATCGGACTAACAATTGAAGGAAATTTACTTTGTTTAATTAAAGAAAAATGTGTGTTTCATTTACACCTACAATTGATCGGACACTTCAAATACATTTATCTTCATAAGTATTATATAACTTAAATGAACAAGTGGGCATAGCAAAAGAAATAAGCATAGTACATAGGCCTAATAATATGAAATTTGATTTATGTAAACAAATTCAAGAATAGAATAAATTACACAAGTGTTTACAAAATAGAAGAGCGAATAATACACATGTCCCATTGTAACGTTTAAACTATAAAATCAAAATGCATAAGCTTACCTCTAAAATAGTAGTTGTTAGTAGGCTATTCAGTGCTCAAAAGAAATTGTTGCATATTATTTCATTGCAGACTTATAAAATATGCTATATAGGACCTTTATGAGCTTATATATTTCGCTAAAAAATTGTTGTCCTATTAGTTTATTGCAAATCTATGAAGAATTTTCTTATGGAATATTTTTTAGCACAAAAATAAATAAATTTGCATATATCTTCATAACTTTGCAATGAAATAATATGCAACAATTTCTTTGTAAAATTATTAAAATATTACTAATTATTGTCAAGGTATAATGTTATTAACAGAAATAAAAGTACTCTGAAGCTCTGGTCTAATGGTTATAATTTAATAATACATGTTGTTGCTCTTGAAAATACCTATCTGCAATGAATGAATGAATGAATGAATGAATGAATGAATGAATGAATGAATGAATGAATGAATGAGGGAAGAGAAGGAAATACTAATTGAAAGGTACACGAATTATCCTCGCAAGGATTCTTGGGACTCTCAGATTGCTCAATGTGGTCTGACTTTCATATCTCAGAGCCGTCCACCCACACAAATTTATGAGAAAACTCGAACATTCGTTAACCCTGCTGTTCTGTTAGATTTTACTATACGAAATGTACTGTTCGGGTCAATATGACCCGACCTATTATAATTGCATATAAAATTACAAAATCATGTTTGTGAACATTTGCATGACTACAATAACATAGTTTATCATTATTGCTATTGTTAATATTACTGTTATTAATTTTTTTATTTTATTGTAATCTTACATTATTTTGCTTTTTTTTTTTTACTATTATTCGTTTGTGATATTTTATTTTTCTACATTTTCATTTATTTTTTCTACATTCTTATTAAAAATTAATAACAACAAATTGAATAAACATACTTGTTTGATTGAAATGTTTAACTTATAATATAACAATAGGCCTTGGAAAATTATAGATTGAACTAAATGCTTGTGCTATGTTATAATGATTAACTTCTGTCTTATGTTTTGTGTAACACACATGATATACATAATCACAATTCTTTCTCATTGCTTACAATTATGTGACTCAAATATGTGACATGACCTTTACAATATGTTTGCTGTAGTTTCCGTACAACATGTTCGTTTTATTGTCATTGCTTGATGGACAGAACTTACAGCGTTCACATTTTACAATTTTTCCTCTTGTAGACTCTGATACCGGTACTGTAGTCACAATTATAGGTTTTTGAATGTTCTTGACAATTCTGATTGCTTCCTCTGTTCTTGAAAAGTGCTTTCTTGATGAAATATGTTCCTTTGTCAGTGATTTTTCAAGTTCCTCTAAGAATAATCTCCTTCTAGTCAATGTATTTGCATTCCAATTTGGATCTATCGAAGTCCACAAGACATAGACCTAGGCATTGTAAGCAGAAACATCAAGAATGTTATAGAAAAATATCACTGGCCATCTGTTTGTTTTTCTTTTGCAAGTATATGTATATGTTACTTGGTCAAGTGTGTCTACAGCCCCTTTGGATGCATTATAATCTAAAATCATTTCAGGCTTCTTATCATTCCTGTTGATGACTTCATTGACATGATGCAGTGTACTCATTAGCACAACATTTTCGTTTTTCTTTGGGACACAATTGACCAAAGTAGTATCATTTGTGAAGTAGAATGAAGAACTATGTATTTCCTTTTTGTTCATTTGCTGTGGAAGTTCTGGCTTATTTTTCCGTATAGTCCCCAACATTGTCATTTTTTTCAAAAGTATTGTTCCAAATTGTAAGAAGTGAAAAATTTGTCACAAGTTACATTTTGACCCCTTAGGTTACTGGAAAGGTCACACATTACCCTCATACCCTAACTTTTTTCTGAATGGACAATGACTTCAAAATCCTACTAACTGTTTGACAGTTATATTTTCGCTTGGATTGAAGAATTTAGGAAGGACCTCCAGACATTTCTCCCAAATGCAACGAATAGCAGCAAGTTTATCAGTGAGTCTTCGTTATTCTCTAGTAGATTTCTTATCAAATCGAAAGACACGCGATATCTTGCAAAAGTTGCCCGCAAAATGTTTCTGCCCGTTTTCTGATCCCACAAACATTTTGTTAACTCCCCATGAGATCGAGTCACACCAGAAAGAAGCAAGAGTCCTACATAAGCCTGGTAAACAATACAGTCGACATTTGCCCATTGCTGGCCATAAACTTGCCATCCTTCTATGTTTGGCATCTATATTATTTCATTATGGTGGCATACCATGTAAATCCTGGTGTAGTCTTGTTGAGGTTCGAGGCAGAAAGATGCTCCTGTTGTGGAGGTGGATTCAACTTCAATTCTATAGCTTTATTCTTGAAAGAATTGACTGAACAATATTGACTGGTTGTTGACTGTCAAAATCGTCATCATTTTCAATTTCAGATTCACTTACACTATCTTCAAATTCCGAAACAAACTCTTCACTGTCGGAGGAATTCACAATTGATACTAACTGATCATTAATCAGTGGTCTTTCCGTCATGGTGTGTGAACTCAAACTGAGAAACAACATTGAAATATTTATCCAGTAAAAAGGAATTCATTCAGAAAAACACAGGAAACCAGTCCATTGTTGTAAATTAGTGTATCTGATTGTTGGGAATAATTCAATTTCTACTCATTATAATAAAAGCATGATACAAATTCTTGAAAAATGTTAATAACACATTAGACAAATAATAAAATCTTATGTTGGGTCATATTGACCCGAACGTTACATAAGTAACAATTACAGGTTATGACAAATCTATTTGAAAAATTTAAATTATTTTTAAATCACAAATGCATATTGCATTATTAGACAAAGTCACTGAGTCTCATAAGCATATCTCACTATTTCAAGAAAATATTAAGAAACCAATATTCACTTCGGGTCATATAGACCCGAACAGAACAGCAGGGTTAAACTGAACACTGAGGCACTCAGCACGATGGAAGAGCTTCACATACTGTCTACAGCGCCAGGCGTTCAGTAACAATATAGGCCTATAATTTACATCTTTCGTAACCGGTTCTGAACGACTCTAGACTAATTACTGACCCCGTACAGCAAATGGGGTATAGAGGTAGAACTCACAAAGTTCCTTGACCTCGCACGAGAAGGAGGTGATGTGATCAACACCACTAACCGTCCGTCTTTTATTCCTTCCGAAATAACCTATATTTAATTTTACAGGAAGGATGTTTACTACCTCGGAGCTGTCCTGAACTTTAAGATGCCAAGAAAATCCTGCCACTACGGAACCAGAGTCCGCAGTCTGCTGCTCCACCGACTAGCTATTAGGGCTCCATATAGGCCTTTGTAACCTATAGAAGTGTATTAAAGTTTTATAGTGAAAATACTTATTATTCTATGAAATATATCTGTTATCATGTCAGCAAATAATATCATGTATATTTCAGGGAAGACTTATGGATTTCTAAATATCCACTTCAATTGAGGGAAACCAATACGTAGGACAGAATTCTTAATCCTCTTCACTTTCTCTTTGTTGGTTGTGGTGGTACAGTCAGTGCCACCGATTCTGGCGTGTGAAATAAGTAAATGAGAATTTGAGAGCGAGTATCTTATCTTCGCAACAAAATGTGGGCGAGAAAGCTGACAACTGTGATTGGAAGATTGCTGGCGTCACATCTGTTTAGGAGGTGGTACCACTCTCAGTCGAAGTGACAACAGATGCCACTAACTGGACAGTGTACTCAAGGACACACCCCAGAGACGCGAAGTGCGAGTGTCTTGCCTTTGACGCAGTGGGCAGATTGCTGACGTGACGTGTTGGGTGGTACTGTTTTCAGCTGCACTGGCAAAAAGTGCTCACTGACTGACTTTTTACTTAAGGACACGCGCCAAAAACGCTGGCACTGGTTATACACATGGGCGGCCTGATACGAAATAAAAAATGACCTGCTCTCTTCGAGGTAGTTACCTTGTAGTACTTTGACTACTCCTTTTAGCGCGTCTGCATTTAAAAATGCCTTTTCTAATAATTGAAAGTTTACTTCAATAGCTAAGATTCCAACATTTCATTAGATATTTCTCTTATTAAGCAAAATATTTAAGAAGAAAACCGATGAAGACGATATTTAGAAAGTTGTCATTTTTCGAGAGAAATGTCTTAGTCGCAATTCATGGAGTGCCAATTGAAGGGTCAAGCGTCATTTATTAAAAACGGAGAAAGCAAGGGTTAAAGTTAAGTGAATACCATAGTTTAATGAAGATTGACATAATTTATTTTGAATGTGTATACTTTATATTACTTGCTATATGTTTCCATTGAATTATGGTGATAACTTCATTTTAACCCTTGTTTTCTACGGTTTTAGTAAATGACGCTTGGCCCACTATGGTTCTGAACCCTTAAATTGTCTTGTAAGTACTGAATAGGCCTGGTAGGCCTATAAAATCCTTCAATAGTTCAGGAGAGAATAACGTACAACTAAATGAACGGGCAAAAGGAGAGATAAAGAAATGACATGTAACATGAACTCATCATGGAATTCTATAAAATAATTATTATAATGAAGCACTACAACGTTTATTTTTAAAGTAGGCCTTATTCTAGGAATTTATTTCTGAAAACTATTTTTCAGCAGAAAGAATAGCCTACTGAAAATTGTCTGTATCAGTTGAAATCTTCCTACATTACAACTTCTTTCCCTACCTCATAATAATGAGGACTTAAAGCGTAAGCATGAATATCAGGACACGACTTATCTGCAAAATGTGGAGCCATATAGTGATATGCAAATTCTTCACCTATCTCTTTGAAATCGCGCAAGGGCTATCCTCACACCTCGTGATTACAGTATAAGGTTTGTGAGTTAGAGTTAGCCGTTGAGAGGAGTGAGAGTTAACCACCCAAATGCTGCTTCTTCTCCCCTTGTCAACTCCCACACTTGTCCCCTCTTGAGTTCAACTCCTTCTTGAGACCCTCTAACCAGAATCCCATTTCCAACTTCTCCGTCGTCCGGCAGAGTTGATAAAGTTTGAGCTCGAATCTTCCGATGAAGTTGCACGTTACTCAATTCATAAGGAATTACAAGTACAGTCGCTGATCAGTTAAAATTTTGTCATTATGTTAAGATGTGATTATAAAACACATTTATATCAATTACTTAATACTTATCGTATTTTGATTCAGGAAAACAAAAGTGAACTCAAAAAATCACTGTGTAAATGCAGTCTTTGTAATCTTGGGGCTGTGATTTAGAAGTGTTAACAATATAAAACACACAACAGAAATTTGTAGGTTTTTGATATTATTTGTAATGGAAAAATCATTTCCAACTGCCATTGATTTTTTTTCCTTGTTACAAGGAAGTTTCATAAAACAATTGTAGGTCTAAGGCACTTGAATTTACGGAAGTAAAATAGACTTACGGGATAGAAAAAAAAAACAAACGAGACCTTAAGGTAGTGGAAGTGACATTTTAAGAGGTATTAAGTTATGAGTTGAGCATTTATTAATTATCCTGTAAAATAAAATAAAACTGGAAACGATGCACCTCTCATGCACTAATAATGGCCAATTAGAAGTTTAAGAAAAAGCCTAGAAATATGAAACTAATTCTAGACATGATACAGGAAGACCAAGAAAGAGATTTGGCTACTGAAACAGGCTTTGTAATTCCAAGGATGGACACGTAATGATATTTGATGACATATGGTCTGTACGATGCTGTCTCTACTTCAACGCAAGACACCAAACTTTCGAAGAACAAAGATCCATGCCCTTGATAAAGTAGTAACTACGACTATTACTTTCATGATGTAATCGATACTTAACGCTGTAATAGGCAATTCGAAAATATGTAGACTATAGGATCTACGATAAATTCGTGGCTAGGTGAGCTAGCCTATGCCAGTATCTATGAATGAATTTTGGAAATACAAGTGACCTATAACTTATTTCTTTTTAAATCTTCAATAAAAAGATTTGTAAAATGGAGTCAAGAAACAGGTACAGACAGTAATTCCTTTTTCACTTGAAATATTTACTGTGATTCTTGTTTAGATTGTTGTTAACTTTAGGTAAACATTTTGTAATACATATAACTGTGTTTTAGGTTTAATCTAGATATCTTCATTCATATCCTTAATTTCACCCTCATACTGACCTTCATCCTCATACTGATCTTCATCCTCATACTGACCTTCATTCTCATATTTACATTGATCCTATCTTCACACTCTTATTTTCATCCTCATTTTTCTCATCATACTTATCTTCACCCTAATTCTTATTCTTATCCTTAACCTCATTCTCCTCATACTTAGTTTAACCTTCATATTTATTCCTCCACATCCATACTTTTATTACCATTTTCCTCCTCATAGTTATCTTCATCCTAATTCTCTTCTTCCTCGTTATCCTTATCCGTATTTTCATCCACACCCTCATACTTATCTTCATCATCATATTTACATTCATCTTATCTTCATCTGTATCCCTAATTTCATCCTTATTCTCCCCATCATACTTATCTTCATTTTCATACGCCTTTTTGCATTGATGTGTATCCTCTTCATCCTTTTTATGTGTATTTTCATCTATATTCATATTTCCATTCTGATTCTCATCCTCACACTTATTTTCATCCTCATACTTACCCTTATCCTCCTTCTCTTCTTCCTCCTTGTTCTCGTCCGTATCGTAATTCACATCCTTAATCTCATACTTATTTCTTCTGCTCATACTCATTTTCGTCCTCTTTCTCTTCGTCCTCATCCTTATCATTATATCATACACTTTTTTTAAATTTCCATTCTCCTCATCAACTCCACTCTCATTCTTATCTTTATCAAAATATAGTTTTACTGATACATGGAGTATTTTTTAAAACCCCGTCCTACTGAGACACGCGAAGTCTTAATTAGGACGTCGTCCTGTTTAGACACTTGCAGTGTTATTCAAACGTTTATCCTGCTGAAATAATTATGTGCAATCTCAGTCGAGATGTTAACTTTTATAGTCTTAATCAAGGCATCGTTCTGCTGAGATATGCGTATTCTTATTCCAAAGTTAGTCCTGCTGAAACGTGTGAAGTCTCTAGTGTTTTAGACTTGTAGAGGAATGTGCAGCCTTAATCAAGGCGTAGTTCTTCTGAGATATCTACAGTGCTGATCCAGACGTCGTCTTGCTTCGACACACGAAGTTTTAATCAAGATATCCTCCTGATACATGTGCAGTATCATGTTGTGCTGAGACATGCAGTATACCAGCGATGTCAAGGTCAAGAGCACGTAGACGGTTCTGCGTGCGATCAAGCGCTCACTGGTTGCAATGAATCTATTCTGCAGGCAGCAGAAGAGAATAAGAAGGAGTGAGCAAAGTGAACTCTATTGGCCTGTCACTGCAAGATGAATTAAACTGTTTTTAATAATAATAGATAACGCATTACATTCATACAAGACAACAAGAAATCAGAACATGTTTTGTAGAGTGTACCTCTCTAATAAATACAATGAGTTATAAAATAGTAGACTACAATAAATAATAAACATAGCTTCTCCTTAACTTATTTAGTTTCAAATAATAGTAAACTATAATTAATTTTTATATAATTATCTAATAATCCATCTAGTATAAAAACACTGTTTTCCTGTTTTAAACTTACCAATACAAAAGTGAAATAAATTACAGGAGATTGTGCATACGGAAAAATGAAATAATAGGGTTACAACAAATAATAAACATAGTATATTTTTTATCTTAGAGGTTTTTAGATAATGAGACCTCCTAATTAAATGCTATGTAACTGTTACACACTTAATAACAGCACATTTCTAGAAACAAATTTAAATTCCTGACTTCTCGTCTAATAGCCTACAGAAGTGTTTTTTTTTTCCGATACCACCTTCTTATATCCGACGAAATTATATCTCCTGCAGCATGACGTAGCATAGTACGCTTATTACCTCCTGATAACCTTGATATCAGTCTTAGTTTTGTGAGGTTCATAAGTGAGGAAAATTGCTCACATACGTGCTTACTGCCAAATATAGAAATAATTTGCGATGCAAATATTCGTATCCTGGATATATTACCAGGCAAAGCGAACTTCCAACTTGACTCTGATCACTCAATTCAAAGAACCTGGATAGAATTTTCCTCGGCTTAACCAAAAGACATCACAATGGTAATGACCATTGTCAAACTGAAAATCTATGGACGACATATCTTCACAATTTTTTAGACAAAATTCATAAAAAGTCTATGCTATTAGCATCCATAATTTTTGTGTTTTATTCTGTAAACTTAAATGCAATGCAGCGAGGAAGAACCTCTACAGTACATCTGAACATATATTTATTACTATTTAATGTCAATAAAACAACAAAACTTCAATACATCATTATGTACATCAATTAATTATTTCGGTCGTTTTACGTTGCTCCTCATCATAACTAAATGCTTTCCATATATCAGACAAAGAAAATTTTCGCTTATTTCACTCATAAGAAGTCAGGAGTCCAGTCAGCATAAAACTTACTGAACAACTTCTTCCTCAATGTGTAATGCATAACCCTTGAGTTCACCAGTGACTTGTACCTGCGTGCCGTACGTGCTCTGAACAGCGCATACGGGCGATGAGGCACGCTTGTGCTCTCATTGACATCACTGCAAGACGTCTCCTGTTGAGATATATGCAGTTTTATTAAAGATGACGTCCTGTTCACGAGCACGAGCGCTGCTCATTCGGTCTCAAATTTTGTTAATACTACTGTATCTTCTTTTTATATTGCTTGTATTATTTTATTTGTATTTCTCTTTGTTTGTTTTTGTAATTATATTTCTTTATTCTGTATATTTGAATGTAAATAAATTGAAATTAAATAAATTGTTCAAACATGTGTAAGCTTAATCTAGATTTTTGTACTGAAATCTATCTCTTCCTTTTCAGAGATAGGTTCACTTACCTACCAAAAGTATATAACACGTGATACTGTTAGGGTTTAATTATAATAAACTAAGGATCTAACATCGACTGTTGCCTACAGGTCACAGAGGAGATTAGGAAACTACTCAGTGAATCTACTTATTTGTAGGAACATAGGCTATTCCTTAAGTTCCAAATTTCATTTTTCAGGTTGTTCCGTTACATCTGGTTTCCACAACTATGAAAAATGCCATATTGAAAAATATCGTAATTTTTAATAGTCTAAATACAGAAAATGTTATTGTATGTAGGTTACTTCTCGCCATTCCCAACATTTCGTCACTACGTCTATTACTATTAAATTTGGATATTATCAAGCGCCGTACTTGCTAGGCAACTTCTCTAACTTACTGGCGCGGTGTGTAACATAAAGAACTGAACTCTATTAGGGGACATCATATCAGAAGTGTGTATCAATGAAATTTTGTGTTATTGAAATATTTAAATGAACCTATTTACTCGTACGTTTGAAAACAATCGTTTGAGAATTACAATGGACATGATGAACAAGTGTACAGGTAAACGTGCAGTTTTGTTGATATGCTCTTCTAGCGTGATGCCCTCGATGTTATTAAGAAGTTAATGTTCTTGACACGAATGCAAACTTGTACCGGGTGTCTGACTCAGCCGTTTATGAATTGTTTCAAACATCACGCTCAACATGACTGGGGGAAGCAACAATCATAATTCAATGTGCAAAATATTAAATAGGCCTAACTTATGTTAAAATGATAAGTTCCTTAAAGTTTTAACAAATGTTTAATATTTTAAACCATTTCTTGCAAGATTGTTATTACTTTTACAAATCAAATTTGAGGACCTAAGGTATCTAGACGCAGAATAAAAAGATTATGGAATTTTGATTTTAAATAATTAACATAAGTAAGCCTACAATGGTGGAAAATGTTTCATAATTTGAGTTTGCTTAGAGAACAACACAGATTGGTGAACTGAATTGGGAGAATGGATGAATGGGTGCATTGGAAAGCTAGGCTGGTAAGTGCATGGATGAATGATTTTTTTAATTTATTGTATTTCATAGATCTTACATCAACTGTGATCTCCAACAAGTCAAAAGTTATACAAAAATATAGACCTACAATACATAGCAAGCAGGTTAATTTTATCCAGTTTGCTATTCTAAATCTTTTCCTTTCGCCCTCAAAGCTTCAAGAACATTAGGCAGTGCATTGAAGACCGTAACATATGAATAGTGAATTTATATTTTCATAACAGCTTTGACTAACAGAGAATAAATTGGGATCTGATTTATGCCTTGTATAAAAATTATTAATATTTTGATTAGTAATAAATAGGTTTCGTAATTCAGCTACCTATGAACTGGAATGCGGTTGCCTGATTCAAAGTATATGTGACGTCACAGCGCAGGTACAGGTATGTTCGTATACAAAATAGTTACACATCCTCTGCCCGCTTCCCCTAGAAGGTCAAAACCAGGACGCAGTCATAGTGAGTAGTCTCATCGATCACTGCTCTTACTAGTCGTATTATTTAACCCCTTTACTCCCACTGTTCCCAAATGGGAACATGCATTATTTACGGCGTAAATGATATGAGAGGACCAATAATCATCTTATTTTGTTTCTTATATGTCAATAAGTAGGAATATATAAGAAACACCAACTTTTTAATAAAAAATAATTTGGGCATAAATAATTTGGGCAATTCTGAAATATTTATATTACAATCATTGAAAGTGTCTTGGGATCAAATGTAGGCCTAGCTGATTGAAGGTTCATTGCAGAGGTAAAATGCCTTGGGTAAGATGCTCAAGCGTGTAATATTGCAGGGCATAGTTGAGGATATTTTAAACTAATATTTTCACTGTCAATATAGACAAAATTACATATAAAAGTGAAAAATAAACATAAACGTGACAAAAACAGTGCACTGAAAGACACTGCAATACCAAGAGGCACAGAAAGTGTGTTGGACGTAATCTAAAAGAACCAGTACTATCAAAATCTGAATGTTATGAAATTATTAACTCGACGTTTAGCTTGGATTTGTGTAGCCTATCATGATGTTCAGTGCCAACATCCCAATTAATAAATTGTGTAATCAAAATGTATAATAAATTAAATAATCTACATTTTAGGGAATTTCTATAAAAGTACATAGAAAATTAGTGAGTTTTGAGTGATAAGCGACATATGCAATATCCTAATGAAATACAAAAAAATATCAGACAATAGGAATATCTTGTACTACATCATGCACAATAACGTCATATACACGACACTAAAAAATATCTGACCCCATTAATCGATAGTGATCGATAATTTGTTGTTTAAGTGTAGCTTTTTTAGTCATTACTTCTATAAATAGATGGCGATGATAACAGTCGTACATAGATATACGCGCATTATAGAATTCAATTTTTCATACCACTTTATTCATTGTAAAATAGTTGGAAACTGCTGATATTGTCAATTATGAGAATACTTTATGTTTAATCTACATAATAATTTTCCCTGGCACCTTTTTAATGGCCCCCATTAATGATGCCACCTATTGAGAATTAGCAGAACTCTTTCAAAATTTGTCAGTTTTTTCTATCTTTGGTTCTGACTTATCCCGTGGTTGGAAAATTCGCTTGCGCGATCACAAAATCATAGGTCAGATATCTTTGAACGCCAGTTATTGAAAGAATTTCTTGTAATATAAAATCATTTCAAGTGACATCCGCATATGTTCAAGTTCCGTAACTTACGAATGCACACTATTATTCACTGTAAAGATCACGACGAAAATGAACATCACGGTTCAAGCGTGTGTTTACTAGTATAGCTTCAGAATGCCGGGAGTTGACTGTACTCCACAAACACACAGCGTCGACCTGTTTGTTTATACCCTTATCCGTTGCATTACCTGTGTTCGGCGTACTATATACCCAAGCGTCTTTAACTTCAGTCTTTAGGTAGCTGGAATACGAAGCCTAGTAATAAATATAACTTGGTTTCTAACCTAAAACACCGTCAGGGAAAGAATGTACTCCAAGATAAGGTCAGTATTTCTACATTAAGGAAAATCTTTTCATATGGTATTCTTTTATGTACACCTGTCTTTACCCTAAGGGCTTCCTTCCGTAAAACAAAAATAAGTTTAGTTTCGGATAAATTGTACTAGAATATTAATCCATATTTCATTATAGAACGAAAATATGCAAAATATGCCATTTTATACGTATTTATATCGCCAATAGAAGATAAGGCTCTTAATGCATAACAGAAAGATCTCAATTTAGAAGCATTATATTCTATAATCTTTTCGTTATAAGAATAATCCTACTGTAAACAATCGCAAGTGACTGAAGTGAGGCTTGATTGGCCGAGGTTTGGCGCCAGAGATTCTCAGTAGAGATCCCGCCCACAGTTGTACATTATGTTTCATGTTAAACATTTCCCGTTACTCGACAAAGTAGATCTTGGATTCAACTCACTTAACTTACTATATAAGTACATTCAACACTATTTCTTTCTCTCGGTTTTAGAGAGGGTTTCCACTCATGTTTAGTACTGGTATCCACAACATTGAGGATAGAGAACCCATACTATCACGTGCTCACGAGAACAAGCTCAAGTGACGCCTATATATTACAAGAACAGACTACCTTGGTATTACTCTTAGTACCGGTATTCATCCGCTTACAACGTAAATAACAAAATATAAAAGTAGCTTTTCTTTTATATAGTGCTTTACATATGAGTGAAGTTATATCTTTCATCGTATTTAATAACTAGAATTAAATTTTTATTTTTAAATAATACAAGGTTATAGTTTCCAAATACGGGACTATATTTTTCTGCGTCGTGTGAATGTTTCTGCTGGGACCCAATCACGGGTATGACAGCCACGTGCTTGTGTTTACATTAGGATTTTTTTACAGCGAAAAGAGTATATGTCTGTTTTATAGTTCAAGTGATTATTCCGTTACAAACCCGAGAAAGTTTTTACATATAGATTCTTTGAGATGAGTTCCATTTCATCTAATATTATAGGAAAACTGGACACTATTAATTTACATACATTAAATTTGATGACTGGTTATATCGGCATTAAGTGCAGGTTTATTTTCACTAAACCACTCATTTATTAGATTTAGCATTGTATTGTGAGTGTTTATAAAGTTTTCATATATTTTACGTGAGATAATTACACTTGTATGACGCGCAAGTAAAATTATTTGTGTTGACTTGGTAGGAATGTACAGCTGGATGAGTTAGATTAGGTAAAATGGTTAAGTTTATAATACATTATATTAGTTTAGGTGCAGAAACAGCTTGATTAAGTTTATAATTCGAGTGTGTATGTAGGGTTGCTTTTGTTGAAGTCCACTGGGCGTTTCTCGTGAGCTCAAATTCATTTGTCTGCAACATATTTCGGCCTGTACGTGCGGCCGGCCTCAATGCGTATCTTATGCGATAAGGGGAGAAATTGTATTGCTGGTGCTAGATATTGCACATATTCTCCGTCTGTTAGTGGAAGTCCAGTGTATGGAGGACACGGCTGTTCCGCCCACGCCCCACACTGCTGCGGAATCGTGGTTAATGTCTCGTTATCACCCATCACCCTCGTCCCCCAAGGCCCAGGGCCAATACAATTATACCAGTGAGACCCATTCCAAGTTTCCGTAACTGCTTCAGGATACTGTGCGACCACCAAGGCAGAGCCAACGCTAAACAATCGAGCGGTGCGCGTCCTGCAGGCATTATCTTTCACGCTAAACTCGTATCTGCTTCCTTCATTGCTAACTTGCCAAATAGTTTTCCGACTTCGTAATAACTTGAAAATGTCCTATAGGCTATTTGACATCCGAAATATTCTTGCATTATTAATCTACAGTTGAGAATTTGCGATTGTTACTAACTTGGAACGTCTCTAGTCGTAAATGAAGAACCAACTGTAGGTCAGTCAGCTGATGGCTTCTGCTCTAAGGTATTATTTTCGGGTCTAGACCCTGTGACATTTTTTTTATTATCAGGAGAGGCGGGATATGTTTTTTTCAGTTATTTTAGTCCATCCTGCAATTGTAATTCTGCCACTGCTTCGTGATCGTTCGTCATCTTGTAGTCTCTGGCCAACCTTTCTGCATTACGGGAAATCTGTCAAGCTTTCTATAGTGTTTGGAGCATATGATTCAAGCCTTTTATTAATGTTTAGGCAGCCCAAATATCAGTCCAGATATGTGGGAGGTATTTAATGGTTGCGCAGGCGGAATGAGGAATGTGTATAACGTCCACTGACATTGTCACGTAGATGTTATGAATTTTAGTTTTCGTGTGATAATTTTATAGTAAGCATGTGTAGTCAATCGGCTATGTTAATTTATTTATTTTCGTTCGGCTTTCCAACGTTTCTTACAGTCGCGTTTTTTTATTGGATAGAGTTTTATCGAGTAATTTGCTCTTCTCGTATTATTTCATAATACGTAAATTATCTTCAATACCTCAAATTAATTTGTTTTTTTTTTTCATTGGGAATAAATAACGGGCATAATAAGAAGGTACCTGTAAAGAACAGGCAGCGTAGAGTTTTAATACAAATTACTCATTTATTTAAAGATATTTTGAGTAGACCCTATGTCACTTCAAGCCACACTGCCATGAGAACATCACAACCTGAGTAGACCATGAAAAACGTTGTATTCTGATTTTGACGTTCCAAACGGTCTACGATATATGAGATTAATGGCAACCCGCATGGAGCTGGACATGTCGACATGTTTTGTTTGCTGGAATATCTTATATTAAGCTTCTGTCGCTATCATTCACTTTTACTGTCACGATTTTCAGAGATTCGAACTGTGAATAATTACCGAAGGCAGGACTCAAGCTTTTATAGCTACCGATGTGGAACATAAGATGTTTCATCGATTATATATTTTCGTATTAAAGTAGTATTAACTGGAACCTTCTAGAATCTCCTGCTATCGAAGTACGAAAAGAAAAACCTGGGATCGAACCCTCACAGGCAGTCGAAATATTCATAGAACCCATTACTCTAACTGAGAGCCATTAACTATCTTGGGAGAGATATGCGTATTGGAAATTAATGTTTCTTTACTCAAAAGCATCGTATGAACCAATATAATAATCAATCAACCCGTTTATATCTATTTATTACTTTAGCTGTTTTCAATCATTATTAAAACTAAAATACAAGCGCTGCGAGTTAAACATTTTCCATGAAAAGTGTCTACCCCTAGTCGTGTTGTACGTGATGCCTAAAGCAATTTATGAACCTTTTGAGTCAGACAATTTGTGCAATTCAAGGATTGAACCTCATGACTTTTGCTAGGACTAAAAATTTTTACAGTTACAAAATCTGAAATTGGTCCAACTACCTTCGTTCTGTTCCCGCATAATCATTTTTACTTTGAGTCTATATTAGCAGGAGTTTTTTTTTACCTATATTTCAGTGTCTTCTACAATATTCTTTTCTTCTAATCTACTTCTTATAAATTAATTTATAACATAATATGCTCGCGTGAAGACCTCTAAAGATCTAAGAAATTTAGTTTGTTGAGCTCTTAACCGTTTCTTATCTTTGTTCTGTAGGGTTCAAGTGATCCAAGTTCCAGATGCATGAAATGAAGCTAGTAGTTTGAAAGTATTTTTATAACCTTAGAAGTAAGCCTATGTAAGATATTTTTGTATAAATTTTCTAAATGCCATTAAGATAATATATGGATCATGTAAGAGGAAGCCGGAAAATAGGAAAGATTGGAGAATGCTGGGTTTGTAGTGAAAGACCTGCCGTTGGGCAGAAAACTATGAATGAAATGAATGAATGCTATTTGCTTTTGTTAAATCATTAAATTTATCTTTCATGTCCTGTGATTTTGCAATGCTTGAAATTATATTACCAAAATATTCAAATAAATTAACATACTCTATTATTTTACTAAATATTACTATTTTGGAGCGAATTATTGATATGTCATTTTCTCTCATAACTACAGATTTCGTTTTGTTGAAATTGTCATTCCTATATTATCTCGTAAGTCTTTCTTAGCTTCTTTTATTGCTGTGAACAAACCAACAATGTTAATATTTGAATTTAATACTCCTCTAAATTATTTTCATATTCAATCCACTCATTTTGTTTCCCAACTTGCTGCACGAAGATGGAAAATGTATCGTTTATTAATCGATAATAATAGTGAACTTTATAAATGTTTATCTTGATCAGTAATAATTTACTACTACAATAATTTGCGGAAAAAAAAGGAGGTGTTTGTACTCTCAATAGGTTCATCCCACCTAGTTCCTCTCAAATTATAAACAGATTAATTGCACTGCCAAAGCTGCGTTTTAATCACAGCTTTATCAGAGATCGACTTTATGTAATTCAGGACGCCCGATGAGATCAAGTTATGTTTTTGGTGCATAAAGACAATGTTTGGTGCAGAATTACTGACATTTCACCAATTAATTCATTAATAATGACCATACTGGTGCAGCGTAGACCCAATTACCGTCATCTACCAGAGACCACGCTGACGGCAGCATAGTGATAAAGAATTTCGCCATGTTACTTATTGATGGCAACACTTGAAATTCATGTGGAAGAATAAATGTAAACTTACCCGTCGTTGAAAAATAAACCAAATCATTAGGCCCTATTTCTCCTTTGAATTTTATAAACAGCACTAACTTTGACTATTTACATTGTGTGGTCATAGTAATTCCAATACCAATAAATTTACATCACGAAAAATAAATAAGAAACAAATAAAAGAGCCAATACATTCGTATTCTCTGAATTAAATGGAAGTTAAAGCTAATTTTCTTCTCTCATGATATTATCACTTCAAAAAAATTTTCGACTGGCAATTTTAATAGAATTGACCATTATTAAATTAGGTCTAATACTAATTCGTTCACAGTTTCCTGCCAAGGGCAGATCTTTCATTTCAAACCCAGCATTCTGCAATATTTCTTACTTTCCGTCTTCCTCTTAAATTCCTCATATGATCCATATATCTTAATATTGTCTATCATCTGGTATCTTATTCTGCCCCGAACTTTTCTTCCGTTCATCATTCCTTCTAATGCACCCTAAATTACAGAATATTATGAGATAATAGTTTTATTTCTCCAGAGTTAGGTAAGCAGACTGTATTTCAGTAATGGGAAGAAAATATTTTATGAATATATCATACAAGACATTCATAAAAATCTGTAAATTATATAAACCCATATAATTATAAAGGAGATGTTGAATATTGTCGAAAAAAGTGAGAAAATGACCAACATTTCTTTTTAGCAGAACCGATCATAAGGATTCTTTCCTTGGTGGTAACGAAGACAATAGCTACGATGACGATTATAATAATGGTGATGGTGATGAGGATGATGATTATGATGGTGGTGGTGATGATATATATTGAAGCACTTATATATATATATATATATATATATATATATATATATATAATATCGTCGCCTGAATGCAAGAACTAGGTAACTCGAAATTTGCGTTTTTTAGTTACCTCTTTTATAGCATAGCAAAAATCGCACAAAATGTAATCCAGGATCTAGGTAACTGATCGAACGATACCAGCGACATCTATTTTCCAATATAACAAATAGGTAAAAGAAAACGAGACATATTCCTTAGTGCAATAAATAAGTAAATAGGCGATGTCACAAAATATGGAAAATCAAGTTACCTAGTTCTTGCATTCAGGCGACGATATATAGGCTATATATAATTAATTAAAATCTTTCATTAAGTTATAGGCTACTATTAGCTGACGTCTTCAGTTTTAGAGTTATTCTCTTAATTAGAATTACCTAGTTATTATAACTATTCCAAGGATATTTTAGACGAGAGCCTAAATATTACAAACAAAGTAATTTAATGGTATAAGAAAAATTTAGAAGAAAAATGTTTTGCTAATTTTTTAAATTTAAAAGTAAAATGAATGTAGGTTAATAGGTCTGTGTCATTTTTCCGTCTTGATCTGAGATAGAATTTGTTAGGGATTTATTATGATACAGTATAGGGAATATAGTTACTATAGTTTTTTAAGAAAGCTGTAGTGTGCTAGCCTCCCCGAACATTCGATCCACGGACTTCCCCAGACGCCCTACTTCTCTCTGACATAAGCTTTTATGTGACTTGAGAAATAAGGCTTGATGAGGAAAGAGCTGGCATCTCCTAGGAAACAATTGTAGAACTAGCAGACGGCTGTCTAAGACAGAGGGTGAAAAGAAGAATGGTGGCAAGGAAGAGTTAATAGGGTGAAGAAAGGGCTGTAGCACGCATACATCACCCCCATAGAGAAGAGGGGTTGAATCTACTAAACCAGCACAGCTTCTGCCTCCGACAACAAGACCACTGTTCAAAAAGTGTTTCATTTGTAAAGGTTGTGCGGAAATATCTACAACAGCCAGAGCAATGTGCTTCGAAATTTCAATGGTGTCTCCACAAGCACAAGAAGAAGGAATTCAGCACAATGCAGCATATAGACACAGGGAGTAAGATTAATTAAACCGTTAGTTATAGTAGCAAAACTTTTATACTCTTTCGTATTCTTTTTTTAAATGAAATCCATTTACTGGTCTATCCTATCCTCCGTCCACCTATTTGTTAAAAAAATTGAACTATTTATTTATTTATCTACTTAGGCCTATCTACTCATTTAATCATTAAATCATCAATCTATCCAACCATCTCAGCATCCACCCACTCACCTACTTATTTGTTCATTAGCTCATAGGCCTACATCATCCACTTATTCACCCAACTATCTGCCCACACATTCATCCACTCGTCCACCCATCCACTCAATTCTTCATCTACCCCTCTCCATCCACTCACCCACCCACCCAATCTTACACTCATCCATTCATCCACCCATTAATAAATTAATTAATTAATTCACTCACTCATTAATTAATTTATTCATTCATTCATCAATCCATTTACTCATCATTCATACATTCATCTACCCAGCACTCATCCACTTTCCAATCCATCCACTCGTCCACTCATCTATTGATACATCCATCATGTGCTCCTTCATTCAATCATGCATCGGAAATGAGTAGATGAATGAATAAACGGGTGAGTGGATAAATAAATTTATAGATGTATGAATAGATCTGCAAGAGAGAGTGTATGAATAAATTTATACATGTAAGCATAGGTGAGTGGCTGAATGGGTCATCCAACTAACTAGCACTTATCTATCCTTTCTCCCATATACCCAATTATTCATTCACTCGTCCTTTCATCAATTCATCCTCCCATCAAACTATCAATTCATCTACATATTCATTCATCCTCCCACTCACTCGCTATTCATCCACTCATTCATTAAAATTCCCATCCACTTGTCCATTCCAATTCTTTACCCATTATTCCATTCATCCCATCATCTACTTATTTTTTCTTTCATCCAATCACATATGCATTCATTTTCCCATTCATCCTCCCATTCACTCAACCTTTTATATACTTGTCTATTCACCCTCTCATCCACTCTTCCATTCCCCACTCAATGATTCATCGTCCCATTCATCTACAAACTCATTCAATTATCCATTCATCTTCCCATCCAATCACTCACTCATTCCCTTTCATAATCCATCCATCCACTCATTCGTCCAACAATCCATATACTCGTTTGTTATTAATTCTTTCTTTATTACATACCATCTTTTATTTGTTTCTTTTCCATTACTTTGTGTTCTTTTTATTATATTTAAATGTTTGTAACGTAAAGTTAAATCCTTTCAATAAATGTAAATTCTCATTTCGAGTCAGCTATAATGTAGTCTATTAGAGAATATTTTTAATCCAGCATTATAATATTTATGAGTCGAATTGTTATACTGTCGGAATATTTTAGCTTTATTGTCCTGACTTATAACAATAAAATAAGGAATTTTTAATCTACTCCTAGAGAAGTCTGGGAGACACTACGTGTCCCGCGTGCATTGATACTGGCATGACATGGAACTGTTTTTCGTACTCCTTGCCAGGAGATATTCATATTTGTCAAGCCTTTCATGGGAATACGTAAGCTAACATTGTTTGTGTAGGATTCACAGATACTTTTAAGAACCTTATAAAGAGGAAGGTGTCAAGATATTCACGTCCAGAATGCAAACTGCGACACATGAGGAAATCACACTCTTTCTCGTTCCTCTAGTGGTTGGGCAGAAATTTATACGAACATAGTAATGTGAATATGCTTTGGATACTTCCTAATTTTATCACGTCAGTTGTAAAAGAATTCCAGGAAATAGATCATATTCTAGTTTCGAACTCACTAATGCGAAGTAAGGTAGGCCTATAAAGGGGAATCCATCTTAGGAAGTAGGCCTAATAAAACTAACAAAAAATAAGTAATCTTTTTTTTTTTTAATTTGAGAGAAAAAATATTATACTTTTCCATTACTTCAAAAAAATTAATATTTTAAATAAACTAACCATTGAAATTAAAATTTTAATTCCAACAAAAATATCAATAATAATACTGCTAGTAGCCTATTTACACAAATAAATCATTCAGAAGCAATAGGATTCATGCTATCAATTCAAGCTAATAATAATAATAATAATAATAATAATAATAATAATAATAATAATAATAATAATAATAATAATACTTACTTATGGCTTTTAAGGAGCCCGGAGATTCATTGCCGCCCTTACATAAGCCAGCCATCGGTCCCTATCCTGAGCAAGGTTAATCCAGTCTCTACCATCATATCCCACCGCCCTCAAATCCATTTTAATATTATCCTCCCATCTACGTCTCGGCCTTCCCAAAGGTCTTATTCCCTCCGGCCTCTCAACTAACACTCTATAACCATTTCTGGATTAGCCCATTCGTGCTACATGCCCTGCCCATCTCAAACGTCTGGATTTAATGTGAAGAATACAGTGCGTGCAGTTCTGCATTGTGTAACTTTCTCCATTCTTCTGTAACTTCATCCCTCTTAGCCCCAAATATTTTCCTAAGAACCTTGTTCTCAAACACCCTTAATCTCTGTTCCTCTCTCAAAGTGAGAGTCCAAGTTTCACAACCATACAGAACAACCGGTAATATAACTGTTTTATAGATTCTAACTTTCAGATTTTTTGACAGCAGGCTAGATGATGACAAAAGCTTACCAACCGAATAATAACAGGCATTTCCCATATTATTTTATTCTGCGTTTAATTTCCTCCGAATGTCATTTATATTTGTTACTGTTGCTCCAAGATATTTGAATTTTTCCACCTCTTCGAAAGATAAATCTCCAATTTTTATAGTTCCATTTCGTACAATATTCTGGTCACGAGACATAATCATATACTTAGTGTTTTCAGAATTTACTTCCAAACCTATCGCTTTACTTGCTTCAAGTAGAATTTCCGTGTTTTCCCTAATTGTTCGTGGATTTTCTCCTAACATATTCACGTCATCCGCATAGACAAGAAGCTGATGTAATCCGTTCCATTCCAAACCCTGTGTGTTATCCTGAACTTTCCTAATGGCATATTCTAGAGCGAAGTTAAAAATGTATTATACTTTAAGCAAAATGTGCAATGTTTAAAATGCCCAAAGTGCAAAATGTCCAATGTGTAAAATGTCCAAAACAATAATATCCAATATAAAAATGTCCAAAGTGCAAAATGTCCAATGTGTAAAATGTACAAAACAATAATGTGCAATACAAAAATGTCCAAAGTGCAAAATGTTCAGTGTGTAAAATGTCAAAAACAATGTCCAATACAAAACAAAATGTCCAAAGCAATAGTGTCCAACACAAAACTCTCCGAAGAAAAATGTATTATGCTTTAAGAAAAATGTCCATTGTGTAAAATATCCAAAGCAATAATTTCCAATACAAAAATTCCCAAAGTGCAAAATGTTCAATGTGTAAAATGTAAAAAACTATAATGTTCAATACAAAAATGTCGAAATTGCAAAATATCCAAAGCAATAGTGTCCAACACAAAACTCTCCGAAGAAAAATGTATAATTTTTTAAGCAAAATGTTCAATGTGTAAAATGTAAAAAACTATAATGTTCAATACAAAAATGTCGAAATTGCAAAATATCCAAAGCAATAGTGTCCAACACAAAACTCTCCGAAGAAAAATGTATAATTTTTTAAGCAAAATGTTCAATGTGTAAAATGTCCAAAGCAATAATGTCCAATACAAAAATGTCCAAAGCAATAGTGTCCAACACAAAACTCTCCGAAGAAAAATGTATTATTCTTTAAGCAAAATGTCCAATATTACAGATTTATCAATTTGTCGTACACAATAATATCTGTAATATTGACAATTAATATTTGAGGAGAAAAAATCGCTCCTGCGCCGGGGATCGAATCGGGGTCCTTGGTTCTACGTACCAAGCGCTCTGACCACTGAGCTACGCCGAATTCAATCCACAGCAGTTGACAACATATATGCCTAATTTGGAGTCAGGCCACAAAGGGAAACATTGAAGGAGGAGGGTTCGGTCCAGTGCTGTGGATTGAATTCGGCGTAGCTCAGTGGTCAGAGCGCTTGGTACGTAGAACCAAGGACCCGGATTCGATCCCCGGCGCCGGAGCGAATTTTTATCCTCAAATATTATTTGTCAAAATGTCCAATGTTTAAAATGTCCAATGTATAAAATGTCCAAAACAATAATATCCTATACAAAAATATCTAATTTGTAAAATGTCCAATACAAAAATGTCCAAAGTTCAAAATGTTCAAAGCAATAGTGTCCATCACAAAACTCTCCGAAGAAAAATATATTATTCTTTAAGCAAAATGTCCAATGTGTAAATTGTCCAAAGCAATAATGTCCAATTTAAAAATGTCCAAAGTTTAAAATATTCAAAGTGCAAAATGTCCAATGTGTAAAATGCTGTGAGGGATTTCTGTTCTAGCTGCATCTACAGTATTCCCTTCATGCAAATGTGCCTCAGTCCCATCGTATAAAATAGTTATTACCTCAAAATTGTTATCAAATTGTGCTGCGCGCATTGCTTCATTCCCTTGTATACTAAGGCAGTAAATGTGTGTTATAATAAGAATACTTGTGATATAAATATCTAAGGTAATGATTGACCTTTCTGAGACAATTATTTGAACCTTACTCTGTTGAGAGTCAAGAGTCAACAAATACTGTTAAAAATTTAAAATGTATAACTTCGACTGTTTTCTGAGAATTAAAAATTAATTTTTTCAATAAATTATACCAAAAATTATTCTTTAAAAATAGTGCTTGAGGTGCTTTAGAGAGATATTCTATTCCATTCACATACTCTATCTCAATTACATATTTCTAGTAAAATGTAACAAAACAAAATTGTGACAATCACATTTCACAAATTAATTTAAGTAAAAGAGTTATATGAATGTATTAAGGAAATGGAATGTGTTCTCAACGGTTTTCAGTTTGATGTTCAAGCAATATCTTCATATCCATATTGTCACTTTGTTAAACTAAAATGTGGTATGCATATTGTGGTTAAACATTTCATTTAAACTGATGAACCATTACGCGATCTTCTGGGAAATAATCTGAAAAATACTAGCAATATATTTGGTATAATGGATACCTGTAATACCGTTCTGACTACATTAATCATGACGGTATAAAGGATGTATGTAATTCCGATCGGGCTTGTAAAACGACAAATAGTTCCGATTTTTGCCGCCATGTGCCTTAATGTCGCGTCAATAGCGTTTCGAAAGTAAAAACACATTCTAGTATATATTACAGTCACAAAGCTCAATAAGTACGAGTAAATATGCATACAGAGATAGTTGCTAAAAACTACGACCACTAATATCTCCTCATTACACATAAAGCGAAATACTACCGGCACAGTCTTCTGTTCCTAGCACCCACCCAACTGAAGCTTAGTGACTATATACTAGACTATGGTAATACACGGAGTTTGAGGTCTTTATAATTGTCTAAGGTTATAACTGTAACTTGGGATACTGAGCATGCGCAGTGTCTTATAAGTGTAACTGGAATACTGAGCATGGGCAGAGTGTTATATTTATAATTTGGGATACTGATCATGCGCAGTGTGTTAAAAAAAGGGAACTTGGAATGCTAGCATGCTCAGTAATACTCAGCATGCGCCGTGACTTATAATTGTAACTTGGGATACTGAGAAATAGCAATGTGTTAAAAATGGAACTTGGAAAACTGAGCATGCGCAGTGTATTAAACTCGAACTTGGAATACTGAGCATGCGCAGTGTGTTACAACTGGAATTTGGGATACAGTATGTTAAAAATGGAACTAGGAAAACTGAGCATGCGTAGTGTGTTATATCTGTAACTTGGGATACTGAGCATGCGCAGTGTGTTATAAATGTAACTTGGGATACTGAGTATGCGCAGTGTGTTATAACTGTAATTTGGAATACTGAGCATGCTCAGTATGTTATACTGTAACTTGGGTAATGAGCACGCGCAAAGTGTTAAACCCGGAACATGGGATGCTGAGTAAGCGCAGTTTGTTATAACTGTAACTTGGGATACTGAACATGTGTAATGTATTATAATTGCAACTTGGGGTACAGATCATGAGCAACGTGTTAAAACTGGAACTTGGAATATGTTCAATGTATTTTATCTGTAACTTGGGTTAGTGAGCATGCGCAGTGTGTTAAAACTGGAAATCTGAATACTGTTAATGCGCAATGCATTATAACTGTAACTTGGGATAGAGAATAAGCGCAACGGCTGATAAATGTAACTTCGAATACAGAGTATGCACAATTCGTTATAGCAGTAACTTGAGATATTGATCATGCGCAGTGTGTTACAACTGTAACTTGAGATACTGAGCATTAGCAGTGATAAAACTGGAACTCGGCTACTGAGCATGCGTAATAAATGTTATAAATATCAATTGGAATACTGAGCATACGCACTGTGTTATAACTGTAACTTGGGATACTGAGCATGCACAGTATGTTATAACTGTAACTTGGGATACTGAGAATGCGCAGTGTATTAAAACTCGAACTTTGAATACTGAGCATGCGCAGTGTAATATAACTGTAAATTGACATACTGAGATTGCGCAGTGTGTTATTATTGTAACTATGGATACTGAGCATGGGCAGTTGTTACAATTCCTATTTGGGATACAGAGCATGTGCAGTGTGCTATTAGTGTAACTTGGGATTCTGAGCATGAGAAATGTGTTAAAACTGGAACATGGAACACTGAGCATGCGCAGTGTGTTACAACTGTAACCTGGGATACTGAACATGAGCAATGTGCTAAAACTGAAACTGGGAATACTGAGCATGCGCAGTGTGTCATAATTGTAACTTGGGATACTGAGAATAAGCAAAGTGTTAAAACTGGAACTTGAGATACATGAGCATGCACACTGCGTTGCAACTGTCTCATTGGATACTACGCATGCGCAGAGTTTTAAAATTGGATGTTTGAATACTAGGCATTTGCAGTGTGTTACAACAATAACTTGGGGTACTAGGCATGTGCAGTGAGCTATTACTGCAACTTAGGATACTGAGCATGCGCTGTGTATTAATGCTGTAAGTTGGGATAAGCAGCATGAGCAATGTGTTAAAACTAGAACTAGAAATACTGAGCATGTGTAGTGTGTTGAACTTGGAACTGCGAGTATTGATAATGCGCAATGTGTTATAACTGTAACTTGACATTCTGAGCATGAGCAATGTGTTAAATCTGGAACTTGGAATACTGAGAATGCGCCGTGTGTTATAACTGTAACTTTGGAAACTCACTATGTGCAGTGTGTTAAAATTGGAATTTTGAAAACCGAGCAGTGCGGAGTGCGTTGTAACAGTAACTAGGAACACTGAGCATGCGCGATGTGTTATAAGTGGAACTTTGATTACTAAGTATTGCGCCATGTGTTATAACAGTAAATTAGGATACTGCGCATGCGCGGTGTTTTCCTGTAACTTCGGATACTGAGAATTAGTAGTTTGTAATAAGTGTAACTTGCGATACTGCTAATGCACAGTGTGTTAAAATTGGAACTTGGAATACTGAGCATGCGCAGTGTGTTATAACTGTAACTTGGGATACTGAGCATGAGCAGTGTGTTACATCTGTAACTTTGGACACTGGGAATGCGCAATGTGTTATAACTTTAACTTGGAATACTGTGCATACGCAATGAGTTAAACCTTTAACTTTGGATACTGAGCATGAGCCATTTGTTAAGACTGGAACTTGTAATGCGCAGTATGATATCTCTAACACTGGATATTGAGCATTCGCAGTGTGTTATAAATGTAACTTCAGATATTGTGCACGCGCGGTGTGTTATATGTGTAACTTGGCATACTGAGCATGCGCAATATATTATAACTGTAACTTGGGATACTCTCGGCTCCACAAGTAAAGAACCCTGGCCTCATACCACTTCTACACAGATGACAGTGATTGACAGGCCAGTAGACTTGCTAAAACTTTCAGCTGTTGCCACGTTTGCGCTTGGCTTGATTCTTTAAATTATTTTCTTTTGCAACTGGTTGGATTCTTTCAAAAATTGAAAATTCACAACACAGCATTCTCGGCGGTCTCCTGGCGGTGTCTTTTTCCACAGTTTCACTAATTGGGTGAGCGTGTCAGTCAGATTTATGGCTTCCTGAACCCAACCCTGCAACGAAGGTTCTTTACTTGTAAAACCAAGAGTACTGATCATGAGCAATGTATTATAACTATTATAACTGTAACTTGGGATACTGATCATTAGCAATATGTTAAAACTAGAACTTAGAATACTGAGCATGCGCAGTGTGTTATAACTGTAACGTTGTATACTGAGCATGAGCAATGTGTTAACACTGGAACTTGTAACCCGCAGTAGTTTATATCTATAACTCGGGATACTGAGCATGCGTAATGTGTTAAATCTAGAACTTTGAATACTGAGCTTACGCAATGTGTTATAACTGTAACTTGAGATATTGAGCATGCACAGTGTATTATATCTCTAACATGGGATACTGAGCCTGCGCAGTTTGCTATGACTTTAACTTGGAATACTGAGCATGTGCAAAATGTTATAATTGTAACTTAAAAAAAAAAAAAAAATGGCATGAGCGTTATGTAAAGAATGGAACTTGGTATACCTAGCATTCGCAGTGTATTAAAAGTGTAACTTTGGATACTGAGCATGCGCAGTGTGTTAAAACTGGAACTTGGAATACTGTGTATGCACGGTGTGTTATAACTGTAACTTGGAATACTGAGCATGCGCACTGTGTTATATCTGTAACTTGCGATACTGAGCATGCGCAGTCTGTTGCAACTGTAACGTAGGATGCTGAGCATGCGCAATTCGTTATAACTCTAACTTTGAATACTGAGAATGCACAGTGTGACATAAGAGTAAATTGAGATACTGAGCATGCATAGTGTGTTATAATTGTAACTTGGGATACTGAGCATGGGCAATGTGTAAAAACTGGGCAATGTGTTATATCTGTAACTTGGCATGCTGAGCATGCGCAGTGTGTTAAACCTGGAACTTTGGATACTGGGTTTGCACATCGTCTTATAACTGTAACTTGAGATATAGAGCATGCGCTTTGTGCTATATCTGTAACTTGGGATACTAAGCATGCGCAGTGACCTATAACTGTAACTTGGGATACTGCACATAAGCAATGTGCTAAGACTGGAACTACTAGTGAGAAGTGTATTATATCTGTAAATCGGGATAATGTCATATATTTTGGGTCCCTATCACCACGGCATGGCACGTCCTCAGGTTGCGGGTAGAGGAGACGGCATCCAGATATGGCGGGTAGCTGCGAATTTATTAAATAA
Organism: Periplaneta americana; assembly: GCF_040183065.1. NCBI lineage: Eukaryota > Metazoa > Arthropoda > Insecta > Blattodea > Blattidae > Periplaneta > Periplaneta americana. The sequence continues at coordinate 93,383,990 of NC_091120.1, read as the reverse complement.
TCAGTCGTGGACAGCCGATAAGGGGTGGTCCTCTAGTCTGGCGGTTTGGCGAAGCGCTAACAACCCTTCACCATAAAAACAACTTGCTACGAAATCTAACAATAAGAGGCTAGAGGGAATAAGACTTTTGGGGAATCCGAGACGCAGATGGGATGATAATATTGAAATGGATTTGAGGAAGGTGGGATATGATGGTAGGGACTGGATTAATCCTGCTCAGGATAGGAACCTATGGGGGACATATGTGAGGGCGGCAATGAACCTCCGGGTTAATTAAAAGCCATAAGAAAGTAAATAAGTAAGTAAGTAAGTAAATTGGGATACTGAGCACACGCAGTGTGTCAAAACCGGAACTTTGAATACTGAGCTTGCGCAGTGTGTTTTAATTGTAAGTTGAGTTATTGAGCATGCGCAGTGTGTTATATTTGTAACTTGGAATACTGATCATAGGCAGTGTCCTATAACTGTAATTTGGAACACAGCGCATTCGCAATGTGCTATAAAGGTAACTTAAAATAATTTTAATAAATATTAATTTCACTATTGGTCCAACAGATATTATTCTGTTGGACCAATTAATAACATTAGTAAATTAAAATAATTAGCATGCTCATTATGTTACAACTAGAGCGTAGTATACCTAACCTGCACAGTGTGTTAAACTGTAACTTTGAATACATAGCATCCGCAGTGTTTTAAAACTGGAACTTGTATGCGCGGTGTGTTCTTATAACTGTAACTTGGGACACTGAACATGCGCAGTGTGTTATATCTGTAACTTAGGATGCTTAGCATGCGCAATGTGCTATTTCTGTACTTTGGGATACCGAACATGCGCAGTTTGTTGTAACTGTAACTTAGGATAGTGAGCATGCGCAGTTTGTTATAACTGGAACTTGTGATACTGAGCATGCGCAGTGTGTTGAACGATAGCTTGGAATACTTAACATGCGCATTGTGTAACACGTTTATGTTGTAATATTGAGCATGAGCAATGTGTTAAGACTAGTACTTGGAATACTAAGCTTGCGGAATATGTTGTAACTGTCACTTGGATTACTGAAACTGGAGCTGGAAGTATTGACAATGTCAGTTTGATATAAATGTAACTTGGGATACTGACCATACGCAGTGTGTGAAGAACGGAACCTTGAATACTGTGTATGCGCAATGCGATATAAGATAATTTGGGACACTGATCATGCGCAGTATGTTAAAAATGGAAGTATGAATACTGAGTATGCGCAGTGTGTTATAAGAGTAACTTAGAATACAGACCATGCGCAGTGTGTTTGTTATAACTGTAACTCCGGATACTAAGCATGCGCAGAGTGTTATGACTGTAACATGGGATACAGAGCAGGCGCTGTGTTTTAAAACTGGAACATCGAATACTGAGCATGCGCAGTACGTTATAACCGTAACTTGGAACACTGTGCACGCGCAGAATCTTAAAACTGTCACTTGGAATAGTAAGCATGAGCAATGTGTTAAAACTGGAACTTTGAATACTGAGATGCGTAGTGTATTATAACTGTAACTTGTGATACTGAGCGTGCTCAGTGACTTGTATCTGTAACGTAGGAAACTGAGCATGGGCACTGTCTTATAATTGCAACTTGGGATATTGAGCATGTGGAGTATGCTATAACTGTAAATTGAATTACTGAGCATGGGAATGTTTTATAAATGTAACTTGGTATACTGAGCAGCCGCAGTTTGTTAAAACGGGAACTTAGAATACCTGACATACGCAATGTGTTATAACTGTAACGTGTGATACTGAGCATGCGCAGTGTGTTATGACTGTAACTTGGGATACTGAACATGCTCAGGGTGTGAAAACTTGAATTTTGAATACTGAGAATACGCAGTGCCTTATAACAGTAACTGGACATAATGAGTATGCGCAATATGTTATACGTGGAAGTTTGAGCATTGTGTTGTAACACTAACTTAGGATACTGAGCATGCGTAGTGTGTTAGATGTGTACCTGGCAATACTGAGCATACGCAGTGTGTTAAAACTGGAATTTGGAATACTGGGCGTGCGCTTTGTGCTATAGCTGTAACGTGGGAAACAGAGCATGCGCAGCAACTGGGGATACTGAGGATGCGCAATGTATTAAAACTGTAACTTGGGGTACTGAGCATGCTCTGTGTGTTCAAACTGAAACTGACAGTATTGATAATGCGCAGTGTGTTATAGTTGTAATTTGAAATACTGTACATGCGAAATGAGTTATAACTGTAACTTAGGGCACTGAGCTTACGCAGTGTGGTAAAATTGGAACTTAGAACACTGAGCATGCGCAGTGTGTTATAACTGTAACTTGGGATAATGAGCATGCTAAGTGTGTTATAAATTTAACTGGAGATATTGAGCATGAGCAGCGTGTGGGTGGATGTCGTTATTGGGTTCCCACGTTGGACGCCATTTGAGGGTGAGTGGTTATTGTGACCACACGTTGGGCGCCATTTGAGGGTGGGTGCGTCTCGATGTTGCGTGAGATTCACTCAGGGTAGCCGAGGTACGGTTGTGGTGTAGGTTGATGTCGGGAATAATACCAAGCCGGCTACTTAAATAAAAGGCAGCGTAAACTTCAAAACTATAAGTTTATTGTCGTATCCACTTGGTAAACCCTAGAGTATGTATTTCCGGCTGACTTATAATTCAATCGTTGGTCGCAATTCTGTATCGACTCAGTTGCAGCTCTGAATAAGCTCTATCCGATACTATAAATTCAATACTCTGTCCCGTACACTACGACACGAAGCGAAATAGTAGTCCTGTCGACACCAAACGAAGTAGTTATTCTGCCCTGTATGTAGGGCCGCCGACACGAAGTAAAGTTGTTTTGATGATCTCCGCTCCGAAGCGGAATAGTAGTCGTCGACACCAAACGAAGTAGTTATTGTGCCCTGTATGTAGGGCCGCCGACACGATGCGAACTCGTTTTTATGATCTCCGCTCCGCGGCGGAATAGTAGTCGTTATCTCCGCTCCCCGTCACCCTTATTTATAAAAACCTATCCTACGCTAAAACTAACTATCCTATTGGTTAAAAACTACGTCACTAACTGGCCTAAAATCTATTCCCTATTGGTCCAAAGTGACCTCATAAGCTGGACCAAGATCTCTTCTTATTGGGCGCGAAATATGTCATCTCTAAATTTAAACTTTGGATTTCCCATAACATCTAATTAGTTTGTATATCTCACAAGAATACCCGTTCTTTGGAAAACCCAAGCTTGGCAGTATCTTTCCCACGGGTCTAGTCCGACTCCGGCTTTTATGCTTCATCGAGTCTATACGAAACCCCGCTCAAGGTGGCCCTAAATCTGTCCGATGCTGACAAGTGACGAAACACCTGTGTGAGGAAGCTAATTCTAACGAAGTCGCCAGAACATCCCCGCGAATACATGTAATAAAAATATGGAGATATCACTTCGCTAATAAATCGGTCTCTCCCTCTCCTAATTACTGCTTCAAATGCCCATCTACATAACCGTTGGAAATTCCCGAAAGAGTTTCCAATGTTATGAGATGTCCCCGCTTTCTGCCTATAACTAGCCTCACAGTTCCCCTACGCTATCAGCCGGTAACACATTATTTACAATACAATCTGATTATAATATCACTACAAGCAATTACAATAAATAATACATATATCTTCACAAGCCTTTCTATGTACACAACTCTCACACAATAAGCACAACAATGTACAATTTATATTCACATTTACATATGTACAATACCATTCATTCACATATTTACATTTATTTATTAATTGATCAATTACACACTCTGCGTGCTTGGTTGTACCAGCCGCCCTGTACAGGTTCACCTAGCTGTACGCGTGAGACTAACCATCCTACTCTTTCTCATTCCTGCCTCCTAGCCTCTCCTGTTTGAAAGGCCGCAAGAGTTGCTTGTGGTACCTACCAACAGGTTTACTTTTTCCTCTTTCTACCAATTCGAAAGTATGGTCTCCGTATTTACTTTTAATTTCGTAGGGCCCTTTGTACAGTAGCTCCATGCGTGAGTAACGTCCTCTGAGGGCGGAAGATAACTTCACGTCCCTTAGCAATACCAGATCGCCGGGTGTGGGCTCCCATTTGTGGCGATATCTTTTAACTTTACCGAGTCTATACTCAGCCTTTTTCCTGACTCGGTCGAAAGCTAGTTTACACAGTAGTTCATCACTAGGAGGCTCACCCTCCTGTATTGCCTGCGGCAAACTCTTTATCATGGGATCGGGATCGATCCCTAACATAAGTTTGATCGGAGCTATTCCGGTCGTTGGATTGATAGAGTGGTTCATGACTCTCTCAATCACCTCACATTGCCTAAACCAGTCCTTATGGTTTCGGTGACACAGAATACGGAGGTACAATGATATATCCCTAAGCGCTCTTTCGCAGGGATTACCGCTGGGAAAGTATGCGGAGCAATTGTACAGCTTCACGCCCGCATCTTCCAGCCTTTTGCAAAACACTTTCGATTTATGTACCGACACATTGTCACTGAGCACCGCTGTTACCGGACCGTAAGTCGGTATGTAATCTCTAACCAGCTTGTCAGCACACAACTTACTAGAGATATTTCTTAAAGGGTAAATCTTTACAAATTTTGTGAAGACATCGTACGTAACAAATATGTACCTGTGTCCGAAGGACGATGTGGGCATTGGGCCGTGTTCGTCCACTGCTACAAGTTCATTCTTTTTACCCCTGATAATGACCTGTGGTACATTGTCATACCTTACATTTAGAGGTTTCGCCCTCTGGCAGACCTCGCAACGAGATATTACCCTTCTAACCTTCTTTGACAGTTGCTTAATATAAAATGATTCTGACATAGTTAAAATGATCCTATCACTCCCGGAGTGACACATAGATAGGTGAAAGTTATTTATGAGTTCATTCTCCATACTCGCAGGTATGTATATCTTCCACTTCTGGATATCCCTACCATGCAATTTATACAAGATACCAGAGCGCAATCCATACACTTCGTCTTTCACCTGTGAGATTTCTCTAGCTTTGTCCATTAAGGCCCTTATCGTGGAATCCTCCTGCTGCAAATCTGCAATTTTCCGAAATTTTCCCGTCAGAGCTCCATTCCTCGTGGAATCAATTTTCATCACGGCAATTTCGTACGCGGGGGCGGTGATAGTTTCCGGTAGCCCCGATTTGGAATTCAAACGAGAGAGACAATCACCAAAGATATTGTCTGCCCCCGGAATATGTCTGATCGTCACATCATGAGCCAAAATTTCGTGCACATATCTAGATATTCTAGAGTTCGTCAATTTGCATCTACTCAGAAACGCTAGGCTTACATGATCAGTAAATATGATTATCTGCCTATTAAAGATATACTGACGGAACTTCTGTAGTGCGAAGTACACAGCAGAAATCTCTAGTTCCGTGATTGATGCGTTGCTTTCGGTACGCGACAGTCCCCTAGAAGCTGTGGCAATCACATGTCGCTTATTATCTTCATCTGTCTGACATAGAATTGCTCCATATCCATATGAAGACGCATCCGTATAAATCTGAAAAGGTAGGCTGTCGTTAGGCCTTTCCAACAGAATTGAGTCGGCAAAAAGCAGTTTCGTTCGATCGAATGCTTCCTGCTCTGCCGACCCCCACCTGAAGGGTGTATCCTTCTTCAATAATGCTCTGAGTGGGGCTACATGCTTAGCATAATTGACGAGAAACCGATTCTGGTATTGTAGGATACCTAGATATCTACGAACCTGTTTCCGGTTCCGCGGCGGCGGGATCCTCGAAATGCTCTGAATTCTCTCTTGGTCCGGTCTAATTCCGTCAGACGAAATTACGTAACCCAGGAAAACTGTCTCAACTTTAAAAAATGCTGTTTTCCCCAGCTTGACTGTCATACCAGCCTCTTTCAATTTAGTAAGTACAAAATCAATATCCCTAATATGCCTATCCACATTATTGCCATATATAAGAAAATCGTCAATGTACTGTGCCAGAAAACCTTTCGTCGAATCACCAAAAATTATGTCAAGTGCTCTTAGTAGCGCAGATCCAGAACTCGCGATGCCGAATGGGCATCGGGTATACTGATAAACTTTCCCGTTATGTAGGAACGCTGTGAATTTTCTCGAGTCCTCGTCCAGCGGAATCTGCCAATACGAACTGGTCAAGTCCAAACTAGTGAATATAGAACAGTCACTGATACGGCCTAACAAAGTGTCCACTGACTCCGTCCTGAAATTATCTTTAACTGAAAACGAGTTAACGTGTCGGGCATCGATCGTTACTCTTAAGCTTCCATTGGGCTTCCTAACCCAGCACAATGCATTTACGTAAGGCGAGTCCGATACTTCTATAACTCCGTCTTTTAACATATCAATTATGACTTCGTCTGCCTGATCCCTTAAAGATAGGGGGATGGGTCTACATTTATGCCGAAATTCCTCCATTCCTACCACCTTAATTTTGTGTGTATACACTCTACACAGACCCGGCGCGTCTGAAAAGACATTTAAATGGCTACCTACAACATCCATTAAGCGTTTTCTTTCACTCTCACTCAGGCCGTGTGCCTGGTTAACTTTATCTCTCACTATTTCGAAAGTATCTGTCTTCCTATTGTTATACGCGTCTACCTGCCTAAGATCGCCCGGCGAACTCTCATTACAATAGCTGGCCCTACCGCTAATGAGATTGCGTCCTATTTGTCTCGCATGGACTAATTCGCCGATACACAATTCGCATTCTCCGCAGCCTACTTGACACACTCCCCTAGTTACCTCGTTACCTTCCCACGGATTAACCTCTATAATTACATTCTTACAAATTTTGAGGTGCTCTACAAAAAAAATAACTCTTCCTGTAATTCTATCTCTCCCGCGGTTCTCTCATCTAACTCAGCTCGAGCGTTATTGCTACTGAATGGGACATGGCCTACACTGCCGTTACCTGCCGTAACCCCTAGTCTGTTTTCCCTGAAATCTAATAGCGCGTGCCATTCATAGAAGCTTTCTACTCCAATAATGATGTCGGTAGTCAACCTTTGTATCACAAGAAAAATCGCATTTAATTTCACGTCTCCGCACTCTAACTCGAACCATACTTGATATTTTACCTTTTCCTTCTTCTTACTTAGGGCGCCCGCACAGTACAGTGAACATATGGGTAACGTTTGCAGTTTTATTCCTGAATCCCTAACCTTTTGAAAAAATTCCAAGCTGCATACATTATTTGTGGAGCCCGAGTCCAACAACACACAACACTTTGTCCCAAATATTTTAGCATCTATATAAGGCAATACATAAGTCCCATTATTTTCTAACTCTGGGTTAGTAATCTCGCTCTGTCTCTTTACGCTTACCGCGTTGGTGGATTCTTTTGATAGTGACCTATTGCACTTAGCTACAGAAATCTCCGAACCCTTGAGACTTCTGTCTAGCAGTTTCCCGAGTGCGATGCAGTCGGTTCCACTGCTATCTCGTCTCTATTTCTACTATTTATAGGCTCCCGGCCCATACTCATTCTCACCGGACTTTGCTGACGTCCGTTCATGTCTCTATTCCTACTTTGTCCCACGTTACACTGTGTAGGTGGCCTATGGCACCCTTGTGAGGCCATTTCTTGTAGGACGTCTCGCCTATCTCTCTCCTGCTCCTGTCTCCTCCAATCACCTCGATGTTGCGGTCCCCTGCTAAAATTAGGCTGCCAGAATCCCTGTCGGTAATTTCTGTTTCGAAGCCAATGTGGTTGGATTCTAAGCCTACTATTTCCGTTCTCTTGTCTTCCCGTGTACCATCGTATGTGGTTAACCCTACGCACGGGACCAACACCTCCTCTATCGTTTCTCATCCTGTTGTGGCTGCTCTGGTTGTTCCTAATATTATTGTAAGGGCCCCCAAAGGGCGGGTCAATCCTTCTTTCCCTGTTGGGACTATTCCCTCCATTCGGACCATTATGGTATCGACTATATGCATTGTTGGGGCTCCTATCACAACCCCAGCTACTCTGATTTTGGGCTCCTTTCCTTGGGGATGAAAAGGCTGTACTTGCCCCCTTCCCCGCTTTCTGGTCGGTGAGGCTTGAACCCTTTCCTTTGCCCTGTTCATAATCTGCCTGTCCACTACATTCATAGTGCGTGGCGTCCGAACCATCCAGCGCCGTCAATAAATCTATTGTTTCCCCGAAGTCTCGGGGCCCTGCTACGATCAGATTATATCTTATGTTCTCGGGATACTGCGAAATCACAGTTTGGATCAGCTCTGAATCCGGTATTGGCGGATTGAGGCTTTTCCCTTTCTTAACAATTTCAAGAAAATAGTCTATCATAGAGACGCCTCTTCCCGCGTCAAACCTGCTCTGATTAATTTCCTTCCTAATTCTTTGTTGTTGTCTTTGTCCCCAGTATCTCTCCGAAAATTTTTCTCTGAATTCCTCATAAGTGACATTATCCCCTAGGGCCACTAGCGCCCAGTTGAGTGGTCGGCTCTTTAGGCTCTTTCGTACGACAGTCATTTTTAAGTCATCCGGCACCCCTCTTACTCTAAAGTACGTTTCTAGCTCACTTATGTAGTTATGTGGGTTTGAAAATTCAACCTCATCAAAAATAGGGTAACCAATATCATTCAAAATGTGAGTGGGGTACTGGGGACGGCCTAAATATGCCTTGTCGTTTACATTTATCAACTCACTACGCACATCATCCCGCGAGGTCTGACATTCCTCACCAACACTATTGTTAACATGTCTTACATTTATGTTGCTACCTGATGCCGGGCTCTCACTTGCGCCCTCTTGTCTAGAAACTGCACGGTCCGAGCTGCTATGTCCGCTTAAATTTGCGGGACTACCCCCATTTAGTACGTCGTTTATTGAGTTTAGTTTACTTCTTAATTCTTCCAAACATTCGTTATCCGCCCTTTCTTTATTCTTTATGGCTCGCTTGAGACCGTCCACTTCCTGATCCATCTCACCTATTTTCTCTTCCACCGAATTCTGAATTTCCCGAACCTTTTCCACTATCGTTTCCTCCACAGCTGATTTTAGATCGCTATTCTCTCTGGTAGCGCTATCTCTAACTCTAACTTCTAAATCCTTCATACTTTCTGACATCCTATCCATAGCTATCTTCAATTGGTTCTCCATTCCGATCCCATTCTCGGTTAATTTCCCCTCTAGCTTCTCTATTTTGTCCTCCATCTTGTTTCCTCTTTCCGCTAATTTTGCAATATGATCTCTAATCTCTCTCGAACTTTCCCCCAATCTATTTTCCATTTGTTTTATTTGTTCTCTACTTTCCCTCAGAATCTGCTCTCTACTTTCCCTTGAGTCATTTTCTAATTTAGTTTCCATTTGTTTTATTTGTTCTTTACTTTCCCTCAGAATCTGCTCTCTACTTTCCCTTGAGTTATTCTCTAATTTAGTTTCCATTTGTTTTATTTGTTCTCTACTTTCCCTTGAATTGTTGTCTAATTTATTTTCCATGAATTGTCTCATCTGCTCCCATAACTGTTCTAGCGTCATTTCCCCTTTGCCACTGTCTCTACTCTGTTGCTTTTCCACCGTTCGCTCTCCCTCTATTTCTTGTCCTGCGTTATTCTCGACCTCCTCCCTAATTTCCATAATTTCCTCGTCCTTCCTTTGCTCCATGGTTCCCTTGTTTCTATTTCCTCGTCTTTCTCGTATTTTCCTAGCTACCTTACTCCTATGGCTACGTAGTATCATCTATATGCTACTCTGTCATCTATCCGACGCTTGCTTTCCCAATAATAATCTAACTAGGCCTGTATTTGCACTCGACTCACTTCCAACAAATTACGCAATACACTTATTTCACTCTTTCCCCCAAAATATCACACACAAAAAAAATACATATATATATATATATATATACCCAAAATATCACACCAGAAATTGAAACATATACACTTTATAATTATTCCCCCAAAATATCATATACTGTACATATATATACACATTTAATCATCTTCCCGCATACTTGCCACTGCCTCTCCGAGTTGCCTTCTCTGGTGGTCTCCGTGTGGCCTTCACTGGTGGTCTCCGTGATGTCGCGATGACTTGGTTCTATTCCCGCCTTCCAGCGTCGTTCCTCGGCTATGCAGGGCTGAAATGCTCCGTCCGGTCCTCCGCGTTGTTTGGTGCTGTGTTCGCACCCGGGGCCGGTCACTGGAACAGCTGTCTTCCTTCGAGCCCCACGTTGGAAAGCGCCATTTGTGGGTGGATGTCGTTATTGGGTTCCCACGTTGGACGCCATTTGAGGGTGAGTGGTTATTGTGACCACACGTTGGGCGCCATTTGAGGGTGGGTGCGTCTCGATGTTGCGTGAGATTCACTCAGGGTAGCCGAGGTACGGTTGTGGTGTAGGTTGATGTCGGGAATAATACCAAGCCGGCTACTTAAATAAAAGGCAGCGTAAACTTCAAAACTATAAGTTTATTGTCGTATCCACTTGGTAAACCCTAGAGTATGTATTTCCGGCTGACTTATAATTCAATCGTTGGTCGCAATTCTGTATCGACTCAGTTGCAGCTCTGAATAAGCTCTATCCGATACTATAAATTCAATACTCTGTCCCGTACACTACGACACGAAGCGAAATAGTAGTCCTGTCGACACCAAACGAAGTAGTTATTCTGCCCTGTATGTAGGGCCGCCGACACGAAGTAAAGTTGTTTTGATGATCTCCGCTCCGAAGCGGAATAGTAGTCGTCGACACCAAACGAAGTAGTTATTGTGCCCTGTATGTAGGGCCGCCGACACGATGCGAACTCGTTTTTATGATCTCCGCTCCGCGGCGGAATAGTAGTCGTTATCTCCGCTCCCCGTCACCCTTATTTATAAAAACCTATCCTACGCTAAAACTAACTATCCTATTGGTTAAAAACTACGTCACTAACTGGCCTAAAATCTATTCCCTATTGGTCCAAAGTGACCTCATAAGCTGGACCAAGATCTCTTCTTATTGGGCGCGAAATATGTCATCTCTAAATTTAAACTTTGGATTTCCCATAACATCTAATTAGTTTGTATATCTCACAAGAATACCCGTTCTTTGGAAAACCCAAGCTTGGCAGTATCTTTCCCACGGGTCTAGTCCGACTCCGGCTTTTATGCTTCATCGAGTCTATACGAAACCCCGCTCAAGGTGGCCCTAAATCTGTCCGATGCTGACAAGTGACGAAACACATGTGTGAGGAAGCTAATTCTAACGAAGTCGCCAGAACATCCCCGCGAATACATGTAATAAAAATATGGAGATATCACTTCGCTAATAAATCGGTCTCTCCCTCTCCTAATTACTGCTTCAAGCGTGTCCAAGCTGGAACTTTGGTATTGAGCATGCGCAGTGTGTTTTATCTGTAACTTGGGATACTATGCATTCGGTATGTGATATAACTATAACGTGTAATACTGAGCACAAACAGTGTGTTGAAACTGGAACTGGGAATATTTAGCATGCGCAATGTGTTATAACTGTACCTTGGGAAACTGAGCAAGAGCAGTATATTAAATCCGGAACTTGGAATATCGAGCATGCCAAGCGTGGTTTAACTGTAGCCCGGAATAGTCAGCATTCACAGTGTGTTAAAACTGGAATTATGAATAGTGAGCATGCTCGGTGTGCTGTAAGAGTAACAGCTTGCAATACTGTGATTCGCAGTGTGTTATATCTGTGACATGGGATATTGAGCATGCGCATTGTATAATAATTGGATGTTTGAATACTGAGCATGCGCAGTGAGTTATAACAATAAATTAGAATACTGAGAATGCGCAGGGAGTTATAACTGTAACTTGGGATACTGAGAATGCGCAGTGTGTTACAGCTGTAACTAGGGATACTTAGCATGCGCAGTGCGTAAAATTTGTAACTTGTAATACTGAGCATGCGCAGTGAGTTATAACTGTATCTTGGGCTACTGTGCATACGCAATGTGGAAAAACTGCAAATTGTGTTACTGACCATACCCAGTGCGTTATAACTGTAACTTGGCATACTGGTTATGAGCAATGTGGTAAAATTGGAACTTGGGTAACTGAGCTTGCGCAGTGTTTTATGAAAGTAACTTGGGATACTGGGCATGGGCAGAGTGATAAACCAGAAGCTTTCAATACTGAGCATGCATAGTGTGTTATAACTTTAACTTGGGTTACTGGTCATTCGCATGGTTTTAAAAATTTGAAATTGGATTACGGATTATTCGCAGTATTACTGAGCATGCGCAGTGTGTTCTAACTGTTGCTTGGGATACTGAACGTAGGCAATATCTTAAAACTGCAACTTAGAATACTGGGCATGCGAAGATTGTTATAACTGTAACTTGGAATGCTGAGTATACCCAATGTGTTATAACTGTATCTTTGGATACCGATCATGCACAGTGCGTAATAGCTGTAAATAGGGATACTGGCCATGGTAATTTTTTTAAACTAGAACTGGATACTGAGCTTGTGCAGTGTGTTATAACTGCAAGTCGGGACCCAGAGCATGCGCAGTGTGTTAAAACTGGAACTTGGGATACTGAGAATGCGCAGTGTGCCATAAAAGGAAGTTACGATACTAAGTATGCAAAGTGACTTACAAATAAAACTTGGGATAATGTGCATGCATAATGTGTTAGTACTGTAACTTGGGATACAGATCATGCGGGGTGTAATAAAAGTGGATCTTGGAATACACGGCATGTGCAGTAATACTGAGAATGCATAGTGTGTAATAACCAGGGAACGGATTTATATGGACTAAAAATATATGAAATATGTAAATATATATGTAGTTATTTTTACCAAAATATGGAATTAAATATGGATTTTTACCAAAATATGGAATTAAATATGGACTTAAAATTATAAAAAAATGACTATGTACGTTAAATATTGGTACATTTTAATCAAACTAAACAAAAAATATAATGGACGTACCTTATCTTCCAATGTAGTTTCAACAAAACACAATTTTTATTGTCTGTTACCATAACAATAGGTTACAAACATTTCTTTCAAGTGCTGAAAAGTGAATCTTCTTCTATTGTCTCTGAGGATAGATTTATACTGACTAAAAGAGCGTTCGACGTCACAAGAAGTAACTGGTACATAATTCAATTTCACAATGTCTGCTGGGGATAAGTCCAAGTTAATCTTCACTGTTGATTCACCACTCATCACAGCAACAACCTTTTGTAGTTCTTCATATCCAGGGTTTTTTGAAAGTACAGTGTCCACCTTAGCTCTTACTGCATCTGCAACTTTACCTCTACCACGATTCAGTTGTTCCACAGTACTATTTATAATTTCAAAACTTTCAGATAGTGAAAGGTGCCTATTTTGGAGACTTTTGAGCGTTTTTATGATGCATGAAAATGTATGCTGAATGTGAGCTAAGTCATTCTTCACACTTATGTCACAGGTAACTGTTTTCGCAGTATCAATTGAGACTGCATCTTCAGAGTCCAATGCAAGGAGAACATTGTTAATAGAGTCTATATGTTCGGCATAATATTCAACTGCTTCTAGCCATGTACCCCCTCTAGTTAAAATTGGCTTTGGTGGCAATGGAATTTCAGGGTACATTTCTTTCAACACGTTAACTCTACTGGGAGCTTTGAGAAATACTTTTTTCACTGATGAAATCAACAAATCTACTTTAGGGAAATTGTCTCTGACCACTTCTGCCACACGATGAAATGCATGCGCCACACAAGTAAAATGAGTCAATTTAGGATATATAACAGATAATGCTTGTCCAGCTTTGACCATATAAGGGGCAGCATCGCTAATAAAGAATAACACATTATCGTACATAATACCCTTTGGCCACAGGATACCCATAGCTTCGTTGAACAGTTTAACTATAGTTTTGTTATTGCACTTTTCTAGAACATCACAATGTAAAAGAATTCGTTCAGAATATTGTTCACTTAACAAACCGATAACTACATTACCAACAAGTCTACCTTCTTTGTCGGGAGTCTCATCAATGGAAACCCAAATTGAACTATCTTTAATTTCATCTCTTATCTTCTGTATTGTCTCATCGTAGATGGATGGAGCATACGTCTTCCTAAGTGTTGACTCATCCGGGATTGTATGTTGAGTATATTTTTCAAGGAATTCCCTGAAGACCTTATTCTTTAGTTTGTAGAGAGGAATATCAGCAGAGATGAGAGAACGGCACAGGTCGATGTTAAACTCAGATCTTACATTCGATGTTGTTGGTTGTGTTAAAAACAATTGTCTCTGCTTGGAATTTAGTTGTTTGTTGGCCTGATGTTTACTAGTTGTAATGTGTTGTTGCACCAGGAACTTTTGTGTAGATGATACTGCACACTGACACAAATTACAAAATAATATTTTATTGTCAGTTGATAAACCATCTTCTTTAAATTCTGAAATGTAACTTGTTAGTTTTGATTTTAAATTGACTGAATGACGTACTTTTGGCATATTTACCGTCTTTATAGTATGATTTACAAAACTGAACCTATGTGTACTCTGACTGGCATTTAACTGTTGAGCTGCACAACTGAAGTCTGTTAAAATTTTTAAATTAAATTAATACAGTTTTGTAACTTACTTTCCCATTGTTGATAGGACTGCTAATTTTCAAATAACTCTGATGTTAAAGGGATTACTGAACATGTGTTTAAATCTCTATTGTTGAAATGTATTTTTAAAAGTTAATGGAATTTTGTTTTGTTTTATTGTTAAACCTAATATAATATGGACTGTTTTATATGAAATATGGAAAATATATGGAAATTAACGAAAATATGTACTAAACTCTAAAATATGGAAAAATATGGAAAATAAAAGTAGGATTTTTCAACCCTACACATTGTGAAACATAAAGATAATGCAAAATATAAATTATATTAGCTTTATAAGTAAATATGTATTTACATATAAATCCTTTCCCTGGTAATAACTGAAACATGGGATACTGAGCTTGCTCAGTTTGTTTGAGTGGAATATAAAATAATGACCTTGCGCAGTGTCTTACATCTGTTACTCAGGATACTGAGCATTCGCAGTGTATTAAAACTGGAACTTGGAATACTGGGCATCCGCAGTGTGTTAGGACAGTAATTTGGGATATTGAGCATGGGCATTGTGTTATAACTGCAACTTGGGCTACTGAGAATGCGTAGTGTGTTAAACTGTAACTTAGGATACTGAGCATAAGGAGTGTATAAAAACTGGAATTGGAATACAGAGCATGCGCAGTGTGTTACAACTTTTCCTTTGGGATACTGAACATCATCAATATGTTAAAACTGGAACTTGTAACGCGAAGTGTATGATAATAGTAACTTGGGATTCTGAGCATGCGCAGTGTGTCAAATTGCAGGTTTTATATGTAACAATGGTTATTGAGCATGCGTAGAGTGTAATAATTGTATCTTGGAATACTGTGCATGAGCAATTTGTTAAAGCTGGAACTTGGAAAACTGAGAATTAAAAGTGTGTTATAACTGTAAATTGGTATACACTGCACATGCTCAATATCAAAATTCCAGTTTTAGCACATTGATAATTTTCAATGTCCCAAGTTACTGTTTTAACACACTGCACATGCTCAGTATCCCAAGATATATTTATAACACATCGCCCATCTTTGACTTCCCAAATTACAGTTATAACACACTGCGCATGCTCAGTATCCCTTGTTACTGATATAACACACTGCACATGCTCACTATTTGTAGTCCCAGTTTTAACACCGTGCGCATGATCTATAACAATTGTATCTTGGAATACTGTGCATGAGCAATTTGTTAAAGCTGGAACTTGGAAAACTGAGAATTAAAAGTGTGTTATAACTGTAAATTGGTATACACTGCACATGCTCAATATCAAAATTCCAGTTTTAGCACATTGATAATTTTCAATGTCCCAAGTTACTGTTTTAACACACTGCACATGCTCAGTATCCCAAGATATATTTATAACACATCGCCCATCTTTGACTTCCCAAATTACAGTTATAACACACTGCGCATGCTCAGTATCCCTTGTTACTGATATAACACACTGCACATACTCACTATTTGTAGTCCCAGTTTTAACACCGTGCGCATGATCTATAACTATTGTTACTTCATAACACATTACGCATGTTCAGTAACCCAAGTGACAGTTATGACACACAGTGAATGTTCTGTATCCCAAGAAACAGTTGTAACACACTGCGCATGCTCAGTATTCCAAGTTCCGATTTTATCACACTGCGCATGCTCAGTATCCCAAGTTCCAGCTTCAACACTTTGCATATACACATTATCACAAGTAGCAGTTATAACACGCTGCACATGCTCAGTATCCCAAGTTCAACTTTTAACCGATACCTAATGCTCATTACCCTAAGTTACAACTATTACACAAAGCACATGCTCAAAACATACAGTTCCAATTTTAACATATTGCTAATGCATAGTATTCCAGGTTACAGTTGTAACACACTGCGCATACTCAGTATTCTGAGTTACAGTTATAACAGACTGCGCATGATTAGGATAGGAAGTTACAGTTATATCATAGTGCGCATGCTCAGTATCCGAAGATACAGATATAACACACTGCGCATTCTCAGTATTACAAGTTCCACTTTTATCATACTGCGCATGCTCAGTATCCCAAGTTCCAGCTTCAACACTTTGCGTATACACATTATTTCAAGTTGCAGATAACACGCTGCACATGCTCAGTATTTCAAGTTAAAATTTTAACACATAACTCATGCTCATTACTCCAAGCTACAGTTATAATACAATGCGAAACCTCAAAACACACAGTTCCAGTTTTAACACATTGCTCACGCACAGCATTCCAGGTTACAGTTGTAACACACTGCGCATGCCCAGTATTATAAGTTACAGATATAACAGACTGTGCATTCTTAGGACACCAAGTTACAGTTATAGGGCAGTGCGCATGCTCAGTATCGTAAGCAACATCTATAAATCACTGCGTATTCTCTATATCCAAAGATACAGATATAACACACTACGTATTCTTAGAATTCCAAGTTTCACTTCCATCACACTGCGCATGCTCAGTATCCCGAGTTCCAGCTACAACACTATGCATTTCCACATTATCCCAAGTGTCAGTTACAACAGTGTGCAAGTTATAACACACTACTCATGCTCAAAATACCCAGTTCCAGTTTTAACATGTTGCGCATACTCAGTATTCCACGTTACAGTTGTAACACACTGCGCATGTCCAGTAGCCTATTCTGTGTTACATTTATAAGAGACTTCGTATGCTTAGTATCCGAAGTTACAGTTATAGCACACTGCGCATTATCAATACTCAAATAACAGTTATAACACACTTGCGCATTCTCGTCATCACAAGTTACAGATATAACTCAGTCCGCGTGCTCAGTATTCAAAGTTATTGTTATATCACACTGAGCATGCACACAATTCAAAGTTCGAATCTTAAAACACTGTGAATGCTGAGTATTCCAAGTTACAGTTATAACTCACAGTGCATGCTCAGTATTCCATGTTCCAGTTTTAACAAATTGGTCAAGCTCAGTATTCCTAGTTACAGTTTTAATACACTGTGCAATCGCAATACACCTATTTCGTGTTTTAATACGCTGCGTGTGCTCAATATCCCAAGTTACAGTTGTAAAACATTGCGCTTGCTCAGTATCCCAAGTTACAGTTATAACTCTCTGCGCATGCACAGTACCTAATTACACTTACAACATACCACGCATGCTCAGTATTCTAATTTCGCCTTTAACACACTGCGCATTCTCCGTATTCCAAATTACAGTTATAACACATTGCGCATTCACAGAGTCTCAAATTGCAGTTTAAATCACTGCCCATGCTCAGAACGCCATGTTATAGTTATAACACACTGTGCATGCTCAGTGCTCGAAGTCCAAGTTTTAACAAATTACTCAAGCTCAGTATCCCAAGTTACAGATATAACACATTGCGCATTCTCAATAGCCCAAGTTACAGTCATAAAACCCTGCGCATTCTCAGTACCAAAGTTCTAGTTTTTACACAGTACTCATGATTCAACCCTCAAGTTACGATTACAACACACTGCGAAAACTCAATATAAGATTATACTGTTATAACACATTGCCCATGCTCAGTATTCTAAGTTCAACTTTCATTACACTGCGTGTGCTCAGTATTCAAGTTAAATTTATAAAGCATTGCGGATGCACAGTATCCCAGGATAGAGTAGTAACACTGCTCATGCTCAGTATTCTAAGTGAGACGTATAACACATTGCGCAAGCTCAATATACCTAGTTGGATTTATAGCACACTGTGCATGCTCAGTATCTCAAGTTACAGATATAATTGATTGAGCATGCTCAGCATCCCAACTTACAGTTATAATGCACTGCGCAAGGTCAGAATTCAATGTTCCAGATTTAACACAGTGCGCATGCTCAATATCCCAAATTAGAGGCATAACACACTGCGCATTACAAGTTACAGTTTTAATATATTGCTCATACTCAGTATCCACAGTTACAATTACAACACACTGCACATGCTCAGTATTACATGTTCCAGATTAAATATATTGCACATGCTCAGTACACGAAGCTACAGTTGTAACATACTGTGCATGCTCAATATTCCCAGTTCCAGCTACAACACACTGCGTATGCGCAGTAATCCAAGTTAAAGTTATAACCAGGGAACGGATTTATATGGACTAAAAATATATGAAATATGTAAATATATATGTAGTTATTTTTACCAAAATATGGAATTAAATATGGATTTTTACCAAAATATGGAATTAAATATGGACTTAAAATTATAAAAAAATGACTATGTACGTTAAATATTGGTACATTTTAATCAAACTAAACAAAAAATATAATGGACGTACCTTATCTTCCAATGTAGTTTCAACAAAACACAATTTTTATTGTCTGTTACCATAACAATAGGTTACAAACATTTCTTTCAAGTGCTGAAAAGTGAATCTTCTTCTATTGTCTCTGAGGATAGATTTATACTGACTAAAAGAGCGTTCGACGTCACAAGAAGTAACTGGTACATAATTCAATTTCACAATGTCTGCTGGGGATAAGTCCAAGTTAATCTTCACTGTTGATTCACCACTCATCACAGCAACAACCTTTTGTAGTTCTTCATATCCAGGATTTTTTGAAAGTACAGTGTCCACCTTAGCTCTTACTGCATCTGCAACTTTACCTCTACCACGATTCAGTTGTTCCACAGTACTATTTATAATTTCAAAACTTTCAGATAGTGAAAGGTGCCTATTTTGGAGACTTTTGAGCGTTTTTATGATGCATGAAAATGTATGCTGAATGTGAGCTAAGTCATTCTTCACACTTATGTCACAGGTAACTGTTTTCGCAGTATCAATTGAGACTGCATCTTCAGAGTCCAATGCAAGGAGAACATTGTTAATAGAGTCTATATGTTCGGCATAATATTCAACTGCTTCTAGCCATGTACCCCATCTAGTTAAAATTGGCTTTGGTGGCAATGGAATTTCAGGGTACATTTCTTTCAACACGTTAACTCTACTGGGAGCTTTGAGAAATACTTTTTTCACTGATGAAATCAACAAATCTACTTTAGGGAAATTGTCTCTGACCACTTCTGCCACACGATGAAATGCATGCGCCACACAAGTAAAATGAGTCAATTTAGGATATACAACAGATAATGCTTGTCCAGCTTTGACCATATAAGGGGCAGCATCGCTAATAAAGAATAACACATTATCGTACATAATACCCTTTGGCCACAGGATACCCATAGCTTCGTTGAACAGTTTAACTATAGTTTTGTTATTGCACTTTTCTAGAACATCACAATGTAAAAGAATTCGTTCAGAATATTGTTCACTTAACAAACCGATAACTACATTACCAACAAGTCTACCTTCTTTGTCGGGAGTCTCATCAATGGAAACCCAAATTGAACTATCTTTAATTTCATCTCTTATCTTCTGTATTGTCTCATCGTAGATGGATGGAGCATACGTCTTCCTAAGTGTTGACTCATCCGGGATTGTATGTTGAGTATATTTTTCAAGGAATTCCCTGAAGACCTTATTCTTTAGTTTGTAGAGAGGAATATCAGCAGAGATGAGAGAACGGCACAGGTCGATGTTAAACTCAGATCTTACATTCGATGTTGTTGGTTGTGTTAAAAACAATTGTCTCTGCTTGGAATTTAGTTGTTTGTTGGCCTGATGTTTACTAGTTGTAATGTGTTGTTGCACCAGGAACTTTTGTGTAGATGATACTGCACACTGACACAAATTACAAAATAATATTTTATTGTCAGTTGATAAACCATCTTCTTTAAATTCTGAAATGTAACTTGTTAGTTTTGATTTTAAATTGACTGAATGACGTACTTTTGGCATATTTACCGTCTTTATAGTATGATTTACAAAACTGAACCTATGTGTACTCTGACTGGCATTTAACTGTTGAGCTGCACAACTGAAGTCTGTTAAAATTTTTAAATTAAATTAATACAGTTTTGTAACTTACTTTCCCATTGTTGATAGGACTGCTAATTTTCAAATAACTCTGATGTTAAAGGGATTACTGAACATGTGTTTAAATCTCTATTGTTGAAATGTATTTTTAAAAGTTAATGGAATTTTGTTTTGTTTTATTGTTAAACCTAATATAATATGGACTGTTTTATATGAAATATGGAAAATATATGGAAATTAACGAAAATATGTACTAAACTCTAAAATATGGAAAAATATGGAAAATAAAAGTAGGATTTTTCAACCCTACACATTGTGAAACATAAAGATAATGCAAAATATAAATTATATTAGCTTTATAAGTAAATATGTATTTACATATAAATCCTTTCCCTGGTTATAACGTATTACGCATGCTCAGTATCCCAAGTTACAGTTTGGATTTATATGTGACCTCTATCTGTGTAGGAGAAAGAGACTCGAACTGGGAACACTGAGCATGCGCAGTGTGTCATAACGAAAACTTGGTATGGTGAGCTCGAGCATCGCGTAAAAAGTGGAACTCCGAATAATGAGCATGTGCTATGTGTTAAAAATTCATGTTGAAATATTCAGCACGCGCAATGTGTTTATATTGGACAAGGAATACTGAGCATGCGCAGTGTATTATGACTAGACTAAGTTTTCGTTATGACACACTGCACAAGCTCAGTGTTCCCATTTCGAGTCTCTCTCTCTCCTACACAAAGAGGTCACATATAAATCCAAACACTCCAGATAATAGGGCTAAAGTATAACACGAAAGGATTTGATGAATAATTTGTGATAATAATTATTGATAAAAAGCAGTTGATTATATTTGTCTTCCACTGAGTCGGATTACGTTTATAATTCACATACTCTTTCTCTCCCTCTTTCTGTTATGACAAAATAGGCATGATCAGTGTTCCAAGTTCCACATATGAAGAACAACCCATTTTCAGTAGTCCAAGTGCTAGTCTTAAGAAACTGCGCGTGCTCATATTTATTACACCCTGCGCATGCTCACTATGCCAAGTTCCTGTTTTAACAGACTCCGCATGCTCACTCTCCCAAATTCCAGTTATAACACACTGCGCAATATCACTATTCCAAGTTCCAGTTTAAGCACTCTGCGAATGCTCAGCACTCCAAATCCTATTTTTAACAGAGTGCACATACTTACTCAGTATTCCTTGTTCCAGTTTAAAGACATTGCGCATGCTTGATATTTAAAGTTCATGTTTTAACATGGTACGCATGCTCGCTACTCCAAATTCCAGATTGAACCCATTCCGCAAGCACAGTATTGCGACATCTAGCTATATCGCACTGCTCATATACTTTAACCCATATACGAATTATGAGATACCGCGCATGCCCAGAATTACAAGTTCCAGTTTAACACTTTTCGCATGCTGAGTATTCCGAGTTGCACTTTTAACAAAAGGCGGATTCTCGTTAGGAGTTTGAGTTTTAAAGCAATGCGCGTGCTTATACTTCCAAATTTCTGTTGTGACACACTGCGCATGCTCAGTGTTTCCAGTTCATTTCTCTCTATGTCCCTTTCTCTCTCTCTCTCTTTTTGATACCATTTAGCGTCCTCATCATCTCTCTCTAAACATCTCTATACTCAAGACCATTAAAGACCAATAATTACCGGGGTGTTATTCGCCAGGTGGATGGTGTATCGGATGATTGGGATATGCGCAGTGGAAGACTTACAAATAAATAGTGTGAATTTTCAGTAACAAATATAATTAACGAGTAATGGATAATAATTACATGAATGATAGAATGAAAGTAACATCAAAGTGTGAAGTTAAATGAAAGAAACGATATTGCATATTAATCTCAAATATACTGTACAATAAAAAAATCACTGAACCGTCGAGACCTTAAGCAAGCTGGGCCAATATACCTACAAGTCATGATACAATCTATTTAATCAATTCCAAGTAGTAGGTTCCTCCTATTAAACGTTTGCCCGCTGGAACATCCTCGCAATATATACTCAACATATGAGACTTTAACATCAATGCCCAGCCAGTATCATAACTCCTAATGCGTGTCCCATTAGATTACAATAACCATGAAAATGCAACTAACAAATTCAATATGTGTGTTGACTCAGTATACCTTAAGGAAATAACCCAATACAAAACTGTCATACGGCTGATCAATGTATAGATAACTAATTAAACATTAATTTTACATAAACTCTACACATAGTAATAATCTCTGTACAATCAAGCTAATGCCCAAAAGAGAGAGAGAGAGAGAGAGAGAGAGAGAGAGAGAGAGAGAGAAATGGTAAATAGTATGCAACCGACGATAACTTCGAACACGTGTACTCGTTTAAATACCAACTGAAGCTCAATACACACGGATTCATAAATAGCACAGCGTAGAAAATAATGATGACCAATTTGGAATAATAAATACTAGAATAATTACGAAACCCATACTATTCTAGTTCATTACACCGCCTATTACGACGTAAGCAATAGAGATCGTAATCACCGCTATTTCACCAAACTGTCTTGGAATTTCAATTCAACGTCACTCATCACAACTATTTATCCTCACACAATCCCAAGTACATAAACCAAGACCTATCATCAGCGAGTGATTTCCATACACGATCCACCAATATATCCGAAACACATACAACCAAATATCAAAATAATTCACAACCTTAATTTAACTATTCCAATGATAAATCTAATACAACCTTATCGCACAGCACTGAATCTCAACATAGATTCCAAACAACCTTTCATGTTGCCCGTAGATTCCTGAGTAAAGTTAATAATGCACTATTCTCGAACAATCTTACACATCGAACTTAAGTTCCTAAGTGTAGTTTACTATTCGAGCCCTGCTTCCTGAATGTAGTAGTCTATACGAATCCTAGTTCCTGAGTTTAGCTATCTATACGAACGCTGGTTCCTGAGTGAAGTCAAATGTAACTGAGCGTAACCAAGAAACCACGCTTCCCTCTCTCTTTTGTTTAACAAAACCAACCGGCCAATGGGAAAATTAGGTACAAAAATGAAAGGATAATTGGCGCTATCTACGATATGCTGTCGGAGTGAACTCTGTCGGGCGAGATGGTGTACTAGCTGGATGACTGAGCGTCGAGCTCGGCTCACTTTCTCTCTCTCTCTCTCTCTCTCTCTGTAATCCACTGCAGAAATACATATAGACTACTACTACAACAGAGAAGAAAGTTACATATACAGTATTACCAAACACTCCTGATAACAGTGCTAAACTTTCACACGAAAGAATGTAATATCTTATGGATGGATTATATATGTAATCAAAATTCTCTGTGGATTACATATGTAATCCAAATATGGTGGAATACATGCACAGAGATTTGGATTACATTTGTAATGCACATTATTTTGGATTACATATGTAATCACAACAGATTGGGGTTAATATGTAATCCACACAGATTTGGATTACGTATATCATCCACACAGTTTTGGATTACTTATGAATTCTACCCAAAATTGTATTACATTTGTAATCCGCTATAAAAACATTATTACTCATTCAGAGAAAAAATTCGCAGTTGCATTCAAACACTCCAGATAACAGGAATAAAGTGTAACACGAAAGGATGTTGCAACTAGTTATTCAACAGAGGATTACATTTGTCTTCCACTCACAATCGGATTACGTAAATATTCTATCTTCTTTCTGTCTCTCTGTTTCTGTTATACCACAGTACTCATAATCAGTATTCCAATTAACAGTTATGACACACAGCCCATGCTCTGTAGTCCAAATTCCAGTAATAAAACTGCGCGTACTCATATTTATAACGCCCTGTGCATGCTCACTATACCTAGATCCCGTTTTAACAAGCTGCGCATGCTAAGTGCTCCAAGTTCTAGTTAAATCACATTGCGAGGGCTCAGTGTTCCAAGTTCCAGTTTAAATACACTGCGCATGCTCAGTACTCCTCAATCTAGATATAACACACTGCGCATTGCACCGTATTCCTAAAAAGAGTTATGAAACACTGCACATACTCAGTATTCCAGGTTTTAGTTTCAACACACTGCGCATGCTCACTACTCCAAATTCTAGTCATAACATACTGCGCATGCTCAGTATTCCTTGTCCAGTATAAACATATTGCTCGTGCTGAATATTTGAAGATGAATTCTTAACACACTGCTCATGCTCAGTATTCAGAGTTCCACTTTTTACCCGATGCTCAATCTCAGCATACCAAGTTTCCGTTATGACACACTGCGCATGCTCAGTGACCCCAGTTCGAGTCTCTCTCTCTCCTACACAGATAGAGATCACATAGAAATCCAGACACTCCAATTATTATGGCTAAACTTCAACACGAAAGAATGTGATAAATTATAGGTGGATTACATATGTAATCCAAATCTGTGTGGATTACATACGTAATCCAATTATGTGTGGATTATGTCCAAACAAATTTGGATTAAATTTGTAATGCATAAGTTATTGCATTACATATGTAACACACAGATTTGGATTACATATGTAATCCACCCATAATTGGATTATATATGTAATCCGCCCTAAAACCAAATATACACAAACAGAGGAAAAAGGCACAGTTGTGTCCAAACACTCCAGTTAACATGAATAATCTGTTACACGAAAGAATTTTGCAAATTGTTATTGAGCAGTGGATTACATTTGTCTTTCACTGACAATCGGATTACGTATATGATCCATACACTCTCTCTATCTCTTTCTCTCTCTCCTTCTGTTATAACACAGTATTCATAATCAGTATTCCAATTTCCAGTTATTCCACACAGACCATGCTCAGTAGTCCAATTTCAATTTTTTTTTACGAAATTGCGCGTACTCATTTTTTTAACACCCTGCGCATTATCACTATACCAAGTTTCTGTTTAACGAAATGCGCATGCTCAGTGTTCCAATTTCAAGTTTAACACACTGCGCATTCTCATTTTTCCAATTTCAAGTTTAACACACTGCGCATGCTCATTTTTCCAAGTTCCAAGTTAAATACACTGCGCATGCTCAGTACTCCTAATTTTAGTTATAACACACTGCGCATGCACCGAATTCCAAATAAGAGTTATGAACTATTGCGCATGATCAGTTGTCCAAGTTCCAGTTTGAACACTGCGCATGCTCAGTACTCAAAATTCTAGTTATACACACTGCTCATGCTCAGTATTCCTTGTCCAGTTAAAAAAACATTTCGTGTTCTGAATGTATTAAGTTCATACTCAGTATACGGGGTTCTAGGTTTTACGCAATTCTCGAGTTTAGCATTCCACGTTTCCATTATGACACTGCATATGCTCATTGTTATCAGTTCCAATCTCTCTCTCCTCCACAGAAAGAGGTTACATGTAAATCCAAACACTCCAGATAATAGGACTAAACAATAACTTGAATGGATGTGATAAACTGAAAAAAAAAAACAGTGAATTACATTTGTCTTCCACTGACAGTCGGATTACGTATATGATTCATATAATTTTTCTCTCGCTCCCTCTTTCTATTATAACACAGTATGCATTATTAGTGTTCCAAGTTCCAGTTACCAAGCACAACCCATGAACAGTAATCCAAATTCCAGTCTTAAGAAACTCCGAGTTCTCATATTTATAACACCCTCCGCATGCTCACTATGCCAAGTTCCTGTTTTAACAGTCTGCGCATTCTCAGTGTCTCAAGTTCCAGTTACAACACACTGCGCATACTCAGTATTCCAAGTTCCAGTTTAAACACATTGCGCATGTTTTATATTCCAAATTCATGTTTTAACATACTGCGCATGCACGATATTCCAAAATCCAAATTGAACACTTTTCGCATGCACAGTATTGCGAGAATCAGCTATATCACACTGCGCATCACTGTAATCTAAAAACAATTTATGAGATACCGCGCATGGTCAGTATTACAAGTTGCAGTTTAACACATTGCGCATGCTCGATAATTCGAGTTCCAATTTTAACACACAGCGCATACTAAATGTTACGAGTTTTAATTTTAATGCAATGCGCATGCTCAGATTTCCAATTTTCTCTTATGACAGACTGCGCATGCTCAGTGTTCCCAGTTCGAGTCTCTCTTTCTGTCTCACTTTCTCTCTCTTTCTCTGTAATCCACTCCAGAAATTTATATAGACTACTCGTATAGAGAAGAAAGTCACATATAATTCCAAACACTCCATATGTAATCCACAGAAATTTGGATTACATATATAATCCACGCATATTTGGCTTACATATATAACCCACCCTTAATCGGATCACATAATGCAGTCCACTCTAAAACATATGTACTAATACAGAGAAAAAAGTCACAGTTGCATCCAAACACTCCAGAAAACAGATACCTGTAGGGTAAACATTGGTAATTTCGTGACAGTGGTTATTTCCTGATACTTTTTCTTTGCTCTTTCGTGAACTAACCAATGGTGTTACGAGATTCAAATTTCCTCCAAGGGATTGCATATGGTGTCCGGTTTCCAGAAACATACAGCTACGCTTTGTGTGACTATTGTAGCTGCTTCAGTGAGCTTTTATGTTTTGAGAGAGCAAGTTAGCGTAGACTTCTCAGGCGTAAAAATGTTGTAGATGTTTGTAATTACATTACAGGCTTATTACTAAAGGTAAGCATATGATATTTGGTACAATGATGAAATTTTAGGGAATGTTTTTGGAATTTTAGATACAGCTGTAGCCGCCATATAGGCTTAGCTTTACTGATAGAAATCTTAGCTGTTTGAAGCGAAATTTTGTTGAGCATTAAGCGTTACATTTTATACTATTTTAAAAATTATATTACAATACGAATTTTAGAAATCTGAAGATAAGATGTGATAACAAAAAAGAAAAGGGGGACGCAATGGGTTCAGTGTAGCTTCTGTTTGATTTGTTATCACGCTAAGTGCCAATGATAAGTGCTAGATGACTTAAATGCAAGAATTGTGATAGAAGAAGAAACATGGCTCCACCATTTTGGACCGGAGACAGAGGCAGACAATGGAGTGGCATCATGATAATTCACCAAAGAAATAGAAATTCAAAAGTGCACCTTCGGCAGGAAAAGTTATGGCTACTGTGTTTTTCGATTCAGAAGGACTCTTGCTTATGGGGCGTTATGCCACACGGAACCACAATTAATTCTGACGCGTATGTGGCAACTCTCAAGAAACTCAAGCTAGACTGAGTCGTGTTCGAGAAGCAGGATGTTCTGCTATTGCACGACAACGCACAGCCATATGTCAGTCACAAGACCACAGACCAGATCAGAAAATTCGGATAGACAACATTGATACATTTTCCTTACAGTCCTGAAGTGGCACCGTGCGATTACCATCTCTTTGATAAACTGAAGGATCCCTTCACGGAACAAGGTTAGAAGATGACTCCCTGACTCCCTTGTGCAAGCTGCTAAAGAGTGGCTCAGACGTGTTGGTTCAGACTTTTACTTTGCTGGTCTTAGGCCCTCGTTCCTAGGTTACGTAAGGCAGTTGAAAGCGATGGGGATTATGTGGAAAAGTGACATTTTGTTCCTAAGGAATGTATCTACATTCTGTGAAAATAGCAAAGCTGTATAATTTTTAAACAAATGTTACGCATTACTTTGATTTGATTTGATTTTGATTTGAAACTTTTGGAGTTACCCTAGTAATATAGGCTATAGTAAAGTCCGTAATAAAAGTGTTCACCCTTTCAGGGCAAAGAAGATCCCCTTTCAATTTCAATTTTTACTTTTATTTCGTTCTTATTATGTGTTGATATGTATTTCTATGTTTTCTTGCTATGAATATTAGACGGAATTACAATGTTTGAAGTTTTATAACAATAAATGAGAATTTCATTTGACTTTAATGAATTTTTTCCCCACTTCCCTTCTACCTCTCATGAAATTATCAATGCAATATCACGAAATTACCAAGGTTATCACGAAATAACCAACCTTTTAGCTTAAGTTGTAAAAGTGGTTTTTGGCACTTGTTCAAGAACGTGTCCAATCTTTCATGTCTCCAGATTTGTACAGCAAAGTATCGTCTTTTAGATGAACAAATCGGAATAAGGATATATTTATTGATTTGCATTTTACATTAATTTTCATGAAATTATCACGAAATTACCAATGTTTACCCTAACACGAAAGGTTGTTGCAATTTATTATTCAGCAGTGGATTATACATTGTTTTCAACGGACAGTCGGATTAGGTATATGATCCATTATACTCTCTCCCTCTCTTTTTATCTCCCTTTCTGTTACACCACAGTACTCATAATCAATATTCCAAGTTCCAGTTATAACACACTGCACATGCTTAGATATCCAAGGTCCAGTTTCAACACACTGCGCATGCACAGTACTCCAAGTTCTAGATAAAAGACATTGCGCATGCTCAGTATTCCTTGTCTAGCTTAAACATATTGCTCGTGCTAAATATTTCAAATTCAAGTTTTAACGAATTGCGCATGCTCAGCAATCGGAGTTCCAGATTTTACGCAATGCTCAACCTCAGCATTCCAAGTTTCCGTTATGACACACTGCTCGTGCTCAGTGTTCCCAGTTCGTCTCTCTCTCTCCCCCAACACAGAAAATGGTCACATATAATTCCAAAATCTCCAGATAATAGGGCAAACCTCTAACACGGAAGGAAGTGATAAATTGATAAACAGCAGTGGATTACATTTGTCTGCCACTGATAGTGGAATTCCTATATGATTCATATTCTTTCTCTGTAGGAGTAGTCTATATATTTTTTTTGGAGTGGATTACAGAGAAAGAGAGAGACAGAGACAGAGACAGAGAGAGAGAGAGGATCGATCTGGGAACGCTGATCATGCGCAGTGTGTCAGAACACAAACTTGGAATGTTGAGCATGTGCATTGCGTTAAAACTGAAACTCATAACACTGAGTATGCGCAGTGTGTTGCGACTGGAATTTGGGACATAAAACAAGCGCAGAAACTTGGCATAGTGAGCATTCGTCGGCTGTTATAAATATGAGCACCAGCAGTTTCTTAAGCCTGGAACTTGGACTGCTGAGCATGGCCTGTACGTCATAACTGGAACTTGGAACACTGATAATGGGTACTGTGTTATAACAGAAAGAGAGAGAAAGAGTATATGAATCATTATGTAATCCGACTGTCAGTGGAAGACAAATAGAATCCACTGCTGTTTATCAAGTTATCACATCCTTTCGTATTACAGTTTAGCCCTATTATTTGCAGTGTTTGGATTTATATGTGACTGCGTTCTGTGTAGGAGAGAGACTCTCGAACTGGGAACACTGAGCATGGCCAGTTAAAATTTGAAATTGAAATATTCAGCACGCGCAATGTATTTAAACTGGACAAGGAATACTGAGCATGCGCAGTGTGTTATAACTAGAATTTGGAGTACTGAGCATGAGCAGTGTGTTGAAACTGGATCTTGGAATACAGAGCATTCCCAGTATGACATAACTCTTATTTGGAATCCGGTGCATTCCAGTGTGTTGTAACTAGTATTAGAAGTACTGGCCATGCGCAGTGTTTTTAAACTGGGAATTGGAAGATTGATCATGCTCAGTTTGTTATAACTGGAACTTTTAATACTGAGTATGCGCAGTCTGTGAATCAGGAATTAGATATAGTGAGCATTCACATAGTGTTATAAATATGAGTACCCGCAGTTCTTAAAACTGGAATTTGGCCTACTGAGCATGGGCTGTGTGTCATAACTGGAACTTGGCATACTGATTATGAATACTGTGGTATAACAGAAACAGAGCGAGAAAGAGAGAGGGAGTATATGGATCATATCCGTAATCTGACTCTCAGTGTAAGAAAAATGTAATCCACTGTTGAATAATAAGTTGCAATATCTTTCGTGTTACAGTTAATTCCTGTTATCTGGAGTGTTTGGATGCAACTTGGACTTTTTTTTACTCTGTATGAATTATTTATACATTTTAAGAGTGGATTACGTATGAAATCCAATTATGGATGGATTACATATGTAATCCAAATCTGCGTGGATTACATACGTAATCAAATTCTGTTTGGATTACATATGTAATTCAAAACAGTATGCATTACAAATGTAATCCAAAACTGTTAAATGTAATTCGCCCATATTTGGATCACTATGTAGCCTAATGCACACAGATTTGGATTACATATGTAATCAACCCATAAGTTGTCACATCCTTTGGTGTTAAAATTTAGCCCTGTTATCTGGAGTGTTTGAAAAATTATATGTGACTTTCTTCCCTGCAGGAGTAGTCTATAGGTACTTTTGGAGTGGATTACAGAGAAAGCGAGAGAGAGAGAGAGAGACAAAAAGAGAGACTGGTACTGGTAACACTGAGCATGCGGAGTGTGTCATAACAGAAACTTGGAATGCTGATCATGCGCATTGCATTGAAACTTAAAATCATAACACTGAGCATGCGCTGTGTGTTAAAAGTGGAATTCGGCATACTTAGCCTGCGCAATGTGTTAACCTGGAACTTGTAATACTGAGCATGTGCAGTATCTCATAACTCGTATTTGTGTTACAGTGCTTGCGCAGTTTTATATAGCCCCACTGCACGCTTGATTGCATTAAAACCGAAAATAGTAACACTGGCCATGCGCTGTGTGTTAAAAGTGGAAATCGGAATACTGAGCATGCGCAATGTGTTAAACTGGAACTTGTAGTACTGAGCATGCGCGGTATCTCATATCTGGTACTTGGGTAACAGTGCATGCGCAGTGTGATATATCTGGATCTCGCAATGTTTTGCAGGCGGAATACGTTCAATCTGGATTTTGGAATAGCGTGTGTTTAAACTGGAACAAGGAGTACTGAGCATGTGCACTGTATTAGAAATAGAATTTTGGGTTACTGAGCATTAGCAGTTTGGTTAAACTGGAACTTGGAATACTTAACATGCGCAGAAGTTGGGACACTGAGCATGCGCAGTATGTTAAAACAGGAACTTGGCATATTGAGCATGCTCAGGGTGTTATAAATATGAACACGCGCAGTTTCTTCAGACTGAAACGTGGACTATTGAGCATGGGTTGTGCGTCATAACTGGAACTTGGAATATTAATCATCCGTACTGTTTTATAACGGAAACAGAGAGAAAAAGAGTATATGAATCATATAGGCCTACGTAATCCGAATGTCAGTGGAAGACAAATGTATTCCACTGCTGTTTATTAAATTATCATATCCTTTCGTGTTACAGTTTATCCCTATTATCTGGAGTGTTTGGATTTATATGTGACTTCTTTCTGTGTAGGAGTAGGATATACATTTTCTTGGATGTGAGGGAGAGAGATAGAGTATATGGATCATATACGTAATCCGACTCTCAATGGAAGACAAATGTAATCCACTGTTGAATAATAAGTTGCCACATCCTTTCATGTTACAGTTTATTCCGTTATATGGAGTATGTAGATGCGCTCAGTACACCAAGTTACGGTTATAAAACTATAGGAATGCTCATTATTATAAGTTCCAGTTTTAACATATTTCTCATGTTCAGTAACACAAGTGACAATTACAGCACAATGCGCATGCTCATTATTCCAAGATCCAGTTTCACCACATTGATCACACTCAATATCGCAAGTTACAAGCTATTACACACTGCGCATCATAAATACTCCCTATTCCAGGTTCAACACACTGCGCTTGCCTAATATTCATAGCGACAGTTACAATTTAATGCGAAAGCCCAGTATTCCAAGTTCTAGTTTTAACATATTATTGCTCATGCTCAGTATTCCAATTTACGTATTGGCGCACTATGCATGCTCAGTTTCCCAAGTTATACTAGTAACACACTGCGCATGCTCAGAAACCAAGTTATTATTGCAGCACACTGCGAATGCTCAGTATCCATAGTTGCAGTGTTAAGACGCTACGCATGCTCAATATTTCATGATAATTTTATAACTCACTGCGCATGTTAAGTATCCCAATTTCCACTTTTATAACTTTCCTTATGCTCAGTATCCCAAGTTACAATTATGACACACTGCCCTAGCTCACTTTTCCCAGTTACAGTTTTAACACAATGCTCATGCTAAGTATCCCAAGTTACATTTCTAACACACTGCGCATGCTCACTATTCCAAGTTCCAGTTTTAACGCATTGCTCAAGCTCAGTATCTCAAGTTACAGTTATAACACACTGCGCATGCTCAATATCCCAAATTACAGGTATAGCAAATATCGCATGCTCTGCATCCCAAGTTACATATATAACACATGCTCATGCTCAGTATCCTAAGCTACAGTTATAACACACTGCGCATGCTCAGTATCCTAAACTGCTGTTATAACACTGCTTATGATCAGTATGCATTTTTCAGCTTATAACACATTGCGCATGACCAGTATCCCAAGTTACTATTATAAGTCACTGCGCATGCTCAATATTCAAAGTTGCAACTTTAACACACTACGCATGCTCAGTATCTGAATTATAACACTGCGCATGTTCAGTATCCCTGCTTACAGTTATAACGCACTGAGTATGTTCAGTGTCCCAAGTAACACTTATAACACACTGCGCATGCTCAGTATTCCAAGTTACAGTTTTAACAGACTGCGCATGCTCATTATCACAAGTTGCAGATGTAGCACACTGCGCATGCGCACGCACTGTATTGCAAGTTCCGGTTTTAATACACTGCACATGCTAGTATCCCAAGTTACAGTTGTAACACAGCGCTTGCGCAGTATTTCAAGTTACAGTTATAGTACATTGCGCATCCTCAGTATCCCAAGTTACACATATAACGCATTGCGGTTGCTTAGTATTTCAAGTTACAGTTATAGCACACAGCGTATCCTCAGTATTCCACGTTACAGTTATAACACACTGCACATGCTCAGTTTCACAAGCTACAAATATAACACACTGCGCATTCTCAATATAAAAAGTTCCCGTTTAAGCACACTGCGCATGCATTCAATAGGATTATTTACTTTCTTGTATCGGTTACCACTCTACATATAGGTATAGTATTTTGCACTAATCTAAATAAGTATTTG
Source organism: Periplaneta americana (assembly GCF_040183065.1). Taxonomy (NCBI): domain Eukaryota; kingdom Metazoa; phylum Arthropoda; class Insecta; order Blattodea; family Blattidae; genus Periplaneta; species Periplaneta americana. The sequence goes on along the minus strand of NC_091120.1, from coordinate 93,350,398 downwards.
CTGCTATGTACTTGTAGGATTTTTATTGTCAAAACAAAATCAGTGGTTCAATCAACATGTGATCATTTATATTGTTAAGTACTCTCTGTCTTTTGTGGCAGCTCACGAACTGGGAGAGGATTTAGAATTATTTAAATTACATTATAACACAATGCGCATGTCAAGTTACAATTTTAAAGCAATGCTAATTCTAAGTTACCCAAATTACAGTTATAAAATATTTCGAATGCTTATTATTCCAAAGTTACAATTTTAATACATTACTCATCCTCAGTATCTCATGTCACAGTTATAACACACTGCGCGAGCTCAATATACCCAGTTCTAGTTTTTACACACTGCGCAAACACAGTCTTCCAAGTTACAATTACAAGAAATTGCGCATGCTCAATTTCCTAAGTTACAGTTATAAGACAGTCCACATGCCCAGTACCCCAAGTTCCAGTTATAACACACTGCGCATGCTCAATATTCCTATTTACAGTTATAACACACTACACATGCTCAGTAATCCATGTTCAAAATTTATCACACTACTTATACTCACTATCCCTAGGTACAGTTAAAACTCACTGCGCATGCTCAGTGTACCATGTTACAATTATAGCACACTGCTCATGCTTAGTATCCTAAGTTAAAGTTACAAAATACTGCGCATACACAGTATACCAAATTACAGTTATAACACACTGCGCATGCTCAGTATCCGTTGTTATATTTTTAACACAGTGCGCATCCACAGTATTCCAAGCTATAGATATAACACACAGCTCATGTTCAATATCCTAAGAAACAGTTATAACATTCTGGTCATGCGCAATATCCTTAGTTAACACATTGTGCAGTATTCAAAGTTCCGCTTAAAAAACATTGCGCAAGCCCAGTGTCCCAAGTTACTATTATAGCGCACTGCGCATCCTCATTATTCATTATTTCCAGGTTTAACATACTGTGCATGCTCAGTATCACAAGATACAGTTACAACACACAGTGCATACTATGTATCCCAAATTACAGTTATAACACACCGAGCGTCATCAGTATCCCAAGTAACAATTATAACACACTGCTCATGCTCTATGTCCCAAGTTACAGTTATAACACACAGTGCATGCTCAGTATCCCAAATTACTGTTTTATCACTTTGCGCATGCTCAGTATTCGAAGTTCGAGTTTTGACACACTGCGCATGCTCAGTATCTCAAGTTACAGTTATAACACACTGCGCGTGCCCTGTATCCTAAGTTCCAGGTTTAACATAATGTGCATGCTAAGTATTTCAAGTTACAGTTATAACATACTGCGCATGCTCATTATCCCAATTTACAATATTAACACACTTCGGATTCTCAGTATCCCAACTTAGAGTTATAATGCACTGTGCATGCTCAGTAATCCAAGTTCCAGTTTTAAAACTTTGCGCATGCTCAGTATACTAAGTTAGAGTTATAAAAAATTCCGCATGCTCAGTATCCCAAGTTAGAGTTATAGCGCACTGCGCATGCTCAGTATCCCAAGTTACAGATATTACACACTAGTCATGCTCAGTACCCAAGTTGCAGTAAGAACACACCGTACATGCTCAGTATTCCAAATTCCAGTTTTAAGACATTGTGCATTCTCAGTTTCGCAAGTTACACTTATAGCCCACTTCGCATGCTCAGTATCCTAATTTACTGTTATAACACACTGAGCTTACTCACTATTCAAAGTTTCTGGTATAATACGTATCGCATGCTCAGTATTGCAAGTTACAGTTATAGCACATTGTTCATGCTAATTGTTATTATCCCAAGTAACAGCTACAACAAACTGCGGATTCTCAGTATCCCATGTTACAGTTATAACACACTACGCATTATCAGTATCCAAAGTTACTGTTGTATGAAACTGCGCATGTTCACTATTCAAAGTTCCAGTTTCAACACACTGTGCATGCTCAGTATTCCAAGTTCCAGTTTCAACATATTGCTCATGCTCTGTATCCCAATTTATAGTTCTAACACACTGCGCATGTTCAGTACGCCCAGATCCAGCTTCAACACATCGCGTATGCTCAGTATCCCAAGTTACATTGATAACACATTGCGCAAGCTCAGTATCCCAAGTTACAGTTATAACACGCTGTGCATGCACAGTACTTCTAGTTCCATTCTTAAAAACCTATGCAAACTCTGGATCCCAAATTATATTTATCAATTTCTGCGCACGATCAATAACCCAAGATACAGTTACAACAGACTGCGCATGCTCAGTATCCCAGTTTACTATTATGACATACTGCGCAAGCTCAGAATTCAAAGTTCCAGTTATAACACACTGCGCATGCTCAGTATCCCTTGTTGCTGTTATAAATAACACACTGCGCATTCTAAATATTCAAATTTCCATTTTTAAGGCACTACGTGTGATCAGTATCCGAAGTTACAGTTATAACACACTGCGCATAACATGTTCCAGTTTAACGCATAGCTCATACTCATTATCCGAAGTTACAGTTATAACTAAAGATGAGGGATTTGTGCGGTTTGTCGTCAGGTTGCGTGTGCATAGACGTTATACAGCTGTATGCCCAGTGCTAGTGTTGACTTCCGACGTAAACAAACCACGCGAAGAGTACAGTCTAAAAATGACAAATGCAACGCTCCGTTAAGGTCTAGCAGATGACAATATACAAATATGAGGAATATGTAGAAACATTAGTATAGTTAGAAGAAGAAACTTGCCTTTATGATTCATGCATAGCTTCTGAGCCATTACAAGCCGAATTGCACTGCACTACTAAGTTTCTTAAATTATCGAACGACGTCGTCGATCACTCAAACAGTTTTTGAACTGCGAAAAGTTTCTTTCAACATCACAGGACGTTAACGGTGCATATGTCAAGTATACTATCCTATCGTCTGATGATTTTGCGTTATTAAGCATGTTACAAATTGTTAAATAGCTCTTATTTTTCTGTTATTTATTTTTTATTCTCTGTGTGCAAGGTCCTGAAGGTCCTTCCTTGATTTTTTCTAACACCTCTTTTATTATTGCTAAGCCCTTGGATATTTCAAAACCAGATGTTTCTAACTGTGTTATGCTTTCCGGTATCGTTCCGTGATTTTGGTGTATGAACTTTATATCTTCAAACAGTTTAGAGGAAATAAGAGATTTGGCAGTATTAATGGCAGATGCATTTTCAGTACTTAAAGCATCATTTACTTTTATAACTGAAGTGTAATTTACTGCATAATATGAGACAGCCTCTACCCAAGTACCCCATCTTATAATTATTTGGTGGAAGTGTAATACCTGGTGCAATGTCTCGAAATTTTTGTATCCTTACAGGCGCCTTAAGAAATATTTTCATCATTGCAGATATGAAGGTCTCAACACCACGAAACATAGCACGGATCTCCTCAGCCAATCTATGAAGACCATGAGCAAGGCACATTATGTGAATAATGTTCTTATACTGTCCTTTTATTCCATTTGCTGCCTTCACCATATAGGGGGCAGCATCGGTAACGAACAGTAGTACATCTTTGTACCTAACCTCAAGAGGTCATAGAAGACACATAGCATTATGAAGCAAGACTTCAATAGAATTATGTTTCACTTTATCCAAAACCTCAGCAGTCAATAAAAAGGTTTTACCTGGACCGTCCCTTGATAGTACACCTACAATTACGTTTGCCACAAATCTGCCTGTTGCATCGGTACTTTCATCTATTGACACCCAGATTTTGTTACCATTGACAGATCTTCTAATATAACCCAATGTATTTTCATAGCAATCAGATACATAGTCTTTACGGAGAGTTGTCTGATTCGGAACGCGCTGCTTGGTATATTTTTCCAAAATCCTCGAACGGAATATTTGCTTTAATCATCATCGCACATAAATTCTTAGCAAATTCTGATTTTGCATTTGATACTGATTTTGATGTTGAGGGAATCACCACCTTTAACCCTTCGTTACTCGCATTAAATTTCGTAACGCCAGTACTCACCTGGATTACAATGGTAATCCACATTTGTTTTTGTTTGCAGACATGGTTTAAACATTGCAATTAGATTTAAATGTTAAGAAATATATTGTGTTCAGTTATTACAGTAATGAGAATGGATATGTTACGCATAACGGAACGTATTAAATATAAATATTAATAATGAAACGTATTATAGTACACAAATTGCATTCAAGTGACATGTTTACATAATGTTTCCACACTGGACGTGTCTATGAGTCATAATTTATTGTTGCACCATAGTTATGAGTTAGTTCACTATCATCTTAATTATGTAGGTTATCTAGAATTGTTGCTCATTCGCTGTTTGAAGGTCACCTGATCTCTTGATGTAAACTCTCCCACAGGAAACGCAAGTTCACTACTGCTGACCTTTGTTACGTCATATTTGATAACTAAATACCTCACTCAGGGGTGTAGCAATGAAAAAATTCAGGGATGTAACAATCATTCACACTTCACATATAATATTTTACAGATGTTTTTGCAGTTCAGATTTAACGCACATGATAGCCTAATCTACATCTGATTCAATTATCTAAGTAGGCCTACGCATTTCTTCCATACAGTTCAAACAAATTACATGTTTAGTAAGTCAAAGAAAATAGAGGCCAGCGTCGTGAATTTCTGCTTACATCATAGGCTGAGCATAACTGTTCCAGGACATTCACAGCACATTTAGTTCTATTATAAAATGATATTATTTCATGTTTCTAGCTGCCTCCCGTTTCCTCATCCATTGCCTTATCATAATGCATGGTTGATAACGCTAACAGTGTTTTTTTTTTCTTTGGTACATACGAAATAATTGTGCAGCGTTCATTGAATCCAAACAATGTACTGTTAACTTGCCTGTCTTAGTAGTTGTGAAATGAGGAGGGATTTCTCTTTTGTTTTCTTTCTATGTTCCTACAAGTGTAATTTTGTCATTTTCTAGAAGATGTAAACACAGAGGTATGTTCATGAAACAGTTATCGGTGGTCACATTTCTTCCTGTTCCTTTGATGGGATGAACCAGCCTCTTCACCACTGCATGTGCACTGTTACTTCGGTGAAATGGACAGTCTGGTTGAATACCAGCATAAATTTCCAAGTTATGAGTGTAATATGTTTTCACATCCACCTTAGCAAAAATTTTGATCCAACATTTTGTTGGTTTAGTAGGTATATACTCTTCATGGGACATCGTCCTCTGAATGCAACCAACTGCTCGTCTATAGTTACATATTCGCTTGGACTACAGCACTTTTGTGAGTTCTGAACAAATAACTCTAATACTTCACGTATAGCAGCCAATTCATAAATTTCTTTCCTTTCCTTTTGTCATAAATGTTATCAAAGAGTAGACATCGTAACAAAAATTAGAATCTATTGTAGGTCCTTGTCAGGTAAATTGACTCTATTCCTGTGCCATTTTTATCCCATAGTTCTCTTACGTTCAGTCTTCCCGATTTCAAGGCGCCAGCAAAATACAAAATACCCAAGAGTGCCTCAATTTCTACGTCATTTGTTAATTTGCAATCTCTGTCACGTCCGTAATTACGCTTCACTTTTTCAATACAAATATTAGTACCCTTACAATTACATTGATTATTGTCTGATCAATAAAGCAGTCAAAACTCTCTGTGTGGGTCCGCTCAATTCTTGCAGCCCTTTTAGGGCTCGATAAATGAATCACTATATTTTGTGCTCGTCTTCTCCCTCGTTGAGCTACTGGTTCTTCCTGCCAAATTGTAGTCTTTTTTTCTATCCGTATAGCAGTTTCCATCATTTATAGACATTAGTCTTTCATCATCACCACCACCACCATCATCATCATCATCATCATCATCATCATCATCATTGTCTTCTTCTGAATTAGAATCGTGAACTTCATTCTAAAGATCTCCCCTGTTGCTTTCATCATCACTTTCATTTTCAATGCCATCATCCATATCTTCATCCAGCCATTTGCAAATGTTGTTTGTAGTTTCCGTACCCATTGGAGCAAACTGCGAAGAGGATGGAACGATGTCACACATTTTTTCATAAACTTACTGCATTGCATCACTTATAACCATATTAAAAACTATTTCACTTACCTGAACAAAAAACTGACGTCAGTACTCGCGTGGATTACAATGGTAATCCACTCGGAAAAATTGTGCATCACTTTATAAAACTTCGTATAACTTTCCAAAGGGTTGCGACAAATACGTCTAAACACCAGTAATGCCTCACTTAGACTGTGACGAGAAATTGCATTGACGCTCAACTACGCAGTGCTGCAGGCAGTGACGTAATAGAGGATTAAATATCAGTGGATTACTATTGTAATCCACGCGAGTACTGAAGGGTTAAAGCGCGTGTAATATTGCCTTTATGTTTTCTGCTGTTACAATGTCTTTCTATGTAATATTTCCTACATAATATTGTAATCTCATACTCACATACTGTACATACAATTTTATTGTGTTTACTTGGATGCGCAACATATCGCTGTTGTATCTCCGCAACAAAGTATTTAATTTCACATCCTTTGTTTGCTTAGTTTCCGTCATTGTAGGTAACTACTGCGCACTACGTCCGTTCACCACTGCAGTGCATTGCACTATGAAGGCCTGTGTCCGTTTCGTGTTGTTATGATAAGACAGCAAGTAGGCAAATGGATAGCGTGTAGTTGCATTTATTTTGGTTGCACTAGTCTTAGTCATTCACCTGTCTGTCCACCTATGCTCCCTGTCGAGTCAATGTGTTTTTCGTGCTGCGTGCTGTTATAACACACTGCCTATTCTCAGTATTACTGTCCATTCTCAGTATTCTGAGTGAAGGTTTTAACAGACTGCGCATTCTCAGTATCCCGAGTCGCAGTTACAACACACTGCACATGTTTAGTATTTGAAATTTCCAGTTTAATATGCTGCGCATGCTGAGTATATCAAGTTACAGTTATAAAACACTGCGCTCAGTATCCTATGTTCCAGTTTTAAAAAATTGCTCATGCTCAGTATCCTAAGTTACGGTAATAACGAATTGCGCATGTTCAGTATCCCAAGACTCATTCATAACACATTGCCCGTGTTCAGTATCCCAAGTTGCAGTTATAACACACTACGCATGCGAAGTATTCGAATTTACAGGTTTTGTACATTGCGCATGCTCTGTATGCCAATTTACATTTACAACACACTGCATACTCTCAGTATCACAAGTTACAGTTATGCACAGTAAACTAACTTACTTTTATATCATATTGCGCATGCTCGGTATTCAAAGTTCCAGTTTTAACACACTGCACATGCTCAGTTTCCTTATTCCAAGTTCCATTTTTAACATGCGCATGCTAAGTATTTAAAGTTACAGTTGTAACCAGAAACCGGAACTTTAGCAGAATGACTTTTTAAATGTGTTAAGACTATCTTCATTTTGAAAGTAAATCTGTACAAATTATACGGTATCTTTGTGATTGTAACGTCACAGTTTTAAGTTGTCCTTTTCTGCCTTTTTTAATATAAATGCCTAATTTACAAAATAAATCCTTTTTTTTTTTTGCCTTGATTTGATTATTTATCTATTATTTATTAATCTAGTATTAAAATTGCCTACAGGTATATTTTAACTTATTTCTATAAGTGCTACAATGAATGTGACTTCACCGAATGTATGTAATTCTCTTTCAGTCAGTACACATTATCTTTGCAACAATGAGTTCCGCCGTGCAAAAACATATAACAGTAGGCGTTTTAATTATCGCTTGTGTTTATTTGACAAGGCAACAAAGAGTGCTGGTCTAACGTTATTTTTAACGTTTATTTTTCTTTCAGTTCTCATTGCGACGTTGTTGTAGCTACCAGCAAGATACCGAAATTCAGTGTTCCTCTTCGTTTACGCAGTAAATTGCAAAGTTACGTTAATACTTTTGGATCCAACATATTTTGTAGCAGTCAGTGAACTACGAAAATAAATATTTCATATCGCAACATGTCAGTACAACCAAACACAAGCCCAAGGTTGCGGGTTCGATCCCGGGCCAGGTCGATGGCATTTATGTGTGCTTATATGCGACAGGCTCATGTCAGTAGATTGACTGGCATGTAAAAGAACTCCTGCGGGACAAAATTCCGGCACATCCGGCGACGCTGATATAACCTCTGCAGTTGCGAGTGTCGTTAAATAAAACATAATATTTAACCAAACACAAAAATGCACTTTCCAAGGCTACTGAAAAGAAGATTTCTTTGTTTCCAGCAGTAATTACAACATCGAGTCGAAAATCTCAATTTGCATTCGACTTATGTAAAGCTTTCCTTACTGCCAAAATTCCTTTGTGGAAATTACAGAATCCTACATTAAGACACTATACTAACGAATCTGTGCCTAGCGAGTCAAGTTTGCGTAAATGTTACTTAAGCGAATGTTACGATGACACAATGAAAATCATTAAAGATAAAGTTAAAAATAAGAAGATCTGGATTTCTATCGTCGAGTCATCTGATCCTACGGGTCGTTTCATTGCCAATGTCATTGTTGGGCCATTAGATCCTTCGGAAGATGAATCAATGAAACCATTCCTGCTTACAACAGAGTATCTAGAGAAAGTTAAAAATTCAACTATCGCGAAGTTATTCACCAATTCATTACAGTTACTGCGGCCTGAAAAAATTCAAGACAATGTTTTACTTTTTATCAGTGACGCTGCACCATACATGAAAAAGTCTGGAATAACTTTAAAAGTGCTATTTCCTAACATTCTTCACGTCATCTGCGTAGCACACGGCTTTCACAGAATGTCAGAAGAGGTACGATGCTTGTTTCTGTATGTGGATAATTTGATTTCCAGTATTAAAGACCTTGCTGAAATCCCCATCAAGAATTCTGACATTTAAATCCATTGCACCAAATATATCTCTGCCCCCCAAACCTATCATAACGAGATGGGGGACATCGGTCTTAGCGGCACTTTACTACGCTTCAAATTTCCTCACTATAACTGAGGTGGTGAACGCTCTGGAGGATGAAGTAACTTCAATTGTAGCAGCGAAGAAACTTCTCAATACTTCGGAAGTGAAAAATGATTTAAACTTCATTGCGGCCGAGTTTGGTTTCTTGCCACAAGTGATCTGCCAGCTTCAAGAAAGAGGGCAGCCTTTGACGAAGTCAGTGAAAATTGTCGATGATGCAGTACAAAGAATGGACAGTGTACCAATGAAGTGGGGATCATTAGTTAGGGAAAAGTGTAAAAATGTGTTTTCGAAAAATTGTGATCTTGATAAACTTAGGAACATTTCAAAAATTCTATAAGGTGATAATTCTATTGCATTTGAAATGGAACCTACAATGATGCTATGCTTTAGATTTGCCCCAATAAACTATGTCGAAGTTGAGAGGTCATTTTCTCATATGAAATATGTGTTACCTGACAGGAGACTCAACATGACCCCAGAGAACTTAAAAAAGCATTAGGTTGTCGTGTGCAACGAATAAGACATTGAAATAATTAAGCCTTTTAAAAAAACTTCCATTTTTGTGTCAACTACAACACTAGCATTTTGTTTAAAAGTTTAAAGTTCCTTAAAATATGACGATCGAGTTATTGAATAGTGTAATCTAGTAAATAAATGGGTCAAGTGCAAGGTTTTTGTAATTGCCCTTTGTTGCGTATTTTAGCTATTTATAATGCCTTTTTGCCTGCCTGTTTCAGCTATTTATGATGCCTTTTTGCCTTCCTATTTTTATGATTCATAATGCCTAAACTTACAGTCTCTGGTTATAACACATAGCGAATCCTCAGTTTTCCAAGTTACAGTTATAACACACTGCGCATGCTCAGTATCCCAAGTTACACTTATAACACACTACACTTGCTCAGTATTCCAACTTCCAGGTTTGACACACTCCGCATGCTTTGTATCGCAAGTTACACATATAACACACTACGAATGCTCAGTATCCGAAGTTACAGTTATAACACACTGCGCAAGCTCAATATTCAAACATCCAATTATAACAAACTGCGCATGCTCAGTATCCCAAGTTATTGTTAAAACTCACTGAACATGCTCAGTGTTCAAGGTTCTAGTTTTCACACACTGCGCATGCTCAGTATCATCAGTTAAAAATATAACACGCTGCGCATGCTCAGTATCCCAAGTTCCGGTTTTAACACACTGCGCATGCTCAGTATCCCAAGTTACAGTTATAACACATTGCGCATGTCCAGTATCCCAATTAAAGTTAGAGTTCACTGCACATGCGCAGTCTCCCAAGTTACAGTTATAGCACATTGCGCATGCTCACTATCCCAAGTTACAGTTATAACACACTGCGCATGCTCTATATTACAAGTTCCAGTTTTAAAACAGTGTGCATGTTAAGTATTTCAAGTTACAGTTATAATAAAATGCGCATGTTCAGTATCCTAAGTTACAGTTATAACACACTGCTCATGTTCAATATCCCAAGCTACAGTTTTAACACACTGCGCATGTTCAGTGTTCCAAGTTCAAGTTTTACCACACTGCGCATCCTCAGTATCCTAAGTTACTGTTATAACACACTGCGCATGCTCAGTATTTAAAGTTCCAGTTTTTACACACTGCTTATGCTCAGTGTCCCAAGTTACAGTTATAACACTCTGCGGAATTTGATTGTGAGTATCCCAAGTTAAAGGTATAACACACTGCGCACACCAGTTTTAACGGACTGCGCAAGCTCAGTATTGCAAGTTCAAGTTATAAGATTCTGCGCATGCTCATTATTCCGAGTTCAAATTTTAACACAATGTGCAAGTCCATCACTCCAGGTTTCGGTTTCGCGCATGCTCAGTAAACCAATTTCAAGTTACGTCACTCTGCATATATTCTGTATTCCAAGTTCCAATTGAAAAATGACACATACACTGTATTCCAAGTTCCGTCTGTAACACACAGCGCTTGCTCAGTAGTCCATGTTCCTGCTATAACACACTGCGCATGCTCAGGATTCTAACTTCCAGTTGTAAGTTTTGAGTCACTGCCTGTTTTGCTCAATTTCAACTTAATGATACGAATAATAATGTGTGTGGATACAACCTCAGCGGTTCGTCTTTGGGAATATACAGGGATATCATTTTATTTTTACTTCAATTTTTATTGTACCTGAGTTTTGGAATGTATTTCACTCCCACCCCTTATACTAGTAAACTTCCAACCGTTCACGACACAGAGCCGAGAGCGCATAAGCAGTACTGACTTAGGGAGTATAGTACGTTCCAGAAATATGTTCGCGTTTTCCAGTGGCGAAAGAGCTTTCAATATTGAATCATATTTTCGTACAGGTACTGTCGTCTGTTTGCCTACGTCGCATCCCGGTTTCCCCCACCTGCTTCTGTTCGCCCCTCTGTTAAGTCTAGTAGCTGGGCTATCTTAGCTCTTTTCTGAAAACATTAATTTCTGTTAGGAATTGGACGTCTACGTAATATTATACAAGTATTTAAAATAACTTAAATAAAAGAGCCTCGTTAAGTAATTAACTGTCACGTGGTTCCCCCTCCCTTTCTACGACCCTGCGACAAAACCACTTGAACGGACAGTAGATAGCATTTCTGAGTAATTTTATCTTTTCGGATAAGTGAAGATTGAATTTACAGTACGTAAGGTATTCTTTTATAGAGTAGGTACAGAATTATTTCAACATCAGTTACTCGTACGAAGGACGAAATTGGTAATTGGAATTAGGTACAATAGTCTATAGTGCGATAATGTGCACAAAAGAAAAGAAGCGTGTATCGAAATAAACGGCCATCATTTTCAAAAACGTGTTTAAATATTCATATTATGATTATTTTTCAATTTAACTTAATTCTCTATATTGTACGCTAACGTGCTGTAACAGTACAATATACAGTGCATAATTAATACGTCCGAATGGATAGCTCAATTCGTGTGTAAAAAGACTAAATGTTAATACAGTACTGTATTTTGATTAAACAAAAACCTAATGAAAATTATCAAACTCAAAATCGCGATATTTCCTAGTTTACGTAAATGGATGAACTACTTTTCTTCCCTCCTATACCTAGTAAAGTGATTTGTATTTTACACCAGTATCATCAAACTCCAGTCGTGGAAGGGGGTAGCAAACGGTGTTTCCTGTTTCAATCGTTAATAGAAAGGTATAGCCAGGTTAATATTAAAAATATTAGTAAAAATAAAATGATGTCCCTGTACAACTGTTTAAAATAACTTAAATAAAAGGGCCTCGTTAAGTAATTAACTGTCACGTGATTTCCTCCCTTTCTACGACCCTACGACTTAACCACTTGGACGGACAGTAGATAGTATGTCTGAGTAATTTTATCTTTTCGGATCGGGCTGAAGTGAAGATTGAATTTACAGTACGTAAGATACTCTTTTATAGAGTAGGTACAGAATTATTTCAACAGAGTTACTAGTACGAAGGACGAAACTGGTAATTGGGAATAGGTACAATAGTCTATAGTGCGATAATATGGATATTAGAACTGATGCCGTATTGAAATGAACGGCCACCATTTTCAAAAATGTGTTTAAATATCCACATTATGATTATTTTTCAATGTAACTTCATTCTCTATATTGTACGCTAATGTGCTGTAGACAGTATAATATACACTGCATAATGAATACGTCCACATGGATAGCTCAGTTCGTGAGTAAAAACACTCATTGTTAACACTGTACTGCATTTTGATTAAACAAAAACCTAATGAATATTATCGAACTCAAAAGCGCGATATTTCCTAGTTTACGTAAATGGATGAACTACTTTTCTTCCCTCCTATACCTAGTAAAGGGATTTGGTTGTATTTTACGCCAGTATCATCGAACTTCAGTCGTGGAAAGTAGTAGCAAACGGCGTTGATCCAGAGGTATAGCCAAGTTAATATTAAAAATGTTAGTAAAAATAAAACGATGTCCCTGTAGAATATGTCTCTCTTCTGCTATGTCTGTGTTGTCTTAAGAGATGGCATTGCATTTTAAAAATCACTCAAGAACTTCGCTTCTTGTCATTGTCCAATACAGTAATGTGGAAAAAGAAAAAAGAGTAGCTGGTTGGATTTCATTCCTGAAATTTGATTACTATGACTTCTCTTTATCCATTTGTGTACTAATCTCATCAAAAGCAGAAATTATTTAGCATCAATTACGTGATGACTGTGGTTATTTTACAATGCTTTATGAACTGCTATAGTCATCTAGCGTCTGAATGAGATGAAGATGATAAAGGCGGCGAAATTAGTCCAGGGTCCAGCACCCAAAGTTAATGAGTTGAGGAAAAACCGGAAAAACCTCATTCAGGAAACTTGTCCTAACGAGGATTTGAACCCGAGCCCCTCGTTTCATGTTTAGGCATGCTAGAGCAGTGAACCATCACTGTGGTGATTGAGGTAGTACTACCAGAGTGACGATAATGATGGTGACGGTATTGTGTTCATTTTCAAATAGAAAAACATCTCCCTCCTCATTAAGTATGGGGGGGGGGGATTTAAGAATTGATCGTCACATAAGAAAGGAATCCTCTACCTAGGGAAGACAAGGAGAAGGAGGGGAATAGAAGGGGAACAAGGAGAAAAAATAGGAGAAGGAAAGACAGGGAGAAGCAGGGGAAACTCAAGACGAACAAGGGGAAGAGAATGAGAATAAGAAGAAGAGAAAAAGAACCAGGGGAAGACAAGGGGAACATGAGAACAGGGAAAATACAAGGAAAGGATGGTGGATACAAGGAAAACAACGGTAATACAAGGAGAACAAAGGGATTACAAAGTGAATAAGGTGAATGCAAGAAAAACAAGGTGAATACAAGGATTAAAAGAGGAATACAATGAGAATACAAAATGAACAATGAAATTAAGAGGGATACAAAGAGAAAAACGATAATACAAGGAGAATAAAGGGAATGCAAAGAGAACAAGGTGAATGCAAGAAAAACAAGGTGAACACAAGGAGAACAAGAGGAATAAAATGAGAATTCAAAAAGAACAAGAGAAAGAGAAAGGTATATGAAGAATAGAAGGACATCAAGGGTAATACAAGGAGAACTAGGGGAAGAGAAGGGGCACAAGTGGAATACAAAGGGAAGAGAACAGATGCAAAGAGAATATAAATAGATTAAGGAAGATACAAGGGGAATGAGGGCTGTACAAGGAGAACAAGGGGAATAGGAAAAGATCATGGGAAATAAAAGAACTGCCGTGCATCCAAATTCATCAGTTCCGACAGGAGACCGCTACTATCGAAAAACGCGTACTAATTCTACGTAAAGTTGTGCAGCACTGTAAAATTGTGCACCTGTCGAATTTTTTTAGTCACTGGTCATACCTCAGTCTGGTAGTTACTAGATAGAAGTGACCCATTCCAAAATTCACACTATACAAGACAAATATTTACTGGTGAGTGATTGCTGGTATGGACTGCCTGAGCCTACTACAAAACGATCGGTTTCGGATTCAAACATCAATTGGGATAAATTGCTTCGTTGACATTTTATTTTTTAAAGATACGTCCTCAACCACTGAAGGACAAGTATGTCGAGCAACTTACCTATAACATATCTTTGTATTCACTTCGCTGCCATTATCACGTTCATCTGCATCGTTAATCGAAGGATCAGAGAGTCGGTTTTCCACACCGAAGACTCCAGTTTAAATTATTCTCTAAATCAAATAATCATATTCACTCACTCATCTATCCGATTACTCAAAAAATTAACACCCAAACACTGTCGCTCACTCTAACAGCTTCATTTTCAAATATATCTCTAGACATACCAGTTTTTTCTCAGCAAGATAAGAGATTTGCTGGCGTGAAATAGGCACGACGTTTGGTCTCCACTTAAGACAGCGGTGCATATTCAAGCCCGTACGGTCTGAAGCACGTAGCAGGCAGATTGCTCAGCGCGCAAGTGAACTTTCATCCCCTGCTAGAACGCACCGAAAGAGGGGTAACTATGTAAAGGTTGTCCATGCATACCTTAAGTAGAGCAGCGATGTATGGAACAAGAAGGAGGCATACTGTCCTTATTATGTGGAGAACATTGCATTATTAAAAAACGAAGTATTCAGAGACGCTAAATGGAAATGATTCAACACAAATTAGAGCTCTTCTGTTGCCCCCATTCCGAAAATCGAAGAAAATTGCCTCCAGATTTTCAGCTAACATTGCACTGCATTGCTGAAATGTATAATGACAAGGACTTCTTTAGTTTTTACATTCCATTAAACTAGGAACTGTGTCCGAGAATTCGTAAATTTTCAGCGAAAATTAGTTACGATTTTCATCAGCACATCCATACCGGTACGTTTTCATGAACCTAACAAATTCAGGGCCGAGCTATGCGATCATGATAAGCGCCCTTTGCTTAAATTTACTTCCTTAAATGACTTTTACGAGACGTAATAAGGCTGGGTGAAACGAAAATCGAAGAGATTCTGACGAAATTTTATATTAAGAGGTTTATTTGCGCATAACAGTATTGCTATTATGGCGAAAATTATGTAATACTCTAGCAGTTTCGAAGGTTGTATATGTGAACACAGTTATTTTTAAATTATTCAAGCCGTATTGTAATCTACTAGAAACATTTTGTTAATTATTCAAAATCGTACATATATAACATTTTCTGCTGTGAAATAATTTTATTGCACTTATTAAAAATGTGTAAACAAGAGTGTAAAGGATTATTGCATCTCGACTTCATAATGCTAATTTTGTTCACTCTTATCTTTTGGTCGCTCCTATTTGTACAGCATATAGGCTATAACTTACTAGCCAGGCAGCACGCGAAAGAATCGAAGCTCGTTCCCGCGCTATTTCTTATACATCCCCAACTTAAGGTAACAGAGAACATTACAGTAACATCCTAGTCCAGGGCGGAATTCGAACCCAACATCATGGTTTTTAATCGCTATTAGGGCTGCGGAATCCGGCCGGATCTATTTCAGTTACTCGATGATTTCCCACCAAATGAGGGCGCAATTAAACCCAATTATCCATCCAACTCAAGAGTGAAATCTATGTTAACAAAATAAATGCAGGTGTTGTGATGTCTCAAAATTGTAGTCTACCACTTTAGGCTACATCCCTCAGTGTAAGGAATATAGTCCTATATCATAGAGTATTTTATATTTTCAAATAAATAATGTTATAAAATAATGAAATGTATATTAAATAAATAATTATATTCTAATTTCAATTCTATTATCATGCTTATTCTACAAGAAGGTAAGCTATTTCTGTTCCACTAATTATACCAAAGTGTAATACCGAATCTGTCTGAGACATAACTCTAATATAGACCAAAAATTATGCAATTATTTTCTAAATAATTATCCTAACCTAACTTTAATGAATGATTTTGTCTTTGAAAGCAAATATAGGATAAAAATTATTTTTTGCAGAAAATTTTAATTTCTAAGAATATTGCCTGCATTTTTATATTATAATTAATCTTATTCATTTTGTAATGGTATGCTGCTTTATATTTGTATATCATCTTAATATGTTTAATATAATTATATGACTTTACTTTTACGTTTCCAAGAATGCTCTCGAACACAACCGTTGGCTTTTTCAACAGTAAGCTGTTATAAATTATATAATTTTAAAATGTATGTAAAAGAGTTCAGTTAATGTATTATTATTATTATTATTATTATTATTATTTACCGTAAGATTACATCATTCATTACACCGGGATGGGCTGTGATACCTTACAGATATGTTTTCCTTCCGAATGACGTGATTCTAGACGCGGCCCTTTGAATTTATCGGTTAACGAGAGATGGCTGATGAATAATGTAGTATTATGTAGTAAATACATTTGAAATAATTGAAATATAACTAGTTACTTAACACAAATTTTATTTTATAGCATTACTTACTTGCAAATAAAAAGTAAATTATAAAATATAAAATAGTATATTGAACTGTATTCTTTATGCCGAGTGGTGTACTGAAGTAGGCCTACATGGCCAATCATAAAACATTCATAACACGTGCATTGGTTGGCATCAGGTTTCGCTCTTGAGATGGATAATAGACAACTTTTGCGATACGTCAGTGACCAAAGCATGATGCTAAATTTCTTCGAGTACTTCATTTTCATGTAAAAAGAAGGAAGAAAAATAACTGAAAGTAAGCAGCACAAAACCAAAAGTTTTGTCTGACCAGCCTTACACAACATGATCATATTTCACCTTTTTTCAAAAAGTTATCTTGGCTTAGGTTACGTTAAAGGAGAAATCTGCACCCGCTTTCTCTCTTATATCGAATTATGCATTCTTCATCCCCTCTTATTTATTCGTCCGTTTTCATACTCTGTCCCTCTATCATAATGTTAATACTCGATCACAACGCGATAACACGCTAGAAATTCCATTCCACAAGTCATCTCTGTCCTTCATTGTTGCTGCTTCTCGTCACTGGAACTCTCTGCCGCCTGAAGTCAACGGCTGCCGAACCTTAAAATTTTTCAAATTCAAGTTAGAAAATTATCTTATGACGAGTTACCAAACCAACTTACCGTTATGACAAGTGTTGTAATGCATGTTTTCACGTATCCACTACATTTTTTATATTCTAGTGATATTTATTTTATTTTATCTGTTTCTGTTTCATCATATTTCCCGATATCATTGATAACTTAAGCTACTTATAATCACAATTTTCTTTGCTATGTGTACCTAATAAATATTTTGTTCATTGTATGCTTTGTATTTTACTATTTTGTTATTATTATTATTATTATTATTATTATTATTATTATTATTATTATTATTGTCACATATTTTTATACTTTGTGTGTCTCATTTATTTTGACTTACTGTTCACATTTTATTATGAGTTTTCCTTTCTTTCTATATGTTATACATTATTTCTCATTTCTACTGGCTTGTTGTTTACATTGTATTATGGTTATGTACTTCAGTTTGTGTGTGTGTGTGTGTGTGTGTGTGTGTGCTGTAAATTTGTAGTGTTTTTTGTATCGCAGTTTTACTCCTGATTGAGTGTTACAAAAAGCCGTATGACCTTTACTTTGCCAAGTCAAATAAACCATTATAATTACTTACTTACAAATGGCTTTTAAGGAACCCGGAGGTTCATTGGCGCCCTCACATAAGTCCGCCATCGATCCCTATCCTGTGCAAGATTAATCCAGTCTCTACCATCATATCCCACCTCACTTAAATCTATTTTAATATTATCCTCCCATCTACGTCTCGGCCTCCCCAAAGATCTTTTTCCCTCCGACCTCCCAACTAGCACTCTATATGCATTTCTAGATTGGCCTATACGTACTACATGCCCTGCCCATCTCAAACGTCTGGATTTAATGTTCCTAATTATGTCAGGCGAAGAATACAATGCGTGCAGTTCTGCGTTGTGTAACTTTCTCCATTCTTCTGTAACTTCATCCCTCTTAGCCCCAAATATTTTCCTAAGAACCTTATTCTCAAACACCCTTAATCCCTGTTCCTCTCTCGAAGAGAGAGTCCAAGTTTCACAACCATACAGAACAACCGGTAATACAACTATTTTATCAATTCTAACTTACAGGTTTTTTTGACAGCAGACTAGAGGACAAGAGCTTCTCAACTGAATAATAACACGCATTTTCCATATTGATTCTGCGTTTAATTTCCTCCCGAGTGTCATTTATATTATTTTGTTACTGTTGTTCCAAGATATTTGAATTTTTCCACCTATTCGAAGGATAAATCTCCAAGTTTTACATTTCTATATCAATATTATTATTATTATTATTATTATTATTATTATTATTATTATTATTATTATTATTACGTTCTCCACATGGCATCCGTCATTGTTCACTACTTACTGCATGCAATCAACGATCCGTGCAACTAAACATAAGATACACACATAGGCCTAAGTGTTAAGTTGCCTTCTTTTTTTTTTTTTTGCAACATCCTGTACAATTTTCATTCCGACATTGTTCCGTTAAAGGAGTAGCCCTATTGCTAACATACTCTGAAGTTGAAAAAGGACATTAAATGAATAATAGTAATTGAAGTGTCTTTTCGGATACCAGAGTACAAACTGAGCGATTAAGGGAGAGCGACTGATAGGGTTGTACACGAGGGAATCTCGCGTAACTCGCTTTTCCGTGAAGTAGTGTCTCGCACGGGTGTTACCGATATCATGTCCCGCACACCGCAACTCTCTTGTGGCTGGCAGAACATTTGTTTCCACACACCGCAGTCACAGACAGGCTACTAACTCATGTACACACCCAAGAAACGAAGCGCTCGCCGTCCTATTGCGTCAGGCGAGAAACAAATATGGTTAGCCCTAAAGCACCTGCTTTTAAATACCGAACTTCACACTGTAGAGGGCATCTAGCGACCATGTGGTGGCTACAACGTTAATAACATAAATAATACTTCGTGTAAATTCTAACCGTCTATTTTAGAAATATTTTGTAACATTCATGCATACATCCATTCATAGTTTTCTGCCCAAGGGACATTCTACATCACAAATCTGGCATTCTCCAATCTTCCCTCTTTTCCGCTTCCCTCTTCGTCTCCGTATAAGACCCATATAGTCTATCTTAATGTTATCTGTAGAAGTCGGATTTTATGTAAAAACCTATTTTAATCCTTAAAAGATAAGTTCATATAAACTTGAAAGTACACGTTTGGTATAAATATATGCCTAAAATTGATATTTTAATAGTAGCACCTAAAAGTGCCTATTTTGACGACAAAGCCTATTTTGACCTATTAAGAATGTTTTGTCTCTAATACAGTAGGTCAAAACACTCATCCCAATTTCGAAAATATGTATTTTAACTTCCAAATGTGTTTTTGGTTCTGTTGGAAATAAAGTACGGTGAAAGAGCAATGGAACGGAGAAAAATTGTCTCCGGCGCCGGGATTTGAACCCGGGTTTTCAGCTCTACGTGCTGATGCTTTATCCACTAAGCCACACCGGATACCCACCCCGGCGTCGGACAGAATCGTCTCAGATTAAGTTCCAACTCTTGGGTTCCCTCTAGTGGCCGCCTTCTGCACTACGTCATAGATGTCTATGAACGTAGGACTGAAGTCCACACATGTGCTGAGGTGCACTCGTTATGAGTGACTAGTTGGCCGGGATCCGACGGAATAAGCGCCGTCTTAAATCACGAAGTGATTTACGCACATCATATATATTATTTTTAATGTACCGAAGTACATATGATATTTCCATGCAGATATTCTGCGTCATCATACGATGAAAGAGCAATGGAACGGAGAAAAATTCTCTCCGGCGCCGGGATTTGATCGTATGATGATGCAGAATATCTGCATGGAAATATCATATGTACTTCGGTACATTAAAAATAATATATATAAATAAAGTACGGGATAAACTGGAGCAAGTTCTGCACAGAAATGTAGGACTGAAGGACCTGCGTACTGCTTCAGATATCCTATTTAGCAGGAAAGAACACGGTTTATAATGTAACATTCCTGACCAACTAGTGTCAAAATTGAAATACGCTCCTGTTACTTCAGTGGATGTGGAACGTTCATTTTCAGCATACAAATTTGTGTTGAGTGGCAGACGGCATTGCTTTTTAGTTGAAAATTAAGAAAAAGTACTAGTAATTTATTAAAAAGCTAATTATGGACATGGCTTGGTAAAAATTGATTATATTTGATGTGTTTGTATACTGAATTTATGTCTAAAACTTATTTTTCACATTTCATTATTTAGTTTATGCAGGCTAGGTCTATAACTAGTTAGATATTTGTTATTCTTGTACTTTCAGTAGTAGTAGTGGTGGTAACGGTGTATAAGCATTTAAAATTATTAAATTCTAGATGTGAATTCCTGATGTTTTGGAACATGTTTTTAAAGAAAACATTATTTTTTGTTAGAGCCTATTTTCAGTTCTTTAGAAACTATTTCCTACATTTTAACGATCTAAAAATCCGTACCCTATTTATCTATCATCTGATATCTTCTTCTGCCTCGAATTTTTTTTTCCTGTTTACCATTCCTTCCAGTGTGTCCTTCAGTAAGTGGTTTCTTTCTTTTCCCTTCCTTGATCAGTTTCAGCATTATTCTTTCTTTACCCACGCATTCTAGCACAGCTCAATTTCTTATTCTGTATATCCATTTTGTAACAGAAGTGCATAAGTTTTGCCGTCCGCTGTTTCTCAAGTTACTGTGTTGCTACAAATTCACGTGACCCAAATAGCATTTCATCGCCGAGCCTTCAAAATCCGCTATGCATTTTTAAAGAGATTTTGCAGGAGAAAGAAACAAGCAGTCACTCTTAATTCCCTTGATTATCAAAGGTGCTTTCGGTATAATTTCATCATTTTCTTGTAATGATTGAAATTATACTAAAAATTAGCTTTGCAAGTCAAGGGAATTAAAAGTGACAGTGTTTTTTTTTCTTTCTCTTGCAAAATATTTTTAAAACCACATAGCAGATTTTGGAGGCGAAACGAAGATTTGTGATAAGAAAGTAAAGATTTACCTAATTTCCATAAGAACTGCGAGAGAGGGAAGAAGAAGGAGGGGAGGCTCTAACCTAGCCAATTTTTAAGCTTTGCCCTCGTTTAACATTTAGCCTGCTTAATTACCGAGAGAAACTCATGGACAGTGTTCTTTTAAGTCCATAAATCTATGACATGGGCCACCAGACTGTTTAACCTGTTGTTTAATTACGCTATATCAACTGCGACACTATCTACGGTCTGTGGTTCGGTGATATAGAGATAATATTGTATTTTGGAGAGATGAGAGCAAAAATTCGCCATGCAATTACATTATATTCATTTCACTACAGGGAAAATATCGGAAAAAACTCAAGGTAAGTCAAACTAAAGTTCGTATCTCTCTTAAAAATCTGTTATCTCATATCGGGTTTATACCAGGAGAAATTGGAGCCAGTGACAAACATACTAATCACTAGGGCAACTATTTTAATTGGTGTGGAATAGATAATGAAATGTGCACTTTTCCAGTTTGTAACTATAAAACATAATTACATAACAATAAATATATTAATATAGTTATCCGGTTTTCTTAACAAAATTAAAATAAACATGTAGATCCTATTACATTGAGTCCCAGCGAACGTTCCTGATGTTTCTATTGGCCAACCAGCAGCAGGTCTCCCCCACCACATTCGCTGTTTGCACCAGCGAAGTCACGGTTCTTCGCCGGAATAAAACTTACGTTTTAAGGTCTATGTTACCTACTTACAATGGCTTTTAAGGAACCCGCAGGTTCATTGCCGCCCTCACATAAGCCCGCCATCGGTCCCTATCCTGAGCAATATTAATCCAGTCTCTATAATCATATCCCACCTCCCTCAAATCCATTTTAATATTAACCTCCCATCTACGTTTCGGCCTCCCCAAAGGTCTTTTTCCCTTCGGCCTCTCAATAACACTCTATATGCATTTCTGGATTCGCCCATACGTGCTACATGCTCTGTCCATCTCAAACGTCTGGATTTAATGTTCCTAATTATGTCAGGTGAAGAATGCAATGCGTGCAGTTCTGAATTGTGTAACTTCCTTCATTCTCCTGTAACTTCATCCCATTCAGCCTCACATATTTTCCTAAGAACCTTATTCTCAAACACTCTTAATCTCTGTTCCTCTCTCAAAGTGAGAGTCCAAGTTACACAACCATACAGAACAACCAGTAATATAATTGTTTTATAGATTCTAACTTAAAAATTTTTGGACAATTAAGGCCTATGTTACATTAATAAATTTAATAACTTTTCAAAATTGGACACCTCTGTTTTTTGACTAACCGATGCCGAATCAATTCACTTAAATTCCTGAGAAATCCTCCAAAGCTTATATTTTCATCACTCCCGACTAATGTTTATGTTATCCTTCAGGCATCAACATTTTCTGTGTACGTGCCAAGAGAGGAAATAAGACAAATAAAGATAGAGATCACTAGGTGGAAGCTGCATGGTTGGTGAATCCGCATCCCCCGAAAATAGCTGTGCTGACCTTCAGCCTGTCCTTGACAACCGGCAGAAAAGGCGCGCAGTGACTCAGCTGAGAATAAGTGCAGTTTATTACTTTGTATTGTGTTTTCATGATTACATATCAGTGCGTGAATATGTGCATATTTTGAAAACGTACAAACGTAAAAAAAAATCATGTGGGAGCACAGGAGACAACTTTAGACGTGAATTCCCTGTCCGCCCAGTTCCATGAAGAAAAATAATACAAACAAATAATACGGTTAACGAAACAGATTCTGTGAGTGATGTGATGTGAATAACAT
Organism: Periplaneta americana; assembly: GCF_040183065.1. Classification (NCBI taxonomy): domain Eukaryota; kingdom Metazoa; phylum Arthropoda; class Insecta; order Blattodea; family Blattidae; genus Periplaneta; species Periplaneta americana. The sequence goes on along the minus strand of NC_091120.1, from coordinate 93,327,108 downwards.
TATGTACCACACAAAATGGGTAGCACTTTCTGCCGCTGTTCGGTTAAGAGAAACACCGGGAATGTTCGCTGGGACTCATGGCATTATTATTATTATTATTATTTTTCGATATTTAATTCGTCTACATAATTGCATAGGCTTACCATAAATTTGAAAGTGACCGATAAGAATTTCTTACGATAATATAATTTAACCATTTCTTTGACATATTCTTTGGTGTATAGATTATCTAAAAAATTCACTCTTTTTTCAAATTAAATGTATCTTTCTTAAAATGCGTAACACATCAATTTATCGGATGTGTTATTGGTGTAGAATTAAAGAACATAATGCAGCGTTAAAATCACTGTTTTACGAAAAGTTAACTCCTAGATTGACTCTCTCTATTTAAAGACAGTTTTTATACTACAGAAGCAGGTTAAGAGTAAATAATATAGCCTTATAACTAGACGATGATGGAATTATGAAAATCTGCCGCCTTGCCTCTTTACCTGCATTTAATCTCTAGAAATTCTCCGCGGAATGTCTCCAGATTCCATTGGTTTTAAGTTCTCAGTTAACTAATTGAGATATCTCATTCTTATGATCTGATACGGAAATGAATTGTGGTTTCGTTTGAAGAAGTCTTTTGAAATATTAAATATTTCACCATAAGAAGCTCGTGGGTCACTGTTGCACTCGCGTGTGTAATGTTTAATATGCGTGTATTAATAACAGTAGGCGTGAGTCCGCGCTGGATTTCACAAGAGCAGGTAACCGTCCTCCTTCTGGCTGGAAAGACAAGGAGTCAAAAGCTCAACCACCAAGTGCTAATGACCTGCCAGGGCCATTATTGTCAAGGTGTGTGTGAGCCTGAGACGCAAGGGTCAGGTAAGAAATCCTCACGGCGGCGAATTAATCAACGAAGCTCTTGTCATTTTATTCGCTATCCGACTGCACCAATTTCAGTACAAGTGATCCTTTTCGCAATTGAGAAGAAAAAATCAGTCTAAAACAAAAAGAATGCATTCTATTTCTTTGTATCCTCATCTACATTATTTTTGTCATGTCAACCTCTTTTTCTTCTAGTTCTGATATTCGTTCTCTTTCTCTTTCTTCACCTTTTTCAATTCCATATTTTCTCTTCCCTCGTTTCCTCCCTGATTCATTTCTTCTTCATTTGTCAGCCTTAATTCATACAGTTCGTAGACTTACTATGAGTTTTCGAATGATGCGTACATCTGTATATTTTGTGTAGACTATTAATGTTCACTTTCTGATAATGAGATTAATGTCCTTGCATTAGTTACCGAGTTTCTTTTACATATCACTACTCATTATCTATATGTTAAAAAGTATGCAATGTTACAAAGTAAAGTACGCATCATTACTGCCTGTTTTTATTCCTAGATTATGTTGCGTGGTCGCTTGTGATGATTCTTTTTTCCTGGAGCTGGCTGTATTGTGTCCGAAATAAGTGAATAAGCTGAAATTGTTCTTTCTTTTTCTTTCTTTCTTCGTTTCCTTCTTTTCTTCCTTCTTTTCTTTTATTTCTTTCTTCGTTATTTTCTTTCTTCCTTTCTTTCTTCATTTCTTTCTTTCTTTTCTACTTTCTTTTTCTTTCTTTTCTTTTATTTCTTTCTTCGTTACTTTCTTTCTTTTTCTTTCTCTCTTTTTCTTCTTTCTTTTTCTTTCTTTTTTGTTTCTTTCTTTCTTTTCTTCTTTCTTCTTCTTTCATTCTTCGTTTCTTTCTTTTCTTCTTTCTTTTTCTTTCTTTCTTCGTTTCTTCTTTTTTCTTTCTTCGTTTCATTCTTTTCTTTTATTTCTTTCGTCATTACTTTCTTTTTCTTTATTTCTTCGTTTCTTTCTTTCTTTCATTTCGTCTTTCTTTCTGTTTCATTCTTTCTTTCATTTCTTTTTTCTTCCTGTTCCTTTCTTTCATTTCTTCTTTTTTTCTGTTGCTCTCCTTGTTTCTATTTTCCTTCATTCTTTCTTGTTTTCTTTTTCTTTGTTCCTTCGTTTCTTTTTTTTTCTTCTCTATTTCTTTCTTCGTTTCTTTCTGTCTAACTTTCTTTATCTTTCTTTCTTCGCTTCTTTCTTTTCTTCTGTCTTTTTCTTTCTTCGTTTATTTCTTTATTTCTTTTTCTTTCTTCCTTCCTTTTTTTCCTCTATCATGTTTCACTTCGCCCTTTCTTACCGACTTACAATCCAATGCGGTGTAAGGGAAGATAAATATGTAGCCTGTCATTTGACCTACACTAGACAGGCACACATCGCAGGCCCCTCTCGTCACGTGGTCAACACGGCCATCGCTGAGCTATCACAGAACAGCACAATGACTAGGGACAAACACCCAGGCATGTGGACGAATGATAAATACCTTCCATTGCCCACGTCGGAAATCGAACGCAGATCGCTTGGGTGGAAAGCGCCTGAGCTGTCTGCAAAGCCAAGACGGTGAAACTAGACTTAAATACTATGTTATTTTTGTAATAATTTTACATGACAGATTGATAAGAAAATCAATTCTTAATGTTAACTTATAACCATGAAACAAATTATAGTTATCATTATAATAAAAGATTGTTCACTGCATCATTGTTGTTTAGTCAACTCCGAAGACAAGTTTGAACCTCACAAGTGATACCAACAATACACCACTTATGAGACAACTAGACCAGGGAATAATGGGATAGAGTGGCTAGTTTCTTTCCCCCTTCATTGTTTACATCACCGACTAGCAACATAGGCCTATTAGGCCTACATTAATCAGACTTCAGTTGCATGTAAACATATTGTTCTTCCTCTGACACATATCGTCAGGAGAGATGTACTGCATTATTGAGAAGTAAAAATTTCGAATTATGGTATACAATTAGGTAGAATGTATTTCAATAGCTTCTGTCATTTCACTCAATATGACTGAAGATATAATATTTACAGGTCAATTCTCATTTAAAACTGTTCTTCCTACCCTTGTTTTGAGTTTGAAACAACTAACTCGGAAGCGACAAGTTATCGCCATCTTTGGAGGCTTTGTTGCCGTACAGTGCTAGAGAATTCACTGATTTAGCAATAACAGTAACAGCGGCAATATTTATACAGTAATTCACTAACTGAGCGCTCGTAACAAAGTCAAATTACAACACAAATTGAATGGTAAGGTAAGTTTTGCTATTACTGTTTCCCCAAGCATGTTGCCACTTCATTGCTAGCAAACATTATTTTGCATAATAAATCTTAGCCATTTTTTTCGTATAGGCCTATATGCCAACTTTTACTCGCTACCTCTAATTATGGCCCGCACTGTCCTTTCGCCCATAGAACTACGTTCTGTATCTTCGTCTCAAAAACTAGATCTTATAGCAAAGCAAAATATATAGCAGACTGTGAAATACTTGTTGTTGTTGTTTAGTCAACTGTCCGAAGACAGGTCTGAACCTTACAAGTGATACCAGTAAGACACCACTTGTGAGTCAACTAAGTCAGGAGCTAATAGGGCATTGTGGTCAGTTCCTTTCCCCCTCCATTGGATACATCGCCGATTACCTACAGGTTACACTAATCAGACTTCAGATTTATACAAACAATTGTTCTTCTTCTGATACATATCATCAAGTGAGATGTACTGTCTGATAATAGGTGTAGGCTACATATCAGCCAAAACCTCAGAGGAGTGAAATACTTATACAACAAAAATGAAGAAATTATAAAATAGGCCTATATATTTTAAGAAGAATCGAAGGTTATTATTCTCAACACAGTTTTAAATAAATACTGTCCACATCTGTGGAGTAACGGTTAGCGCGTGGAGGCCCGAGTTCGAATCTCGGTCGGGGCAATTACCTGGTTGAGGTTTTCTTCGAAGTTTTCCCTCAACTCAATATGAGCAAATGCTGGGTAACAATCGGTGCTGGAAGCCGGACTCATTTCATCGGGACTATTACCTTCACTTCATTCAGACTCTAAATAACATAAGATGTTGATACAGCGTCGTAAAATAACCACTAAAAATAAAAAAAAAATAAATACTCATAACTATGGAGTGCATTTTTAGTCCCAAAAGCACGAAGTTAAGTGAACATGCACTGTAGTGAACAGAAATATTCAGTGGCGGCTCGTGATAAAATATTAGGCTATGTGTTCACAATTTTGTGTTCCAAAATTGAAGAGAATTTGAAATTGTACGTTTAGCCTGGTATAAAATGTCATGATTCCAATGTTTCACTATCGAGAAAACCGTTTATAAATTCAAAACAATAATAATAATAATATTATTATTATTAATAATAATAATAATAATAATAATAATAATAATAATAATAATAATAATAATGAAACCCAGTCTTTTTATTTCCAATTTTTCCTGGTAAGCCAGTTTATCCAGTTATTTACTGTTCAAAATTGTAAAATTGCTAGAACAGAGTTCATTGTTTACTTTTGTTAAAAATTACTACATACCACAGTGCGGTTATTTACAAAAGCGTGTGTACAGTAATATATTTTGGTTCACAACACACTGATATACTATAGCCTATACCAGTACTGTAATCCCATTCGCATAGATTGATTACTATAAATACATGCCAGTAAATATTATTCTTAAATAATATACACCACCATACAGATATTTAAATTCATACCCCTATCATATTCAGCCAGCACATGTTTGAAAGCCAAACTATGCTATTATGTTAGCACTATAGTATAGTAATTCATAAACTACACTCTCGTAGCAGCACTGTACATACATGCACAGAAAGTAAACATTCCGACAGTGAGAAATGCTGACACCTACAGGCTAAAATACAGATTATTAAATTTCCTCTTCGAGATATAGCACGTGAACGATAGGCATCAATACACCTGACATCTGTAGGATAGATTCGCTGTTCACTTAACGCTTTGTGGTTTGACGAGTCATAAGCGGCCAGCGAAAGACAATTTTCTGCCGCACATGCGTGAAATTCCTGTAACCTTCTTGAAAAGAGCACGGTTTGTACGTGAACGCATGTTGCCAAGTTTACATAAGAAGTTTATGCAAGATGCGGGAAGTATAAAATACTCGATTCTGATATTATACATCCTCACTAGTCAATACGGCATTAAATAATAAAATTAGTCGTGCATTAATGGAAACAAGGTGTTCACGTGCTCTGGTGCTCTTATTGACGCACCGCCACTGGAAATATTATTCAAGATGCAGTGAGCAACCGATATGCAACGATGTTTGCAGATACAGTCGGCTTAATAAACAGTTACACCTGGTTCTAAAGCTAGTCATAAATGTGTGAAACTATGCATTAGTCCAAAAGTATTAAGGTCCGAACTCCTTTACAATCAATGCTATTATGGGACTGTGAAAGGCGCCTTTTCCGGCATATTTAGAATCAATTTAATATTATTTAAATTGCACTAGAGCTGAGATATTCATGTGTGACAAAATGTAAATAAACGACCTTTCCTCGACTTGAGTACGGAAATGGGTTGTACTGTGACTAGTTTCCTCGTGTGACGTCATTGCTATAATCTTTATGTTAATATAATTCCTGTGTTTTAATTAACATTAGAGGAGAAAATTCGTTCCGGCGCCGGGAATCGAACCCGGGTCCTTGGTTTTACGTACCAAGCGGTCTCAACATTGAACTACGCGGAAGACCAATCCACAGCACCGGATCGAACTCCCTTCCTCCAGTGTTTTCCCCTTTGTGGCCTTACTCCAAGTTGGGCATGTATGTTGACATTTTACATTAAGTCAACTGCCATTATACAAGGAGCGCACTCAATTGAGTGACTTGGTGGCCGGGATTCCACAGCAATGTGCACAGTAATCTGTACAGAATTATGCACTGTTGCTGGAACAATCTACGTAAAGATTTTTTTTTGGTCCTACAGAATACATCTGTTATGGTAACAATTAATATTAGAAAATAACAATTCGCTCCGGCGCCTGGGATCGAACCCGGGTCCTTGGTTCTACCCTAGATCATATATACCTAGATTGCTTGGCGTTATAGGCTTTGACAGTAACAACTTTTGTCAGGTTTACTATGCTGCCATCTAATTGTTACATAAAGAGTTACGTCATAACTCCCATTTGAATTGCATTAGTGACTGCACTGCCATCTCGTGTTCGTTTTCTGCGGACGGGAGGCGATCCTGGTGGTTGTTCTCTTCAAAGTGCAACCGATTTTAACATAGGAATGAGCAATCTATGTGTGATCTGGGGTTCTACGTACCAAGCGCTCTCACCATTGAGCTATGCCGAAGTCCAATCCACAGCACCGCATCGAACTCCCTTCCTCCAGTGTTTTTCCCTTTGTGGCTTGACTCCAAGTTGGGCATTTATGTTGACATTTTATATTAAGTCAACTGCCTGTGTTTTGGTCTAAAATTTGCTCTCTACGTCATAACATATTTTTATTGAGCAGGAAAATTGAATTCATATCCCGGAAACTTGCAATGCAACTTATTGTAGATTATGACGATGTCGTTGGATGTTCTCTGTGCATACTCCCGTTTCCTTTGTCGTATTTTGCCATATCTGAATAACGAACCCATTACCATCACTACGTGAACAGAGTCCAGGAAGCCAACACTGTAATATCTGCCGTACGTAGTAGGGGGCTTCGTACCTGGCGAGCCACTTGAGTTGAAAACAGATTAAGAGATGTAAAATATAAAAAAATAACTCTACGAACTGCTGTGGCCATTATATAGCAGTGAACTCTGAAGGGAGCACAGCAACTGACTTCGCTCCATGTATTGGCAGCCCTGACCCAGGGGGCACGCCGAACTCGTCGCTGCCTATGATTAAGCGGTCCGTGTGATGTGGCTGTGCAGCAAGAGCGGGAGTAATGCTGCTAATTGAAGTTCCACTCTCGCGAAGGAAAGACTCTGCGGTTTGGAAATGTAATTCGATAACCGTGCTGTGACGGAGGCCGAAATCACAAAGATGCACGGTCTGTCCAAAGGCCCTCTTGCACAATCGACAGTTCACTGACAAATATTTTTATACTGTGGTTACACCTCCGTCCTACGATCCTGCTGTTTCTTGTGAGTAGAGGCGTAAATAACGTTTCTTTAGCATGAGACCTTTAAGGTACTCTAACTAGCAGTTCTAGTCTGGATTGAAGTTGTTCTCCGAAATGTGATTATAGTCCCTACTTGTCAACACAATTATCGACTTCATGAGAAAAAACTCATTATCATCAATAAAATTCGGCTTCAGTTTTTAGGCATGTACCGTCTTCAAGGATTTATATTTTTACAACTGAATTCTCTGTCTCTTAATCAGATCACAAAAACTAAACGTAAATGGAGGAAAGGAAACAGTAAGATAGAAAATAATAAGGTCTAATCAAATACAAAATGATAAAACAAGTAAGCCAATTTAACTATTTGGAAAATGATATTAGTTACCATGAAGATTATGATATAGATATCAAATTAAATAAATTTCAAATCTTTGGAACAATTAACCGTAGTTACTTTTAACAAGAGACAAATACAAATTCTATAAAGTTATGGCTGTATCTATACTGTACTACGGAAATATGCTATGGACGACAAGCACGAAAGTGAAATACAGACCTCTGCAATTAAGTTTTTGAGAGAGTTAAAAAATTTAAACTAGATAAAAAAAGAAGGCATAAAAGAAGAATCTTACAAATTTTTAATACAGTATGAATGATAGATTGAAAGATTATAAATGACAATGTAAAGAACATTTAGGAAGAATGCCAGATCGAGATTGACCAAACAAATATGAAAATATAAACTTAAGGGAAACAGATCTGCAAGCAGGCCAAGTAAGAGATGGATGAAAAATCTTTGAAGACGAAACAGGCAGGTAGCTGCCTATACCATTACGTAAAGAAGAACAATTCTCTATCTTTCTAGTGATCATGATGTGGATGTCGTACCATTTGGTCTGCAGGATATGAACGACATAAGCTTTCAGACTTATACAAGTGGTACAGCACAGTTCACCGAATAATTAATTATTTTACTGGAGTTTTCTCCTATCTCAAACTTTTGTTTTAATGTAACAAACTATAATGTTTGTTAAATGGACAGTAGCTATTGATCAGTGGCGGCGTCAGCATTTTTAACTTGCTTGGGACATTCTGATGGGAACAATCCTCGTTACTTGTGCAGTACATAATTGAACTTGTTGTGGGAGAAGATTATTATTATTGATAAACACAAATCTTTCCACATAATACAAAATATTGATATCATTTGACATGCGATTATTTTCCATTTCTTCACCATTAGATGCATAAGAAATAACACTAATTAATTAAGCTATATTTAACGAATTGAAACATGGACTTCGTTAGTTTAAGAACAGCGATGAAACAAGGTATAGATCGATTGTTAAAGAAGAGCTGTAAACTAAATGTAACAACCATTAATTAAGTGCGTAAATCTAATTGTATTTTGAAACAATTTTTTAGCTGCATCCTCAACACTTATTTGGAGAAAAGTAGGTATGGATTAACTTTGGATAGGCACTAATCGACCGAAGTCTCCCTTCTTGCGATATTCCATCGTTGAACGTGCAGGAAGCTGACACTATTCTTGAAATTTGATAGTTGATCTCATCAAAACAACTCGCCGCTCTATAAACTGCGATAGGTCTAAATAGTTACAGAGTCTATGTCGAATTCTGCTGCTGGCCTAATGTCTTTCAACTGTTACTTCCATACAGTTTTATTGTACGTACAGTGTTAGTTATTTTTAGTTCTTCACTTCTTTGTTTATTGCGTTGTTGATTGGGCAAAGGCGTTTCAACAGTTTCATTTCTGAAATTTCTTTGTGTATTGTTTCTTCAGACAATACATACGTTTCTTAACCATATAACAGCACAAGGACTATCATAGTCCTGCAGAGTTTCAAAAAACAGTTAATGAATTGTGAAATTTATCCGAAAGTAACATTTTATAGCCAGGAAACAGGATTACGAAACCTTCGCTTTCCATCAATAGAAAACTGTAAAATTTATAATTATAGTACCGTGTAATATACTGTCCAAATTTCACGAAAAGATCCCTGCAAGGGGAGTACGGTCCTTGCGGGCTAAGAGAAGAGAGTGGGCTAGTAACTCAGCGTCCTTGAAGGAGCAGGTGGATGGGAGTGGTGTCATTGGCCGGCTGGTACAAACAAGGCTCAGTCAATGGCTGGCCGGTTCCTTGTCGGGGATTGGTTATAAGAGTGGGGGGGAAAAAACTCGCATTCCTTGCTCGGATCTTCTTGTGAAATGCGGACAGTATACGTTTCCTTTCTCTTAACGTAAACAGGACCATTAGCACCAGTCATAACTGAATAGTTAAGGCTTTCGTGATTGTTGAGTATTAACGTGATTTTTGGATGTTTTATTTGTATATCCCATGATATGTTCCTAGAGAAGGAACCAGTAAATATTTCCGAATGTTATGTAGATTGTGCTGCAATACATTATTGCAATATCTAAAAAAAAAAAAACGCTACAATATCATCCTTATAATTAATTATTGTCATCATCTTTATGTGTGAACAAATTGGTATATCTTCTGACTTTTATAGGATACAGGGTGGACAAGGCTTCACTCTACCGTTACGTGGTATCGTTGCTGTCATCTGACACTTTCTTAATACTGTATCAGGCTTTGTTCTATTCAAAGCACACGGAAGTATTGTACGGTTGTACATTTCTTGTATTGTGTGTTCAACGATAGAATTGCCGTGTAGCAGTACAGAGAAGTTTTGTTTATTCTGTAGTTTTTTGCAACTGATGTTGACATTATGTTTAATTTCTTGACGTGAAACATCTATATTCGACATATAAATTAGGAAAATGTGTAACACTTTTATGTAAGGTGAATAAGATGGAGTTCCTAAAGTTGATTATAGGGGCAGCACCATTGCTATCGTTATTGCATCGGCCGATAGATGGCAGTTTTCAATGATTGTGAGAGGGAATGATGATGTCTCATGTTGATAAGACAACAGTTGTTCCTGCAAGTGCAAGCTGGAAGAGTGCACTTATACAAGGGAGGTTGGGTACTTGAATTTCAAATAACCTTTTAGTTATTTTAATAAATTTGTAACGTGTGTGACAGGCTTTGGTACGAGCAAAACCCCATACCTGTAAACTTAATTACATAACAAGTTTAAAGATGTTTCACATAATGCAAAGGATCTCACACATCTGCTGTCGCTTTTCATGTATTTTTTATTTTTAACGCATTCACTTATTAATATTTTCTCATGAATGTATACATTATTTTAAATTCTATGATTATCTCTGTGGCATGAAGTACGTTTTAATAAAACGACAGCATGAGCCAAGACAATATAAGAGAACTAATTAAAATGACAGCACAGTCTAGTATATATTGTCACGAAGCTTGAGTTTTGAGGGTCTTAGGAACAATGGACTGTGCCGGTACTATTTCTCATTGTCTGTGATGAGGCGATAGCAGCAATCCTAGTGGTTGGCAACTATCTATGGATGCATATTCCCTACGTATTGAGCTTTGTGACTGTATGCATTACAGTTCGGGCCACAATCTGTGTGTTTTATTCCATAAATTTAATTCAAAACTTAAATGATCTTTCCAAGTTAATACACTTTTCAATAAGTCACAAACGTATTGACTTGGAAGGGTTGATTTAATCCATTTTCGCATAGAAAATTCAAGTAAAGTATTTTTATCCTTTTCTTTCGAAACTTCGAATACATGTAGACAAATTTTTGTGTGTACCGTTCGGTACTAGTCAATACAAAAACTATGCGCTTCGATAATGAAGCGAGTTTCCTCTCAGGAGAGTCTCCCAGGCAACTGTCACGATCTCAAGATGCGTTCATCAATCTCCATCCCATATTCCAGGAGGCTTTGAATACGTTCGTTCATCTTTTACTTTTTTCACCTTCCCCTTTCTTTCCTGTGGTGCTATTCCTTTTTAGTTCTCTCGATCGAGCTAGTGATGTTATATTGCAAGCGTAAACGTAACAAGTTCCAAGACAACTGACTCTCAGACTTTGCTCGAGGTTTTGCTAAATTTATATAGCTAAATACAGATTAATTGGTTTAATGTTACAGAAATCACGCTTACTTTCTTTTAAACTAAAATTTTGGTTAGAATTTATTGTAATAACTTCGTAGTTAGAGATACAACAATTTTAACTGTGAGCATTTTGTAACCTGTTAAATAATATGTAATATGTAATATTTTATTGTCATTATGTTCTTGTTACCAGTAAATATAAATAAATATTAATAACTCTGTTGTTCGTGGTTATTAAAAGACCATCTATGACTCGATCACAACTTATTTCTCTTAGTTTTATATTCTTTTGAAATATGACATTATATTTTAATAACACTTTACACATAGGCCTAAGCTTAAGGTTATTGAATGAATTAAAACTTCCATATGTACAAAATGATTAAAAGTTTTTGGAGCTATTATTCCCTCAACCAAAAGGAAAAAGAAGGTATGTTGAACCTATGTCTTGAATCCAGTACCAAGAGCTCTTCTACAAGACTAGTAACAGAAAACAAACAGGCTCCTCCTTCTTTGATTTCCTCGCTGATGAAGTCGAAACGTACGTACAAAACATTGGATGTTTCTAACACCTTGCGTCTATGACACGACGCAAGAGCACGGAAATTCTGCAAAAAGATTTTGATATTCAATTATATCTAACAAAATGAAAGATCAGTACACGTTCAGAAACAATTAGGTGTCACTTCTGATTGACAGAAACGTAACATTTAGCAAGAGGAAATGCCGAAATTTAGCCATATTTTGCTGATTTAATTAAACTATTTTGTGAAACTTCGACTCACTTTGAGAGAAGAACAGCGATTATGGGTGTTCGAGAATAAGATACTTTTGAAAATATTTGGGACTAAGAGGAATGAAGTTACAGGTGAATGGAGAAAGTTACACAACGCAGAAATGCACGCATTGTATTCTTCACCTGACATAATTAGGAACATAAAATCCAGACGTTTGAGATGGGCAGGCATGTAGCACGTATGGGCGAATCCAGGAATGCATATAGGCTAGAGTGTTAGTTGGAAGACCTGAGGGGAAAAGATCTTTGGGGAGGCCAAGGCATAGATGGGAGGACAATATTAAAATAGATTTGAGGGAGGTGGGATATGATGTTAGGGACTGGATTAATCTTACGCAGGATAGGGACCGATGGGGAGCTTGTGTGAGGGCGGCAATGAACCTCCGAGTTCCTTAAAAGCCATTTGTAAGTAAGTAAGAGAGATAATTTTACAAGCATTTCACTATGTAGCAGTGATAGTACTTTGTCAGTGTTACAAGCAAGACTATTGTTTTAAGTTGCATTCAGATTATATTTCCCGATTTGAAATGTTGTTTTAAAACATTTCATTGGATTCACAACAATTTATTATAAGTCTTCATTTATTTGGTTAATATTTTGAAACAACCTGAAAATTCTTATCGCTATCTTTTCAAGTCAAGAAAAGTATTTTTCTATAGGCCTAATCTTATATGAAAGTTAGGGAACTTCTCTATATTTTCGTTATAAGAAATTTAATATATAGCATATATTTACTTAGATCTCAGAATGTGTGAAAACTTGGTGTCCAACAATCTGATTAAGGAAATTTTGTGTATTATGACTTAAAATTTAATGTTTCATAATTGCTGGTTTCCATACAATAACGCAGTAAGAGCCTATGACTTGAAGTCTCTGCGTTTCTTTAAGACTCTTACGAAGAATATATGGTTCCATGGGGCTTCTACATTGTTATCTCGTTACTCCGCCAGTCACATTGAGGTCGAAAGGAAACCACAAAATCGCGAGTACAACAGAAGGCTTCTACTGCCATTGAACTCGACATTGAATACCCCTTTTGTTAAGCTAATTCCTCCTGCAATAGAAGCTGAAATCAGTGAATGCCGTGAACTTGACAATATATATTTGATTTGTGTTCTTGCCTACAGTACATGTCCTAAAGTGTGAATTACATGTAATGAAGGCAATTCTGATCTCTTCTCTAAAAGTGAAACTAATTACATTAAGTTAAAGTACAATTTCTATATCTTTACACTTCGCATCTACTTATATGCAATTAAATTGTTAACGACAATGTGTTATTTTTTTTCGATATTACTAAATCCATTAACAATAAAACATATTATAAGAGTCAAATGACAAAATTTTGATAATACACAAGTGCTTATGCAACCTAGCTTCATTTAATTTGCAAGATAATATGATTTTTACCTATTTTTTGACCATGAATTGGAATGTAAACTTAATTATTTCGAGAATTTTGAAAGGAAGCGCAAAGCTACCAATTCAAAACTTACTTTTTTTAAGGGTTTCAAACCAGATATGACTAATGCACATGAAGTAGTTTCGGAGATATTCAAAGTTTAAGTTCAACTGCGAAAAGTTAAATCCACATGCTCGAACTTAATCTCACAATAATTTCAGTCTGCAGCAGTTAAGTAAATAATTATTCAGGCTTACTACAAGGTACTTTAAATAAGAAGATGTGATTAAGATAAGAAACTTAGTTTTTGTGATACTGTGGAATATTACTTCTGGCTTGAAACCCATTTGTCCTCGACACTTTCATTCTCATTATCGTCGCCGTTGTCATGAACTTCAGCAGCAGATCAGCCGTAGCACAGGTCCCACACAATTTAAAGCAGTAATAAGGAATGTTAAAAAATGAAGTATCTTATTATGCGAGGTCTGCGCACCTCGTAACCATAGACACCACTCACTATCTCTCGTGTAGTTTGGATTTGTGCGAGGAGGCACCTCGCACGTCACATGCGTCGGTTCAGAAAAACCAAGACTTTAGACGTTTCCAAGGATTACTGTTCAACTTCAGTAAGTTACCTATAAGTTACAATGTTCCATATTAGCAAGAAGGAAATAATGTGGAATTTTTTTGTCGTGATCTACTCTGAAAAAGTATTCCATATGTTTCTTGGAGGTATGAGTCTGACCACAAAACATTTCATTTATGTCACAGGCGACGGAAATCCAGTTATAGCTCAGCTAAGTCAAGCTTTTAATGAAAGGAACCAGTCACAGCGTAATCAGGTGATGACTTCCCATCAAAGAAACCAGAAGTAACCCAATTAGCTGTTCGTCTACTTCTCATCCAAAGAATCAGCAGCAGCTGAATTGAATAGCTGACGATTCAGTATCGAATGGACAAGCAGTAGTTCAGTCTAACAGCTGGAAATTCCCATTAAAGAAATCAGAAGAAACTTAATCACGTAGCTAATTTCTCATCATCGAAGAAACCAGCAGTAGATAATATAGCTGACGACTTCTCATGAAAGAAACCGGCAGCAGCTCTATCAGATAAGTGATAACATCTCATTGAAGAACCCAACCATCTGACGACTTCCCACTGAAGAATCAGCAGTAGTTTTGTCAGATAGCTGACGACTTTTCATCGGAAGTCCAGAAAGCTCAATCATCTGACGACTTCTCATTGAAGAATCAGAAGTTATTCTGTCAGATAGCTGACGACTTCTCATCGAAGGATCCAGTCATATTTCAATCATCTGATGACTTCGCATCCAAGAACCTGCATAGTTCAGTTAGATAGCCGACGACTTCTCATGGAAGGATCCATCTATAGCTCAATCATCCGATGACTTCCAATCGATGGATTAGCAATAGTTTAATCAGATAACTGACAACTTCTCATCGAAGGAATCAGCAGTAGCTCAATAGGATAGCTGACGACTTATCATCGAAGAAATTAACATGACATAACATAACGGTTAATTAAACCGACAATTTTTCATTAAAGGAATAAGCAAAATTTCAATCAGTTAACTGGCAATTTTTCAACACGAAAACCGACATTCCATTTCCAGTTAATTCTTGCAAATTGGTAACATATAAAGAAGTCGAAAAGTTGATTTTCTCCGAGTTTCTCGACTTTCTCATCATTATTGCCATTATAATCGTTTCGAATACATTTGAATAGACTACAGTCTTAGAAGTAAACTAAATAAATTTAAAAATTAATTATGTTTGAGATCAAAGTTTAACATTCAAAATTCGAAACCAGTAGCAAGTCACATTAACAGTTTTATATATGATAGCAATGGATCATTTTATAACAACACAGTTTTAATTGATGTTTTCATTCTATGTATATTTACTCAGTTACATATTATACATATTATACTGAAGACTAAGGTTTATGGGTTCATATCTATTTCCTATCTAGCACAATTGTGAGTTATGGCAGCAAGCAAACTCGGCGAACTATATGTCACTTTTGGCCCAACACTCGTCTCTTATTCTTAGGATTTTCTACATTCGGTTATATTATTTCCCCCAGTGGCGACGCAGTGCATGTTGGTCCCTGAAGAGCGGAAGAAACGTGCTGGGTCTCGGAGGCGGCGGTTATTGATGGGGGCTGATTGGCTGTTCACACATACACACATCAACTTGTTCCCCCGCACTCTTCGAAACCACACTTAGATGGATTTTGCTTACCTCTGCGTCACATTCAAAGATTCCTGCGCCCCACATGTGAGCAGAACAACGACATATGCGGAACGCCCCATCCTGCCTGGCTCTCGACACTGTCTCAAAAAGTGTCAAAAGTTTTCTTTGCAAAATATGTCCAACGCCATAGAAATGACAGTAGAATGTAATCTTATAATCATCTCGTAAAAATAAGCAATATATTGAATAAAGACACAGTTAGCCAACGGTTGGGGATTCGACTTTTCAGATTGCAGAAGCCAAGGTTCAAATTTCAGCAAGTACAAGTGAAATTTGTGATGGACAAAAGTTGCAACGCCTCAATGCCGTCGCTAGGGCCTACATGGGGAATAGTCCAAAACATAGGAAGGTCTTCGTATCTGACTAGCCACTTCATCTGAAAACAGACTGAGACAGGAATAATATAATACAGTATGTATAGGCATATCGTCACCTTAATTCCAGAACTTCGTATCCAGCTTGGATGTCGATTTTCACTTTTTGAGCGTTTTTTTTTAATATATCCACAGAGAGAGAAGTAATAGCCTAATGTTAGCGCTAGTATTCTAAATTAAACTTCACTGCTTTCTCAGTAGATGAATCTGTGAATATACTTTCAAAAAAGTGAAAATCGACATCCGAGCGAGTTACGAGGATCTGGAATTAGATTAATAATATGTACGAGAAATAATATAAATTTAGACGAAAAATTTGTAACGTAATCCAAGCTTATTTCGACCTATGAATTATTTGTACGTTATATTAGATATGACTCAGTCATAACTGCAAGATAAAGCTTCTCATTCTTGTCAGACACATTTCTATTTTTAGTGAACGAGAGAAAGTCAAGCTACTTTCATCACATAGGTTAATTTATTCTATTTTGTAACAGACAACTGAGCCTACAGCCTTGAAGAATGTTTATAATGCTAATAATAATGATGATAATAAATGAATTCTTCTCTCCCTTCTCATTTTACCATTAATTATGTTATTCCAACATACTTACTGGCATCATCACTGTAGTGTTCAGTTGTTGATAAATAAATAGCTGTTGTTTATATCCGACAATTTACTGTCCAATAAGAGAGACAATCCTATTTTTGATAAAACGATTTAAAATGCTGCAATCATTTCCGCTTCCAAATATTCTTATTATTCCGTCTCTTTTGTTTGATATTTGAAAATTTAATATTTTCTAATTTATTTTACTTACAATAAAAACAACTATATCTCGTTTACAATGCAGTGACTTAAAAAACAACTTCATTTTAACCTTTGAGTATGCACAATGAGTCACTTCCCACAGACTGCCATGTTAAATTTAAAGTCTCACAACTTTTATCCCTATGGAGCTCAGGCGGAAAAATTTCACTTGCTGACTTACTTTTGCCTCCTCTTTCCAAAAATATACGGCATTACCGCCTTTTCAATTCGCCATGATAGACAGTTCCCTTGTCAGCGAACCTTGATGTGGTCACCGGTGCGGGTTGGGAATGTGTCTAGCCCAGGCTTGCAGAACTGGATGACAATTGTGGCGTTGCGTCACTCTTCGGAAACGTCACTCATCCCTTCTTTCTAGACCCGCGTCATTGAATTGGTAGAGGAGGGGATTTGTATTCAGTGTCTGTGTTATGTGATTGCGTACGGGTCACAGTGACGTCATTCAACGCCGGTGGACTGTGGACGGGGAACCAACGCTTTCACCATGCTTTCCACCCCTCTCTCGCCAGTTCTGCATCCCTGGTTTAGCCGGAGGATAAACGCAATAGAACTACCCTACTAGGTTGTAATTCTAGGTCATAATAACCCCTCCCCAAATAGTAAAGTAAGATAGTCATCGAGGTGATCACAAGTTACCTCCGTACTGGTTGGATGATCGCTCACCTCAGCTGATGTATGTGGACGTGAGGCCAGCTGCCGGATTTTCGTCTCTAGCTCTTCATGAGTGTCTTGCCACGGATTTATTGTTCGGGGCTAGACAAGAGCAGTTTCGAATACTTGTTAACTTATTTCAGTGTAAGTAAAGTGAGTCTCTAGGACTATAATTGTATAGGTAAACCAGTATATCGAAAAAAAATACATGGAGATATAGCTACTCGATTTTTTATGCTGTTATAACTTTGTACAATATTTCACTGTTAATAGTTGTTTTTGCTCTTAATAGATTATCGGCGTGACATAGTGGAGGAAAATAGTTACTCAGTTTGACTAATAAATATACAATCACTTCAGATAATAGTAGCTTCCCCAAATATTTCTTCATTTTTCCGTTTTTACATCCAGAAGACGTTGAGAAATATTTCAATAAAGAATTAAACCTAAAGACATTATAATTAAAATATTTACTTATTACATCTTTGAGTTATACATCGAACCACATGTCGCATTTTTACCTTCTCACTGGGTATATTTCGCGAATGTTGCGAGTGTTTCTCTTCACGCTTGAATTAATTATTTTATAATAACCATTCTAATATATAGGCTACATAATTTTATTAGGCCTAATGTATTAAAGGACATCTTGTCGAATACTTAGGCACATGTTTTATTGAGAAGTAAGGGTAAGAAGAAAAAGTTAATCGAAGAGGAGGAAGAATTTTACAGCAAAAAATGACACAACGAATCAAGGTATTAGACTTACAAGATTTCAATGAGTAAAATAAGTTTGTTTCAAGTTCTTTCCTGTAGTTTAATTGCAAATGTAAGAAAGCTGGAAGATTTCTGTTAATGTAGACGATCTTAAAGTATGTATGTACGTATGTATGTATGTATGTATGTATGTATGTATGTACGTACGTACGTACGTACGTATGTATGTATGTATGTATGTATGTATGTATTTACACTGCAAGAGGGCAAGCACCCGGTGGCAGTGGTATACACAATATAAACAATACACAATACAATTATACGTAATAATTACAATTAATAATAATAATATATAAATAACCTAATTAATAAGCGAACCTAATTTTACATTACAACCTACATATGTTAGGCCCTACATAAATTTCACATTGGTACTGATAATAATCTTTCACTTTACTCTCATCTCACTCACTGTAGTGGCGCTATGACACATTTCACTGAAACTATAGAACACATTTCACGAACAATACACAGGGTGTTTAAAAAATCGGGGCATAATTTCAGGTATGTATTTCCCACATGTAGACAATCAAAATAGTTCATTACAACATGTGTCCGGAAATGCTTTATTTCCGAGTTATGGCCTTCACAACATTGAAATTCACCGGAACGTTTTTCTTTCCGCAGGTCGTTGCCGTCAAAGGACACATTAAGAGGGCACTCTGACAGTTCATTCCGAGGCGAAGGTTACATTCAGTGTTCTGTAGGCGTTTGACTTTGCGACATGTATTCAAATCAAGAGCTGGCAGAGATACACTTCATGTACGGTAAGGCGGACGGCAATGCTGCGCTGGCTCGTCGTTTGTACCAGGAGAGGTATCCACAGCGACAATGTCCAGATCGGAAGACGTTTGTACGTCTCCATTACCGTCTGTGCGAGTATGGAAAATTTAACTCTCCTGGTTTGGGAAGGGGACGACCAAGATCTACAACTCCAGAAGTACAGGAGGAGATTCTGGAGGCTGTGAACATGACTTCTTCTATCAGCACACGAAGGGTAGCGTTGCAAGTCAATGTTCCTCATACGACTGTCTGGAGACTGTTGAAAGAGTATCAATTGTATCCTTATCATTTGCAACGTGTACAGGCCCTGTCACCAGCAGATTACCCTGCACGAGTTAGGTTCTGTCAATGGTTCTTGCAGCAGTGTGGTGTAAATCCGAACTTTCCTGCCTTAGTATTATTTACAGATGAAGCACAGTTCACACGAGATGGCATAACAAATTTCCACAATCAGCATGTATGGGCGTATGAAAACCAACCCACGTGCAACTGTTCCATCTCATCACCAGGTGCGGTTCTCCCTCAACATGTGGGCCGGTATCATTGGTGATCGATTAGTTGGACCCCATGTACTTGTAAACAGACTTACGGGGCAGGCGTACACAAACTTTCTGGAAAACACCATACCTCATCTTTTAGAAGACACTCCACTGATCAATCGTCAACACATTCACTTCTTGCATGATGGCGCTCCTGCACACTTCAGTCCTACGGCTCGCCGGTACTTGGATCGAAGGTTTCCTGATCGATGGATAGGTAGAGGTGGCCCAATTGCTTGGCCTCCACGCTCACCTCATCTGAACCCTCTCGATTTCTACTTGTGGGGCCATTTAAAATCATTGGTTTATTCGTCTCCGGTGCCTGATTTGGAATCCCTTCGGAATCGAATTGTAGCATGTTCTGAGGACATACGCAATACTCCTGGAGTTTTGGATCGTGAGGTCTGTATTCAAGCAGGAGGTGGACATTTTGAACATCTTCTATAATGACAACAACCTGCGGAAAGAATAACATTCCGGTGAATTTCAATGTTGTGAAGGCCATAACTCGGAAATGAAGCATTTCCGGACACATGTTGTAATGAACTATTTTGATTGTCTACATGTGGGAAATACATACCTGAAATTATGTCCCGTATTTTTAAACACCCTGTATAACACATTTCAACTGACGCAATAGAACACATTTCATTGACACTCTAAATTATCGATGATCGGAACTATTCACTGCACTGTAAAACCATAACTTCACCGATTCGCCACGCTTCACTGATACAACAGTTCCAATAAGACACCCTTATTCATACTTATAAACAGAACTACATTTAAACTAAACATTTATAGTCTAAGACCCTCTTACACGCTATTTCTAATTAATTTACAGTTCAAACTAAGGGAGTAACTCTCAGGCTAAATAAATACATGCCACCTTAAAAGATAAATGTTACCTTAATTTTAATCTACACTTTATACACAAGATTTTAAGTTATTCTTGAATCTCCTTAAGAAAGGACAGCCCTGAAAGACCCCTGCAGGTAGGTCATTCCAATCATTTATAGTTCTATTTAAAAATGAGAATTTACCTATATCCGTTTTCTGTTTCCTACATTTGATTTTAAAATCATGATCGTTCCTATCATAATACGTTGGCTTCTCTAACCGAGCCGTTATGTCTACCCATGCTTTCTGACCTAGATGTGCTCTATACAATGATGTTATTCTAGTTTTTCTATGTCTGTTTTCCAATGTTTCCCATTTAAGCTCTTCTATCGTATCATTTCCGTCTTCTCTTTTACCTTTAACAAATTTAGCTGCCCTATACTGGATTCTTTCTAAGGAATTTATCTGATATATTCTGTAGGGATCCCAACATGTAGTTCCGTATTCCATTAACTGTCGCACTAACGTTAGATATGCTATTTCCCTCGATTTTGGATTAGCCTTTTTCAAGATTCTCATAATAAAGTGAAGTGCCCTCCATGCTCTCCCCAAGTAAGTTTGGAGTTTAAACATACTCCTAGGTATTTACAACATTGTTCTTGCGGAATTACAATACCACTGAATTCGTAATTTAGACTAGTTTTCTCTCTGGTTTTACAAAATATTATAGATTTACTTTTAGAACCATTTATTTTCATCCTATGCATTAAAGCCCAGTTATAAATTTTATTAAAGTCTGTTTGAATAGCATCCACATCTGAATTATTTCTAATCTTTCTATAGATATTTCAGTCGTCTGCAAATAGCCTCACATTTGATGTAATATTCTGGTATAATGCACAGTTTACCAGCCAACTATTATTTGTTCGTTCCTATTCCAAGTCTGGAAAAAGTAGGGGGGAAGATTTTGTCTTGACAAAATGTAGCCGAGATTGAATTTACTTAGACCGTTTTTTACCTGTACTCTTTTATGACTAGGATACAGTTTATCGAATTTATCACGTATGGACTGACTCTAACAACATAGTTTTATTCCGAAACTTCCTTTGACGCTCCAGATAGTTTGGATGGAATTAATATTTAGAATCAGGAAAATTTGTAGCGTTCTATCGAATTATAATCTTACATGTTAGATATTTATTGAAGTGACATTTTTTGAGACTGTGGTAAGAACACAATTTTGTAATATGTAACCTGTAGTGTATTCCAGTATTAATGATAGTGTCGATGCAAGGTTGCCAGATTTTAGATATACTTTTCTTCATCATATACAGCACTTACGTTTTGTTAAAGAAAAAGGAATAAAAATTAACTGTCTACATGCAGTTGAAGTGACTAATATGAATCCCAAAATTTCAATTTTAATAAAAGAATATATTGTAGGTACAGGTTTCCAAGTACAAAACAATATTTATCTGGCTGGCTTACAGCCAAATAAATATTGTTTTGTATTAGTACCTCACGTTTCTCTCGCATCTTTGTGAAGGGCTTGTGGCAATATTATGTCATGCCATATTATTAACTTCATGACTTAATAGTAGTTCTGTCTCATAGATTGCCCAAGCTGTTTATTATTGATTGTAAAGCACAAATTCCAAAAGATGGCATCACATGCACAAAATAGCCTACATTAAATTGCAATGTTTATTTTGATTACAATGGCATAAAATTTAATTTTGTGACTTAGAATGTTAGTGCTCCAAGGCCACTATTTGACATAATTACAGTATACATCTTCGGAGATTATTATACATATTTATCGCTAGACTTTACAATGTTCAACAAGTTTTCTTTTTCTATTTTCTGTACTAGACATTTCTGATGAACGTATCATTTTAAATGTCAAGAAATATTATATTCACCACCGAATTCGCTGTCACAAACCTTGCACTTGCCAGAATATTCGTTTTTTCCAATGTGCAAACCTACATTGTTAAGAAAAGTAATTTAAATTTAAATTTAATGTAATTATTTAGACCTACAGTAGAAGAAAATAGTTACTAGGTAATGAGAAAATTATACAAGTGATGTTAATTTTCTGAAGGAGGGACTTTTTGCGTCCCGCCTCGAATCGAAACTGGACTCGGAATTTTTGTATGAAAATCGGGACATGTCCCGCCAAATCGGGACATCTGGCAACCCTGTGTCGATGTCTTGTCGATTACACTGGTCTACAAAGAAAATTCATCAAGGAACGTAATACGCGGATTTGGCTAAGTTCGGACTGCTGATTTCAAATCTGTAATTATTTTTTTCTAGCACCTATAGTTTTTTAGATAATTAGGGGAGATGATAGACTGTTATCCATGTGAAAATGGCATAAATAACTTCAGAAAATTCTCTGTTTTTAAGCAGATAGAATGCTTTATGTACATATTTGTTAATTTTTTATATTGTTTAATTCTCATAAAATCAGCAGCTACTGTGCCGTGTTACTTGATTATATTAAATTGATACAACAGAAAAAACAAGAGCTAGAATGTGATGATGGATTCATACTTCATCAAAGTTTACAATTTAGATGATGATCATGATGATGAATATCTCGCAGGGAAAAATTCAGAGCCGAAACCTTTTAACAAATACCTTACTATAATAATACCGGACAGTTAGCAGTTCTGCGCGTGAACGACGCTGGTGCTGCTACCTAGGCGGCCGGTGTGGCGATACTCTCGAAACAAGCTGTAATCAACTGGAATGTATATTGTTGCTGGGTTAGTTAATAGTTTTATTAATTAGTGCTGTGATGTGCTGTTTATAATTGCTACAAAATTACAGCATTACAAATTGCTCCAAATCGTACTTTCGATGTCCAAGGGATCATAAAACGTGAGTCAACAACATTCTTTATATAGCAGGCCTAATTCCTTCGTCTTTGTGTTGATAGAAAAATACAAATTAGCTTTTTTATTTAGATCTAATAAATGAATAGAAGTTAAAATGTATTGGAAATTTTAAGGTTTTATCAAATTAAGCTTTATTGTTGTTCACATGCCTTTACTAATTATTACAAGCAGCACATTACTATCAATTTATCTTTACAGTTGTCAGCAATGCGTATATAAAGAATTGTTTTAACTTCATTCCTAATGTCAGAATTGATTTTGTCTCACTAAACCAAAAAAAATGTCATCATCATCATCATCATCATCATGGTAGTAGGCTGTCTCATGGCCTGTTCCGACTCAGAGAATCTCTCCATCTGGTTACCGGACGTCCTACGTCACGATAACCTTTTGGATTATAATTTAAAACTTGTTTTGTTATGGAATTATGGCCCATTCTTTGTATATGATTATACCAATTAATTTTATTTGTATATATGTTCTCTTTTAAATCATATATTCCTATTGTTTGCCTTATTTCATTGTTGCTCACTTGGTCCCGTAAGGTAAGGCCTGCTACTCTTCTTAGAAATTTCATTTCACTTGTTTCAACTTTCCTAACATCAGGTCTATTAATTTAGAGGCAGGTCTCAGATCCATACATCAACATTGGAACAGCCATAGTCTTATAAAATTTTAGCTGTGCAATGAAAAAATATGTAACAATTAATTACGGAAAGTAATATGAAGTATGCAATATTTCTCATAATATGTAGCTTTGATATAAGATAATAATTTTACATTAAACACTATTCAACATTTCTTAAGTGTTTAATATATTATTCCACATTAGTAACTCACGTTTTAAACAATAGTCCGAATCCCGCAATGTTAGTATTTGCATTTGTGGACGTAATTCCACGCCGCTCCGCTAGATGTCAGGTCCGCGATATTTCGCACTCACGTCAATGCTGTTAGTATACAGCTGTCCGGTATTATTATAGTAAGGTATTTGCTTTTAATCAGAAGGAACTGAATGATTTAATTAGAGATCTTTCTTTACCGAAATACAAAGCAGAACTTCTTGCTTCTAGACTGAAGGAAAGGAACATGTTAAAGGATGATGTCAAAGTTTGCCATTTCCGTATAAGGAATCAGAAATTAAATCAATTTTTTTGTGGTTGATGAAACAATGGTTTATTGTCATAACATTAATGCCCTATTCACAGAACTGCATCAAGAGCATATACCATCAGATTGGAGGCTATTCATTGACTCCTCACAGCGAAGTCTCAAGGCTGTACTTATCCATAATGGTAATTTGAAACCTTCTATTCCAATTGCCCTTCTGTACATCTCAAGAAAATCTATGACAACATGAAACTGCTACTAGAGACTATGTAACTATCGTTACCAGTGGAATATCTCTGGAGATGTCAAGGTTTTCATTCATTCATTCATTCATTTATTTTATTCCATAGATCTTACATGTGCAATGAAGCTTTAAGATGTGGAACATGTCAACATTTTACAATATTACAATTACAATTTTTACAAATTTTTATAGTTTTACAATTTAGTAATTTTCTACAATTTTTACAATTTTGTACAATTTTTTTACATTTTTTTACATTTTTTTACATTTTTTTACATTTTGGCGAGATGTAGTGAGATGAGATGAGGTCCGAGGATTCGCCAAAATATTACCCGGCATTTGCCTTTTCGGTGGGGGAAACCTCGGAAAAACCCAACCAGGTATGGCATGTTGATGGACATGCAAGCCAAATTCACAAAGTTTTGCTTTTCTTATGCCTTTGGGTACCCGCAATACAGATTAGCATTATATTAAACATAATTGGGAACTAAGGAAGATGTATGAACCAGGAGATCATTCTGTTAAATACCAACCCCTTGTGAATCCCAAGAAGGTATTTCTTCCTCCTCTACATATAAAGTTGGGATTGATAAAGTGCATAGGAAAGACAATGGCGAAGACAGAGCCATAAGGATTTCAATATCTAAGAGATAAATTTCCTCTACTTAGCGAAGCAGGATTAAAAGAGGGTATCTTTGTTAGACCTCAAATCCGAGAAATCTTTAAAGATGAAGCTTTCTTTACTATTCTGACAGACAAAGAACAAGCAGCTTGGGAAAATTTCAAATGGGTTTGCGACAATTTCTTAGGGATGAAGAAAACTCCTGATTTCAAGAACGGTATCCGCAAACTTCTACACTCATACAAGGAATTTGGGTATCCTCTGTCATTAAAAGTTCATTTCCTGCATTCCCATCTAGAATTCTTACCAGAAAACCTGGTGAAGTAAGGGGAACGTTTCCACCAGGATATAAAGTCAATGGAGCAAAGTTATCTAGGTTTCTGGAATCATTCCATGATGGCGAATTACTGCTGGATGTTGTACTGGAATGTTCCAGAAACCGTAAAAAAGAGGAAGTCAACTACCTTTTAATCACAGAAGGTTTGTTTATTATTATCATTTCATCATATTTTAGGTCTTAGACTTACGGATATCAATATAGCCTGCCGCAATAACATATCATATGAGTACTGTACTGTAAAAGCTGTACGTGCTAGAAAAAATTAAAAAGTGTTTTCGTAATCAGTACGAAAACCTAGTCTAGAGACGCATACTTTCATTTCTGATGATTAAAAAAAGTTTGATTTTGTAGACCAGTGTTATCAGTCAATTAGTCCACTGCAAAATGTCCATTGCAAAAATATCCATCAACATTGATATCCATTGTCAAAAATGTCCCCAGTTATCATATATCCAGTATAAGTTATCTCCACAGTCATTAAATGGTCATTATAAATACGTCAGGAGTTATTATATTTAGGCCTATAGTATCATAATTGTCGACTACAATATTTATTAAATGTATTAATAATGTAACATTGAAATGTCAGCTAAATTTAAAATATTCCGTAACTACTCTTATTTTCTAATTTTCTGCTGCACAGGCACCGGGTTTCAGCAAGCAGCTTTATATAACTTAATATGAAAATTCCCGCAGATATTGTTTCACATTATTGCTATCTAGGTTGCCTTATATTAATTGTATCGGTGTGCAACCCCTTCAATTCACCGTTGATCTGTAATATATCGGTACTTCTTCTTCACGTGGTGCCTTACGTTCATGTGACCATAGCGAATTTGGATGATGGCATTCTCTATCGCATTCTGTTCTTGTGATATATTTTCTATAAATCTTCAAATACTGTCATGATGTCCAGAAACCAATTCTTGCCATTTAGAATGGAAAATTTCTACTACATTATAGTTCTATGACCACCTTGCAACGTTATTTCATAGGAATTCCATATGTAAAGTGGGAATCTTGCGGTGTAGCTATCCGAAAAAAAGTTTAATAATCGTCTCTGTACATACCATATATTATATTAAACATTTTGACTTGTGGACATTTCTGCATTTTTGATATTTTGACTAGTGGTCTTATTTGATTGGACATTTTTGTAGGGGAAGTTCAGTAGCTCCCCGTAAACATGTTGACGAAAAATTAATACGTCAATTGCGTCCGGGGTTTTTAAAATATATGTCAGTTGCGTCCATAGCTACCTGCTGGTTTATGATGTTATGTTAACTTCTTAAAACTAATAATGTAGTCCAAAGACGCGTTCTGCGACAAGACAAAACCAAGCACTATATAGAACGCGTTCTACTACGTCATGTACGATGTAAAAGTTAAATTAGAAACACGTAAGTGTTATACACGATCCATGGAGTCAATGACAAGTGAGACCTTTATTTGTGATCGATGGATTCAAATTTAGACATCACAGGATCTACAGAACAATATTTCGCGTTGGGCATGCTGCATGAAATCTTGTAAACGTTTCATAAAGTTGAATGTTAAATAATTTCATTTAATGGAATCAATGAAAGCAATCAAGAACATAACCGTAACAAATCAGATCAAATGTTAATCAAGAGTATGGGCAGAATTTGCAGCAACAACAATGAGAACGACTAATGGTTGCGAGTCATTTCATTCTAAATTTAATAATCTATTTTATACTGCTCACTCAAACATTTACTATTTTATAGAAGTTTTTAAAGAAATACAAACATACTTAAAATTACGTAGACCTACCAATAGAGCTCTGCCATTTGAACAGGCAAGGAAGGAGAAAGAAGCTTTTATTCATAAAAACATGACTGATTTGCAGCAAGGTCCTATAACAAGATTGGATTTCATCCGGAACCTCTCATTTAGGTTTCAAATTTTATGGTGAAAATGCAACTCATGAATTTTAATACATTTTATGGTAAAAAATGACACTACCAACATTATATGGTGAAGATGCCACAAACAACATTTTTAACCTAGCTGTAACGTTTAAATTGGTGATGTTACAGCAAATCCCAAGTTTGTAAAATGGGAAAGGACGCAATTGCCTTATGATCCAAAAAATATAGGGACGCAACTGATGTATGACCCAAAAAATATAGGGACGCAACTGACGTATAAAACTGATCGCTCGTAGTGGACTTTCTATATTAGACACTGTGCTCTGGACGAATTTACCTGAAATGGTCGTGCAGGAATCAAGCAGAATTAAAGCACTTGATACAAGTTAGGACTTAAAGAACAATGGCAATAGACTTAAACCACTTTTTTTATACCTTCTTTGGCTTTCAAATACTCAATTTTCCTTTCGTTAGGCTTATTTCCAAAACGTAGACAAAACAAGACCTTCAATATCGTCTGCCATTCACATATGAATGTACTTCAATTTTAAAACCTTCAAAATTTCTCATTTATTATTAGAGTACCGACGAAATTCTCAATTTTTTCGATAGATCAGTTTTGAACTAAAGTTCAAGCTGTGACTTAACTTACATTCCATTTCCAATTCTGTACCTTGCTCACCATTTTCTCGCCCGCTAGAAAATGTTCTTCCTTCCTACTTGTAACTCTTTCTTTCATACTAAAAATAACAAAAAGACGGTAGGAAGAAAGTAAAAATCGTGGGACAGATCAAGAGAGAGGGTGAAGATGGGCGGTCCTTGACATGTGTTCCCTCTAGGAAAGAAGGAAGGCGAGAGCACCGTGCCGAGATAGGTATACTGAAATCAAATGCGCTACCTCATAATCAAATAGAATCTCACAACACTCTGCCTTCAGATGAACAAATCCGTAACGCACATTTCAATTCGCAAGCGTAGTTCGTCAAGCTACTTCCAGGATATGAAAGTATTCTGTTATTGTGTGTTACATGGCATATGACTCACTAAAAGTTTTAGACAAACAAATGCAATTATTTCCTACACAAATAAAAGAGAATATAGGCTAATAGTTATAGCATTCAAAAGGAAGTGGATTATATTATTTCGTAATGATATTTCTGTTTGCAGTTTATTTTCTAGAACTACCATTCAAAAGACATAAGCCTACACAAATGAAGTTAGGTACTAGATTTTAGACTGGTAAAGAGGGATAATATGAATAATTTCAAAAACTTTAACATTTTTCTTGAAATATACCCACATTATCGCTAATATTAATATGAAGTGTTGTACTTACATGTTTAAAAATGCAATATAAATTTTATAAAATGAAAATAACTGTAACTGAAGTCACAATTGACCTACCCGATTTACCCGCAAAGTTGTACAAGGTTTAAAAAATGTGGGGTAATTTGGATATATTGTGAGGCAGTATGAATAATACGAAATAAAATTAGAAAATGTTATTTTCAAAACCAGTTTTACTTTAATACTGGATAATTATCTTCATGTAATTAATCAGGCCTAATCACACACAATAATGAACAGCAAACATAAATGAAAAAATTGTCTCTTTCGTCACTGTACTGAAATCTTCTACACATACCGACAGCAAACGAACTGCTATCTTCCTTCTGCTCCAACAGGACACTCGTGATACCAAGTTTTGCAACTCTGACAACGAATCTATTTCCTTTTTTTTTTTTTTCTTTTTTTGGATGAAAGTTCAGAATAATACCTTCTGTTGCAGAATCCACATTTCCAGTCATCTTAATTGTTCTCATGCCCTCAGTTGTCGTCACTGGATTCTTCCATAACAATCTTCCTTATTCGCATCCTCTTGAGAGTACTCTGTTCTGAATCGTTATTTTTTTTTGTCTTAAGATTTTTTTATTTCATTCTGTCTTAAAAATAAAGACTGAGTAATAAATAAATAACTAATTATAAACTACTAATAGTGTTGTGAATATGTCCCGTGAAAGACTATTCAAATTTCCCCACTCGTCGACAAAATATAAACTGATCATAATATGAGGCTCATACACTAGAATGCATCACAACTCTAGCTACCAACTGCTAAGACATCCATGAAATGCTTACAGGTTAAAGGAAGTGTACTACATTATCACAGATTTTATAAAAGCTTAACTAAGTGAAATAAAATATTATAAGTTGCCAATAGATAGGGTTTTTGCTACACATGTTCCAACAGAAAAAAGTATCTATAGATTTCCAGTTCAGGTTGAAGGTTCTGATTTATAGAGTGAGGGTTCACAAAGACCACCTCCTTTTCACTACCTCTCACTTTTCAACATGGCGTCGCGGGTTTTGTCTTAATGCTGACAAAACCTTAGCATTAACCACATTTCCCTGTTATTCAAATTTGGTCTAGGGGTTTACGTCACCGGAAATTTCGTCACGGATATAAATAGAAACATTATTTTAGTCATCGTGTGTATGGTCACAATGTATGTTTTGGTCACGTTGGGCAAGTAGTCACATTGTAAAATATTCACATTGTGGTTTTCGTCACGGGAAAATTCAACACAGGCATAAATGGTCACAGATAAATACTCGTACTTATATTCTTTCAGAGTGGGTTGTACAATTTTACAACTAAAAATTTCCAGCATTATTGTACCCAATCGCTTGCAGATAATCAAGAACATCGTCACTATTCTTATAATTCTCATAGCGTTCCACAATCCTAGAAATCCTGGCATCTGTATTAAGATACTTTCTCTTCTTCTTAGTGGGTGAGAAGCCGGACTACAATCTTTCGATTTCTCGATCAGTTAACGCTACTCATCCTGTAGCTGTTGAAGAACATGAAAAAATGAAGGATGTGGTTTTCCCATCAAGATATTAATTCTCCTATATCATGCTTCGCAAGTATTAATTGTTCTCGGTAAACTGTGAAGAGTACATTGATAACAGTTCCAGATATTTGGAGGAAAATCTGATTGTTGTATATTATTGTATTGTATTGTATTGTATTGTATTGTATTGTATTTATTAAGATTCCATGGTATTCATACATTGCTTTACAGCTAGAATATGGAACAAGTCAAAAAACTTAATACTATTATAAAGTCTTAATTTATAGTCACAGTCTAGATCAAATATATACAGACGAGATTTACAATATAGTCTACTAGTACAACACATAGGCCTAGTTTTAGTATCAATTTCATGAAGTGTTATTGAATGTCATGAATTCACCTACAGAATAGAAGGCGTGAGAAATAAGGTACTTATTTAATTTGGCCCTAAATAATCTTATGTTTTGTGTTTCATTTTTTATATCGATAGGGAGGCGATTAAAAAATTTTACTGCCATATAACGCACTCCTTTTTGATAGCACGATAGACTTGCCGATGGAGTATGAAAGTCAATTTTTTGACGTGTATTTATGCTATGAACTGTTGAATTAGTTACAAAGTTTTCACGATTACATACCAGGAAGATTATTAATGAAAAGATATAGGTACTGACAAGACATGGGCATTATTTATAGTTTTTTTTTTAAAATAGTCCTACACGATTCCCTAGATTTGGCACCTACTATTATTCTAATTACTCTTTTTGTAATAGAAATATACTGTTACTATCTGTGGAATTTCCCCAGAATATTATTCCAAAATTCATTACCGAGTGGAAGTATGCAAAGTATATTGTTTTTAAGGTATTGATATTTACTATCTTTTGCATAGATCTAATAGCAAAACAAGCTGAATTTAGTTTGGGTGTAATTTCTTTAACATGATTTTTCCAATTTAACACATTATCGATTTTTAAGCCAAGAAATTTGGTTGTTGTTGTTTCTAATAAGGATCTATTGTTAATTATTGCGCTAGAAATTTGCGAGGTTGAATTTGGACAGGATTTAAATTGAATTATGTTAGTTTTGTTACAATTTAATACCAATTTATTGACTGAGAACTAGTCACGTATTTTGAAGAGAATTTCCTCTGTTGAAGATTGGAATGTGTTGGAGTTATTGGCTGTAATTAATATACTTGTGTCATCTGCAAATAATATGGGATGACCTACATCTTTTATTAGGGGGCAAGATCATTTATAAACACTAGAAAAAGTAAGGGACCTAATATTTATACTTGAGGAATTCCATTATTAATAGTTCCCCATGTCGAGGCAGTTGTCCTTTACCGCGTCTACGACCTCTGATATAGTTATCTTTCAACATAGTTAAGGATTATAGACAATAGATCACCTACATTTTCTATCAGCAGCTCAAAAGCTTCTAAAATATCGTCCTTTGGAACGAAAACCAATGCCAATGAGTGAAACTGTGTTCTTAGTTGTTAATTTTCTTCCCTGCAATATTCTTCAGATAATTTTTCTAACTGTATGCATGAAGTACTACGTGTCGAAAATGTAATGTGACGATAAGGCCTGTGTCGAAAATGTAATGTGTGACGAAAATTCCGCATGTCAAAAAATGTATGACGATAACGATTCAAATTATCCCTCGTTACTCTATTTATGCAGAGCGCATCGACGATGCCATGCCGCCTTATAATACAAATTAAGCGTATTTGTTTAGGAAAATATGTGCCCTGGACCGCTATTACAGGAAGCAGCCACGTATGCATGCTATATAACCTTGTGAAATACTAATATGCAGTAATACATACATAAATTCTTATACACGGGAGTGAGAAAGATGACGGTCTCGTTGATGCGTCCTGCATAATTACCTTTAGGCTTCCACGACGACTTTGTTCAAAAGAAGACTCTTGGGCAGCCATGACGAGAATGCGACTCGCGAGGACATTATGGCTCGCAGTATGAGCTACGCATTTCTCTTGCTTCTAACCTTCCCCAACCCCCACCCTCTCACTCACTGGAGTCAAACTCCGTTCCATTTGTATTTGTCTCTGACCTGCGAGTGGCATATGTCTCTCTCGAAACCATGTACCTCTACAAAAACGAAAGTTTCAAATAGGATGGGAGGACGCATTTTTTTGCTGTCAATATGATGAGAATATTAAATGTATGATTTTTTCACGAGTATTACGAGGAAAACGGTTGTATAATATAAAACGGCATTATACTACATCTTACTCATGAAACATTAAAATTTAGGTGTTAATAATAATAATAATAATAATAATAATAATAATAATAATAATAATAATAATAATAATAATAATATCATCATCATCGTCATCATCTCTGTACGTCGAACCTTTTTCACAGATGTACGAATAATGCGGTTAGCGCTTCAATTTGAACTCACTGATTTACTATGTGATGTCAAATAAAAGCTAGATGGAAGGACTTGACAAATGTTGAACTTTCAAATCTTTGCCAAAAAAATAAATATCCGAAGCTTCGTTCTTTCGCTTGCTCTGTTGAAGCATGTTCGCTACAACAGTTAAAATAGTAAAAACCAAATTTAGATCACGACTGACAGATAAATACCTTCGTGATCAACTACGACTGGAAGTAAGTGCCATAATTCCTGATTTTGAAACTTTGTCGCAGAGACATTCTAAAGACAGTTAATTTTAGGTTGTGATTTTGTTTATTTATTCTTCATTCCTTTCTTCGTTATACGTACTAAATATTAGTTTGTAACCTTATGCTCTATAAAATTATATTTAAGTGCTTGACGTAAGGAAAATGAAAATCCGTTAATAAGTCAGACAGTTACTTGACTTCCCCTTCGGGTGTCCGCCTTCCTCCATAGGTGCTATGCACGTTGCAGGTTACACAGTGGCTCGGCGCACAACTACATTTTCGCCACCGCTGCTCTTGGGTATTCCACATGGGGAAAAGGAAGAACCAGGTGAAAATCCCAACTATAAGCTTGTCCGACACAAGTGTCGCTGTGGATTTTTCAATAATAAATCCCAAGACTGATCGGAACTCGAACTCAGATCACCTGTGTGACAGGCTGAAGATCTGAGCACACAGTCACCGCAGGTACTAGTCCTAGCATGCAGCACGATGAGTGACTGAAGGCAACATATTCAAGCATTACAGGCCTAGTTTATGTTTAACAGAAGTGAAGGCGAATAACAGTTAAGTTCTTTTCAATTGAGATTGCTGATACGACTAGGCCTGCATTACGTACAGCAGAACATTATGGCACGTCTATAGTTTTTCCGCGTCATCCGTCCGGTCACTAAGATTCACTTTCCAATATTAACACGAATAAGCAATAATGCAGAAATATAGTGTAGACCTAGCCATGACGACTGCGTCCTATCGCGTTTCTTCTTCTTCTTCTTCTTCTTCTTCTTCTTCTTCTTCTTCTTCTTCTGCTTATTATTATTATTATTATTATTATTATTATTATTATTATTATTGTTATTATTATAATTATTATTATTATTACTTACTTACAAATGACTTTTAAGGAACCCGGAGTTTCATTGCCGCCCTCACATAAGCCCGCCATTGGTTCCTATCCTGAGCAAGATTAATCCATTCTCTATCATCATATCCCACCTCCCTCAAATCCATTTTAATATTATCTTCCCATCTACGTCTCGGCCTCCCGAAAGGTCTTTTTCCCTCCGGTCTCCCAACTAACACTCTATATGCATTTCTGGATTCGCCCATGCGTGCTACATGCCCTGCCCAACTCAAACGTCTGGATTTAATGTTCCTAATTATGTCAGGTGAAGAATACAATGCGTACAGTTCTGTGTTGTGTAACTTTCTCCATTCTCCTGTAACTTCATCCCTCTTTTCCCCAAATATTTTCCTAAGCACCTTATTCTCAAACACTCCTAACCTATGTTCCTCTCTCAAAGCGAGAGTCCAAGTTTCACAACTGTACCGGTAATATAACTGTTTTATAAATTCTAACTATTCGTATCAGACTTTTTGACAGCAGACTGGATGATAAAAGCTTCTCAACCGAATAATAACAGGCATTTCCCATATTTATTCTGTGTTTAATTTCCTCCCGAGTATCATTTATATTTGTTAAATTATTATTATTATTATTATTATTATTATTATTATTATTATTATTATTATTATCGTCGGCCTGGTTGACGCAGTTGGTATAGCGCTGGCCTTCTTATCCGAGGTTGGACTCGCGTTTCGGAATCAGCGCTACTTCGAGTCTTCATGGGGGAAAGAAAATATTTTCTCATAACGTTTCGGCCTGTGTATGGGACTGGTACCCACCCAGCATCGTGATGAATTTAGGGAGCTACGATAGTGAAATCCGGTTCCGCGGACCAGCTACAAAAGCTGAAGAGAATCATCGTGTTAACCACACGACACCCCACTAGGCGTTGAATTATCGTTCACCTCTGCAGAGGCATGTGGTCTTGAGGCCAACAGTCGGCTGGTCGAATTTGCCATTATTATTATTATTATTATTATTATTATTATTATTATTATTATTATTATTGCTGCTGCTGTTATAAACAGAGAACCAAAACTAAGAATAACATTGCTTAAATAGTTTTTAAGGTAAAATAGGCCCTAGGTAGAGTATAAGTCCAGTCTAGTAGCCTATATACAGTCACGAAGCTTGAGGTTATGAGGGTACTAGGAACAATAGTCTGTGCAGATACTATTTCGCATTGTCTGTAATGAGGCGATAGTAGCGATTGTAGTGGTTAGCAATATCTATGGATGCATATTTACTACGTATTGAGCTTCGTGACTGTATATACTAGACTGTGGTATAAGCATGAATGAGAATCAGAAACAGTGCAAATTACTTAACTTTCAAAGCAATTGTTTCGCATTACTAAAATATTGCGTATAAGTTCCATCTCTATTCTCTGCAAACAGTTTATCAAGAGTAAGAAATAAAATAAATACCAATTCCAAAACAAAAACTTTTATTCCATTAGTTTTTTTTTTTTTTTTTTTTTTTTTTAACAGATTATTTCTTTCTTAATAAGAAAAGCACTTCGTTTTATTACATTTAAGAGCGAGCTTGTGTCTGCAGCTATAAAAGTTGCGTTAAAAATTAATCTTAAATTATTCGTCCATTTTTACAAAAGTCTTAAAATTTGTAACACAAAGTTACACAAACCCAACTGGAATGTTGGGCGATCTTTTGGAGGTGCGCGTGAAGTAAGGCATATGTGTGTGACAAGATGTGAGGGAGGCAGTCAACACTGAGAGAAACCTCTCCGAACCAAACGACACGTGAGCATTCCATCATTGGTCGGTCTTTCCCACTCTAGTCGCGCCAAAGTACGTGGGGAAATAAGAAGATGGAGAAATAAAGATACGGCAAGAATTATTTTCTCTCTCCCCTCCAAGAATTCGCCACCAATTCGTATCCAAAGAATATATAGTGTGCATCCGGTACGAACCCACCCTCGCCTCGGAGTAAACTGTCGCCCTACGCTAGAAACTTCATTAGTTCATTTCATTATAGAACCTCGACAGTTCTACAGTTGCAGACGTCTCAAATTATATCGTACACGCTTTTTTGTGCTGAAGATAACATAACTTTCCACCTTTTTCTTTTCGTAAGTAAACTTGTTACCCGTTTCTTATCTCCACTGTAAACATTATTTATAATTAGACTATTATTATTGTTGTTATTATTATT
This sequence comes from Periplaneta americana, assembly GCF_040183065.1. NCBI lineage: Eukaryota > Metazoa > Arthropoda > Insecta > Blattodea > Blattidae > Periplaneta > Periplaneta americana. Next base: position 93,291,090 of record NC_091120.1, on the reverse strand, counting down.
ATTGCTATTCTTATTATTATCATCTCATCATCATGCTCATAGACAAGATATATTCCTTTTCCTCTTCCTGATCAGTTTCAGCATCATTCTTTCTTCACCCACTCTTTCCAACACAGCTTCATTTCTTATTCTGTCTGTCCACTTTGAAGGCTGCCACATTATGAAAAACGTAGCACTTGACTGACTGATCGACTCTTAGCAGTAGCGGCTAATTGACAACGTTATGGCGACAGCAGATCCGTAAGCCACGCGGCTAGCGTGCTGTCACAAGTTGAAGGAAACATTAATTATAACTAGGCCTACATTTGGAAAAAGAACCGACATATTGTAGCTGATGTCCTGTTATAGGTCGCGCCAGGGATTTTGGCAGATGGATTTTCTTATTGTGAACTGGAGAGCGAGTCCTCACCGCTGCAAGATCGGCTGTTATCTCTGTCGCAGTGGAATGGGTAGGACATAAGAGTAAACATGCACGCCCGAGTATTCTATTGAACTGTGCACAGTCACCTCCAAAAACTAAACAAATATTACAGTAGTCTATATGTGTCTTTGGTATTCCCAAGAAACTTGTTCGATTAATTAAAATGTGTCTCAATGAAACTTACAGCAGAGTCCGTATAGGCCAGTTTCTATCTGATGCTTTTCCAATTCACTGCGGGCTAAAGCAAGGAAATCCACTATCACCTTTACTTTTTAACTTCGCTCTAGAATATGCCATTAGGAAAGTTCAGGATAACAGAGTGGGTTTGGAATTGAACGGGTTACATCAGCTTCTTGTCTATGCGGATGACGTGAATATGTTAGGAAAAACTCCACAAACGATTAGGGAAAACACGGAAATTTTACTTGAAGCAAATAAAGCGATAGGTCTGGCAGTAAATCCCGAAAAGACAAAGTATATTATGTCTCGTGACCAGAATATTGTACAAAATGGAAACATAATCCGTTATATATATATATATATATATATATATATATATATATATATATTGAAATATATATGTATATGGAAATATGTTAATCCTTAGTCATTAGATAAGATTGAGTTTTACGAAATACGAACATTAAGGGATGGAAAATAGGAGGCAGTAATGATCAAAATAATTATACCGATTTATTTTTTTTAATCATCAGAAGTGCAGCCTTTAAATTTAAAACAAAGATTCACTCATAAAATTGGGTTAGACTATTCATCTCATCTCTCAGAATTGTTTCTAAAATGTATAAGGAAAGTAAAAAAATTCAATTTCATGTAGCTACTCCCTTGAAATAACTTCAGTTTTTTTTTTACTTCCGAGCAGAAAGGAGAGAGAAAGATGTAGACGATTAAAAAAATTCACTAAACTATATTTAACTAGAGACGTAAAATTTAAAATGAAGGTTACTCTGTACAATATTGGTTAAACATTCTCAGATTTTTTAAATACCATATCCTAAGGTACTCATGAAAAGGCAGAAGGGAGTGAGAAATCTCATGTCATCCGATCTCGTTGAAAGTCGATATCTGGGGATCTTTGCGATCACAGAATACGAATAAGGTATTATTTAGTCCGACTTTGTCCCTAAAATGGTGGAGTGGGACAAAAATGGGAGAAAAATTAGATATCTTAGGAGTTTTTGAGACGAAAATTACGTACGAATTCAATATGGTAGTTTCAGTACTATGAATTATATTTAAAAAAATTAAACATCGGATATCGCACAGGTAAAACATGTACAGTATTTAAGGGGGTATGTAACACCTTTTGATAGTAGGCCTATACATTTAGTAAAATGCAAAGTGTAATTTCTGCATATTCTGAATGAATGTTGTGCTGGAATTTAGTATAGTCGTCAGCCAATACCTCTAGATTAATAAACATCTTTTTAGAATCCATAAAATACAGTATTTATTGTGAATGGTAATTATATTTTTCAATTGGTGCAATTTGTGCAGGGAAAATTGGTTTCTCCGATATTTTGTACGATTTCCAATATTTTAAAATGCTTTCTTCTCTGTTTTATTCACAATGTGAGTGTGAAGAAATTATTGCCCTTGTAATATCCATTACAATCCTATTTGTTATACTCTTATATAAATCTAACTTCCGCAGCATGCAATTTTACCCAATTAACCAAATTATATTTTGATTATTAAGAAGAATCGTAATTTTATTAACTTGAATTGTCGCACCACCAGTAGACGATCCCTAGATTATTACTGGACAAATCTTGTATATTGTTCAGGTAAGGGTAGGACTATATATATATATATATATATATATATATATATATATATATATATATATATATGTGCGCAATGCAATGCTTTTTCCTTTTAATTAAGAATTAATTTAATTTAGAAAATGTAGGAGACGTATTGTAAAATTATTGCGAACGGAAGTCATTTACATTTACTGAGTAGGACTGTACCGTGGTGTGTTTCATAATAAGGATAATTGATATGAGCTGCTGTTATGAAAATATGAACGACTCAGAATGTTATCGCATCTCATTCTCGCAGCTTACACAAACAACATTGGCTCGCCTACTGGAAATGTCATCGAGGTCATCTGCCAAAATCGGTGCCTCCGACTTATATCTGTTGGCTCACGTTGAAACTTAACATTGTCATAATTTCAGATACAATGTTTACGGTACCTGAAATCTGGTAAGGCATAGAATATAACGTGTAAAGTGGAAACCATCTTTGCCTCTGAACACAGCCTTCAAAATAATTATCTACGAGAATCAACTGCGTTATATTACGAAAGCAAAATGAACTGGTGTTCAAAATCTCCTCAGAAAAAAACATTTTGGAGATTTCTGGAAAAAACTACTAGGCTCATTATTTTACCATGAGCTTATTAGCGTGAATAACGAACCCACTGTGAAAGTAGATGTGAAGACGAAGATAGAGATCTGAGAATCTGAATAAAGTGTTTCTACAATCCTTTATTAAGATCCAACAGAAAATATGGTGAAACAGTTTTTCTTAAATAGACTACCTTAAAAATTGAAGAAAAAAATGGACAAGGCAGGTTTTGTAACTAAAATTTAAATTAATGTTTTATTTAACGACGCTCGCAGCTGCCGAGCTTATATCAGCGTCGCCGGTGTGCCGGAATTTTGTCCCGCAAGAGTTCTTTTACATGCCAGTAAATATACTGATATGAGCCTGTCGCATTTAAACACACTTAAATTCCATCGACCTGACCCGGGATCGAACCCCCAACCTCGGGCATAGAAGGCTAGAGCTATACCAACTGTGCCAACCAGGCCGACGGTTGGGAACTATAGGACTCATACATGATATACAGCAGCGGTGGTGAAAATGCAATCGTGCGCAGAGCCACTGTGTAACCTGCAACGTGCATAGCACCTATGGAGGGAGGCGGACACCCGAAGGGGAAGTGAAGCAACTGTCTGACTTATTAACGGATTTTCATTTTCCTTACGTCAAGCACTTAAATATAATTTTATACAGTACAAGGCTACAAACTAATGTTTAGTACGAGTAACGAAGAAAGAAATGAACAATAAATGAACAATATCACAACCTAAAATTAACTGTCTTCAGAATGTCTCTGCGACAAAGTTTCAAAATCAGGAATTATGTCACTTACTGCCAGTCGTAGTTGATCATGAAGGTATTTGTCTGTCAGTCGTGATCTAAATTTGGTTTTTACTATTTTAATTGTTGAAAATAATTTTTCACAAACGTAAGTTGTAGCGAACATTGCTTCAACAGAGCAAGCGAAAGAACGAAGCCTCGGATATTTATTTTTTGACAAAGATTTGAAAGTTCAACATTTGTCAAGTCCTTCCATCTAGCTTTTATTTGACATCACATAGTAAATCAGTGAGTTCAAACTGAAGAGCTAACCGCCTTATTCCTACATCTGCTGAAAAAGGGTCGACGTACAGAGATGATGATGATGATGATGATGATGATGATGATGATGATGATGATAGTAACAACAATAACACAATCTTTTAATGTTTCATGAGTAACATGCCGTTTTATGTTATACAACCGTTTTCCTCGTAATTCTTGTGAACAAATCATACATTTAATATTCTCATCATATTGACAGCAAAAAAATGCGTCCTCCAGTGGCGGCTCTTGCATATTTCTTAAGAGGAGGAAAGAAATTAACAGCACTAAATGACACCTTCTTGAATGAAACATGCTACAAATTAGCCTACATGTATACATGTAAGACCAGGTAGTGTTGGGGTTGGCCTTCCCTTCTGTATAGCAATAATCTGTTCTTGTAAACTGAGTTTCCTAAATTGTCCAAAATATATTATGATATCACTTCCATTCATTGTTGAATAATTGCACAAATTAACAATTACATGGAAATTCACAACCTCGTAGCATTTTTCGAGCACACTACAGCATCACACGTGTTGGAAGAGATTAGCTACTAACTCGTAACCGGAACAGTTTTACGGAAATGGAAATGGGAATGGGAAATAATCTGAGGAAAGCAAGAACACTGCACCCACCCACGTGGTCTGTGTTGCCACGTGTACATTTTACAAGTTCAGTATCACATACTTTTGAAGAATGTTAGTTCTTGTAAAGTCATACTATCATTATTGTTCAAAGCTGCCGGTGGCCGATTAATTTTTTATGTTAAAATGATGTAGCTTGGAGTACCTGCTTTCAATTTCAAATAACTTATAAGTATTTGTACAAAACTGACAACTTGGCTGTTGCCCTGTCTAGTAAACAATGAATAGAAGTGAATTTCAGGGGCCAACTACGTAAAACTACTTTCTCTTTGTTTTACATAAACCCTAATTTAACTTTCAAATATCCACGAAAGTTTCAAACCATGAATAGTAGCCTATATAAAGTGCAATGAATAATATTTTTGATTTATAATTTTAAAAAAAGTTTGCATGGTGTCTTTCATAGAGTTGCGTTAAAACTGTTTTTGTTGTGTCTCCTCCTAGATGTGTTATAGTCCGGTTGAATGCAACATCGTTAAATGGCAGCGGTAGCGAGCTTCCTGCACGACCAGTCGGTTTCTATTTCCCGCCCATAACTGATTCAGAGGAGGATCTCCTCCCTCTCCGTTCATTTACTTGCTTTAAAACTCTGCTTCTTTCTCTGGCCGCTAGTGCGCTGTTGTCTATGTGTGTTAACTGCAGTAGAGGAGGAATGGAGTGCCTTTCCTCTACACAGACAATCTCGCATCTTTCTCACAGTTTTCTACAGCACATGAGCGCGCGTCGTTTAAAACTCGATCAACCGAGTTTTTCTTATAGCTGTGAACTTAAAAATTATCGAATCTTCCTCGAATTTCAAGGCACATATTTCATTTGGTATTTATTTTTAAAAGAAGAAAATGTGAGGAGGACGTTCCTCCCTTCCCTCCCCCGAGGAACCGCCACTGGCGTCCTCCCATCCTACTTGGAACTTTCGTACATGGTTTCGAGAGAGACATATGCCACTCGCAGGTCAGAGACAAATACAAATGGAACGGAGTTTGACTGCAGTGAGTGAGAGGGTGGGGGTTGGCGGAGGTTAGAAGCAAGCGAAATGCACAGCTATCACTGCGAGCCACAATGTCTCGCGAGTCACGTTCTCGCCACGGCTGATATACAGTATTTTAAAGAGAAAAAAGAATCAAAGATTAAATTATAAAAATAAGAAAACTAAAATTTTTCGGCCCAAAATTCGTACATTTATTAAGAATGAGCGTTAAAATTAAAACTTGTATACCCTTTCTCAGAAAATCGAAAATAAAAAGGATACACTTATATCGGATAGGCTTGTACCATTTTATAGAGGGGAAGCCAACTAATGTACTGGAAAAATGAAAAGTAAATACAAATTTCACCCAAAATCCAATTCCAATCTCCCTTAAGATGATTTTGAAGTGATGATGATGATGATGATGATGATACAGAAATATAATTTCTCCTATCCACAAGTGTTTTAAATAAAAAGAACACCCATTTATTAAAGCATTGAATTACGTCTATTCCATTCAAATATATATATATATATATATATATATATATATATATATATATATATATATATATATATATATATGCCTATTCAGGGTGATTCAAAACCTCTGCGACAAACTCTGAGCGGTGATAGATCTAACAATAAGGAACCCTTTTTGTTAAATAACCTACGTCTTTTGACGCGTCGTTTCGAAGTTACCGCTGAAAACGTTTTTGGGCGGTCGTACGTCAATGTATGCGAATGTATGCACCCCTGTTTGTTTGTTGAGATGTTTATAAGAGAAGAGAAGGGTTGTTGTTGTTTGTTTACGTTTAATGTTCAATACATTTTCCTTTCAGTTCAGTGTAATCATCAATTTAATATGAATGTCTATTCGGTCTTCCACCAATACTCCGGGGACGAAGAGATCCATCGTCTCGAAGGCGCTGATAAAGTAGAGCAAGCATTGTGTGATTTCTGTTTTGAAACTCGTTGGTACATGTGGAGAGCTCTTCTTCCGTTTCTGCGAGCCTCCCCATAACACATTACCATGTCGGCTGACTCGGGAAAAGTGTAGACATCCATTCTCAATTGATGATTAGACTAAACTGAAAGGAAAAGGTATTGAACATTAAAAGTAAACAAACAACAACAACCTTCTCGTCTCTTACAAACATCTCAACAAACAAACAGGGGTGCACACACACATTCGCATATATTGACGTACGCCCTCGCAAAAGCATTTTCAACTGTAAATTCGAAATGGCGCGTCAAAAGACATAGTTTATTTAACAAAAAGGGTTCCTTGTTGTTAGATCTATCACTCCTCAGAGTTAGTCGCAGAGGTTTTGAATCACTCTGTATATGTGATCGTCGTTTTTCAATAACCTTGCTATGATCAGTGCGCTCCCAATCAAGCGGTTCTGGTGTGATTTCCGGCGCGGGCGGAGATTTATCTCCACTTTACTGAACTGGGTGTTTGTTCCTTGTATTGTACTTGTTCTGAGGTCTCCGCGGAGACTCTAAGTCGTGCTGACCATATGAGTATACAGTTGATTCAAATAAACATCTATGCTTGGATGATATTGTAGCATCTCAAGGATAAGAATAGGAAAAAGAAGTTTGATACTCATATGTACTAAAATCTTTAAACCGATATCAGAATGTGACACCATTCTTTGCACATTGCTCCAGCGAGTTTCATTGTCTAACACTGCCGTTGGAAAACATTCCTTTCCAAGCAGTAGTATTAGAATTTAATGTGTCGAATCACAGAATAGAGAGGAACAAACTGCAAATTTGAATCGAATTTTACTCTAATATAGGGTAAAGGTGCCTAATTCCGTGATACCTCTAATCCCGTGATAAAATTTCAATTGACTGCCATGGAGTTGTGGTCTCTGACTTTTAAGTTTTTGAAATATCTAACAGATGCCAGGAGATATCTTCTTTTCAATTCTATTGACTACCCAGCTTTTGAATAGAAGCAGTCGACTGCAGAAGTTTTTGTTCAGTGAAAGGTGGTGACCAGTAAGATTTTCTTTCTCTTGTGACCACTCCTAAAGAAACATTTTATATTTGAGGTAAAAATGAATACAACATTATAAAAATTATATATTACTGTTGATTAAAGTCAGCTGAATCAATGTGTATGATTATTTAAACATTATGAGACAATAACAATACTACAGGAGCTTTCCCATTTTCGGATTTATTTTTATATTTCTTCTTCCTGGCTCACTCGACCAGTGATGCCAACGCTAAATTGTGAAAATTAATGTTTATGAAAGAAAATAGTTCATGGAATAAGAATAGAAACAAGTCGTAGAAAACATCAATTATAATTATAATAAAATAATAGGACATATACTTTCTTAATTACTGCTGTTATGAATATAAATTGAGAAATAATTGTGTTATAATTCAATTTATTCAAATTTAATTTTGTAATTAATTTAACTTTCAGTTTATTTTGTTTATAATATATTAATGTGTTTATAATATATTAATATTCAATTTGTCACTTAGGCACTTTTGCTATGTTGTAATTTATTTCTTAATCCTTATTAAAATAATATATCATGACTCTAATGTATTTTTCCAAATACACATTTGTTTTCTGATCAGTTAATGAGGATTATTTTAGTTTCACGGAATTAGGAAACCACTATCACGGAATTTGGATCCCTGTCACGGATTTAGGAGCCATTTAACAATGAAGAATCATATATCATATAAAAAACTTGTGCAACTGTTGACACTGAATGTTGTAAAAAAAACTGTAGCTAAAGGTCCAAATAACGTCAATTAGGTGTTATTTGAAAATTTGTATTGCAATCTTGGCATATTAAACATGTCACGGAATTAGGCAACCTTACCCTACAGAGTGAAAGGGGTATAGGTGCATTAATTTTAAGAACAGAATCTTTAGGTCGTTAGTAGCCAAAAAATCAGATGTCATTTAGGTATTTAAATAATGGTTTAGCCGAAAAAGAAATAATTTGTGTCTGAAGTTAGAATCTCATTTCTGGTAAAACTATTGGCTATTGAAACGTACGAGTGGTAAGCTAATAACGCGAAGAACAGGCCGAAAAAAAAATTTCTTTCTCATTTCTTCTAAAAATTCTTCATTTGTGTAATAACATACAAAATTAACTGGTTAAATTTCCGTCACACTGTAAATGCGTTTTTAATCAGTTAATTTTGTACGTTATTAACAAATGAAGCATTTCTCAAAGAAATGACAGAGGAATTTTTTTTTCGACTTGTTCTTCGCGTTGATATCTTACCATTCATACGTCTCAATACCCAATAGTTTTATCAGAAATGAGAATCAAACTTAAGTCATTGTGAAATTTAAGTCATTTTTTATCGACTAAACCGTTATTCAAATACTAAAATGACATTACTTTTTGATTACCTAGAACCTAAAGATTCTTTTCTTAAAATTAAAGCAGTTATATCTCTTTCACTCTGTATACCCTTTGGAGTCCGTTCGAAGCGAGAACCATTGAATTCGCAGACATCGGTGTGCGGGTATCTTGTTATAAGTCTCACACAATACGCTTTCCAGAAGCTCGCGGTATAACCGGCGGGCGGTGTGTTTAAACAATCATTCTTCTAGTTATGCCCTTAAGAATGTTAAGCGCACTCTAGAAAAGTTTTTATTCCTTGTAGAAATTAAATAATGAAATACAGTCTGATCCGTTTGGGAAGACATAGAATAAAATGACTATAACATTTATAATAGGGGTGCTATATAATAAATTCATTTCAGATCCCATGTGATACTGAAGCACGGGAATTTTGTATCATCATTGTTACCGCATAAGAAGCAAAAGAAGCTACTCATCAACGACCGAATAAACAAAATGCCGTTTACAGCACAACAACGAGCGAAATGTGTCTTGTGGTTTGCTAAATTTGAAAGTGTAACGTCTGTTCATCGGCGGTTTCAACGAGAGCATGGTGTTCGGAGGGCTCGAGTTACAAGTCTCATATGAATTGAACGGACTAGTTCTACTGTAAAGTTAATGTTTGGTGCCCGGTAAGTCGCTATAATCTGTATGGACCGCTTATCTTCGCAGAGAGGAAACAGTTCGATTACGACCCTACCTGGACATGTTAAAAAAAAACTTTTTCGAACCTCTATTGCAACAGGAAAACAACATGAGTATCGTGTTTCAACAGGATGGTGCACCACTTTATTGGGCAAAAGACGTCCGTGATTATCTGGATGTCACATTTGGTAACAATTGGTGTGGTCGAGGGGGCCAATTAGACTATGTGGCTTCCAAATTTCAAATTCCCCAGACCTGACACCACCCGATTTATTTCTCTGGGGTTTCGTGAAGAATGATGTGTATGATTTTAGAGCAAAGATTTTCTCTGCTTTTGAGAGTTACCCCTGAGATGTTAGACCACATATGGGAGGAATTAGACTCAAGTTTAAACTGTGTCTTGTTCGCAACGGTGAGCACGTTGAGGTCTAATTTGGACAAAACTCCCATTCTTCTAGAATGCATGCACAAATTATTTAACAATAAATAGCAACAGTTCCCATTTCATCACGTTTATATTTGATGTCTTCCCAAACAGATCACCCTGCATAATAATTTAATATACAGAGTGGTTCACGAGGAAAGGTCAAAATTGTGGGATGTGAATTCTGAAGTCATTCTGAATATGAATAGGCTATAGGTCCGTTTTCGAACGTTTACGGAGATATGGCTCTTTGATTTCACAAAAACGTCTGGGATTCCATTGTACTAACTCGCATTTAGAGACAGATACATGACAAATTTAAAGTTTATATTCACGTATGCATGCATACCTAATATTCTAGAATCCGGGGTCGATGTTTTCCCACATTTTCAAATGTACCTTCTTCTGCTTCAATGCATTGTTGCATTTGGGCGTGAATCTCGCTCATCGCTCGGGAGAATTGCACGTGGCTGTTCTTTGTGGCATGCAGCATCCAAAATATAGTCGATTAGTGCCTCTCTCGTTTTCACCTTCCTTTGGTATTCCAAGTCTTTCATCCAACTCCATAGACAGCAAATACTCTTCGATATGGTACTTTTCTGTTCGGAAGGCGTCAACGGCACGCAAGGAACTTCCATCATACAAACTATGAACATACACAATATCTGCGTAATCTGGAGTCGAAAATTTATAAGGCAACTTGAAAAACACAACTTAACACTTCCGATAACTATATCTGTACTACTGTACTGTACGTAGCAGACTGACCTGCTGTGAACTGATAAGCGATAGTGTAGCCTATTTGTGTTATTGCGAGGGATCTGTGTCATTACATCAGATAAGGACAGGCGATTGGACATTTGTAATGCCCCATCACCCGGTTTGTGATGTGAATGAACTTATCCATGTCGCTCACAATGCAGATTCCAATGTTACGTCATTCATTGCGATCTGTGACCTTGTCTCATATCTCAATCAGCAGCATAAGGTAACGTCTGATTCACATTGGGGCGAGACGTTTTACCAAAAAAAAAAAAAAAATGCATCTAGCTCCGCCATCGTTCGAAAACGGACCTATGTTCATATGAACTTTTTGACTTAGAATGACTTCAGAATTCTCATCCCAATTTTTTTTACGTTTCCTCGTGAATCACCCTGTATTTAATTCTGCAAGAAGAGAGAGATCTACATCAATCACTGAAATCTTCATCCTTTCCTAGCAAATAAAACATACTTCTCAGAGATACATTATGAAGCGTCTGAACTGGCAACAAAGTCCATCAGACAGGATTTTATTCACAATTTTATCTTAATTCCTTATTCCCCAATAATTCAATGTTAAAAATGTAACTGAAAGTGGATGAACGAGATTATTGTAGCGAACTGCGTAGAGGCAGTCCCCGTAACTTCGTTTAAATTACATAGGGCTTTAACGCTTGAGTTTCCCATCTGTAACGATTATCAGATTATAATTTATGTGATTATCCGCCATTTCATGTCGAACATTCCATAAACTCATAATCCTATTCGCCTTACACTGAAGCAAAAGTACGCTTACTTTTTTTAAACAAGAAACATGTACGGGCTGACTTCCTATCTGCTCTACACAAGGAGAACGTAGGGGCTTAGACACCCGCACTTTTCACTGTAGCACACCGTATGTTTACCACTAATCACCAGTAAAATCGAGTAAATCCATTGCACTTTTTCCTAGCCTTATCTTTTGGCCTAACTAAAATGTTTCAGTCTCTAATCTCCGGAAATAATGGGGATATCGAGGAACGGGATGCGGTGATGTATTCCCCCTTGACTCACTTCGGATACAGTATCAAAATGGGAATTCCGAACACTAGCTGATTTTTTGAGAAAAAAAAATACCAAGACTTTAAACCTCTATTCCGCCAACATTCTCGCCGCCATAACTCCGCCGTATGAGTAGCCTTATTTTTTTGGCCTACCTAAAATATTTAAGGCCCTAATCTCCTGAAATATGGCGATATCGTTGAACGGGATGCGGTGTTGTATTCCCCCATGACTCACTCTGGATACAGTACCATCAAAATGGGAATCCTGAACGCAAGCTGATTTTCGAGAAAAAAATCCCGAGACTTCCCGCCATAACTCCATCGTATATGTAACGAGAACAAAGCTGATAGGTGCGGCGAGTAGAGCTCCTCGAACTCTATTTGTAGTGTAAAGGGCAACCCTCTGCCGCCAGGGATATGGACGGTAGAGGCCGGAAAATTTTCAAAAAATTGTAATTTTGACTTTCCAAAACAGACTTTACTCTACACAAGGAGAACGAAGGGTCTCAGACGCCCACCCTTTTTACTGTAGCATCCCCACATGTTTACTACTAATCATCAATAAAATCGAGCAAATCCATTGCACTTTTTCCTAACCTTATTCTTTTGGCCTGCTTAAAATATTTCAATCTGAAATCTCCGTGAAACGGCTTCTACTATGGGCCTACACAAAGAGAAAAAATAATTGTAGATAGACAAATGAAAGAATGGTTAGTGCAACATTTTTTACGTAGGAAGATGACAAAAATCGACAGAGGTACCTATAATTTTATTACACTCCATATTTTTACAATAGAACTAAGTGTGGGTACGATCACCTGTTGACAGGTGCATAGTTTTACTGTGCTGTATATCTTTACGTAGAATTACGTGTGGGTGGTGCGAGAAATAAAACCATGAAACCATGAAAAGGAGAATACAAGGACAAATAAACATGAGTAAGACAAGGAGACCAAGGGGAATGCAAGGAAAAGAAGAGAAAGTTGAGAATAACAAGGGAAATTCAAGGAGAACAAGGAGTGCAAGAACAAGAAAATATAAAGAAAACAAGGAGAAGACAAAGAGAACAAGAGAAAGACAAGAAAAACAAGGTAAATAGAAGGAGAGCAAGGGAGGGGATTTCATTTTTATGTGAAGTTTAATTCTCAACATACCCTCCTATCTAATGAGGAGAAGACATTCTTCAGAAACCTACTGGTATCTTACATAATAAATTATGGTTGTGGTATTGGTGACGATGATGACAATGATGAGGATGACGGTGATGATGATTATAATAAGCGCAGTCTATAGGTAACGAGCGGGACTCGTGCTCAGAGGCTGCGCTACATCATGGATTCGAATCCCGTATGGACTGATTATGCGATTGGATATCTTTCGAGGGGTTTTCAGTAGGCTAATTGTAAGGCGAGTGTCAGTGGCGAATCCTGGGACTCATTACATCAATATACAATCTCGCTGTCATCAAATTGAATTGACGCTGGATAACCTCGCGTTTGATAAAGCGTCGTTAAATACCCTATTTAAGTCAATTCTGCCTTTAATAATAATAATAATAATAATAATAATAATAATAATAATAATAATAAGAGAATCGAAGGTTATGTCCTTCCCGTGAAAAGTCTGTTTTTCATGTTTTGTTTGTACTAAATTATGTTCAATAAATATACATGAAAGCGAGGAACAAGCCAGAAAATCACATAATATCTTCTTTAATTCTTTTCTAATATTATAATCTTGACAAATAATCCAATGAAGAAACAAAAATACTTAATTTTTATAGCAAACGTTTGGTTAATATTTAAGAACATATTACGCACGAGTTTGTTGCATAACGTTCATCTTCTCCTACATCTGAAATCAACTGCAATTCTCTCTTTTATTCTGTGAGAAATATGCATAAAATCTGAACTGGATTAGTGTTAAGGATAGGCCTATTAATAAATTTGTTCTTTCTTTTGAATATCTCTCCTCATTACTATTGCTGTATTGTTTATACTCGTATTTGAGCATTGCAATAATTAATTCCCCATCTTTCCTACGTAATTTTAAGTATATATATTTATGATTATCTGATGTCCATATGATAGCCTCTTTTCCTAGACTCATGTTTCATTTCTCTGTGTTGTCGTGGACCATAGAGGAACAACGGCCCGTAGGAGCTTACCGCGCGTCGTAGCGCACCTCCTCGCCTTTTCTGCTTTCCTGTGGGCTGTCTGAGAGTGAGTTGCGTGAATCTAGCGCTCAGAAATGGAACCATCTCGATGGAAGCGAGAGATATCGATCATATGTCTCTTACATTGCGTCGACATCATTAGCGGATTGTGTGAATAACTCCCAACTCTTCTTTGCACATCTGAAATGAAGCTACGAACGGAATTAGCGCCGCCTTCCGAACTATGCATGTATGCATCCGTGTGTGTATTCGTACGGCCAACTTCCGAGTCGGAAGAAAACCGAACAATAACGAAGTTATAGCTACGCTTTGTTTAAGTCTTATAACGATAAAAACAAGACCTGTGACTATTAAATTAGCCTATTTCACCTGTTTTGATTTATTCACTATTTAGAATAGGCCTACATTTTAATAACCACATCCGACATATTTTTTAATTCCTGTTTTCTCATTTAACTTCTTTTACTTTTTCGCTTTTTACCTATGAATTGAATACTGTTCCAGTCGTGCGGGTATTTAATTAATATTATTAATACATGTTTCGAATTCAGATCATAAAGATTGATTTTGATTGCATAATTACATTTACAAATAAACTACTTATCGCTACGTTCCCCACCTGTAGAGGAGTTGAATCGCTATAGGAGTTTAATGATAGCTCTAGACGCACCGAAATAATAATAATAATAATAATAATAATAATAATAATAATGATAATAATAATAATATGTATATATTTAAAGAGTCGCTATAATTTGTAGGTCTTACTGCTAGAATAATAGTCGAAACAAATAAACGATATAAGCCAATCTTAATGTTAATAAGTGAAATTTGGACAAGCAACAGAAATTTGGAATCAACCAATTTTTTTTATTTTAAATGTACAGAACACAGATTATAATTACAACAATAGAAATAGAAATAAAATATTACAACCAATTTAAAAAAGAAGATATAGTAATATATTTTCACTGCATACTTAGGCCTATTATGCATGTACTGTACATATAGATACAGTTTGTGCTTCGTTTATCTGTCAATAAATTCGCTAAAGTACTATGAAAGTCGAAAGCACTCTAGAGCTATTGACACAGTTATAATAATAATAATAATAATAATAATAATAATAATAATATTAATAATAATAATAATAATAATAATAATAATAAAAATATGCAACATAGTAGCAGAATACATTCGCAGATCCACAACTTTATTGTAAAATTGTTGCAATAAAATAAAAGTGAAAACAGGTTAGTATTTCGCAAGTAAATAAGCCTACTCCAGTGTTGATAGTGTTTATTCATTCATAGTGTTTTTCCCAAGAGCAGGTCTTTCACTGCAAACCCAACAGTTTCCAATCTCTCCTATTTTCTGCCTTCCTCTTTGTCTCCGCATATGTTCCATATATCTTAATGTCGGTTATCATTTGATATGTTCTTCTACCACGTACTTTCCTCCCGTTCACCATTCCTTCCAGTACATCTTTCAATAGGTAGTTTCTTCTCAGCCAGTGACCCAACCAATTCCTTTTTCTCTTCCTGATCAGTTTCAGTGTTATTATTTCTTCACCCACTCTTTCCAACACAGCTTCACTTCTTATTTTGTCTGTACACTTCACACTCTCCATTCTTCTCCATATCCACATTTCAAACGCTTCTAGTCGTTTCTCTGCACTTTGTTGTTTTATCCATGTTTCTGCCCCATACAATGCCATACTCCACACAAAGCACTTCACTAGTCTCTATTTTTAAGCTTTCTTTATCATTGGTATCCTCCTTTTGATTTCCTGGCAGCAGCTTACGTTACTGTTTGTAGTAAACCCCAAGCAGGCCCTATATGAAACTGTCCACTTGTTCTAATGCATAATTTAGAATTCGCACGTTTACCTGCTTTATTTTCTTCCGATAACCATGGTCTTAGTAGTGTTTGCATTTATCTTCATCTCTTACTGCTCACAACTGCCATTTAGTGTAATGGACAAGGAAGGGTACTTCGCAGCTAACCAATAAATACTAATAAAGTCGTATCATTCAATAATTCTGAAGACGCACAGTGTGCAATTTTCTTAATTAGCTGGACAAAATCCATTTTTCGACTTGTTGATTTCACTATATATTTGTATGAATATACTCGTATGAAGGATTCAGAACCATAGTGGGCCAAGCGCCATTTACTAAAACCGTAGAAAACAAGGGTTAAAATGAAGTTATCACAATAATTCAATGGAAACACATAGCAAGTAATAACTTATAAAGTATACACATTCAAACTAAATGATGTGTCAATCTTCATTGAACTGTGGTATTCACTTAACTTTAACCCTTGTTTTCTTCGTTTTTAATAAATGGCACTTGGCCTGCCATGGCTCTGAACCCTTTATATGTCCCTGGATGTGCGAAGCATCTTATGAAGACACTGCGTTGTATATTTTATTTGTTTTAAAGTAGCGTAAACATTGCTATCTGCAGAGTGTTGAATCCACACTCCTCAGTCACAATAGAAAGCGCTTTGTTGAAAGTCACATTAAGGGCTAGTAAATTCTGTTTTCTTTTCTTTTACATGATATTTTTAAATCAGGTATGTACTTCAGCATAATGTGTAATTTAGCTCAATTACTAAATTAGAGTCCACAATACGGCTTTTATTTGATACGAAGGACATTTATACATTTTTTTCCCCAAAAAACTCTGACTTTAACTGGAGTTATAAAATACTAGCTACTGTGTGCTGTCAAAACAATTTCATATTTATATTCCCACATCATTACCTGTATGAAATAGTGTTTGCTTGGTTGCTTATATCTGCGAACCTAACCGATATTAATTATTTTCAGTGACGTGACGGCTATACCTCGCGGGCAGCTTTTTGGAGTTTGGTGTCACAGTAGTGCTGAATCACGGAATGATGAATTTTAAATAATATTATAGTACCATTAGGACTAAAAGATATTCCCAGTGATATTGAAAATAGAATTAAAACAGTTATCGGAGATTTTTCTGTGTCCTCCTGGTTAATGTGCCATAGAAGTTAGAAAAGATTAATAAAATATAATGCTGATTGACTAATTGATTCCTTCAATTTTCCGGACGAAATATGCAATTCTCTTGCTTGTGTGCTTGGGGATGCGATACCTCGGCCGAATGGGGGTCATCCAAGAAAACTTTTCAGTTAATCACCAATAGGAGCAAACAAAAGAAATGTTCAAAGTTTACTAAGAGACCTTAGTGCGGAAGATATTTAGGTACTTCGCTGCAGAATCAACTTTACGAGGGCCAACTGGATCATACTCTTCAGTGTATTGTCAGTGTGCAGTGAGATGTTTGAGTCAAGTTGTGGAAGAACGTAATTTGGAATTAACTGTAATTTGCAAGAGGGGTGCGACAGCAGTGCGGGGCATGTCAGATACAAGCAAAGATTTGAGCAGGAATGAAGACAGAAATATATTAATGAAAACTTATTCAAAGAATATCCATTAAAATCTTCATCCAGAAAGAAGCGTCACAATTAATCAGAGAATAGACAAATAAAGTTGAATGTTCTGGAACCTACCGAGATGCTTATTCTAACAGAGAATAAAACGTCTAAGAAATATATTAGGGGTGCACTGCCCAAAGATTTGGATAAGGATCCAACGACGAAGAACACAAACGTTGCGGACACCACAACTTACAGTTTCAATCTCTCTACACTTTACCCTACGCCTGGATTCATCGTTTCGAATACCTTCTACATATCGCCTACAGGTTAGAGATTGAAAAATGCCGATCAAGGTGAAACTGACAAATCGAAGTGTGAATCCAGGATGAAAATAATTAGAGAAAAGTTTCAAAGTGAAATGGGTATTCTGATTGATAGAATGAAACTTGGATGTGGGGCTTCTAATGACAGCAATACGGCAAGAAGATTTTTTAAAATGCTACCCAAAGCGATAACACAACAGGAATAAATGAAGACCTTATCCAGCGATTCTGTGTGATTCTGCAAACATTATAGTATAGATTTGACATAAATGTGGATGCATTTTAACAATTCACAACATATAGGCCTACCATGAATTCAGCAGTGTAAGGCAAATATTTTGTATAAAATTGTTCATATATTCATTTCTATTGATAGTTACTACTTGTAATTTTGTTTAATTGCACCCCTACAAAGAGGTGGTTTTCTTATATAAACGTACTCCTAGAGTTTTTACACAAATTGAATATGTTATCTCTAAGTTCTGCTTAACGTTTCATGAAAATATGTTAAATATGAAAGAAGTTGTCTAAATTCTCCTCTTACGAAGGGGTAATATTACGTTTATAATCGCCAATGTCATAGATTATTTTCATCAATTGTGATCCAACAGATAACCTACCTTGATTGAAATAAGAACTGCAAAAGCTATTTGCAGTTTCACTCTTCGTAATTTATGAACCAATATGTCTATCAGAGAGAAATGTAAAACAGATACTATTTGATGACATAGAAGCAAAGAAGACTATGGAGTGATTACTTTTGTTGCAATGGAATTTTATTTTTTAATTATGGTTTATTTAACGACGCTCGCAACTGCAGAGATTATATCAGCGTCGCCGTTGTGCCGGAATTTTGTCCCGCAGGAGTTCTTTTACATGCCAGTAAATCTACTGACATGATCCTGTGGCAATTAAACACATTTAATTGTCATCGACCTGGGCAGGGATCGAACCCGCAACCTCGAGAATAGAAGGCCAGCGCTATACCAATTACGCTACCGAGGCCTTCTGTTGGAATGGAAGAATAGGGATTTTTCAAATTCGTGACAACATGCAGGCCTCTTGAAAGAAGGCTACCAGAGTTCAATTTCACAAAAATATGGAAAGAAAATTCAAGTTAATAAAATGTTTTGTAAATTAAAACGTTTTTTTTTTTCTGTTTCATAAAATAGCGTTCAAATCTTTCGTTTTAAAGAAATATATTTTGTGTTATTAGTAGTTACAAGCGACATGGTAATATTAAATAGAGTCTTCTATTAGAAACAGGGATCTTCTAACTGTCGTAAATCTGGGAACGAGAGTTACGGCTTTACTTCATTCCCAAGGAAGGCCACGCTAAGTATTTTATCGCCCTTTAAATCCCATTGCCTCCGATCGGGTTTCAGGCGGCGAAACTCAAAATGTATAATGTTAATTTTTCAGGATGCAGAGGTGGAATTGAGACCCAAAGATTCCACGAATTTTCAAGCGCAAAAAAAAAAAAAATTAAATAAATAAAATAATGGTCGTCTGGTGATGGAGAAGCAGAAGCTTATGAAATGGAAAGGATTTTTATGTTAAATTCGCTTACAATACGTGACGAGTTTCATATACAGGATGCATCAGAAAGAACAGATAGATTTCACAGGGCAAGAAAATTGTAAGGATTCATCAAATCAAAAATTTATAGTTAACAACAGACTCACCAATACATGCAGTTTATTTATAGAATACAACATCATCCATATGATATCCTTGGCTTTCGATACAAGCATCGAGGCGTTTTCTGAGGTTTGCCATCACTTTCACAGTCATAGCTGGTGGGATTGCCGCGATTTCTTCACGAATCACCGTAGTGAGAATGTCAATCGCCTGTTCTAGTAGATCGAAGATAATGCTGGAATAAGCGGGCCGGCTCCAATCACCAGCACCAGAAAATAACTCCTTGGTTTGCAAGAAGTCAGGCGAATATATCCACGATCAACCATATGGAAGGCTGAATATCCTTCCTTACTCAATCAAATCAAAGTCTAACCCGACTATGAGAAATAAATCAACAAGACGTTAAAGAAAATCAGCAGGCACATGACGTAATTTACCGCAAGGGTTTCCCATAACCGTTCGGTCCGTTATAGCCCACCAGAATTTCGGAAGGTCCAAACTAGCCATTACTATATAATGGCATAAGGGGCCACCGACAACGAATAGGCACATGACGCAATTACCGAATAGTTTCTAAAACAATTCGGTCCGTCAAGGCCCATCAGAGTTCGGTCAAAGCAAACCTGCAGAACTGTAGCTCCTGAGAGCGACTGCCTTCGTATCCCTTCTACCCCACCCACCTTTTCTACCAGTGTGGTCATGGCGTTCTAGTTATGCTCGGTTGCATCAACATTCATTCTCGCGTCGGCAGGTATATAATACGCTATCAGGAATTACAAATGAACAGATAATAAAATACTTAGGAATATACTTTTAGAAAGTAAGAGAAAAATGAATGAGGGAAATAAATAAGTTAAAAGACATGTAAAATAAATTTTAATATATATGTGTGCATATAATGTAAGAAGGTCTACCTATGTAAAGTATATATTATTATTACTAGTAAAGCCGATTAAGTCCACTTTTTGTGTAAAATAAGTCGAGTACAGTCCCCGACTTGTCTTTCCGTGCTCTGTATTCTACTAAAGTGAAATAAGTCCGAAATGTTGCATGCAGGCATCAAACCAATAATTACTTTATTTGAAGAATTTATTATGATATTTCTTACATTAATAAAGTTTTAATTCCTGTTTTTACAAAACTTGCATTACTGGTCTTAAATGGTTCTACTAGTAATAGAACGATAAATAAATTGTACGTTGATAAGTGAGTGATAGCTATATGACCGGAGGTCAATGCTGTCATTAAACATTGTAACGCACTCCAGCCAAATATATATATATATATATAATATATATATATACACACACACACACACACACACACACACAATACGCGTACAGCAGTTTAAAGAGAACTAGAACATTGCAAAATCTAAACCCGTGAAGAAATACTGCTTCCAAAGGAAATGGGAATATGATCTTTTTTGTTGTTGAAGACGAAAGAATTGCTTGTTTATTGTGTCCCATCCAATTTATTTCTACTCGTCATTTCAATATTAAACCACATTTAAACTAAGCCCATATTAAGAATTATGGAATGCACAAACTTTCGGGTAAGTTCATTATTACGAACTGTATATTGATTATTTATTTATATAGACCTACTGTTAAATTAAGGACGTCACTCGTTGTGTTCTTTGTGAATTGAAAATTAATAGTGACTTCCAAGGTTCATTACTCAAATGCTATAAATTTATGTTTCCGTAGGTGATGATAGAAGGAAAGTTTTCGAAAATCTAAAGCAGCTTAGGTGCAAATAAATCTCAAGGAAACTACCGACAGGAAATCTAGCATAATTGTAAACCTTGAAACGAGTTAACTCATTATAAATACAATGAATTTATTACAATCCTTTTTGAAAATTACATGCCGCCACTGATGGACCTTTGACGGCCAGAGAATGTAAACAACTCTACGTGGAAGTAATCATCCCCAATAGAAGTAGAGTGAGGCTGACGTCATATTTCCCCTACTTACGAGTTCTGCAGGCCTGGGTCAAAGCCTCATCTAACCATCACTGAAAATGGGTGAAAACCACCGAGAAACCTGCAGGCACATGACGCAATTTACCGCAACGGTTTCCATAACCGTTCACTCCGTCATAGCCCACCAGAATTTGGCTGAAGTCCAAATCGACGATAACTATAAATAGCCAAGGCCCCGACAAATCAGAGGTACGTGACAATATTAACGAAACGATCCTCAAAACAGTCCGGTTCGTCAAAAATCATGGGGAAATCTGGGGCAAAAAAGTAGCCAAGGTAACCACCATCAATAACATATCTCTGTGTCCAAAAATGGTAAATCCTAAAAACGCAAAAATTCCTAATCCACAAGTCGAGTTTAGGACATAAACAAGTCCCGTCCACCAAGAAACCAACATAACACAATAAACCAAGTAAAGTCCCCAATTACCAACTAGGAATTTTAAGCACCGAAACATAATGTAAAAATACTAAATTCCCCAAATATAATGTATGAATACGTATAACGCCAAAATCATAATTCTTAACCAGAGAAACATCAAGTAGAAAATGGCGGACTACGTAAAATGGTCAACCCTTAACCACCCCCCCCCAAAAGGGATATGAGCAAGAGAACATTAAGATAACCTAGTCAAAAATATATAAACAGAAATGTCTCATAAATGCCCCAATACTTGCGGAAAAATAGCAGAAAGGTTGAGATTCCTCTAAGGTGAAACAATAGGGTTGAGCAGCGCAAGGTGGAGTTCGACAACGAGTGCACCTCAGCACATGTGTGGACTTCAGTCCTACGTTCATAGACATCTATGACGTAGTGCAGAGGGGGCCACTAGAGGGAACCCAAGAGTTGGAACTTAATCTGAGACGATTCTGTCCGACGCCGGGGTGGGTATCCGGTGTGGCTTAGTGGATAAAGCATCAGCACGTAGAGCTGAAAACCCGGGTTCAAAGCCCGGCGCCGGAGATAATTTTTCTCCGTTCCATTACTCTTTCATCACAAAGAACACCACTATTAACTCTAACTAGCACTGTGAGGCCCGTATTTATTGGAATATATTCACAAAATAATACCCGAGGAAGGATCGAGACCTGCTACCACTGTGGGGTGGATTTTGTGTTGGGAATAGCTAAACCTCGCTAATAAATAATGAGGCCAAGGAATTCATAGTGGGTAATTAGTGACTGCCTGAAATGCTGTCTTCACTTACACATTTAATAACAATATATGAAAATACAAATACAAAATACACAAACTGAAGCTAGATTTTAAGCCATAAACATAAATAATCTATGTGCATAGGTCGCTAGATAACAAATTACAATCTTAACAAACCTGGAAATGATACTTCATATAACTCTTACAACCCTTTGAAGAGAGTGCCCTGATAAAATCCTGTAAAACCCATACCTAAATCATACCCATAATCTAAACCAATTAACACAAATACCCCGAACCCAACACTGAATAAATAACAAGCTAACCATAAAAGATAAATTATGCAGAAAAGAAGCTAATAATCTAACCAATAAAAAGGCCAACCCGAATTAACCAGACTAGCGCAGTAGTCCCAGATATGGAGAGAACCCGACTGCGAACTCACAAATACGCCATTAAAATATGAACTTCGAGTAAAAGTTCATGCGTTGGGGTCACACAATCCAGTTTATCTCAGTCCATCACTTACAGACAGGATGATGTTAATCGCCAGTTCTAGTAGATCGAAGATACTGCTGGAATAAGCCGGCCGGCTCCAAACAATCACCAGCACCAGGAAATATCTCCTTTGTTTGCAGAAGTCAGGCGAATATAACCACGATCAACCATATGGAAGGCTGAATATCCTTACGGAGTCTAGTGGTGTGCAACACGGACACACCGCGTGCATCCGTCGCCCGATGTGATCAGCCACCGGAAGCCGAGACTAGTGCAATCAAGTTCCGCAGGTAACAAGGCGCCCCATACCCGTTGAACTCAAAGACGTTTTATGGTTGAACTGCGGTCACTCCGCAGCTAAGGTCCTCTCGCCATCGTAGTAATCCAGAGACTCCGAGACAACTCATCACTCCGCCATGGATAAATACATAATAGGATGCGAAACTGCGGTCAGCACCATCTGACGGAAGGAGGTTCAAATAAGATGATCAGCGCCCGACGTCGTTGGTGGTGAACATTAGAACTACGTGTTGGGTAGATTACCCAGAGTTAGAGTTCGCATCGAGTGCTGATCGGAGAAGCATCTTATCGAACAGTGCTTCGCCCTGTTTTGTGTTTACGTAGTTGCGTAGTTTTTTCAAGTTATATTTAGTGGAATTATATTATTACCTAACAGTTTAACGACATTGTGTGGTGTTTGTTTAAGTTATAACTTTATTTCTTTATCATTTTGTGTTACGTGCGTGATCATAATCGAGTGATTGTGTAGTAATTACTTTAGCTTGGCTCTCGGAGCCAAGCGTGGTGCCTGTTAAAATGACTCAAAATACTGAAGACTGGTGTCTAATCGAAAATCAACCTGGTGTATTTAACATAGTGACTTCAAATACGACAACAACCACAACATCTGTAACAAGTAGTAGTACCCCTACATCTACAATGACTATATTATGTGATCCTACTCGCGTACCCAATTCAACTAGCAAACAAATTAATCCCGCGGAAAACGCAACTTCAAGTAAAAGTAAAGTAAGAGACCATGTCGTTAAGAAACAGAAACTAAATACGGACAAAGCCAAACCAAATTCTTCAGTTTCCGATACACAAACAACATTATCTCATGAAACATTAATTCATCCGGATATCAAACTACAAAATGTTTTTGATCCTCTTGTCCATGAAATGGATACCGACATATCACCACCAAACCAAAATAACCCTCAAGTAGGAAACCAAAAAGATAACAACAACACGGATTTTCCTAGACCCAAATCAGCTCGAATGCCGCCAATTATTGTGAAGAATATCCCAGCCGGAAATTTCTTTGCAAATAATAAAAAAACTGCAGGTACTACTTAGCCAGCCACTGAAAATCACATACTCTGCTGAAGGAATGAAATATTTAACTAGTTGTCGCGCTGACTATGACAAGTTATATAATATCTTGCAAACTGAGAACCTTCAGTTTTATTCTCATGAACCTCGGGAAACTAAATTACTACAAGTAGTACTGAAAGGACTTCCAGCTTTTGTAGAATCTGCTACTCTCAAAACAGAACTTGAACTCTTAGATTTTCTAATAGAACACATTCATCAAATTACTGTTCCTTGCTACGACACTGATGGCATATCGACAAGACGTCCCATCCCCATCTGGAGTCATATAGACCTCGTCCGCATATTACACAATGCCATGAGTGTCAGGGTTTTGGTCACACTTCACGTCGATGTAATTTGCCTACTCGGTGTGTTAAATGCGGAAATAATCACTTATTCGCCGATTGTCCTCTGAAAGGCCCTGTACATATCCCTAAATGTGCAAATTGTGACGGTGCACATACTGCCAGCTACAGCCAGTGCCCAGTTCAACTAAAGAAGAAAGCGGAACTTCAAGAGAAGATGAGGAACAGGAGAATTCTTTCCAAAGAACGTTCTACACCACCAACATCGAAACACAGTGACTTTCCTCTACTTGCTAATCCTGGCAACACCAAAGCTTTCCAGTCAACATTTAATTCTCCAAGTGCAACATCAACATCATCAGAATCAATATCAGACTCCTACAAAGATATTGTTAATATCTTACGCGCACTGAACATTCAAAGTACAATTCAGCTTATCCGCACAACTTTTCATAAAATCCAAAATGCAAATGACTCAATATCCAAGGTCATAACATTCATTGAAGGTTTCATTAATCTTTTCAATTTACAAAAATCCATAAATGTCCCTAAATGCTTTCCAAACACAGAGGTCTAAACATCTTAAATTTCAATGCCAATGGAATAATCCACCAGACTTACGAACTATAAGCCTTGCTCTTTAATTATGATATTGACCTCGCATGTATTAGTGAAACTCATCTAAAACCCACTATAAAATTTCGTGTCCGCAACTATACTGTTATCCGTACAGATAGAAACAACCGATCTGGAGGAGGAACTGCTATACTCATTAAAAACTCCATACCATATCGAACAGCCATACTACCGATTTTTCAGAATCTTGAAGCCACTGGTGTATTCATCCAGCTTGAAGGAACAGAAATACTCGTAGCATTTGTTTATTACCCGCCATACGCTCAACTCAATTAAAACGATCTGATCCTGCTTATCACACATCACAAACATTTCATTTTCTGTGGTGATCTCAATGCAAAACATAAATCATGGAATTCTAGACTGAATACTCCGAAAAGTGAAACTTGTTATTACATTTCAATAAATTTAATTACTCAATTACAGGACCAAAAGCACCTCCAGGATTTCCCTGGATAACCACTCATCATCCAGATGTACTTGATATTTGTTTATGTAACACAAAATATTCCCCGATCCAACAAATCTGCTTAAACGCTTTTGACTCCGACCATATTCCCGTACTTCTGATTTTCAAGGCCCCTTTCTATATGATATCAGATCAACCTACTACAGAGAAAGTTACAGATTGGAATGGCTTCAAAAAAACGCTTGCACCAAATCATCCCAGGTACTCTACCGACTTTAAAAACTTCAGAAATAGAAACTGCTATAAAATATTTTCTGACACTATCATAGACACATTCGATGAGACGTTCTCCACATTGACTTTTGAGAAATCAGATAACAACGCTTATGATAAAAATGAACTAAAATATCTTCTTAAAGCCAAAAACCAAGCTCGAAAACGGTGGCAGCTTTATGCGGATCCTCAAGCAAAAAGAGCTTTTTATCGGTATCAACGGGCTATCCGAAGAAAATATGAGATTTACAAACTCAATAAATTTGCCGACACAGTGGAAAACATAAAGCCTACAGGAAAAACCTTTTGGTCGTTTACAAAACGAATGTTAAGAAAAACTAGCACAAAAAATTCAACACCTATTAAAGACTGAAGTGGTACATTTAATTATGATCCTATTGATAGGCTTGAAGCTCTTGCAAACTCCTTTCAAAACCGATTCTCCTCCCTTCATCACTCTTCACTACAAAACTTTTCCACAACAATATCGCAACATGTACAGTCCATATTACATCGCCCTGAACCCGGAAATGCACCTCACGTACGACCACAAGAAATCAAGATCACAATTCGAAATCTAGCACCGAAGAAGACACCTGGTCCGGATAAAATCACACCAGCCATACTGAAAAATTACCAAAAAGAGCCATAACACATTTAACGAAGATATTGAACTCATGTCTACATCATAATTATTTTCCAACAGCATGGAAGACAGCACATATTATACCAATAGTCAAACCGGGAAAAGATCCAACATTACCCCAAAGTTATAGACCAATCAGCCTAACCAACTTCCTTGGAAAAATTTTTGAAAGTATCATTATGGCAGGACTAAAGCCATATTTAACTGCACCAGATGTCATCCACCATGAACAGTTTGGATTTAAACCACACCATAGTCCCAGAGAAGCACTTCACAGATTAACAACATCCGTTCAAAGAGGATTTCAACTTGAACAACATACAGTAGCTACATTTATCGACATTCAGCAAGCTTTTGATACTGTCTGGCACACTGGTTTATTATATAAACTTCACAAACTTAACATTCCTATAAATTATATTCAACTTATTGCCAGCTACCTTACAGATAGAACTTTTCGTGTTCAAAACGGACACTGCCTCTCAAATGCTCACGTCATAAGAGCAGGAGTTCCTCAAGGATCAGTTTTAAGCCCAACACTGTACAGTGCATATGTCCGTGATATATCAATTCATCCAAAATGTAAAATTACCATATACGCTGATGATACTATTATTTATACGAAGCATATAAGCATTCATTTTGCTTGTCCACAAATGCAGGAAGCCTTAAATATTATTACCCAATGGTCCACAAAATGGCGCCTTAAGATAAATGGCTCCACGTCGCAAGCAGTTGTTTTCATAAGAAGATTCCCGCGGCAATCGTAGCCCTTAACCATTCAAAATGAAAATATAACTTTCACAACTACCGTCAAGTATCTTGGAGTTTTTCTTGATAAGAGACTTACTTTTAAACATCACGTCTCACATATTCGTGAGAAGGCCTTCCAACGATATATGCTTCTTTACTCGTTTTTCAAGAGCTATACATCTTTAAATGTCAAAACCACGTTGTACAAAGTTTTAATTCAATCCTACATGACATTCTGTTGTGAAATATGGGTTCAAGCAAATGCGCGACATCTTCAACGACTAGACGGACTTCAACGAGCCATCTGTCGAACCATCACTGGAGCGGACTATCTCAACCGAAATAGCCAACTGTACGACGATCTGGAATACTGTACTTCTCAGCTTACATCAAAACTCTTCGTACAAAATTTCTAGCATCCCTCCACAACCATCCAAATCCACTAATAAGTAAAAATATACCGGTTCCTCTTACATAACATTATCAATATGCTCACCCTGCTATTGGTAGAGTTACGTTGCCTTGAAATATTTTAATTTCTAACTTGTCGTATGATCTCCAACACTTCTTTTAAAAGGAAAGGGTCAATTTCGACCTCGTACTTATGAAGAATCAATCAATGGAAAAAAAAAAACACAGTTATCTTTTATCCGTTCGTTCGAGACGAACAGACGATGCTCGACAAAACAAGATGGCAGCCAGAAACTTGCTAATAATTGGACATAAAGTGATACTAAGTGTGTGTATAAGCAGTATATGTTAAACAGTGATGTTTATGGACGTTGTAAAAATAGTGTTGTGGAATGTATTGTATAGTAATAGTAACGTAATAAATTGAACTATCTAAGTAGTTTTTGCAGATTTTTCCATTGCGCTGTACATTAAATACCGGTACCCAAAGAATACAATCCCAATTATCTAACCTTTTGCTTAAATTTTCTGCCTCTGTCTGGTTATATTTTAATTGGGTAGTGTAAAATAGATCGTTTCTTTTATCTTCCTGTTGGCTCCGGCAAGAATGTTCTGTGGAAGATGGTGTGAGAAATAAAAATGTAAATGTTTATTTTAAATTGGATTAGTTGAGAATAACTATGAGGATGGGAGGGAAGGAATATTTTCTGCATAGCTTAACATTTTCATCACCAGATGCGCTGCTAAATGCATGAATAATTAGTTTGTGTGTTCGCTACTTGGTGCGTTGCTAGATGTAATAAATTCTCCACCGCCTAACAGATGGCAGCAAGATCAGTCTCTACATTAGCGCCTCTAAAATGTGTTACGGGAAACTCAGTAAGTTTCGCATCCTATTATATATTCATCCATGGAGTTAGTATTAAGTAGAAAGCGCGTATAGCTGCGCAGGGGCTACCGAGGGGTATCAACACGAAATGCTGACGAGTCACTGACTTTGGGACTATCATAGTCAATTTCTATAAACTGACATACGCGCGTGAAGATTTTCAAAGGGAATACTGTGATTTTTTTAACCTAGGACAATATGTGGAAATATTACATTGTTCCTATTTTGTAATTAAGTTTCACTAATTGTCCAAACTCCCAATTTTTGTCCGAGAATATATTATTTGTTTAACTTAATGCCCAGACACTTGGAATTGGTATAACACCCTGGTCTTCTTTCTTTCCGATTTAATTCACCTTCAGACTTGTATTCAAAGTTTTCATGTTGGTGCAGTATTAATAATGTGATAACAGTTCGTCGTTTCTGTATAAAACACAATGCTGGTGAAAAATTGAAGGGAGTACATGGCCTGATGTATTATTATAAGAAGACGAACAGATTGAACAGTTAGGCGTGCTTTATAACAATAATAATATTAATAATAACAAATATATACATATCTCTATTAAACTAGTTGATGGTAGTACTCTAGGGGAGAGTCGGGTAGTATCGGACATCGGGTAATATCGGACAGTGAGTTTCTTTCATCTACCACACGATGATAGTACCTGATTGACATGGTTACGTTTCTATGATGTCGCATAGAGAAACGTAACCATGTCATTCAGGTACTACCATATGGTGGTAGATGAAAGAAACGCACTGTCCGATATTACCCGATGTCCGATACTACCCGACTCTCCCCTATACCTACTTAATAGGCCTATTCTTAATACATTGTTAAATCTGAAATATTTTTCATTACCATACTCACTATTGAACACAATGAGACTTTACATAATTAAGCAACATTTTATTTGTAACCTACAGTACAGCAATGCAAATTTTATAATTTCACTTTCTCTTCCCATCTCACCTTAAGTATTAACAGAGATTTGCCGTCGATCAAAATGTTAAGATGACGATGAATGATGGTGATGGATTGTGGAAAGCAATTTCCAAGCCAGCATTTGACTTTGCGAGTGAGAAAAACAACGAAAACCCCCAGTCAGATTGGTCGAATCCTGGATAAAAGGCTTTGGTGGTTAGGCCTAAATATATTGTAAGTTCCCATTAGGATACTGTCAGTGATTCTGTATTTGTTGTTTTTCTATAGCACGTGGCACTGAAACTTCCAACTTACATTGTTCTAAGTTCTACACTGCGCAAATCTGTAACAGGTTAGTTACGTTAAGTTAGTTTAGGCTTTTTGTATGCCTTGCATATACGAATCTGTGACAGGTTAGGTTAGTTTAGGTTTTTGGTATGTCTTGCATGTACTAAATGAAGTGAAATGTGCTTTTCGCGTTCATTTTGAAGTGTTCTAACTCTTTATTTTACGTGTTAAATAATCACTTTTAGGTTACCTACACCGATCAATTCTTTCCAATTTTTAACTTTTTTCTAATGTGTTTTAAAGTCAACTGATGTCTTATATGAATTGTTCACATTCAAAACTACCTTCACTCTGAAAATTAGACAGTTTTTCTACTAGAGAACTAGAAACTATGCCTTCGATATGAAATTTACAAGTGAGGCTATATGTATGCGATACTTACGAATGAAACGATATGTCCCCTCCTTTTACGTATTTTTCTTTGCATCCAAAGCAACAGCAGTTTTGTACCATTATTGTGGCTATAATGAGTACGTAATAACTTATTATCCTACTCTGAATACTCTGAATTAATAACAAACATTACGGAATCGTCTGCAGCGTGACTTATGATTTCAATGTTGATATCCTGCGCAGTAGACCAAGCGTGCTCTATATTATATACTAACTCCACTGCCTGCTGGGTCACATCCTATGGCTGCTATAGGATGCGATCGAGCAAGCAGTGACTAACTCAATGTTCGAGACGAACAGATTATGCTCGACAAGACAAGATTGCAGCCAGAAACTTGTTAATGATTCGACATAAAGTGATAATACATGTGTGTATAAGCAGTGTATGTTAAACAGTGATGTTTATGGACATTGTAAAAGTAGTGTTGTTGAATGCATTGTAAAGTAATAATAATAATATAATAAATTGAACTATCTAAGTAGTTCTTGCATACTTTTCCATTGCCCTGTACACTAAATACCCAAAGAATACAATCTCAATTATCTAACCTTTTGCTTTATTTTCTGTCTCTGTTTGGTTATATTTTAATTGGGTAGTGTAAAATAGATTGTCTCTTTTATCTTCCTGTTGGCTCCGGTAAGAATTTCAGTGAAAAATGGTGTGAGAAATAAAAATGTAAATGTTTTATTTTATTTTTAGGAATGAGGGTGGGAGGGATGTTTTTTTTTTAATTGGTGGCACTTTATATGCCTGTTTCAATAAGTTCCAGATCTCTTATGAACCCTTGCCTTTCGCAGTCGTGTAGAGAAATATGATTATGTTACATTGACGTTTTCATCTTCCTTTTATCTTCATCAGTGATGGAGATAGGTGAGCTGAGTGTAGCAGGTGAAGGGTGATCACTGAGTTAATTCGTGCATGAGAGGGTTGATATGAGAATGTAGCTTTTCCAGATAATTTTTCCGTAACGTTCGAACGTAGTCACTAAATAAACTGATGTTGAGGTCTCTGTACAGTTGGGTATTTCGGATGTGGTAATCTGCTCCAGTGATGGCTCTCCATACTGCGCGTTGGATGCCATCAAGTCTCCGAAGGTGGCGGAGGTGGGCGTGAGACCATGCTTCACATGCATACATCATGAGTGATCTGATGACGGATATGTACAGTTGTAATTTGGTTTTTGTTGGTATTGAGCTCTTGAAGATGGGATATAGGAACATGAATCGTTGAAAAGCTCTATTTCTCACGGAATGAATATGGTGTCTGAACGTTAGTCTCTTGTTAAACAGGACTCCAAGATATTTTGCTGATGAACTAAAGGGGATGGCTTGATTTTGAATATGAAGTGGCTCATTTATACGGGGGAAACGTCTTGTGAATATGACTACCTCTGATTTGGTGTTATTTATTTTAAGCCGCCATCTTGTTGACCATTGCGTTATTTTATCTAGAGCTTCTTGCATATGTTTGCGGGCATACTGTATATTGAAGTGCCTCGTATATATGACTGTATCATCTGCATAGAGAGCATATTGACATTTTGAGTGCGAAGGGATATCTTGAACGTAAGCTGAATATAGAATTGGACTTAATATGGAACCTTGAGGTACTCCTGCATGAATTGGTTTGAAAGTGGAACTTTGTTTGTGATAACGGACTTGAAATGTTCTTCCTTCCAGAAAGTTTGCTATTAGGTGAATGTATATATCAGGGATTGAGAGTTTTTGTAACTTATACAGAAGTCCATCATGCCAGATAGTATCAAATGCCTGCTCTATATCTAAAAATGTAGCAACGGTATGTTGTTGAGATAAGAATCCTCTTTGTATGAAGTGCGTTAGCCTGATCAATGGTTCCCGAGTGCTATGTTCAGATTTGAATCCAAATTGTTCATTTTGAATAACATCTGGAGCAGTTAAGATTGGACGTAGTCGTGATAGCAGAAGTTTTTCCAGTATCTTTCCTAGGAAGTCAAGTAAACTGATAGGTCTGTAGCTTGTAGGAAGTGTGGGGTCCTTTCCTGGCTTGTGGATTGCAATAATTATGGCTTCTTTCCATGCTTGTGGGAAGTAAATGAATTTGAAACAGGCATTGTAGATCTTCGTTAGGTGTATTATGGAGCGTCGGGGTAATTTCTTCAATGCTTGTGGAGGAATGTTGTCTGGACTAGCTGTTTTCTGAAGTGGGATTTTGCGGATTATGTTATGTACTTCTCATGGGGTGGTGACTGGTATAGTATGTCTTGGAGGCTGTTGTAGTATGCTCTTCACAATTTGCGTGACTTCCTCTGTGAATTTAGGTTGGGATGGCTCTTCATGTGGTTCAAAACGATGTTGGAACGAATCTGCAAGAATTTCGGCTTGTTTTCGAGGATCATATATCATTTGGTGGTTGGCATTTTGTATAGGTGTGTTATGTGAGGTATTTGTTTTACCTAATAGTCTTTTTGTTAATTTCCGCAAATGTTTTTTAGTTGGTGGAGAATTTTATATTTTTGTGGCGAAGGCGTTTATTTTGTATATTTGATGTTTTCTTCGTATGGCCCTTTGGTATCTGTAAAATGCTCTCTTGGCTTGTGGATCCCGGAATTCCTGCCATCTTTTCCTTGCTTTAGCTTTGGCTGTAAGGAGTGGTTTCAGGTCTGGAAATTCGTTGAGTGATGGAGGTATTGGTGATGTAGTAGTGACAGAGTTGTAGGTTGCAATAATTGTGTCCGTAAATAATTGTAGTGCTGTATCTATATCCGATGGTTAAAAAATACGGATATTTACTGGTATTGACTCGTGGAGTTGTTTTGTATAGTTGTCCCAGTTTGTCGCCTTTGCTATTATATTTTTCATTTCATATTTTGTGATCGGCTTGTTTATTGTAATTAGGATTGGAATAAGATCGGAGTCCAACGCTGTGAGACATTGCTGATTGGTTGGGATAGTATTGGTTTTATATAAACAGATGTCTAGAACGTCTGGTTTATGTATTTGTGACCAAGGATATCGGGTTGGCATTAATGGGCCTGCAATCGCATAATGATGTTTTATAGAATGGTCCAATAGAAATTGACCTTTCGGCGTAGTGATACGGGAATTCCAGGCTGTATTCTTTGCGTTTAAATCACCACAGCAGACGGAAACTAATGAGGTCATATCAGGTTCGTTCATTTGCAGATATGGTGGATGGTAAACAGATGTCACTAATAATTCAGCATTATCGAAATTAATATAAACTCCAGTGGCTTCTAATATGTTGAATTGTGGTAATATTGCTAGTCTATGAGGTATATTGGATTTTATAATTATAGCGGTTCCTCCACCATTTCTCTGAAGCCTGTCTGTAAGATGGATTTTATAGTTTCAGATTTTAAATTTCGTATTTGTTTGTAAGTGTGTTTCAGTGATGCATGCTATATCTATGTCATATTTCTTTAGTAGTTGTTGTAGTTCGTAGGTTTGGTTTTTGACTCCATTTGCATTAAAATTAAGTAATAACAGATTTCTGTGCCCTGCCATTGGTTTAAAGTCCATCGACAGTGGAGTTCATATTTGCGAATAGAGTAAATTCGTCTAGTAGAACCATTATTTTAGACAAAGGGTCTGGTGTCGTTTTGAGGCGTTGTATTATTATATTAATTGTACGAATAATTCCTCGGAGAAGAGCAATAATATCTTTTAATGAATCGGCAAGAGATTCAGGAACAGGTTGTGAATCTGCTGAAGATGAGCCGAAAGTGTTTTCGAAAGCTGATAAATTTCTCGGTCTTGGTTGTCTCAATGTAGGAAAGTCGTCTTGTGTTGGTATTGGTAGATGTCTGTTTGCTGTGGGGTTTATGGTTTGTTTGTTTCTCAGTTTCTGTCGAAGCAAGTCTCGTTGTTCTTGTTGAATTGGGCACTGTCCGTAACTGGCAGTATGTGTTCCTTGGCAGTTGGCGCATTTAGCTGGGTATTGGATTCCTTTCGAGGGGCAGTCTACAAATAAATAATCGTTTCCACATTTTACGCAATGAGTTTCTAGATTGCAACGTTTTGATGTGTGTTCAAATCCCTGACATTTGTGACATTGTGTTACGTGAGGAGTTGGTCGGTAGGCTTCAATAGTTACTAAGCGGTTGTTGATGTCGTGTAATTGATAAATGGTTCTAGAAAATTCAGTGTTTGGGAGTGTTATAACCCAGATTGGAATTGGGCGTCGCTGAGTGAATCCGTCTGGTATATGATATGGCATCGTCATTTGTCGCACATGTTCTATTGCGTAGTCTAGTTTCTCTAAGTCTTCCTTTACAACAGCTGATTCAATAGATGCGGGGAGTCGTTTTAGTACTACTTGTATGAGTTTGTTTTCTCGTGGTTCATGGGAATAGAATTGAAGTTTTGGTAATTTCATAGAATACGGGCACTTGGTTGAATATAGTACGTATTACCAACTTTTTTATTTCAGAGTTAAATGTTAATGATCTTTTAGTGACTTTTACATGTTAGTTCTAGGTTTTTTATACTAGGTGTCGCCGTGATTTTCTTTTAATTTGATTGGTTATAGTTGTCATTTGTTCTAGAATTTTCGTTAATTTTGAATGGATAATGACTTTATCAGTTGTTCTTGGTTGTTTGACGTGAGTGGTGTTATGTTGTGTCTGATGGCTAAAGCTATTGAAAGTTTGTCATTTTACGATTTTCTTTCGATTTGATTGGTTATAGTTGTAATTTATTCTAGAATTTTCATTAATTTTTAATGGATAATGACGTTGTCAGTTGTTCCTGGTTGTTTGACGTGAGTGATTTTACATTGTAGATTTGTCTGCATTTGTCGAATGCGCATCATCATGCTTACGAAAAGGCACTTTTCAGTGCCAATAATTTATTTTGTGTGCACAAGGTTGGAATTTTGAAGTAAAAGGGAAAGGAAGGAATCCGTGTTCTGAAATTATTGATTAAATTTTGTGTCGATTTTGGTTAGTTCTTTCGCTGGTGATTAAGGATTGTGTTGAATGTTGAGGAGAAAACTGTTTTTTTCTGTGGTTTAAAGAAATTATTTACTGAATTTTCTTTAGATGTTATGGTGTAATAAGTGTTCGAAGAGAATTTCATTTAGTGTAAAGACGTGGTTTATTTATGCAAAGTTTACTGTACGACAAAGTGTTGGTCTAGTTCTTTGTTGCTTGCATGGTTTAAGTTTAGATTGCCTTAAAGCCTGTGTCATTTATACTGGAAGTGAAGTGGTTGTCGATGAAGACATCAATGAGAATTGAATTTTATGTGATAAGGTGATAAATTATTATGTTTTGTTTTGTGTTTTTGGGGGTAAAGTGCGGAATAAAACTACCAGAAAAGTACTACCAACTATGAAGTTCGAATGCCACGAAACGCCAAAAAAAAAAATCAAAGGCGAAAAATTAAATATATTTTCATATTTTGGAGGGCTTGTTCTTCTTTAAAAATACGAATATACTCGTATATTTGATTTTTCATCTTTGATTTTGCGATGTTTGGTGACATTTGGACTTCATAGTTGGCAGAACGTTTTTGGTAGTTTTCGTCAGCCATGTTGGATTTTGCCCGTCTTCTAGGAAATTACCGAAGTTTTTCATTTTGTAAGATATTATAGAGTTTGTCATTGTCAGCTCTGCATGAAGTGTAGTATTTTATGCCGTCAGATGTGTAACTAATTTTTATGGGTTGACTCAGCCTACTTTGTATTGTCCTGTTTTGTTCAAAGAAATTTCCATCTGGTAATTTTTTTTACAACTATTGGTGGCATTCTAATTCTTTTAGTCGTATTATCTGGGGTAGTGGATTGCTTATTGTTGTCATTTATGGGTTCATAAATATGTTCTTGGTCCATTTCTTGTTCGAGAGGAGAAAATGAATTACTTAATGGTATACTTGGGTGTATATTTGACTGCCAGTGTTAGTTTCCCTCTTGGTTTAATTTTTGTTTCTTTGGGGTTTCCGTTTGTTTAGGTTCTCTCTTTGAAGAAGAAGCTGAAGAATTGTTTATTGTCGGTGTCACTATTGATGTGATATTTGTACTTACAGTTTTGATGCTGTTTGTTACTGTTGTTGTTGGCGATGTTTTACTCGCAGTCACGATAGTGAATACTCCTGGTTGACTTTCAATGATGCTCAGGTTTTCCTTTGGTCGTCTGTAGACTCGTACGGGTGTAGAGGCTGTGCCGTTGACAGAATCAGATGATTGTGTAGTAGATTCGTGTTCCATGTTGACACGTTGAATCCAATTGGCCATGTTGTGAGAACCCGCTATCGGGTTTCCACTTGTGGTGATGTTGTGCTGATATTCTGCCTGTGCTGATATTCTGCCAACACAAGTTTTACGTTTCATAATCACTAATAGTTTAATTCTATATATATATATATATATATATATATATATATATATATATATTACACACAAAAGTAGAACTAAATAACACAACACGAAAATAGTTCTAATACACTAAGTTTTCTTCAATGACTTGCTCGTAAGAAGTAGCGTCAAAAAACACGTCCTTTCACCAGCAGTGTCTATCGAAGTCTGGGAGGGATGGAATACTCTCTGCATAGTTTAACATTTTCGTCACCAGGTGAGCTGCTAAATGCATAGAGTAATTAGTTTTTGTTTTCGCTACTTGTGCGCTGTTAGATATAATAAGTTCTCCACCGACCAACAGATGGCAGCAAGATCAGTTTCTACATTAGCGCCTCTATCATGTGTTACGGGAAACTCAGTAAGTTTCGCATCCTATTATATATTTATCCATGACTCCACAGTCTGTACCCCCGGGAGCGAACAACCCGGAAGTAAAGAGCCGTTATTTTACGAATCAGCCAATCAGACGGCAGCTCTCAGAGTAAAAAGCAAAAACAAATATGATTGGTAGAAAAATGAAATCAACGCACCCTATTAAGAAAAGAGAAAAATAAGAAAAAAACAAAAGAAAGGAAACAACACTCTCTGATAACATTTAACAGAACTACCAACAAATACTGTACTTCTATTAAGTACCCCTTAGAGGTCTGGATCAAGACGCAGCACACCATGCCAAACAACAGATAAGAGGAGGGGTCGACCGACCGATACTCTGTCTACACTACAACAGAAGAATGTCTCTATTAAGTGTAAATCTATCCTTGAAATGTAAAATGACATTATACAAAGTGTACATACGCAGCCAAATGGCATGCAGCTCCTGCATGGGGGTTTGCTCCCCGAACTATTATGCATCACTTGCAGGTTGTTCAAAATAAGGCATTACGAATTATCGGTGGATACGATTTTTATACAACTCAGGTTCAAATGCATAATGACCTTGAAATATCAACTATACCCGAATATATCAAAATAGTTTCAAAAACATTTTACCATACTGCTAAGGAAAATGAAAACAAATATATTTCAAACCTTGGAAATTATAATCCAGTAATGTACCACGAACACAGGACTCCAAAACATATTTTAATGTAAAATAGTACAGCAGTAACTTGTATTTGAGTTGCTGTTCATGAAGAATGGCTATACGGGTGGCACATATGTCACGCACTGGTTTCAATGCCTTATAACCTTTTTTGTAAATTGATTTTTGACTTATTTCTTTTCAGATCTGTATAAAGTAAACTTGGGAGGTACACCATGGAGAGATTGAATCCTGAACAGCGCACGAAACTGATTGAACTTTATTTTGAGAATCAAAGGTCCATCATCCTCACTCAGAGAGCATACCGTCGGCACTTCCATGTGCGCAACTGTCCTCATCAGACTACGATTCTGCGTCTGGTAGCACGATTTCGGCAAAATTATTCAGTCTGCGATCGCCCAAGAACGGGTAGACGACGTTCAGTTGGAACTCCCGAAAACATTGAGCGAGTGAGGGACAGCATTAATGACAACCCTGGAACATCAACCCGAAGACGTGCCGCTTAGCTTGGGATGAATCGAAGGTCGCTGCAAATGATTTTAAGGACTGATTTGAAATTGTTCCCGTACAAACTGCAACTGGTGCAGAGAGTGTCTCCCGCAGATGCACAAGCCCGTCTCAGGTATGCAGTTCGCCTCCAAAACTTGGCGAGGGAACAACAGCACTTTCTCCAGAATCTGATAATGAGTGACGAAGCCCATTTCCACCTAAATGGTGTTCTCAACAAACAAAACTGCCAAATATGGGCACGGGAAAACCCCAAGGCCATCGTTCCGCGTGATTTGCACCCAATAAGATGTACGGTGTGGTGTAACCTCAGAACGGATCATCGGTTCGTATTTCTTTGAAGAAGAAGGTGCTGTCGTAACAGCAACAGGAGAGCGGTATCGCAACATGATCAATGACTTTCTCAGACCAGCTGTGGCGAATAATGCTGCACACTGGTTTCAGCGAGATGGAGCCACTGCTCATACAGCACGTGAAACTAGAGCACTGTTAACACAACTTTTTGGCGAGCGAGTGATATCCCGGTTTGCTGATTTCAACTGGCCATCACGTTCCCCAGACTTGATAACCCCAGGTTTTTTCCTTTGGATATATTTGATAGAACGTGTATACGTCAACAAACCAGCAACCATCGAGCAGCTCAAAGACAACATACGGGCCGAGATTCGTGAGTTGCAGCCAGCAATTCTTAGCAAAGTTATGGACAATGCACTAAAAAGAGCCACTCTTTGTGAGACTGCGAATGGCGGTCATTTGAAGGACATAATTTTTCATACCTAGTGTTTTCACATTTCCCAACAGTGTACTTCTCATCTCAGACAGGAATAATTTTGTGCATGCTCAAACAAAAAAGCTATAAAGCATTGAAACCAATGCGTGACATATGTGCCACCTTGTATATTCTGGAAAAAGAAGAATTGTCAAGGCTCATATGAAGCCAGTACAATAACAATATTACAAATGAAGAAGGTCGTCGTCGTATAATTGAAGTACAAAACTATGGGAAAGATGTTGTGGGAAGGCAAAAAGAATAAAAGTGATGTTCAGCACCACAGTGAAATCCATCTGATCTTTATACAGGAAACAAATGCCTGTGAAAAATGAAGTTTTTACTTTCAAACTAATCTATCTATCTTTTAAATTATGGATTATATAACAATTTTTCTCTTACGAAAATTGATTGACAAATTACATTTTTGTTGGAAAAAAATTAATTGCTCCACAATAGATAAATTTAGATATTATCTCAAGTCATTCTTCCAACATTACAATAATCTGTCACCTCATGTCCATACTCACTGAATTTCGATCCATTTTCATTTGTTTTTTCAAGAAATAAATCTAACATTTCCACATTTGTTCAATCTTCAGAACGGTTTACCAAAAATGGATGGAATAAGCTGATTGCAATGTTTTTACCAACACTCGATGTTATGATGTAAATGGCAATGGCGGTCCCTGATCAATTTGCCGCAAATTTCTAACTCAGGAGAATTTTAGAAACTGGCAATTTTTCCTAAATAAAAGAAAGAAAAAATGTGGATTACAATGCGTGAGCAAATTTTTAAAATAAAAGTGATAATTTCAGAGGAAACATTTCCGATATATCTAATTCTATCCCAAAATTAATTGATCTAAATACACTCATTCTGGATTAATTAATTTATCCATACAAAAAATGTAATTTTTAGTTGGTTTTCATAACAGAAAAATTGTTAAATAACCCACAGTATGAAAAATAGAGAGAATGGGTTTAAAGTAAAAACTTTCAAGTCAGGAGTGAAACATCACTTTTGAAAGTGTGTCCTTAAACTTTTAGTAGAAATTGTAGAGTTTAAATGCTTTCTTGGCTACGACACAAGTACCAGGAAGTGAAGTCGTCAGCAGCACGCTTCGGTCGCCTCTTTATTCTGGAAAAGGACGGTACTTGATTTGAAAGAAGGCTAAGTGCATCCTGGAATGTATGATGACGAGAAAAATCCCGTTACTATCTGGGCGCAAATCCGGGATCTTCCGGTCATAGTCCGCTTCTGTATCAACTGATCCACTACTGCTCCTGAATGTAATATAGCAGAGGAGAGAAGAAAAAGACAAAGTTTAAAGACTGGATTGATATAGGACACCACATCGAAGCTCCCATTTCCGGAAACTCCAGCTATAAGAAGGAGATGAAAGATTCTGTGAATAAAAAAGAGAAAGAGCCTATATCAGATAACCATACTTTCCTAACTTCAAATAACGATCGTAACTAGAAAATAACGCAACCATTCATTACAAAATGAAATATTAAATACTCAATCAGATGCCAATATAACAACAGCAACAATTACAAAAATTGTATTTTACGATACCAGGTTGGGAAGTGCTTTTTACAAAACCGAGGAAAAGTTTGAAAAACGAGCAGAGCGAGTTTTTCAATTTCCGAGATTTTGTAATGCACTTCACAAACGTGTATTCATTCATTCATTCATTCATTCATTCATTCATTCATTCATTCATTCATTCATTCATTTGTTCATAGTGTTCTCTCCAAGAGCAGGTCTTTTACTGCAAACCGAGTATTCTCCATCTTTCCTATTTTGTGCTTTCCTCTTTGTCCCCGCATATGATCCATATATCTTAATACAGCATTGTACAGTATTTTTTGCACGTTAGTATATTTTGAAAATAATATTTTTAAACATCTTAATATACCGTACCCCTGATCACACTATGAACAGCTGACTGATGTTAGCAGTCTGGCCAACGTAAAAACTTCACCATTAACTTCAATGTGTAGGAGTAAAAATGATTCAGGTTAGAGAGCTGCAGAACAACGCTTAGAACCGGTTTATATTCGGCCGGACGGAGAAGAACCGGTAAGGTCGAACATCCGACCGAATATCCGACTTTAAAGCGGTTTCTCCTAATGTTTTGTAGGGTAGACAGAACACCAGGCACACTTCACCTTACAAGAACTCTATTAACATTTTCTGACTACACAAATGGAGTAACAATTGAAGGAAATTTACTTTTCCTTATTAAAAAAATGTTAGCTTGAAATAGGCTTATAATTGATTAGAGACTTTGGTACATTTATCTTCATGACTAATATAGAAATCAAATAATGGACACCGGTAATAACAAAGGAAAAGCGTAAGCGTAATGTATAGTTGAAATCTGGCAAGTAAACAAACGCAAGAATAAAATAAATTACAATTACCTACAAAATAGAAAAGCAAATAAATACAAACTATTGTAACGTTCATACTTTAAACTTAAAATGCAAAGGTTACCTCTAAAAGAGTAGTTGTTAATATAGCTTAAGCATTTTAATTACTCTAAGTGGATGTATTATTATTTCATTAACTTGTCATTTTAAGGAGATAAATATTATTAACAAAAATAGAAACATTCTCTAGCTATAATGATTGTAACTTCATGATGCATGCTATTGCTTCTGACAATACCTAACTGCAATACCTGGATTACTGAATGAATGAATGAATGAATGAATGAATGAATGAATGAATGAATGAATGAATGAATGAATGAATGAATGAATGAATGAATGAATGAATGAATGAATGAATGAATGAATGAATGAATGAATGAATGGATGGATGAATGAATGAATGAATGAATGAATGAATGAATGAACGAATGAACGAATAAATGAATGAATGAATGAATGAATGAATGAATGAATGAATGAATGAATGAATGAATGAATGAATAAAGAGGAGGAAATATCAGTTCAAAGGTACGATGATAATCGAAACCTAGCAACGATTCTTGAAACTCCAGGATGGTTCAATATCGTCTGCCTTTCATGAACCAGAGCCGTCCACCCGAGAAAAACTCCGACATTCGTTAAACCGAACACTTGATCACTCCGCGAGACGAAAGAGCATTGCATGCTGTCTATAGCGCCAGTCGTTCTGTAGCAATTTATCATTTCTATTTTTCTTAACCGTTTGTGCACGACTCTAATTCAGGTACTTGTAATATTTCGTGTTTAAGTGGAATAATTTTTATTTCTTTTTGTTAAATGAAGTTTGAATTGTTTAAATAAAGTTCAGTACACTTCAAATGCAGTGTTTTGTTTCGTATAATGCATATTAATTAACACTGTCTTTTATGCATGAATTTTACATGTATTGTAGAATTGTAGTATACATAGAAAGCAGTGGTTTTCTTTACAACCCTAGAGCATTTATTTGTAATATTTCAACATACTTATCTAGGTTGGCAACTCTGAATTCAGTAAAATCAACTTTCAATCGTTCCGGCCATTTTCTGTAACGACGAGGAAAAACACTATCATGAAAAAAAAATCATTACGACTTCCCCAGAGCACCGTTGTTGTAGTCAGCTTATTAATGAAATAATGATGAAGAATGCGGTACGCAATAGCTCTATAAACAGCAATACGAAAATACTTCCTATAATAAAACAAAACAAACATAACGTACACGAGCTAGTACGAGTGGAATTAAAACATATACAAAAGGAATCAAACATTTACAAGGTCCATAGAATGGTAAGCATTTGACAGACATTTTCAAAACAATTAAAATCAATTTTTCTATCTAAGGCCAACGGGATAAGTCCGTAAGCAAAGTTACGTTAATGACAACCTACCTAAAATAATAATTTATTGCCTAAAGTGTGTAGCAATATCAGTCTACCAGCTCATCTTCAGCGGAAAAATGTAGCCCTATAGTCCATAAAGACAATAAGAGACTAAATACAACACTTACTGCAGTTAGCTACCTAAAAATAAACATCGAAGCACCCTAAACTTCTTCCATCGTGGTCACACAGATTCGATCCCCGGAGTGGTGGAATTTGTGGTGGAAAACACAAATGTTGGAGTGAATTTTTCTGGGGAAATTCTTGTTTCCTTCTTTTATTCCAACACTCTCCTTCTAATTTCATCTATCATGTGCAATGGCAGAGCCTTCAGTTACAAGCCGGAGCATGGGTAGGTTTGGCAGCGCTGAGTGGAGGCGGGAGATTCTGAAGTGACATTGATGTAATTGTGTTTGCTCATTGCTTTCGTTGTACATAACGTGTATTTTTTCAATATTACTTTATGCACAGAGTAGTATTGAAAAAAATTACGGATTCGAAAATAGTGTTTTATTGCAATCAATTAGCTATACTTCAGAATACGGCGTAAGTAAACTACTTACATACAAAGACTGCCACTTAAAATAATAAAAAAATATGCTTTCATTGATAATACAAAGGTAAATAAATAAATAAATAAAAAAGATATTCCTTGCACCGAAAATAATCAAATCAATAATGCAATAAAGACGTACGTTACTGCGCAGTATTCTTAAGATCCATTCAATTAACAAATTTTTGCCTAGTAAATTGACAATCTTTGCCGCTTTATGTTGTTTCGCCTCTGACGTGAAAGGTCTAGGATATCATATACATTTTAATTTCACATAATTATCTATCGTGCTTTTCAATAAATATTTCAGACGTCCAGGAAGCCAGTTTTAGTTTGAACCTGGCCAGTCACCATAACAATACTGTTATCCTAAACTATTTTTAAAATATAATTTTAAATAAATATAACTACAGAAAACAAGCTAAGAAGGTAAATTATGCAAATAAAATAAAAATGTAAACAGAGGAAACTACTGACATCCTATTATAATAAAGTATGAGGATGTAAATAGCCTACAGTTAGGCAAAGTATAAATATCTATGAAAAAATGAAGAAACATACCTTCAACATAATACGTAACAAAACACATCAATCAGGGCCCCGGGTTCGATTCCTGGTCGGGGAAAGTTACCTGGTTGAGGTTTTTTCCGGGATTTTCCCTCAACCCAATATGAGCAAATTCTGGGTAACTTTCGGTGCTGGACCCCGGACTCATTTCACCGGCATTATCACCTTCAACTCATTCAGACGCTAAATAACCAAGTTGTTGATAAAGCGTCGTAAAATAACCTACTAAAAGAAATCAACCAGGGCTTTGACTAATTAGGTCCTGCGGACTTCACCGAAATTTACCGCAAGGATTAAATATCAGTTTCATCAGGGTTTTTGACTCGATCAGAGATTGGGAAACTTCAATTAATCTTTGCTCATGTTCAATATCACTCTGGAAAGCTCTGTTGTATTAAATCAGGGCCGGGCATGAGAGCAGCTCCATTTAGTCGGCCAGAGCTCTTCTCTCTCCGCAAGGCACTTCAATTCCAAGCCAGAGCAGAACGCTCACGCAGTGGCGGACTCGCATTACAGCTACCTTCCTTGCATTAATATAACAAGAGCCACGGTTGTTCTAGTCATTCAGTCTGTCAGTACATAATAGTTTATAAGGATATTACATCAATCCATTGTAAATTACAGAATTTATAACACTCATTAATTTAATGAATAAACTTCGCTCTATGCACAAACGCAAATCAATAGGCTTATTTATATCACCTATACGCACATACTGCAATCTTCTCACCACGGTTCTACGAGACAGGCGTATGGCTTCCACTTCCCCTACTTGCTGTGGACAGAATTCATCTGCCAATATAATTAAACATCGCTTGATGAATTCACCTTCGTTGAATGTTTTCAATTCCTTTGCAATTTCGTGGCAAATTTTGTAGCTAATTCTCATAGCCGATTCACTAAGTGCATTATTGTCATCCTGTTAATATATATTATAATATAATATAATATAATATAATATAATATAATATAATATAATATAATATAATATAATATAATATGTTGTTGTTTT
This sequence comes from Periplaneta americana, assembly GCF_040183065.1. Classification (NCBI taxonomy): domain Eukaryota; kingdom Metazoa; phylum Arthropoda; class Insecta; order Blattodea; family Blattidae; genus Periplaneta; species Periplaneta americana. The sequence goes on along the minus strand of NC_091120.1, from coordinate 93,246,123 downwards.
CTAATACCAGGCGTTTGACAATAAAGTCATTTGACCTCTTGCACTCCAATATTTTTCAAAGATATTATCATGAGTAGCCACTGAAGCACAGATTTTGAAGTGTTCCTAATCCATTTCTTGGTTTGAGTTGCACAATGGGCAGTTAGGGGACTGATATATTCCAATTCTATGCAGGTGTTTGGCCAAACAACCATAGCCTGTTGCCAATCTAAATGCAGCTACAGACGATTTTCGTGGTAAATCGGGAATTAACTGTGGATTTTGATGCAGAGAGTTCCATTTTTTCCCTTGTGATTGTGTTATCAAATTTTGTTTGTTGAAGTCTAAGTATGTAGATTTAATAAATCTTTTCACAGAGTAATACGTAGATTTAGTAACAGATCTGTAAGTAGCAGTGCTGCCCTTCTTTGCTAAAGCATCCGCATTCTCGTTTCCCAGGATTCCACAATGGGATGGTATCCATTGGAATACAATTCTTTTATTGAGTGATATTAATTGAGAGAGCATTTTAGTTATTTCTGCTGTTTGAGATGAAGGTGTGTGTTTAGAGACGATTGATAGAATAGCTGCTTTGGAGTCTGGCAATATAATTGGATTCCTAAATTTATTGATGTGGCATAGAAGATTCCTGAGACATTCACTTATTGCAATGATTTCACCATCAAAACGTGTTGTTCCATATCCAAGAGATCTATAAAGTGATAACATAATATAATATAATATAATATAATATAATATAATATAATATAATATAATATAATATAATATAATATATGATACGATACGATACGATACGATATGATATGACCATAAATTAATACAACTTAAAGAAAATGTTTCTCAGATACATTATATTAGAGTGTCTATTCGATATTTATATTGCATTATAAGTTATTATAGTACATTAAGTAATATATAATTTTAAATTATACAAATATTATGATATATCATAGTATAGTATATTACAGTTCATTATATACATATAATATGATATATCATGAACTGCAATATAGGCCTACTATATTATGATCTATCATAATACTTGTATAATTTAAAATTATATATTACTAAATGTATAATAACTTATAATGCAATGTAAATATCAAATAGATACTCTAATATAATGTACCGGTACCTGAGAAACATTTTCTTTAAGTTGTATTAATTTATGGCGTTCATTACCAACATATTTGTCATATTCAGTAGCATGTTGTAAAGAATATTGTCGTTGGATATTGAACTTCTTAATAAGTTGGAGTGTTTTATGCCAAATTAAACACTTTGTTAATCCACTATTCTCTACCAAAAAGAACTTCTCCTCCCATGATACATTAAAAGCATTAGGAATAGCGGGACGCTTTAGTGTATGAGCGGAAGCTCCGTCTTCAAAGTTCGCCATCATACTGCTGAGTCACCACCGCACCGACACTGAATAACGTACAGTATGCATACGTCACAGCGCTCGCAATACCCGCTCTTTAAAGCACACAGCGCTCATTTCTCAGAATCACGTAATGTGCCCAGCCCTGTATTAAATAATGTACTGGCGATCACTTTTGCACTCTTTCACCAGGTTGATATGTTCTGCATAACGCGCTTTATTGTATGATTAATATATTGGTATAGTCTATTATGTTCGTTGTATCTAGTTTGTAGTGATCTGCCTGTTTGTTCTATATATTATAAAAATCGGTGGAATTGTTACATTTTATTTTGTATTCTCCTTTTAGGTTAACTTATATTTGTTTGTTTCTCTGTATTTTGTGTTTTTTAAGTTACATTACATTTTCATTTTCTGAGTGACAACGCAGTTTTATATGTTTTGTTACAGTGATATACTAGCGCGATATCTATTATCTTTTCATATTTGTGTGTCGTTGTTTGTTTGTTATGTTTCAGTTTGGCTTTTTTACTATTATGTTGATTATTTGAGGATTATATTTATGTTTTCCTGAGCTATGCATTTTATAGTATTCAGTTCAACGTTGTATTCGTTTTGGTTCATTGACACATATAGGCTATTAATCACCTTTCAGGATACCGTTAATCCAAGTAATACACTTTTGAGGGCGTATTAGCGTTGTACTGGATCTCCATTAGGTCTGGATTCATTGGTAAAACTTTTTACTTTTCACACCTCCTATTACTCCCAAAGTTTCAGAGTTTATAAGAAAAACCTACCTAAATATTCTTCATAAGAAAACATTATTAATGATATTAGTGTATGCACCTCCAATTCAATCTCAAACGCAAAACTTATTAGTTGTTAACATTTCCCCAAGTTCATGGTAGGTGAAAATTTTAACAGTAGAGATACAAATTCGAATTTTCAACTAACAATCTCAAATAAAAATACTCATATTAATTAATATTATGATAAATGTGTTACAGTATATAACATTAGGGTCTCGACTTCCAATATATTTTAATAGGCCTATAGATTTGTACAGAACATACTATGGGAATTATATAGTGGTTGATTTGAATAGTTGCATGTCGCAGAGAAAAACTGTCATGAAAACAGTGTTTGGAAGTGGTACACATTTTTTCCTTAAAACTGGAAGAAAAACTCGATGTAAACTAACTTTAAACCTAGATCATATATACGCAGAGAGTTCGGCCTTATAGGCTCAGAGGTTAACCACTTTTGTCAGATTTACTACGCTGCCGTCTAGTTGTTACATAAGGAGTCACGTCATAACTCCCATTTGAATTGCATTAGCGACTGTACTGCCATCTCGTGTTCGTTTACGGCGGACGGGTGGCGATCCTAGCGGTTGTTTTCTTCAAAGTGCTACCGATTTTAACATAGCGATGAGTTATCTTGGCTTTAAATTAACTGATTTCTGATTTCAGATTGGAATTCTTGACATAAAACCAACTGAATTACACCCTAATTGTCTACATAATAAATCGTCAATATAAAATGGAAACGGTACTAAAGTCTATGTTTTTCCATATTAAAGGTTTCCAAGTAACATAACAATATAGTCATTAGAAAACACAGAAATATCGAGTCAGTTACAAATTGACATTTCAGGTAAGTACCAGCCCAGATCACATATGGATTGTTCATTCCTATATTAAAATCGGTTGCACTTTGAAGAGAACAACCGCCAGGATCGCCACCCGCCCGCCGTAAACGAACACGAGATGGCAGTACAGTCGCTAATGCAATTCAAATGGGAGTTATGACGTGACTCCTTATGTAACAACTAGATGGCAGCATGGTAAACCTAACAAAATTTGTTATCGTATAAGCCTATAACGCCGAGCAATCTAGGTATATATGAACTAGGGTACCAGTCAGACTAAAATAATTTTAGGAAATAAATGTTTTCAACAAGTTAAACATTTTATTAGTCTATATCGGTTTCAATAGGCTATTTCTTGTTTAATTTGGTATCTACTTCGTTCGTGTTGAGTGATATGAATGTAGCTCTTTCTAAGAAACTCAATTGTTAAGTATCGGACTAATTTCAAGAACATTCTAACACAAAACACATTAATATCGCTCAATTTAAAAGCACCGACATTTTGGCTGTTTATAATCAGTTTGCATGTTAGCAATAATTTTATCGTTATCTCTCATGCAACAAGATTTTAATTTGTATTTCTTATAATTTGGAAACATACTATGTAGGAAAAAATATTGATATCTTTAAGAATCAAGAATCAAGAATTAAACATAATTTGTTTGCACTAAATTATAAAATAAAACACTACCGGAATAAATGGATGGGTAATTTAGATAGGTAATTTCGCCGAAGAACAGATCAATTTTTGTAGTCGCAGAACAGGCATTGATTACCCAGAACTGCAAAGAGAAGAAGGAGAAGAAGAAGAAGAAGAAGAAGAAGAAGAAGAAAAGGTAATTTAGATAAAATAGACTACATCACAATTCTTGAAATGGCCAAAGAGATGCAGGACTTAAGACAGAAAATGGAACGAAGCTAGAACAGGTTGCAAGAAAAGAAAGAAAGAAAAAGAATCTAACCATAATATAACACCAATTATAAGATTAAAGATAAAGATAAAGATAGCCTATTGTGTCCCATGAAGGGCAAAGACCTTCTTAAATAAGGGAAAGCTCTATTTGCCTAACGTGATTTTAACAAGTCAAATTTACAATTTTAGATAAGTTATATATTCTGATCTATAGTAACTACTCGTACGTGCATATTCCGGGATTATATTTTGTTTTGTAAAGATTGCGTTTTGAAAAAAAAGTGAAAATAGATCCTTTCTTGTTCGAAAATTTAATTTCTTAAGATTTCATATAGCTTGTGAATCTATACTGTAATATAAAATAACATTTCAGGTTGACAATGCAAAATATTTCTCTAGAATACCCACTATCCAAATTACTATTTCTGAAGAGAATGTTATGGATTTTTATTAAAACTTGTTATATGTATAGGCCTACGTAATTACATTACATGCCACATTTACTCATTTTCGAGGTATTCGTTGTTTGTGGCTCGGAAATATTTACTGATATACTAGGCCTATCATTACAAAAAAATATATTATTACTGTTTCTCTTTTTTACAGCATGTAGGATTATATGATGAACCTTTGTGAATAAGCTATATGTTTTTTATCTAAACATTTTGGTCTTTGTTTTATTATGTGTACAAAGAGATGCAAAAGCAAAAAAGAGTGGCCTATAAGCCCTTCGTATATTTTCATTTGCATTCATTGAGTTCTTTATATTTCATACCTATATGCTTTAAAATCTAGAAGCTATGTTCACCTAAAGTTTTATAAAATTATTTGCAATATTGAAATAATTGTCAAAATCAGAATCGTACAAATAGATTGAGTAAAAAAAATGTTAACCTTTAGGGAACTTTTTCTCAGAGAAAAGTATTAAATTTTTGTTGTAGGGCTACTCTTTCAAAGGAATAAGCTGCTAAATTTGCAAAGTTATATTACTTCCGCTCTGTTTTCTGCAGTGGGTCACATTTGTTCTGAAACCACGTTGATATTCTTGTCGGCTGCAAAGTGAAACCTATGTTACCCGGTAATCTAACAGGGGTCGCTGCAAGTTTGATCCGTAATCCGTTTGACCTAACAACCTGGTGCGTCAGTTTAATCCCAGGTTGTGCGTGAATTTAGTCTGGGGTAGTGCGTCAGTTTAGTCCGGGATTGTGCGTCAGTTTAGTCCGGGATTGTGCGTCAGTTTAGTCCGGGGTTGTGCGTCAGTTTAGTCCGGAGTTGTGCGTCGGTTTAGTCCGGAGTTGTGAGTCATTTTAGTCCGGGGTTGTGCGTCAGTTTAATCTGGGGTTGTGCGTCAGTTTAATCCGGACTTGTGCGTCAGTTTAGTCCGGGGTTGTGTGTCAGTTTAGTCCGGGGTTGTGCGTCAGTTTAGTCCAGGATTGTGCGTCAGTTTAGTCTGGAGTTGTGCGTCAGTTTAGTCCAGAGTTGTGCATCAGTTTAGTCTGGGGTTGTGCGTCAGTTTAGTCCGGGGTTGTGCCTCTTTTTAGTCCGCAGTTGTGCGTCAGTTTAGTCCGGGGTCGTGCGTCAGTTTAGTCTGGGGTTGTGCGTCAGTTTAGTCCGGAGTTGTGCGTCAGTTTAGGCAGGAGTTGTGCGTCAGTTTAGTCCGGAGTTATGCGTCAGTTTAGTTTGGGGTTGTGCGTCAGTTTAGTCCGGGGTTGTGCCTCTTTTTAGTCCGCAGTTGTGCGTCAGTTAGTCCGGGTTGTGCGTCAGTTTAGTCCTGAGCTGTGTGTCAGTTTAGTCCGGGGTTGTGCGTCAGTTTAGTCCGGAGTTGTGCGTCAGTTTATTCCGGGGCTGTGTGTCAGTTTAGTCCGGAGTTGTGCATTAGTTTAGTCTGGGGTTGTGGGTCAGATTAATCCGGAGTTATGCGTCAGTTTAGTCCGGAGTTGTGCGTCAGTTTATTCCGGGGTTGTGCGTCAGTTTATTCCGGAGTTGTGTGTCAGTTTAGTCCGGGGTTGTGCGTAAGTTTAGTCCGGAGTTGTGCGTCAGTTTAGTCTGGGATTGTGCGTCAGTTTAGTCCGGAGTTGTGCATAAGTTTAGACCGGAGTTGTGCGTCAGTTTAGTCCGGGATTGTGCGTCAGTTTAGTCTGGAGTTGTGCGTCACTTTAGTCCGGGGTTTACCTATAAGGCGCTGAAATGATTCACTTATGTAAATAAAAAACAACAGGCTCTTCTATTGCAGCGGAGTGCATATTGTGCATATTGTTATGCGAACTAACGGTACAGAATATAACTTTAAAACATCTCAATTCCAACATTCCCATTCATTCTCTCCTGTGCATTGCAGTTTAGTGCAGCAATCAGCTCATCCACTGCAACGAACGACTTCAACGGGTCATCGACTACAACATGGAACTAATGTTCAGTGAAAAAGGGAAAACACTGCATTTGATCGACGGGTTCAAATTTCGTTATCACAAAGCTCTCGCCAACAACAAACAGCGATGGATGTGCAGTGCTAAAAACTCTAAGTTCATAATTCTAAGTGATACGAAACGTATTGTTTAAAACCAAACCATCTCACGATCAATGTAGCCTAAAGAGAAAACAGTTGAGTACTTCTTTAAAACGAAAAGAGACAGCTCATATTTCCACACGGTCATCACAACCTATACATGGTGCTTTACGAGAAGGTGATATCGCGTCTTTGACAACTGGTGATCTAAGTCTTGTCACGCGTACGATTTATCGAGCTCGGGCTATGTTACATCCTCCTCTCCCGAAATCTAAAGCTGCGACTCATGAAGCATTGAGATAAGTGTAAATAATAACCAGTACTGGAGAAGATTTTTTTTTAAATTGTCAATGACGACACAAGATTTTTTTTTTAACAAAAACTAATGTCAAAACACTATGTGAAGTTCTGTGTTCTTATATTGATGGCACTTTCAAAAGCTGTCCACCCCATTTTACACAACATCTAACTATTCATGGGCTGCATCATGGCATTTATATTCCATTGGTATTTTTTAAAATCATATAGCATTTAAAAGAAAAGAGATAGATGATTTTTATTTGCAAAACTTTTAAAGTTGATTATGGCCGAATTTAAAGAAAATGATAATTTTGAGATTTGTTTTCTGTAATTAATTTCCTCGAGCAAGCAATCAAAAGAAATCATCGTAAAAGGCTTCCTCCTGTTCCTTTTTGCAGCCTTCTGCGAACCTCTGGACAAAGAATTAAAGAAGAGACTAGTGAAGTGCTTTCCGTGGAGTGTGGCATTGTACGGGGCAGAAATATGGACATTACGACGAATTGAAAAGAAGTGAATAGAAGCATTTGAAATTTGGATATGGAGAAGAATGCAGCATGTGAAATGAACAGACAGAATGATGCTCAATCTGAACAGAAAGAGGAAAAGGAATTGACTGGGCCACTGGCTGAGAAGAAACTGCCTACTTAAGAATGCACTGGAAGAAATGGTGTACAGGAGAAGATTTTGGGGCAGAAGAAGATATCAGATGGTAGATGGCATTAAGGTATATGAATCTTATGCAGAGACAAGAGGAAAGCAGAAAATAGGATAGATTGAAGAATGCTAAGTTTGCAGTGAAAGACCTGTCCTTGGGAAGAGAACTATGAATGAATGAATGAATGAATGAATGAATGAACGAACGGTATTTTGTATTTTGCCAAATAAATCTGTCGATAGCTACACATCAGCATTGGAACATCTCGACAATCACTGTTCCCATTGGGGTTTTCAATGTTTACCAACGAGAACATTTGTCGATTTTGAAATGTCAATACACACTGCTGCACTCTCAATATGGAGTCAAGCAAAAATCGTTGGGTGCCGTTTCCATATTGGCCAAAGCTGGTCCCGTAGGTTGTCTTGAGGCTTCCATAGATTTATATGCTATTTCAAGTTCTAAGGAAAGTAATTTTCTGAAATTAATTTCCGGACTTCCATTCTTGAGGCCTGAGGAAGTGGACGATTCTTTTACAGATGACTTGAGGACGATACTTCCTGCTGGAAACGAAAAGTTCATGGCATTTTGCGACTACATATTAGAAATCTACAGAAGTCCCACAGCAACGTTTCCTCCCCACAGTTGGTCAGAATATTCAAGCAGTTTGAATCGCACGACAAACAGCTGCGAATCTTTTCATTCAAAATTAAATAGGCTGGCAACAAACGCACACCCAAACATATACTGTTTCATCGAGCTTATGAAAAATATACAGAGTGATAATTACATACAGCTGAGGAGCAGATCTCGTTCACACCTAAATAAATTGCTGGAAAAAGAAAATTTTTACAAAGTAAAATGACTCAATAGGATGAACATAAAATAAAGCCTGTCCTCAAAGAACGCTGTACATCACATTTGGCAACTTCACAGGAATGAAAAAAGTAGTTTGTTCTTTAAGTAACAGTGATCTTGGTTTAAGTCGTTTTGTAAATAAAACTTAGCATTTCTCCTTCATAGTTACAAGAATATTTTACTGTTAATTAACGGTACCAAGCAGGTATTATAATGAGTAAACGGCAACCTTCCTGGAAGAAAATTGTATATCACCACAGATTTAGAACGTTTTATTATCACAAATTCTGCTGCACTTTTAATTATTGTAAATACATGAATCCTCTAAATACTTATTATTGCTTAATTATAAATACATAAAGGAAGGCTCATGAGTACTTTTGTAGCAAAGGAGGCCTGTAAATACAGTACATAATACTTCATTTATTATAATGAGGAAGCCATGAGATATTTTATTTATATAACAAATTGTAAATATTCTAGGAATAATAAACAATACATTAAAAGCTAAATTAGTACAAAAATCTACAAGAATAAAAATATATAATACACTAGCATTACCCTCCCTTTTATACGGAAGCGAGATTTGGACATTAAAGAAAAAAGACATGAACAGAATCAAAGCAACGGAAATGACATTTTTTAGGAGGACAGCAGGATATACTCTTTTAGACCGAAAAAAGAATGAAGAAATTTTAGAACAATTAGAAGTAGAGTCAGTAGAAGAAAAAATCAGCAGATACAAATTTAATTGGCTAGATCATGTAAGAAGAATGGAAAATTCAAGAATCCCAAAAATTATGATGCAGTATAAACCTAGAGGACATCGTCGACCAGGAAGACCTTTAAGAAGACTGCTAGATGGGGTCAAAACAGGTCTACAGAGACCTAATTCGTGAAGGATGATGATGATGATGAACAAATTGTGAAGAAGTAAAACAGAATATGTCTTATGTAGTAAAACAAAATTGTGTTTTATGTTTCACAACACACTTGCATCTTGTGTTTTAAATATAATACATAATAAACTTCAAACATACGAGTACAATCTACAAAAGTCACTCTCCACATCTTATAGAGAGTAAGTCTACTTAAAATTGCTTGTCCTGTGGCTGCAGATATTGATACATGTCAAGCAAATCTCTCTTTTTCTCAGGTGTAAGTGAAATAAAAGTAGAATACAGCTGAGGGAATTGAATTTCTGTTACAGGCAACTTAACTCTTGGCTGATTACCTCTTCTTCTCTTCATTATAGAATATTTTACGCATGGCTGTAGTACGTTATGACTTTTTCTGACAATGATTGCCTGGGGATCATCTTCCAAAAATTTTATCCACAGAACTTGTCTGATTTTGAATGTAGGATCATGTTTCAAGGTTCCGTCTATCACAGAAATGTCTACAAAATATTTCTTATCCATCAATGAATGGTTCCTTGATACGTGACTCAGCTACTGCATGCTTCCACTGGGATGAGACCATTTAGTGAATGTAAATGTGATACACTGCTATGTAAATATGAAAATATTACTTAAGCAACTCGTATGTGATATACACATTCTGCCCTTACCTTAGTTGGACGCTGTTTTTCTTTCACTACATGCCCTGATGTTGATGTATACATTTCTCCGCTATTCTTCAATCATTTGCGTATATTCTTCTTCCGATTCAATTGACTAATCTTTCTCTTCCTGCTCTTATTCAACGTTAACATTCCGCTTAGTGACACACTCAGATTGCTAACATCCGCCATCTTTGTTGATATACAACTTTCAACAAAAAAAATCTGCCTCATTTATGTGGAAAACTATTTACTTTCTGGTGATCTTGAACGACCTACAATCTTCTCCTATGAAAATATCAGCATGTCCAAATACAACGTTCTTTGAGGCAGGCTCCAAATATCCCGGCTACAGTTCATAAAAGCTGTGTCGTATAAGTTTCTCCCAACTGAAATATGTAGATTTTCGACTTTTAGACATTCACAAGAAACAATATTTTTGGGAGGCCCTACCTCCCCGAGGTGCCTCCTGGATAACGTTAAGGGGCTGCAGGTATATGGGACTAAACTGACACATTTGCTGAGACCAAACTGACACAGATTAATGCAAATGGAACTAAACTAATCGTAACCGTCTTATACAGCCGCAAAGTTGCTGAGTGACAGAAAGTGCGTTGGGTCTTCCCGGTTTCTTGTTTACTTTAATCCCTGTAAAGAACACAATGCGTGAGGTTTCCTTATCAACTGATGCATTAAGCCGGCGGCACAATTCTGCTGGCACTTCAAATTTTTTAGACTATCAATCGAAGCCTGTATGGCTATATTACTACTAAAGCATGGTCATAAATAGTTTACTCTTCGCTGAGCTATAAAATACAATAATACTTTTAAACAATTGTATGGAATCCGCAACAAAATTTTAACATAAAATGTATTTTTGTGTCGTTTTAAGGAACAAAATGCTATTACACTTTTTTGTTCGTTCTACGTTCAGGAATCATATCTGAGAGGGAATGCAATACGTTTCCTTCCACTTGTATACCATATTCTCTTATCATATCTGTACCAAGAAATGCATAGGCTACATTTAAAGATCTTCGTCTCTTACTCCTCAGTACTCTGCCGATACCCGTAATAAGTCTGACAACAGACATATGTAACTCTCTCATCTAGGAAGCGGTAATTCTACAGGGACATCATTTTATTTTTACTAACATTTCTAATATTAACTTGCCTATATCTCCGGATCAACGCCGTTCGCTTCCCCCTTCCACGACTGGAGTTCGATGATACTGGCGTAATATAGAAACAAATCACTTTACTAAGTATAGGAGGGAAGAAAAGTAGTTCACCCATTTACGTAAACTAGGAGATACTGCGCTTTTGAGTTTGATCATTTTCATTAGGTTTTTGTTTAATCAAGATAGAGTACAGTATTAACAATGAGTGTTTTTACTCACGAACTGAGCTATCCATTCGGAAGTATTCATTATGCAGCGTATATTATACTCTCTACAGCACATTAGCGTACACTATAGAGAATGAAGTTAAATTGAAAATAATCATAATATGGATATTTAAACATATTTTTTTTTTAAATGGTGACCGTTCATTTCGATACAGGCTTCAGTTCTTTTGTGCATATTATCGCACTATAAACTATTGTACCTAATTCCAATTACCAATTTCTTTCTTCGTACTGGTAACTCATGTTGAAATAATTCTGCACCTTCTCTATAAAAGAGTATCTTACGTACCGTAAATTCAATCTTCCCTTCTGCCCGATCCGAAAAGATAAAATTACTCAGACATACTATCTACTGCCGTCCAAGTGGTTATGTCGTAGGGTCGTAGAAAGGGAGAAAATCACGTGACATTTAATTACTTAACGAGGCCCTTTTATTTCAGTTATTTTAAACAGTTGTATAATATTACGTAGACATCCAATTCCTAATAGAAATTAACGTTCTCAGAAAAGAGCTAAGACAGCCCAGCCACTAGCTGGCGGATAAAAGCTGGTGGGGGAAACCGGGATACGACGTAGGCAAATGGATGACAGTATCTGTGCGAAAATGATTCAATATTGAAAACTCTTTCGTTACTGGAAAACGCGAACATATTTTTGGAACGTACTGTTTACTATGACTGTACGGCTACTATGACTATATACTGGATCTGTGTGGAGGACGGTTAAACTTCATTAGTAGAAGGGGGTGGGAGTGAGTACATTCAATAGCTCAGGTACAATAAAAATTGAAGTAAAAATAAAATGATGTCCCTGTATATACAACATTAAAAAAATGATCATTTTTGATGAGATAACCGTTGTATCGGATAACATTCTTAATTGGGGATAATTTACAAAATGACAGTATGAACATTAAAATAAAAATATTACAGCGATATCATTCTCAAATTAGTTCATATTTCACAAGCATTAAACATTTCCATAATATAGGTAGAACAAATTTCTGCGATGATCAAGGTATTGAGTCACCGACGTTGGAAACATAAACTCCTCTAGTTGCCACTAGATGGTGGTGAACGGTAGGATGGCGATAATTTAGACTATTTGCTGCAGATGGCAGCAAAACAAGCATGACGTATTGAGTGCTAACACAGTTGACGGTTTCGACGTCTCTATTGGTAATGACGTAAAACGAATATCGATTCAAGGGAAGCACATGTTCCTAGATGAATGATGCGAAATCTGAAGTTTTAAAAGGTATGGGCCTACCTTATTTTTTATTTACAATATCAATATCTTTTATTAAATGATTAAAATTAGTGATAGTTATTTGTGCTTCTTCTAATCGTAAACATTTAGACTCTCTCTCTAAATGTCTATTGTACATGTTTTAATGATTGATAGAATAGTTATTTACGTAGGCCACTAGTATATTTTTAAGTTAAGTAAATATATTACTCACATTTAATGAGTGAATATAAGTGATGACTTGTAACATGTGTCGTCATTACCGGTCAAGCCGGCAATGATAGCCATTGGGCCCGTAGTTCGCGGGTTCAAACCCAGCTGAGAACAATGAATTTAAAACTGCAATAAAATCGTTTTCATGACTTCCTCCAAAAGAGAGCGAGAGGTAAATACAGCTGTGAGGTCCGTGTAATAGATTTACGGCACGTAAAAGAAGCCTATCCGTGACAGAGGTCTTCCAAGCAAAATTTGTTGCCAATATCTCGCTCATATTAAATTTCTAAACTTTGTGCTATTCGTTTGTAAGCAGAATTAAACAAGCAACTTGGAGTAACATGGAGTGTTGAAAGATTGATGACATCAAGATGCTTTATTAAGCAAACCTATTTAGTGATTGAAGTAAATAGCATAATAATGTTAATGTATTTTAAAATTAAAATTCATAAACAAGATAATAAAAACCATTATTACAAGTCATAATTATTAATTTAATTGTTAAATAGCATTGTTGAAAAATGTGAAACGGATTTCAATGTAAACATTCCGGAGGATGACACACAACTTACAAGGAGTGAAAGTCGTTTATGAAACTGCAACTGGTTTGGTTGGAAGGGATGGAAAATCATGAAAAAATGCTACCCGTTTCATGCGGTTATGTTGAATGAGTGTTCAAGTGATCACGTTTTCTTACAAGGATTTGTGAAAAGAATAGTGTATTACGAATGGCCACTGGACTTTGGTAGACTTGAAACAGACTATCGTGAAGGATTGCTGACTTTGTTAGAGAATGATGTTGTACACCGTCTAGGCTTCAGAAGAGTGTGAGGAGAAATTGTGGCCACTTACAATATTCTTTCAGACAGTTATTTAACGACGCTGTACTAACTACCAGGTTATTTAGCTTCGATGTAATTGGTAAGAGAGAGATGAGTCGGAGGATGCATCACGTGATTATCCGACATTCGCCTTACAGTTTGAGAAAACCTCAGGGAAAAAAACAACCATGTTTACAGCCCAAGCAGTAATCGAACTCAACCCCGAGTGTAGCTTACTTTAAAAATGTCAACATCTGAAAATACAATGACATATTAGTTAGTAGGTTAAGATAGCGAATATGTAAATTGCGACATAACGATTTTAAACATTTAACTGGGCTTCTATAATCGCCAATTGTCATGACAAACTCCATACAACAGATTTATATATAAAGAAAGAACAACTTCTGTTTTCATCGTTAAGAATAACGGAAACAAAATAATAATAATAACAATAATAATAATAGTAATAATAATAATAGGCCTAATAATAATAATAACTATAGATCTAATAATAAAATTAGGTAATAGTAATTGTAAAAATTCTATGGAAATATAAATATTCTACTATTTTACTGAATACAACAACTAGTAGGCCTACTAAATATTTCATAATGGGAATTAGGTATTCAATACTGAATACTGAACACTTAGTACGGTACTGAATATTTCATAATTATAATTAAGTATTGAGTACGAAATACTAAACATTTCATACTGAGAATTAAATATTAAGTACTGAATACTGAACACTTAGTACTGAATATTTCATAATGAGAAATAAGTATTGAGTACGAAATACTGAACACTTAGTACGGTACTGAATATTTCATAATTATAATTAAGTATTGAGTACGAAATACTAATCATTTCATACTGAGAATTAAATATTGAGTACTGAATACTGAACACTTAGTACTGAATATTTCATAATGAGAAATAAGTATTGAGTACGAAATACTGAACACTTACTACTGAATATTTCATAATGATAATTAAGTATTGAGTATTGAATACTGAATGCTTAGTACCGAATATTTCATAATGACAAAGATGTTATGAGTACTGAATACTGAACACTTAGTACTGAATATTTCATACTAAGAATTAAGTAATGTGTACTAAATACCGGTACTAAACACTTAGTAGGTACTGAATATTTCATAATGAGGATTAAGTACGGTATTGAGAATTGAATACTGACACTTAGGATTCCCGGACTTTTTCTCACAAGTAAAAAGTACCACGGACTTCTTGTCACAGATTTTTGTCACAGGAATATTTTGGCACATCGGAATTAAAGTCTCAAAGAGAAGAATGTCACAGGGCTGCTTAGTCATGGGAGCTTGACGTCACAGCAGAATTTATGTCCTATGTGCAGCATTGTTATATGGCGTATATTACTTTATTGATATTTGTAAGGAAACAGGTAAATCTATTGCGAATATTAGATATTTCACAAAATATTACAAAATATATCACTTTATTGAAATTTGTAAAGAAGCAAGTAAATCTATTGCGAGTATTAGATATCTTACAAAATATTACGAAATATATCACTTTATTGATATTTGTAATGAAACAAGTAAATCAATTGCGAGTGTCAGATATTTTATAAAATATTCCTGAGGCAGTTCAAAATGCATCTACAAAATTGTGCCCAAGTGCTCGCAAGTATTTTAAGGTCCTGTTTTCATCGCGATATTCCTGATACTTTGCAACACACTTTCGACCCACTTGTCGAGATCCGAGTACTTTTTCTTCTTCTATTGTGGTGAGTGTCCGCTTTCTAGGCTTTCAGTATTGCGACGTATCTCCGCGGATTCATTTTTAGATGCTTAGGTAGATGATAGATTGAATGATGATTCTTGCCCAAAAGTTTGTTAATGCAGCTATGCCAAGCCTCACACGTGTTGGTTGTACGCGGCAAATTTAAAAGAACTCTACCATGACAATTCCAAATTTTCGGAGGGAACATTAGTGTTCTCCGTGCTCTACCACATCTTCTTCCAAGAACATAATTTATTTCCAAGTAGTCCAAAATTACCTGCAGATTTTCATCAAAATCTTCTTTCATCAACGCTAAAACTTCAGGCATATCGTTTACTGGAACAAAGGGAAGAGCTAGTATACAATTGTGCACGAAGTTCGATTTCCTTTTTCCATATACAATACAGGGCCGCTGTTCCTTCCATGTGTATCCTAATCGATTTCACTTATGTTACCATAGAAGCCATTTACTTTGTTGCATACTACATTGACAGTATACAATAGGTATATACTGGCAATCTAAATATCTTGACATAATGTTCATGTGACGTAATTTTTAGCGTAACGTACTGTAACTGTGACAGTATTAATAGTGTGACATAATGTCACTGTGATATTTTAATGCACTGTGACGAAAAGTCCGCGGTACGTTCTGGTTGTGACATAAAGTCCGGACACGAATATTTAGTACTGAATATTTCATAACGAGAAAGATGCTTTGAGTACTGATTACTGAACACGTAGTACTGAATATTTCATAATGAGAATTCAGTATTGAGTACTGAATGGTGAACATCGATACAGAATCTGTTATACCGTACTGAAAACTAAGTATTGAATATTTCCTAATAAAGGTCACTTAATACACAAGATTAGAACGCACTACTGAGTACTGAATACTGAACTACCAGTACTATATATTTCATACTGATAATCAATTGTTGATTACATATTAACTACTGAATTCTGAACACTTTATGCTGAGGATTAAGTACTGAATACTGAGTCCCAATATTATTCTTTAACAGTGTGCAACAGTAGAGTTGTCCCTGATGAATTCTCGTAAGTTACCGATACTTATACAATAGTTAGGTTTTGACTCACACGAAGTTATTATTAAGATTATGTGTAAAGTTAATATTACACGTCTTAGGAACTAGTAATGAATAATTTTCTCAAACCGTAAAATTTGTATATACGTAATGTTGATATTAGACAAGACGTCTCTTTCATACTAGAGCCTATTCTACTTTAAGGAATATTACGTGGAAACAAGTTCAACATCTATTTGGAGGATTTAGTGAAGAACTGTTTTCAGAACATAGGAGGAGTGATAGTAGGAGGAAGAAGAATAAAGTGTGTAAGATTTGCTAATGATATGGCGTTGTTAGCAGAAATAGTAAGGGATATGCTGCTGGAGCTAAATGATAGCTGTGAGAAGTATGGAATGGAGATAAATATCAACAATACGAAGATCATGGTCATAGGAAGAAGAGTAAAGAAGGTAAACTTACGAATTCTAAATGAGGCAATAGAACAAGCGGACAGCTTCAAATACTTGGGGTGTACTATAAGCAGTAACATGAGCTGCTGCCAAGAAGTCAAAAGGAGAATAGCAATGGCAAAGGAAACTTTTAATAGAAAAAGGAGCATCTTCTGCGGACCACTGGAGAACAACTAAGGAAGATACTAGTGAAGTGCATATTATGCTTTATTCACTATAGGAGTGATAGTATTTCTCTGTGACTTCGGAGTAAATTCACCGCAAACATAACAAAACAAGTTCGAGTTATTCACATATTTTCGTGACATGGCGAACTCAGTAATTGAGTAACAATAGGTATAATTAAGAAAACAATTATGATTAATGCTGTTATCGTTCTGTTAAAATACACCTACTACTTCACTTCACAATACACACTTAGATTCACGATTTCACGAACATACACATACATAAAATACGCTACTCGAGAAGGAATCAGAAAGAAAGCTAGCGCATTACTAACTGTAAGAAGGCAATTTACAAAAGAACAATTTTACCAGAGAAACAAGACATTAATCTACTGACAGATCTTACCTTCACCAAATATTAAGTGCCATTCATAAACATAAAAGATCGGTAAAAGCTTCTTATCCATTTGTTTGTAACCAAACGTTAATCCGTATGCGGAGAACGGAAACCATAAAAACTATAAAATGAGAGTGTTTTGCAAAAGATTTAGGTGATACAGTAAAATGGATGTCATATTCGTTATCAGCACATCTCAGTACATAAAGATCACTTAGTTTTATTCAAATGAGTATTTCATTGTTTATCAGTGTTATTGGTAGGAGATGTCCTAAAGTTACACTGTACAGTATAAACTAAATTAGATTGTCTTTAAACATTCGTACACAAAAGTATCAGAAAGGTAGTGTTTAGTGACATTATGAAATTCAGTTGGTGTTATTACTAATTATTTTCCTAAATGACTGAAGTTGTTTAAAAAATTTTCGTCACGTCCAACATGGTAAAAGTTAACAGAAGCATCCTGAGAATAATTTCAACTATAAAAAGCGTTGACATTAGGAAAATTTTAAGAGTAGTCCTATGACTTTGAACAAAATTAACAAAAATATTTTGTTATCTTGCGATACTCATGAATGAAAGGTCAGGCTGTCTTTAATATCTGTAGAAACTAAGTCCGGTAGACTATATTTTGTTAACATTAACTTTTGTTAACCTTAGTTAACCTTTGTTAAGTGTTACACAACAAAATTATGAAATCTTATATAGAGTGTTAATCTTACAATAGTAAATACTGAGTTTAGTGTGCAACAACGAGTTGGCCAATTCATATCAGGCACAACGAAGTCAGAGAGTTAAAAATACATATTTAGAGTAAAGAGATAATTTGAAACAAATATAAAAATGTAATATTATAATTTTGTAATCTATATCAAATGGTAAGAAGTGGTTTATAATGCAGTAAATGAGCCAGTCATGGGGCTCTCGACTCACAAACTTTCGTTATTGAATTAAAGTTGGCTTTTCATTGATTCTGGTTCACGTTAATACTTTCTTTAAAAAACTTAAAATTGTTAAACGACACGTTAAAAGTGTTAACATTTTAAAAAAAAAAAGGTTATGTACCTTAGACAGACGGCCCGTTTCGACGCCGGTGCTGCGTCATCTGTCTAAGGTACATAACTTTTTTTTTTAAATGTTAACACGTTTAACGTGTCGTTTAACAATTTTAAGTTTTTTAAAGTTGATTTTTGCGTATCGCTTGTAGTACAGGATCGTTGACAGCGATGAGAACAAGGACACCAAAAGTTTTATTTGTGTCGTTGAATTGACAATCACCTCGAAAAGCAGCATAAAGATTCGGAAAATAAGTGTTCACTCTCAGCTGTCTCACATAACCATGGTCCCGTTGAACAAGATTACAGCAGAACTGTGGCCTACCTATAAGGAATGAAGTTGACAGCATTCGCTTCGTGCATATTTACGTACCCAGGGAAACAAACGAGAATGTGTGAGTAAAAGCATAAAAAATTAAAGAGGAAATAGGGGATGCACTACAGAACATTTTGAGATAAGAAACTTCGGGTATGAGATTGAAGTACTAATGATACCATGTAAGAATGTGAGAACAATAAATTACACATCACATACGTACAATTTTCCCTCTTAAATCGGCACAAGTTGCCTAACCTAATTTAATGATCTCGAGGTTACTATGATTGTCATTCTAATGACAAGATTTGCTTGTTCAAGCCTGGCAGTTTCATAGAGATAAAATCTGTAGCAGAGCATCCTTCGGAAGAAATAAAGTGAATCTTTGGGTTTCATGTAATAGATTTACGTCATGTAAAATAATTATGCCTCTGATAACGGGCTTTAGCAAAATGTCAGCCATTTCTCATCAATGTCGACATTTCAAGGTACTACAATTTACACAATTCATTCATTCATTCATAGTGTTCTGCAGATCTTTCATTGCAAACCCAGCATTCTCCAATCTTTCCTATTTTCTGCCTTCCTATTAGTCTCCGCATATGATCCATATGTCTTAATGTCGTCTATTATTTCATAGGCCTAACTTCTTCTGCCCCGAACTCTTCTCCCGCTCACCATTCTTTCCAGTGCATCCTTCAGTAGGCAGTTTAATCCACATCAGTGCCCATTTTATATGGGCTTACCCTCCCTAATTCATTCCATGTACAAGATAATAATAAACAACTCTGGACGCGATAGCCCATAAAGGGCCAAGACAGACTAGACCAGTGATCCGCAACCTTTTCCTACTCACGACACACCCTAGACAGGCCTAGACTCAACACGGCACACTAAAATGTTAATTCCTTCAAAAATATATGATGTGACTCTCCTAATATAATTACGTAATGTAATAAAATTTACTATTACTATTATTGTTATTATTATTATTATTATTATTATATTATTATTATTATTGTCATTATTATTATAAAACAGAAATCGACTCTTGCATTTATTAACAATTTATGAACTTTAATTCACCGTAGAAAATACACGTTTCTTTTACTAATATTAAAGTAAATAACTCTATTCATAATTTCAATGTGATACTTGGGCCTGCTTCGCTGCACACAGGTGGCTGATCCGTGGCGGAATCGTTGACGATTCAAGCCTTATTTCTTCATCGATGGATTTCAGTCTCTCCCTCTTCAATTTTTTAATTTCAGTTAACGTCGAGAAGCCCAGTTCACACATTATTATGTAGTTGAAAATGGCAATAACATATTAACTGTCATCTTAGAGATAGCCGGGTATTCACTCATTATTGACAACCAAAATGTTTCCACTTCGAGAAGTTATAATTTCAATGTGTAGTGTGCTCTGATCCCATTTCCTGACACAAAACAGAAAAAAGCAGCATATTTAGGGACCGCGATTTGATTAATTTCACGACTTTTACTACTTCGTCCACCATAATTTTCATAGGAGATGGCAAAACAATGGCTTCGCGGTGAATGAGACAATGGTCGCCCGTATGTTAGGATATAGGCCTGCTTCACATACTTAAGCCGTGAATTCTTTCACTCGGCCTGTCATAGAAGCGGTTCCATCTCTAAAAACACTAATGCAGTCCTCCCATGTTAATTCATAACAGACCATATATTCATTAGTTGTACGAAACATTTCTTCACCGGTAGCTCTCTCGGGCAGTTTGAAAAAAAAGTTGTAATTACATCCCCATCAATGTACCGAATGCAGGAAAGAAATTGTGCATGACCGCTAATATCGGTGGACTCGTCGATCTGAAGTGAGAACTTCTGACTGCTCTTTATTTTATCCTTCATAATGTCTTCGATGTCACTGGACATGTCGCTAACTGGGCGGTTAATTGTGTCAGCAGAGAGAGAGGAATTTAACTTTAATTAATTTTATTAATGTCTTACAACAGGCCTAATAGGTAAAAGTTAGCGTCACACCTTTCACCTTGTGGAGGCACACCGGTTGCGGAACACTGGACTAGACGACTCCTGGCCTTATCTGCGTTTCACAAGCCTCAGAACAGATTAACGATCTATCGACCAGAACGGAGGTACCGTGTGGTTAGCACGATGATTCCCCAGCTGTTATACCTGGTTCGCGGAACCGGATTTCGTTACATATCGAAGCTTCCCAAATTCATCAAGATGCGATGTTGGGTGGACACCGGTCAATATGCAAGCTAGGCAGGTGCAAATAACTCACATTGTAGGCCCTATTTGTGCACATCTTCATCACTTGAAGTAAGTAACATTTCATTTTTTAACTGACTTGAAACTCTTTATTAAAATCGGAATGATTAGGGCCTACACAGGCCTGCAATGAAAATACTTTTTTAAAAACTTTAGTTGTCCTTTATGTATGTGTGCTGAAGCCAGGAATTACATCAGAATGGCACATCACGCATCATTTTTACACAAAACTATATTTAATGTTTTATAGTATTAACATTTAAGTAGTCGCGTAGGGGTCTTTTGACCCGCAGTGTTATATGTTGGTTTGTATTATTTTTACGCTGTTGCCTACATAACCTAGCTTATCAGTACCTTCCTGAAAGGGCGTCGACAATACGACTACATGATAACTTCCAGTTTATCAATGCCATTTGTTGCGTTAATTTAAATTTTCTAGACTGGGGGTTCTGTTGATCCCTACGCGACTACTAACGTCATAAATTAGTCCACAAGTAATATAGGCCTAGTATTATTTTTATGATTCTATACGTGAAATCTCTTACTCTAGAAGATTATGGCAAGTAATGATTCAAGAGCTAGAAGATTTACATAGAACCAGGATATTTCGTATTTTAATTCGTGTTTTTAATTGGGGGTCACTCTAACCCCCACGCTACTACTAATGTTACAAATCAGTCCACAAGTATTACTTTTATGGTGTATATACATGCAAATTATTACTTAAGAACATTTTGGCAAGTAATGACCCATATGATCTAGAAAGTTTACGTAGAACTATTAATTTTATATTTTAATTCGTATTTTTGCTCGGGGGCCACTTTGACCCCACGCGAGTACTAATGTCACAAAATAGTTCGCGAGTATTAAGTGTTAATATACTGGTGATTTTACTGCATCCGTAACCCAGTGCTCTAATGCAAAATGTTGTACTAACCTGTTGATGAGCATTAGAAACGTAACCTAGAAGTCTATGTAATGTAAAAAGTGGAAGTCCTGAAGAGTTTACCAGTTTGAACTCAGTGATTTAATAAGAGATTTAAGATTACTTAATCTTACGCTCTAGATTAAAATAAATAAATTTGCTTACATCAGGAACATTTCTCCATTGATACAGAAGTAAAGAATATTAATTTACGCCCTAATATTCACAAGAAGGATCCTTAATACCCTATACTGCAGTGATATTCCTTGTTTGATATAAAAATGTAATGTTCAGTACGAAATAATTGGAGACTTTTATCGATTCGTCTAAAAGAAGTCTGAAAGCAATGATGAGTGCTTTTGCACAATGGCAATAAGTATCCTTCATTACCTGTTGGACATTCGGTACACCTAAAACAAACTTATGAGAATCTTGAACTGGTTCTTACAAAGATCATAACTGGATGATCTGTGGAGATCTGAAAGAGTTGTGCATGCTCCTTGGTCAGCAGGCTGGGTATACTAAGTTTCCATATTTCTTCTCTGAATGGGACAGCAGAGCAAGAAGCAATCATTGGGAACAAAAACACTGGCTACAAAGAACATCTCTTGTACCTCACACAAGACGAAAAGCAACAAACGGAACTTTACCATGAAGAGAAAAAGGCAGTATAAAGCATTTGACTAAATGTGAGTTGTTAATTATGACAATCTAATAGTTTTTGTGAAATATACTTTTAATATTTGCCACAGGATATGTTTCACTTCATCACTTTTCATATTAAATTCAGTACTGCTACATTCACATTGCTGTGCCAATGCATGTTGCAGAAAAATGGTACGTAATAGAGAAAATCGAAGCTCAATTTTGAATTCAGCACCCCAACTGTTAGAAAAGTTTTTATGTCCCTTAATTTTGCTGGCATGTGTTATTATTGGCTTATTTAAGATACATAAATATATTTTTTGTACTGGTTTAACTGTTTGTTAACCAGCTATAACGGCTGGGGGGATCATCGTGCTAACCACACGATACCTCCATTCTGGTTAGATGGTCGTCCACCTCTGCTTCGACATGTGTACATGAGGCTAGCAGCCGCCTGGTCAGTCTTGGTTCTTCACGGGCTGTAGCGCCATGGATTTAGCTGTGTGTTATACATTTCGTTTATTTTATTATGCTGTATGTGGTGAAAATTTTAAATTACGGTTTATTTAGCGACGCTCGCAACAACCGAGGTTATATCAGCGTCGCCGGTGTGCCGGAACTTTGTCTAGCAGGATTTCTTTTACATGCCAGTAAATCTACTGACAAGCATAAGCCTGTCGTATTTAAGCACATTTAAATGCCATCGAACTGGGCCGAGATCGAACTCGCAACTTTGAGCACAGAAGGCTAGAGCTATACCGACTATGTTATCTAAGTCGATTTTGTGTGGTGATTTTAATATTTATATTATTATCTATATTTTAAAAAAGATGAGGTTAGAATAAATATAATTAAAGGTAAGCTTATATTATTAGCTTTATTAATTATGGAAAACTTGAATTATTTTTTTCTACTCCTTTATTAATGTGTTCACCTTTTTATTTAAAAACTCTGGTTTTATTGGTTAGATTTTTAGTGGGTTGATTTGGTTATGAAATTTCTAAGTTTGATATTGGTAATACGTTAATATCTATTAAATTTTATTGTTATTCAAGATTTATTTAGGTCCTGCTAAAGTATATCTAATATACCTTTATTTTTAGGTGACAATTCATATAAGATATTTGATTCTGGTTAAAGAGAAGATTTTGGTAATCAACGTATATATACGTAAGTCACGTAATCTCCTTAATTTGTTTATTTCACAACTAACTAACAACTAACGACTCATATACATACACATACCTTATTCATCCAGAAGATCTCTGTGCACCGTCGTTATCATGACATATATGAATACGACGCCATGTTCGACGAGAGGTTTTGCAAAGAATATCTTCTGTTATATTCCTGAATGATTTTGCCACAGCAACCCGCAGCTGATTAATATTAAAATATTACAGGGGTAACGTGACTTATGCTCTATCTGTATATATGTATGTAGGAGGGATTAATCAGTGATGAAAATTAATAATTTAAAGTATTTTCTTAAATTTTTTGTGACGTGAATTGTTATAAAAATCCGAGGCAGGATAGCCCATGAAGTAGCATTGTTATAGTGATATTTATATAAGTTACAATACAATAAGTCATTTGACGCTTCTCAGCTAATCGCAGATTAAATTATACCTTAATTTTCAATTTGTTTACCCCTTAGATATCCTTTGGTGGATATCGTTGCATGCACAAGCAAGACTGGAATTCGTTAAGATTTCCAGTCGATATGTTTTTATTTTCGATGCTTGCACTATTTTTATAATTTCGATGCAGTAACGGAGAGGCTAGAACGGAGATCTGTGCACAAACTTTTGCTTCCATTCATCTTTATTCAGAAAAGGGATATCTTACATATTTAACCCTCGCAACTTAGCTGCTCCAGAATTTCATACAACTTATCTGGGATCTTTTCTGACCCCAAGAATATTTGCTGTCAATCATTTTATTAGGATATTTTATAGCTTAATGCATTTTATTTAGAGTATATAAGCAAATTGAAAGTTTTTATTGCATCTAGAATTATTGACTATGTTTAAACAATGAATGAATTAATTAATTAATTCAATGGAAGACTATTTATTTTGTACCTAAGGACCTATAAGAAATGAAGCTGTGTTGGAAAGAGTGGGTGAAGAAAGAATGAAGCTGAAACTGATCAAGAAGAGGAAAAGGAATTGGTTGGGTCACTGGCTGAGAAGAAGGATGCACTGGAAGGAATAGTGAAATGGAGAAGAGTTCGGGGCAGAAGAAGATATCAGATGATAGACGACATTAAGATATTAGATCGTATGAGGAGACAAAGAGAAAAGCAGAAAATAGGAAAGATTGGAGAAAGCTGAGTATGCAGTGAAAGACCTGCCCTTAGGCAGAACATTGAATGAATGAATGAGTGAATGAATGAATGAGTGAATGAATGAATGAATGAATGAATGAATGAATGAATGAATGAATGAATGGGTTTTAATTTTTTCCATTATCAGAGAACACTTCCACTGTCCTTAATAAAATAAAATAAAAAATAGGAAATTATTATTGCATCAAGTGTTAGCTACTATTATGTTTATACCATTAATTAATTAATTTAGTCTCATCACCTGCTGCAGTAGAAAGAACAAGAAGCTACATGTACAAATAATTACTCTTGAACCTACAACATTTCACCCATAATCTACATGGTAGTTTATGCTCTATTTGTTTAATTTGTTCATTTCTCAAAGTACAAGTTCACTTTGTTTACAATAAAACACTAGACTATCAATGCAAAATAATTCTAACTAGAAAATAAAGACATGTTCCATAGGTAGAGGTTCACACCTGTGGAGTAACGGTTAGCGTGTCTAGCCGCGAAACCAGGTGCCCCTGCTTCAATTCCAGATCGGGGCAAGTTACCTGGTTGAAGCTTTTTCCGGGGTTTTCCCTCAACCCATTATAGGCAAATGCTGGGTAACTATCGGTGCTGGACCCCGGACTCATTTCACCAGCATTATCACCTTCATCTCATTCAGATACGAAATAACCTAAGATGTTGATAAAGCGTCGTAAAATAACCTACTAAAATGATAATAAAATTTCATAGGTAGGGCCATTAAAGAACTCAAGCAATAAACATGAAAAGTAATAAATATGTAATTATGAAACAATATTTTAATTGTAAAGGAAACTAAAGTAACCAAGGATAGCATATCTAGGTTATTGGAACATTTCGGAGTATAATAAGGATGTAGATATTAATAATAAAATATGGTGTGGAGTCAGAAAAGATCCCAGGTAAGTGTCGAGGGTTAAATCTATTACATGGGCCAAAGAATTTATTTCCTCATCCGATGGAAGCCTAAACTAGGATTGCTTTCACCTACAAGAATGACAAGTAAGAATTTAGCTTTAACCAGAATCACTTCTGTTTTCTTTGACGCACGTAATAAACACAGAAAAGTTTTTTAATTTTTTTCTCAAACCTTGTCCTCTTCCGTTTGATTCCAGTGAAGGTTGTATACTTGTATCAAACATTAACAAGTGAATCCACTGGCGTAGTCCAGGAATGACGAGCTGGACTCATGCTCCCAGACTGTCTTCGAGCGTTGGTTCGAACCCCTCTTGGGCCGATAACCTAGTTGAGTTTGTTCTGAAGTTTTCTGCAATTGTAAGCCGAATGTCACACAATCTTATGACGAATCCCTGTGCACATATCTCGCTATAACTAATTCCAACGACGCTAGATGACCACGTAGTTGATACAGAGTCGATAAACAATGTGTTAAAAAGTAGGAATCTCTAATATTGTCGACATTGTGTAAGAGATCATGGAATGATTAATATGAAATTGATACTGTCCGTCCAGTGTTTCGAGACTAAAGCTCTATTTTAAAATATTTATCTCATTACACAGCATTCTAATTTTACTTTTTGTAAATACAAAAATGGAAGTAATTCTTTTCCGCTTTATGTGTAAAAATAAGTGCAGTAAAGGTCTGTATGTGTGAAATATTCAATTTTGCTTCTCACAAAGTGTGTTTGTATGTACGTGATAATGATTACCTTATAGAAGCTTTAATTTAATAATTTTATGAGTAAAATAATGAGATGGGAATAATAAAAAACCATTATTGTAGAAGGATAAATCAACACTATATTTTTAATACACTCTTCTCTATTAAAGAAGCCTTTAATAAAAACAAATGACAATCATCATAAATACACGTACTCAGCTCTATGTTCCATATTTTGGTACATTACATGTACAAATAAATAATAATTATAGTAATCAATAAACAGTCACAGGAGAAAAGAAACGAGAACAAATTGTTGCAATAGGAAATTCCTGCTATTGATCTCACGTCCACCATTATCCTAATACGATATTAACAATAGATTTGTTAAACTGGTGACGTGTGTATTTTTTTTACAAATACTAAACAGTTCAACCATACTAATTGTAATAATATAGGATATAAAATTTGTTGTAAGACATCGGGAATTTTTTCTTATATTATATTTTACGGTGTTGCCTCCATTGTCTTTAATTTTGATTCACTAGAAAATTAACGTCCTAGAATATCAGAACGTGATCGTGTTACGATAAAGTATGTATTCTTTAGAAAGAAATCTAAATATGGTCCACTTAAGCTAATATTGCATGTAATATTACACACAGGATGTTTCTAATTAAATGTCACACTTTCTTACTTCTCGAATCAAACTGAGAAGTAATTTAAATAGAAACACCCTGTCTTAGTAATGTGTTCCAAGTAAATTGTCCCAACTGTCTATAATAGAAGCAATGGTTTTGTTTGTTTTAAATAGTAGACCATAACGCTTGATCTACGAAGATATGCATATATGCCTTTATGAGAGGATTAAAGGATCTGGGAGGGTAACTTAGCCTCTTAGAATGTTGTGTAAAGTAACACTCCATCTATATAATACATGGAACACTAGAGACGTCCATTTAAAAAAAGGGCAGGACACTTCTTTTAATATTTGGAACTTTTCTTTCTTCTAAGATGATGTATATCAATATTTCTTATTTTTGACACACAACATAATATGCATCTTATTATTACTGTATGTAGTTTATATTATCATATTTCTTCACAAATGTACCCTGAAACTTTTTTGTCACAAGAACCATAGTTTCATGTTAACAAAACGAACTTTCTCTGACAAATACTATTTATATAGCAATTTACCCTGTAATATAGTGCCTGGGTAAAAAGTAAATATTATTTATTTTACTGTATACAAGCCACTAATAATGCATACTGGGAACATAAAGCAAGAGAGAAAACAGCTGGAAAACTAGTGGAAGGAGAGGGAAGATCTATACAAACAAGAATTGGCGTGAAGAATTTTGTACATTAATTCCTTTATCATACAATGCAGCAAGTGCTCAAATTTTACAATTCTCGTGCAAGAAACTTACGAGGTTGATACTTTTCACTTTTTGGTAAATTGCTTTTCTTTATTTTCAAAGAAAACAAAAATAGATATGCATTTAACATAATCATTTTGTGGACCTTGATTCTGTAAAAGGGCTGCGCACGAAATACACTCAAATTACGCCAACATGCTGAATTCATTTACGATAACTTTAATTTCATTTAATAAATTTTACTCTATTAATAATCATAATGATAATAATAATAATAGTAATAAGTCCTCTACACTTTATAGAATCAAGGTCCTAAACAGAATTTATATAAGTATCAAACACACATCGGCAATTATTTTCTTTCCAGGTAACAAGCAAATTATATTTAATAAATACAATTTTAGGGAACAATAAGCCACACATTTTAATATTTTAATACAAATGTCTACGGCCATAGAGAAAGTGAGGGAGGGAAAACAAACGAATCCCATTATGCGCTTGAATGAGAGACAAATGACAATCATGCACATGGAACACGAATTTTAGGAAGATACGTCATCATTCTTTTATTAATATTTATTACTTTATTTCAATGTATTATAGCCTATAATATTTGCTTTGTTATTTAAATACCGTTTAAAATAAGGTCATTCGTCATTTATTTTTTTATCTCTTTCCCTTTTATTTAATTACTATGTACACATACATACACACACTCTTTCACTGGAACTGACTGTATCTTCAAAGTACACGATTCACATTAACTTCATCTTTGTAACACTGTCGAAAAAATTCTCTCATATTAGAATGACAAAGATAGGGCCACCCTGTTCTTCTCTTTTCAATGTTACTACAACAATGACTGTAACACCCCTTCCCCCACAAAAATACTATATCAAAATCACTGCAAAACACACCTGGTTACTCATAACCTCTTGTAAATAAAATGTAACAGAATATCGATTGGAATACAATAGATCAAAGATATGAAATAATATTTCTGGCCATATTACTTTTACATATAATGGTTTCACAACTTGGCACGTCCAGTCTTGGGCTTAGCAGGTGCATGTATTGAAATAATACAACACCTGAAATGCTGATATTAGGGAATGTCGGTATTTAATATTCTGCAAATTCATCAAAGCAGAGTAGATCTTAAGTTGAAGAATTAAGGAACTATAAGGAAGTATTTATATTATGAGATATATGAATACAATTGCACATTCTATGTCGATTTTTGTCAATTTTGAGTGACTAAGAACTAGTTATTCTTAAGATTTAAGTAAATTTTGAAAGAAAACATGTCCTTTGTAGTATGTTTAATACCATTTACTTTCATCAAATTATGAAAACTTAGCCCAACATATTCTCTGATAATAAAGAATATCGTGGGAAAGTTTGTCTTCTGTTTTGGTGGTTGTGAATTTTTACAAAGTCATTAGCGATTGGTTGTATGCTAAGTAAAATAACATGTAAAATATTTCATTTAAATGTAAAGAATTTAAGATCAACTCAGCTTCAATATTCAACATAAATATACCTGCTTTAATAGCATGTTACGTAAGTAATAGATTTAAAGGAAGTTGTTTGTTTAGTTAATTTAAGCAAAGAATTATTCATTCCAAATTTTTAATAAACAATGTTAAATGTAGGAACACTATTTCTTTGTTTTAGTCTATTATCTGAATGCGTAATAGTATACACATTTCGGTTACCTGATTTTTGCAAATCAATATAATTCAAGTAACAGTAATGTTAGTAAGTTAATTTCCTTACACCTAAAGACAAACCGTTTAACATTGTGAATAGTTATCGAGGTTTAGTAAGACACTACTATATAAGTAATAAATTAATTTAAATTTTTCAGTCTTTTGAAACAAGCATGAGAACACACTGTTCTCATTCCATCACAAACAATATTTGAATACAGTTAGCTTCGCCTTGAATAAGTGAAGAAAAATTGATGAAACAGAATAGATCCTCTGGCCATATCCTGCAGTCGAGTTCAAAAAAGTGAACTCTAAGTAGTGAAATTAAAAAAAAAATCTATTTTATATTTCCAGAACAATAAATATTTCTGAAATTAATTTAACATGCTTACGTGCTCTAAGAGTGATTCTACATTAAGATATTTATTAAAAATTCTTATTATAATGTTGCCTCCAATTATAATATCTGTTAAAAGTTATTCTAGAGAAAGTACCTATATTTATTTCTAGGCCTGGAATAAATTTAACACAGGTATGTCACAAGGAAGTATTCACAAATGTAAAGAAATGGCGAATGAGTGATGAAAATCATGTTTTAAAGTACGCATCATTAAATGTAGTTGGCCAGACAAATTCCAAGGATATCATCCCACATCTTTGTAGAGATGAAATTTATAATCAGTATACACATAATTTTACAAAGCTTTGGTATAAGTTACATCAATTAACCAATTAAAGAATTAAATACAAATAATAATTTCACAGTCTTACGACCACAAACCAATTTCTTTCAACACTTAATACTCATTGGAATGGCTGTCCAAAACTTGGATTGCAGCCCCAATCATCACTAGGATGCATCAATAATAACCCCAGTTCGTTCAACCAGTGGACTTACTTATGGGCTTACATCAAGAATTTCCATTGAAATCTGAGGTACATAGCTGCAGTTTTGTGTTATCTACCACAATTTAACACTTACAAAGACATGGTACTTCCAAGACAGTAAAGATTTCTTTCATAGGTTCTGAGGTACTTCTACAAAGGGAGAGATGTTAGGGTAAAAATATTTCTACCCATCAATATTACTTTCTTGCGTAAGTATAACAACACTTTTAAACCTTTTTCCAACTATTGCCAGAAAAAATACAACAACAATTTTAGGGGTTTGAAACTTTATACACATATGAGTGTCCATGTGTATTTTGTGTGTAGGCTATGTGGTCTCGCCGAATTCCTTCCACACAGTTTCTGATGTAAAAAGTAATTTAAATCACCTGTTTGTTACTAAATGCAACAAAGACGTGCTACCTATCATTACTTTTCGGGTTCATAATGATTCACTGGATGGTATAATCAACAGTTTATGGTAAGATGATTTCTATAATTATCTACTTCAGTTCAAATATGAATCAATGAGGTATTGTTCATCTAACTGTTATTTCCCTGTTTCAAATTGTCTTTATTTTACAATGGACTTCTTCTTGACTCGACCGAGGGGGAGATGTTCCGCCAGGAGATGTAGTAATGGGAGAAGAGAATAAAGGGTGGAATAGAGACTCTGGTTGAAACAGCATCCATATTTGTGTACTCCTCTACGAATTTGTACCTGATAAACAGCTTGTAAGCTATCTACACCTGTAAAAAATAATTTTTCTTCAGAATTATTTGATATGATCAGATGTTCCAAGTGATCTTTATCGCTAACATCATTCGTGGTTTCTAACATTTCTCTCATATTCATTTTAGTGTTAATTCCTACGATACCTATTTGTGAGGTTCTCAACACAATTTCAGAAATTAACAGACACAAAAATGAATGCTGAATGTTGATACTTATGTCTCTGGAGAAGATATATGAGGATAAGATGGAGGAGGTTTCTAGTAAATGCTCTGAAGAGGAAGATGGCGGAACCCTCCCCATGGAAAGAGTCATGTGGTGTCCTTGGAGGCTGATGCGCTGGAGTCGCCAGTGTCTTCTCCACCGCTAATAAGTGCTGGAAGTATATGTCCACCGCCAGCTTTATTATTCTGGTTCACGACACACTTCCTCATGTGTTTCTCCAATGTAGATGGCACGGAGAACGGCATTTCGCAGAATCGACACCTGTACACATCCTTGCCAAGTCTGCCGTGAGTTTTCATGTGGCGAGTTAGCTTAGAACTTTGAGCGCATGCGTACGAGCACAATTCACATTTGTATGGTTTCTCCCCCGTATGGGAGCGGCGATGCACTGTGAGATTGCTACAGTTTTTGAACACCTTTCCACAGTACTCACACGTATCATTGCGCCTATTTTCCTTCTTGAGGTGGTGGTGTTGCTGCTGAGAAACTGGACCACCAGGCAAGCCGAGGTTCAACGCGGCAGCAGCAGCTGCTGCAGCTGCTAGGGATGACGCGCTGGGACCTGCCTTCGAACCTCCTCCAGTTG
Source organism: Periplaneta americana (assembly GCF_040183065.1). NCBI lineage: Eukaryota > Metazoa > Arthropoda > Insecta > Blattodea > Blattidae > Periplaneta > Periplaneta americana. The sequence continues at coordinate 93,214,044 of NC_091120.1, read as the reverse complement.
CTTTCAGTAAAGCACTCTCTGCAGACTTTGAGGAACGACTACTGAGGAGATCCATTGTAGGAGTGTCCCCACCAAATAGATGATCTCGATGGTGAGCCGCTGCCATAGCTGGTAACCAGAGCCCTGCGTATAAGCCATCTCTATCAGCACCAGGATTACTGCCCCGACCCAACGACGTCGAGTGGTGATTTTGATGATTCTCAAGATCCAGTTTCAGCCGTTTGTTAGCAGCATCGAATGGATTCTCGAAAGCTGCACTAGTCCCAAACAGGCCGTGGGGAGCACCTATCAAATCTAGAGGAGGCTGACCGGCTGCAATTATGTTTTTTGCGAATTCTTCACGAAATCGCATTGCTGCTGCTGATTTATCCATCAGACCATTTTCGAGATTGTTTTTCGTTACCGCAGGCGATGTTTTTACTCCACCATTATTGTTGTCAGCTATCAGCGGGGACCTGTGATGAAGGTCATCCTTGTTATTAATGTGTAGTTGATGCGACCCCACAACAGATTCTTGGAGCGCTTGTTTGTATGCCTCATTGTATTGTTGGATATTGCTCAGCCCGAATTTGTCCATCAATTCACCTACTAAGGAACCAGAAGTACTAATTTTCTCAAGAGGAGTTGGTGTCGGAGTAGGTCGAGGCGTGTTGTTGTTGTTGGCTTTATTTGCATCTCCAGATACATTATTCGGTGGGGTCGATGATGTAGACTTGGTTGTAAGATCTTCAGGTGCGTCTCCACCAAGATCATCATCGTCGTCGTCATCGTCGCCTTCCTCCTCTTCAAGTTCCATTTCTTCTTCTTCCTCCTCCTCTTCCTCTTCTTCTTCCTCATCATCGTCATCTTCATCGTCGCCATCGTCATCTAAAGTTTCAACCGAGCCAGTATGAGATATGTTATCCGGTGTCGAGTTGGTACTTCCCCCATTGGTAGTTCCCGCCTCGCCACCGGCCTGCCCGTTTCCCGCCCTCAGTGCACGACGGTGAATCTTCATATGCCTCTTCAGCTTGGAACTTTGGGTACACGCATGGCTACATACGGCGCATTTATAGGGTTTCTCTCCTGTATGCGTTCTCCGGTGGACAATTAGGTTGCTCTGGAAACGGAACTTCTTCCCACAGAATTCACACGCCCTTATCCGTTCTTCGCCTCCACCACTACCACCACCACTAACACCACCCCCACCATCACCTCCATCGCCTCCTCCACCGCCGGTCTCAGTAGTCCCTGACAAAGACGTATGACTTCGAGAAAAATCTGACGTCTTCAGGTTCGTTGGAGGCGTTGAAGCAGATCTTGGAGTTGAAGTAAGGGCCACTGCAGTGCTATTGACAGGATCGGAGAGTGGCGACTGCTTCTCAGGCGAGGACAGTGACTCCGGTCGATTGCTTGTGTGAGAGGTCGCCGAACCGCTGGTGTTGTTATTGTTGTTGCTAGTGTTGTTATTGTTGTTGTTGAGTAGAATAGGGGTAACGACGGAGCTCACTGAGGGATGATGACTGCTACTGCTAGGTGGACTCGTGAATGGGGGAGTTAGTATAGGTTTCCTCGGGGAAGGTGACGAGTTCCCATTCGCTGCTCCTGGACTAGTGGTGCCGGCCAATTGTCGAAGCCGTTGTGAGTAGAAGTCGAGTTGTGGTTCCAGGGCGAGCCCGATCGACGGGGCTGGAGGAACAGCGGAGGAACGAGGTGGTCCTGTAGACGTGGGAATGGCTGCCGACACTCTGTCCGACGTCGGAGGACCGAACGGTGGATGGGGAGGTGGTACGCCTCCGGCTGCAGCTGCCGCGGCGGCGGCGGCAGCAGCAGCAGCCAGCCCTAGTCCATGATGCGGGTTGAGGCGAAACTGCTCCGACACAAGCTGCTCCATCCGAAAGTGATGGTCGTGGTGACTAGAAGGTCTTGTGAACAAACCCGCGGTGCTGGGAGGTCCACTTCCTGGAGCGACGTGATGGTGACTGAGGTGGTTGCTCAAAGGTGCTGCCATAGACGTAGGGGGAAACTGATGATGGGGTCGGTCTCCTAAGGGCATCCTCAGGAGACCACCAACACCAAAAGGGTTACTGTTATGCAGAGGGTGGTGGGGGTCGACCAAGGAGGAAGATGGTGGTGGGGGATGGTGCAGGACTTGATGGTGGGATAACCTTGAAGAAACGCCCGGAGGTGGTAGAGACAAAGGTGCTGCACCCACAGGAGTGGTGGGTGCGTTGTTGCTGTTGCCGGAGGAACTGGAACAGCCGGAAGAAGTAGACGACCCCGAGCATGAGGAAGACGACGACGAGGAGTGGTTGTTGCTGTTTGCGGTGCCACTCGCGTTCTTCCCCGCTGCAGACAGCGAGGAAGTAGTGCAGGGCGATGAAGAGGAGCCCGTCGAGGAGGAGGAAGGTGACGACTCCACATAGATCTTGATGCCGTGGCTGTTTTGCACGTGCTGCACGAGACGCCACGCCGAATGTAGTCTCTGCTTGCACGTATGACACACGTAGTTGCTCGGTTCTGAAACCAGACGAAAATTTCATCACACTACACGCGTAGTAGTAGTTAATTCGTCATGCCGCTAGTAGTCTATCTTATATTGAAGTTTATGGAACATGTGTTTTTAGTTGATTACTAAGGTTCGAATAAAGCAGCTGTATCAGGATAGGCATCCTTGATCCGTGCAGTTTGTTTACAAACATTCACTAGTTGTCGCGTGTCCCCCCAGCCAACAGTAATGACAACGAATATTCATTTCCTATCGGCTTTACTGTCCATTCACTGAAGTTTCAGATAGGGGATGGGAAGTGCTCTTCCCAGCAGATAGAGTTTTAGCTAGTGGAAGGGGGTAATGTTTACATAATAGTCTGAAGCAAGTCAAGGCGCTATCCTATACAGCTATACAGCCTATCCTGTTACAACTACTTTACCCGAAGGTTATTGATTATTATTAATTGAATTTCAATAACTAAATAGTGTAATTTTCCCAAATATGTTCATCCTCGTCTGTTTATAATTTTTTTTTGTAGATACTTTTAAGTAACATAATTGAAAATTAAATAAATAGAAGAAATTAGCGTACTCGTACATTTAGTTTTATCATCATATTTAGATATAAAAGTTGGGTATAGCTTAAGTTTTCCATTATATTATGTAAAAATGTCGAAGTTTTTGTATGCTTGTTTTATTATGGTTTTTACCATTTTCAACCATTTCATTTTTTAAAGATTTTCAATTTGCAATAATTATTCAATTTATTATTAAGAAGAATATTACTAATTTAATTTTTGAGCCCATTTATTTAGACTTTTATATTAACTAAATAATGTCCGAAAATATATATTTCTCTTAATTGAAATAATTAAAAGGAAAATGCAATATAGTTTCCAAATGGTAAGTTTCACATTATAAACTATTTAATTCATCAATCAAACACAAGTGAACATTTATAATTTTAGTGAGTTCAGAAGGACAGTAAGATATCTTGATCCAAGTGGAACATATTTAATGAACGAAACACACAACACAGGATACTGACTGAGGATAGAGTAAGTAATGATTTATAGTAGGATATAATTTACAAAAATCTGCAACTTGTTAAATCATTGAAATAGTCCTGTACATTTTACTGACACAGTCTGTATAATTTTCTGTCAATTTTATATTATCTGTAAAACTTAATATAGAGTTCAGATTCATCTGCTAGTTGTTATGGAGACCGACTGTAAATGAAATGTAGAGAATTATTTATTCGCAAGCTGAGTTATATTGCAGTGGTTGGAGAAATTCAATAGGCCGGAGCCTCCTGTCTGATACAACCGCATAATTTCATTTCCAACAAAGTCCCAGATAGTGTTTCTGAATCTACACGGGGAAGTTACGTTCCAATATTCCATACAATTTTGTGAGGGCGAGGAGAATCAATGAATTTGATAGCACAATTTTCGTTCCACCATCCCTTTTAGTCGTCAGGAGTTTATCGTTTTATTTTAATTGTGCTTCTGGCCACAATAGTATATAGCTGAGTTGTTGGACCCAGTATGTATTAACAATGCCAAACTCGGTCCCGCCCGGACAACAGTCTTACGCACCGCTGACTGCCAAGTAATCAAGCAAGGCATCATGATGCTCGCGCTGCAAGCGAAGTCGACAATCGGACTGCAGGCGGCTTAGGAAGCTGGAAAACACGACGTTGTTTTATTTCACGTGCCTACTAACACTGCCTAATCGTAAATTTTTCCTGAGAAAAGATATCAAGTAAATGTTTAAGAGATAGCACTATTCATGGATCAGTGATGTACCCAGGGATAGTGAGCGATGCTCGTGCTCTGAGATTGTACTCGGCCGTAGGTTCGAATTTCTCTTTGTCTGATTTTTTCAAGGATTTATCTACCTATAAGGCGAAACTCAGGTAATATCGTGGTGTTTTAATGAATTAATCCCATCCAAATAGCATCTATCACTAAGCACATCGACGTCAAATAACTGTGCATCTGTCAGAGCATCGTAAATTAACAATAGTTGATTACAAATTGTTTCATATTATGAAACTACGAGTATGTTCGAAATAGTGACGAAAGGACAGTGAATGAAAAAAATATATATAATAAAAGCCAAAGAACACTAATGAAATACAGGTATCAAGGTTACTCACATAGAATAATGGATACATAAAACTGTCACACTGATATATGGATAGAAGCAATCAAATAAATTTGAAAAATATAAGGATATTAAAGGAAATGGACAAACATGAAACGTGAATGATTAATGAACGAATATGGAAGAGTATTTTTAGGGTATTATTATTATTATTATTATTATTATTATTATTATTATTATTATTACTATTACTATTACTACTACTACTATTCCTGTTATTATTGATAGCGGTGGTGGTGGTAGAATTGAAAACAACAACGGTGGTGAATTCCATTATTTATTAAACACAGTCATGTTATTATGTTGGTGTTTTACGGTGTTGTCTATATTTTTCGTCTGAACCTCTATACTTAATTTTTTAAGTTGTCAGGAAACAAAAGAAAGAACCTCTTATTTTCCTTCCTGTTAAATTTGTATAGAATCCAATAGGCTAAAGACACATTTAGATATTACTCTGATACAATTTATGAATTATTTATCTTCATGTCCTTTGCCATGGATAATTTGGTAAAGTAGCCTACGTGGCCAATAATTACTTCACGATGAGGCCACGATAAAAATAGATTTCTTATATTTTATATCCTTTGTCATGGATGATTTGGTAGAGCGTGTGTGTGTGTGTGTGTGTGTGTGTGTGTGTATGTATGTGTGTCTAATGCCTACCCACTTTGCGTGATTCGGGTTCCGCATACTGCGGATAGATGGCAGGACTGTGACCTATTTTCAAATTCCACATCACTTCGGCGGTTTTATGCATGATGTGTATCTGCGAAGAGTTAAAATGGGTGAGGATGATCATATATGTCTACCAATTACCTCGCGATGAAGTTCCGTCAAAAATTGTCCTTTGTCATTCCTTATCTTAGCAGCGAATTTGTAGGACCTATGGGTCTTACTAATAAAAACTCTATATACAGATGTTTAACTGTCTTATACTTATACAACGAGTAGCTCGTATATAAGTCGTGTGTAAATTCCTTACTAATAATCACTACATACGTCGTGTATAACAGTATAATTGTTACACAGCTACGTCATAGTTTCGTCATTTCTTCGTTACGAAAGGCAATAGAATATCTGAGGTTCTCTACTGCATCCGGTAGAGCGCTCTAGTGTGGCGTGTTAAATATCGATAGTACAACTGGCTCTAATCGATTACCACACTACATTTTGGTCAAAGAGTACAAGCTACAGCAATATTATTCTAATAATTCTATGATCTTTGGTTTGTTCTTCTGTGGTTACAAGGTAAACATCATCATAAAATGACAGTCGATACGAACAGCTGTTAGAGGGGCGGCCATTTTTTTTCTCTATATACAACGCTTAAACAAGGGGTTTCATGCATATAACTACTGCAAAGCAATTCCCATTGTATAGTTACAGCCTGTTTATACGTCCATAGCTTATTCACGGTTTATTAGTAACGTTTTCTGTCTCAACTCTGCATAAGTCTCGTATAAAAACTATACACGGTTTATTAGTAACACTGTATTTATATATTATTCTTAATAGACGAAAGGGCAAATGGTACAATTCTGCACATAAGAAAGAAAAGGGAATAGGAAAAGAAATGTTAGAAGAAAAATAAGAAGAAGAAAAGAGAAGGAGAAAGAGAAGAATATGACGACGACGGCGAAAGAAAAGTGGACGGAATGGAAAATAAGCTGCAACAAAAAATTCAGGTTTTGTTATTGAATATAGAAATGGTGGTTTTGCCCTAATTATTTAGACGCCTATACGTATATTATCAAAGTAGCCTATATTAGAAATGTATTCTCTTTTAAAAAGTATTCCTCAGTAGTGGTTTACTGGACCAATATATTTGTTAAATAACGAAGACTGTTGAAAGAGAAAAAGAACTTGAAGAAGAAAACGAAGAAGAAGAATAAGAAGAAGAAGAAGAAGAAGAAAGAAGAAGAAGACAAAGTAATAATGATCATATACAATAATCGCTAACAACCATTCTTATGAGAACTAAAACATTATGTATAAACAAATTATAATAAAAAACATACATTTCTGGAACATATACAAGAAAAATTCATCCTCAATGTCTTAGAAATTGTGAACTACAGCAGCGCTAATATTATGCTAAATTAACAGACGATTTATTTTACTTCTCAAAAGTAAATACATACAAATATTTTGGGCAATAACTCGATCAATTTATTTTTTGTATTTTCAGAGTTTGTTTCACAGAAATGTGATCATGCTGTTTTAGTAAATAAGAACGAATTTAAGCGTAACAGCAGTAGCGGAAATGTAGGCCTATCAATCGAGAATATCGTATTCCTTGCTGAGTTTCACCTGAAATCATTGTGACTTTTTAACATGATAGTAGAAGAATACTAGATATAATTCAGTGTCCTGTACGATAAGAGAGTAGAACACATGAGAACAAATAAAAAAATAATACGCAAAGTGCTTAATTCAACGTGTTATAAAAACGAAAGGCTATACTGCCCCAAACTCGAACTTTTATCTTTGCGTTATCTTCCATGATAGCTCTTGCAATTTGATATGTACTGGTTTCCTCGTCCAGAAAAAGAGCTACCGGAACATGATGATCACGACCATGAAAATGACCTCAAGTCAACCACGACAATGTGAAAAATACAGATTTTAGGTATAAAATAACTAGGGCGTTGGTAAATATTAATAATTGTCTGTAAAGAGTAGATGAGACTAAAGAAAACAGAAAGGCGACCTGAATTTAATATTTTCATACTAACAACAATAATTTACCATAGGCTACCCTCGATAGAATTCGAACCCACACTCATCTAACTGCACCACTAACGTTGGTTCGACAGGACTCCGTTAGAATCCGTTAAAATTGCAAAAGCTACTTAAACGAAAAAAGATTTCTCGTCATTATAGGTGTAATGAAACAATGAAAACTTGTTCTCCATATCTATCAATAGATATTCGTTGATTATTTGTGGCAATACGGAAATAATGAAGTGTGAATTGTAAAAGAACTACAGGGTCTATCCCTATCATTTTATTATATATCTTTATTTAACGTTTCTCTCAAATCACAGAGATTTTCAGAGGGAAAAACTGCCGAACAGCTAGTCTGTTTACCAGAAATTTAAGAGATTGTGGCGGGCATTAAGTTTGGCTATCTTTCAATTTGAATCCGTCATAGAACCAAACTAGGACTACATTGTTTTGCAAAGGCGTTTTCTGGACATTACAAAGCATAGCTCATCTAATTGTTGCATAGGCCTACTGATTGTCGTGCATGAACTGAAACAGAACAATATTAATCAGCGCTTAGACAGTTCAGTTGCGTAATCTTTGTTAAAAACCTCATCATGACAAAACTAGTCATGCGACATTTTTCTATGTCTCTTTCCATCGTAATATCGGCTAGAGTGCGCGCAAGGGTATTGTTTGGGACAAAACGTCCGCCTGACCTCAACGCATAAAAGAAAAAGATTCTTTGGAGCGTAGGGGGTGGGCGAATTTCAAAACCAGTGCATAACCCCAGGAAGATGACAAAGCTAAGAGGTCTACGGAGGTACAGGGTATGGGGAGGGTTGTAATTACTATGAGGTACTAGGGGGTGAGGGTGGGAGATTATAAAGGGAAAGAGGAACGGATTTGAGCGATAGAAGTCGTCATTATTTCACAACACCCCTCTCGCCTTTTATTCTTGTTTTTAAAAGCGGGTACGTGTCCACCACGTGACATTATGGCTAAGGGTGGGATAACCAATTCTTCAGAAATGTCAGCAACTCACATTATTATTACCTTGGTAATTTGTAGTCGATAATTTAATGACACTGTATCAACTACTAGATTGTATAGCGTTTATGTAATTGGTCATAGCGAAATGGTATTTTGATGTATCCGAGAATTCGCCACGAGATTATCTGAAGTTTAAAGCTACAAATGCATCGTGAACTTAACCAGGGCTACGATAATTAAAGATAATAATGAAAAATGAATAAAATGATGGCGAAATGAAACAGAGTCTGGAAAAAAGCCCATACAGGTAACTTGTTCCAACCAGGATTTGAACCCGGGACCGTTCGTTTGACGTTCAGACATGCTAATCATTAGACCTACTCCAGAATGGTGGATTACAAACAAGTAGGCCTATAATTTTTCCTCATGATTTAGAAAAGTTAAATTCAATCCATCCCCAATAGGATTTGTATACTCACAATTGAAGGGTTCAGAACCATAGTGGGCCAAGCGCCATTTACTAAAACCGTAGAAATCAAGAGTTAAAATGAAGTTTCGCCATAATTCAATGGAAACCCAGGCCTATAGCAAGTAATATAAAGTATACACATTCGAACTAAATGATATGTCAATCTTCATTAAACTATGGTAACTTTAACCCTTGCTTTCTCAGTTTTTAATGAATGGCGCTTGGCCCACTATAACGCTGAACCCTTCATTTAAAACATCCCTGATATCTGAAGCATTCTGAAGCCAAACTCCACTAAAATTGACCTGAGAAAATAGGACTAAAGTTGAAAACTTCAGAAGTTTAGATACAGGAATCAGTAAACAAAATAGATTCTGCGATCTGAATAACTCTAGCTAAAGTTAATCGTCATGGAACTGAGATATTATGTCCTTACGGTGCATTGTAACCACGTTAACTTAATTACACAGGAAGAGTAGGGATAGATTTGGTTTATGAATACATTTCGCCAAATTAGTTGGTAAATAGTTCCGATCAGTGATAATTTATAGCGTCAATGAAATGTGTTCTATAGTGTCAGTGAAATGTGTGCTAAAGTGTCAGTGAAATGCGTCATAGTGCCACTACAGTGAGTGAGATGAGAGTAAAGCGAAAGACTACTGAAACTTATGTAGGGCCTATACATAATAATGTAGGTTGTAATGTTTTTATTATTATTATTGTGTTAAATTATATTGTGTATTCTTATTGTAGCCTATTGTGTATAAAATTGTAGGCCTATCGTGTATTGTATAATTGTATTGTGTATTGTAAATTTATTGTGTATTGCTTATCATTTCTTTATTGTGTATTGTTTATATTGTGTATATCACTGGCACCGGGTGCATGCCCACTTGCAGTGTAAATAAATACATACAAATATTATTGTTAAAGAAGATATAAAAATATGAAAAAAGAAGAGAAATTGATACGCCCTTCACTCCATGAAAAGAACTACCGAAACCGTTGTTGCACAGCTAGTCTAGAACCATGAAACTCAGTTACAGCGATGTAAAATATATAAAAATAATTAGACCACTATTTTTAACAAACGATTTTGTAATAGTAAAGGAAAAAAATTCAACGAAAAAGCCACAATAATTTGTGCAATTTGTAGAGTAAGTAAAGACTTTGCAATGCTATTTAATCTTCACGGTCCTTGAGCATTCTTGGCTTAATCTGCGTTTGGTGGGAGGGGGGGGGGCGAACAATATTGGGACACTCATAATGTGGAGTAGATACGACGTCTGGTCTCTAGCTAGAGCACATTAGGTTGATAAATTGTCAAACAACATATATACCTAGCCCAGGAGGGATTGAAATCCACAAGCGTAGTGTTAAAACTTGCTCGGTGTAAGAACTCGCTTGGTGCACCGAGAGCGGCGTTGTTAATACGTACAACACCCAAGAATTACGTGATTATGTTCCTTAACCTGTTGCAAAACTCAGAAAGGTTGGGGCTTATTGAAATCTAAAGATCATTGCGATCCTGTACTTTAGTGAAATGTATCTCGCATAGAATATGAATAGTAAAACCCGTCGTGATATGAACACCGCAATTTAACCATTAAGGCTTGCAAAACCTGACTTCGACCTAATCGTGAGAGTCCGAATGTTTCAAAGCCTCCTCCATGTCTACTCCATCTGTAGAATAAAAAGTGACGAGGGAAGCTTATACCAATTTGCGTTGCGGAAAATCTGTCATAAAAGTTAGTAATAAACTCGTCCGTGAGTGTCGCCTCAATTTCTGATATTGTGTACAAGAGAGAAATGTTTTGAATATGTGGGCGACCGGGGGCGGGGGGAGTCAATGAAGGGAAGGTTGAGTTGAAGTACGAGGAGGTGACGGGAGGGCGGGGAGGTAGGGAGGAGGAGGTCGGATTGATGTCGCAACGGTCCTCGCTTTTTAAAGCCGGTTAACCGTGATTCCTATTCGTCTTTTGTTGATGACGCGAACGTAGATCGTCGTCCATCACAGTGTGAACTCAGCTCAGAGGAACAATGATTCAACACTCGTTGTAAATATCGAGGACGCAAAGCCAATGCGAAATATTGTGCCTATGAACAAGAGATAATCTGACTGTTTTGAAGTCTTCCTAGAGCGATAAGAAGAGTAAGCATCGTGTCATGCAGATGTGTGTTGAGTATCGAAGTGGAGCTCTGTACATCGTAAACTGTGAGGACCAGATGAATATGGATTTTGAGCTTCCTATTTAACAAATTTACAGATTTCTTTGCGGATAATGATCGCCGTAAGGGAAAAGACGATCATTCATTGCAGTCGGCCATGATATAGTCCACGCAGCGGTTAATGTACACCCACAGTCTAGTATAGCCTATATAGTAACGAAGCTTGAGTTGTGAGGGTGCTAGGAACAATAGATTGTGCCGGTACTATTTCGCATTGTCTGTAATGAGGTGATATTACCGATCCTAGTGGTTACCAACTATCTATGGATGCATATTTACTACGTATTGAGCTTCGTGACTTATATACTAGACTGTGGTACACCTCTCAAGTACAGAAACCTTAGACTCAGAAAGAACACCACATATGAACTTCGGTAATGGCTTTTCACTGGCAGCGTCTAGGAACACGGCGAAGGAATAGAATTAAGAAATTAAAGTACACACATCTAAGAAATAACATGTAGTAGTAATAACATTAATATGAGTAATAGCACTAAGACAAAGACAAAATCCACCGCTGTGAAGTAATGATCAGCACGTCTGGCTATGAAACGAGCGGACCTGGATTCAAATCCTGGTTGGGATAAATTACCTGGTTGAGGGTTTTTCAACCAATTGAAGTAGAATTTACTGGGTAATTTTCGGCGTTGGACCTCGGACTCATTTCGCCATCATTAATTCACATATCATCATTCATACAATAGCCCAGGTTTAAGTTCACGGTGCGGAGTGCTGTACTTGTATGAGAGCGCGGCCGTTCGGCTATCCCATCATTCATAAGAATAAGAGTGGTAAGCACAATAAGCCTTAGACTGCAGTGTAAGTCTTCGGGTCCCTCCTCCGTACAAGAGAGAAAAAAAAAAGAACCAAGACATAGTTGCATGAAAAGAAGAAATAATCGCAGTAGTAGTAAAAACAAAATTATTAGTGTTAGTGCAACAGCTCTTCAGATATAGGAGAGTGGTAATAGGATTAATAGAGCAGCGTAGTAGTAGTAGTAGTAGTAGTAGTAGTAGTAGTAGTAGTAGTAGTAGTAGTAGTAGTAGTAGTAGTAGTAGTAGTAGTAGTAGTAATTGTAATATAGTAGTAGTAGGAATTGAAATATAGTATTGAATAAGTGATAAGAATGGTAGCTATTAAAGTAAAGGTAAAAGTAATACTACTAATAATAATAATAATAATAATAATAATAATAATAATATCAGAAGTAGTAGCTTCACAGAAGTAGAGTTTGTGTAACACCAGAATTAATACAAATACTAGAAATAGTAATACCTATTAGGAGTAGATCTACATAAGTAGACTTTGTAGCACCAGTAATGGTTGAAATAATTCTAGTATTACAAGTAGCATGGCTACAAACGTAGAATTTATATAGCACTAATAATGTAGAAATGGTAACAGTGATAGAAGCAGTAGATCTACAGAAGTAAAGTGTGTAGCACCATAAATTGTATAGGCCTAAATAGTAGTAATATAGGTCTACAGAAGTAGAATTTGTTTAGGACCAGAAATGGTAAAAATAATAAACTTAGCAGTAGTAGGCCCTAGTAGTAATAAGAATATCATCAATAACTGTAGTAGTAGAAATAGTTGTAGAAGTCCTATGAGTCGACCTGGGTAGCGTAGTCGGTATAGCGCTGGCCTCCTGTGCTCGAGGTTGCGGGTTCGATCTCGGCCCAGGTCAATGGCATTTAAGGTGCTTAAATGCAACAGGCTCATGTCAGAAGATTTATTGGCATGTAAAAGAATCCCTGCGAGGCAAAATTCCGGCACACCAGCGATGCTGATATAACCTCGGTAGTTGCGAGCGTAGTTAAATAAACCATAATTTAATTTAAATTAAGTCCTATGAGAAAAGTTAGAAATAGGATTAGGTGCAATAATTTGAATAGGATTATTATTATTGTTATTGTTATTATTATTATTATTATTATTATTATTATATTTGAAGAATAGAGAAGTTAATAATTTTACTTTATATTTAATTACATATTTGTCATCGTTATTTAAGAACGAAGTCCATAAAGTCTTTGTCCATGACAGTTTCCAAAATTTTCAGTGTTACATATTCCTTGAGATAAGACTACAGCATAACTGCTTCAGGTGAGCTATAGACCGTTCTTGCATGTGGTGGCTTGAGCAGTAGTATATGGTCCTGAGTTGTATCACTCGGTAATGCTTGTTGTGCTCATATTGATTTGTCTCAAGAAGGGCGTACCCAACAAGTGATCGTGTCCGCCCCCTGCTTTCCTGTTGAGGAGTCAATTACACGTTTATGTTTATTCATTCATAGAGGAATTATCGATTTGTCTTAACGTCTGATTAGTTATTTATTAAATTGTTCCATATAATTAATAATTTCTGTGCTGAGTGAAATTTAAACGGTTATTGTTGCCTATGTGTATTAGTCTCTTTGAAACACATTCTCCTCCGTGGGCTAGTTCAGGTGGTAAGTGGAGCTACAAATCAAGAAACCGGGATTAATTTCAACCGAAAACTTTAGACTTCTCTCCCATTGTGAATGTATATGAGTCGGTTAAAGTCATAACTCACTTGTTCCAAAAATGAAAATTTTCACAAATGAAGGAAAACATATTTGTAATACTTGGAGCCCATTTACTTCACAGTAAGGTTAATAAATGAAACAGCAATGATTAAAAACTACTATTCAGATTTGTAACTGTATTTATTTATACAGGAGTAAAAGTTATTTAGCTTTAAATTATGGATCATACGAGTTTTGACAATGACCTTTGGATCATGAGTGTTCTGAGAGTGCTCCGTTTGGAACATGTGAGTTTAGATAATGACCAGATGGGATCATGTGAGATTTGACAGTAACAAATTAAAATATTACACAATAACATTATCTCAAGTATATTTTTAAATTCAAATGTAAAAGGTGTCCAATTATTACATTTTTCAGTTGAGTACATTTTACAAAATAATATAGTACAATATAAATTGAGGGATCCAGTCAGAGAGAAGGATAAGTCACAAATATTGAAATATGGAAATTAAGTATTCTCAGAACAGTCTGAGAACTTATGGTGGAAATTTAAATTCCAGTGGGCAAATCTATTGCCAGAGTTATTGCAATTATGACACAATATTCTACAGACGAGAAAACTAAATTTTGTTAGAAAAGCGGGTTCTCCCCTTATTTGAATCGGCCCCTCAATTTACAACTTACAAAAGAATTTCTGATTATAAATTTTATCAAAACTCAAATTTTCGTTACTACGATCCTTTATATCACAAGACTGATATCTGCTTCCATCAATTCGCACATTTGTTCAGTATTGTTCAGTTGATTATTAGCCTATTCACGGCACCATCAATGACATACTGTACGAGTAGAACTTGAATATATTATAATTGTGATAAAACATTCGGCCTTGCTTAATTTACCAATACATCAGTAGGAGCCAAGCAGAATCAGAAAAGAATATTAACCTTGCTAATTTGGCCTGGTTCCTTTTCGTTATTTCTGGAGCTGCTACACATTTCTGTGGTCGTCCACTTTGTCCAACCGGTGATACGTTCTCTTCTATAATATTACGCTTACAAAATGCTCAATTACAGCCGCTAAATTCACTGATATTTATAAAAATAACAAGGCACATGCAAGATAATCATCCACAACCCTATTCTACACAACAAGAAGTGGAGAAGCGGGAGGGAAATACGGATAGGTGATTGGTCGAAAAGCGCTATACAACAGAACGCACAAGATCCAATGGATCATGAGACTTTTGACAGAAACCGGGAAGTTTGTCGCCTGTTTACACAAGCATCATATAAGAAGTGTGAAAAATTAGCTCTGAATCGTGTTCTACGCAGAAAACCGCATGGGAATATAACGGTATCTCGATTTTTCAATTTTTAGAGCATGTGAGTTATGATCCTAACCGACTCATATGTACCGCTCGTCTTTGTGTTATGCGGTGGTATTAAGCCGTGTTGACAAGGAGGACATTTTTTTCTTCCTTATGACATGAACAATCACCAGTTAAAATAATGCCATTTATACCCCTTACATCCTATATATGATTTTCCCTTTCAGTCATAAGTCTTACTATGAGTTGAACTGCTCTAATGTAAAACCATATAGGCCTAAACGTTAAAACAGTAGTAAGAAAAATATTTATTAAAACTGAACTGGAAGTTGTTCGGTCAGGAAGGCTAACTCCACGTTCTCTCCCGACATGCTCAAGGTAGCGTGGTAATTCCCGTGTGCGTAACCTGCATGTAATGATGTCCAATTCCAAGAAATCCAGATCGGGGTCCATCGACTCCGAAAACTGTCTCGAGAGCCTCTGTATAAGATTTGTCGGAAGGAAAACTTGTAATACACATCTCAGATGAAGGGTCTGAGGACGGGAGGTTGACAGGGGGGTCAGGGCACGTGACGCGTCCCAGATGACGTACTCGGGGGCTGCTAATTACACTCGTGACTGACATTCATTTACTGCGGGGGTAACGCACAAATTCAATAAGCAACGAGAAGAGGGGAATGGGGGCTGGAATCCCAAGGTGCGCACAGTGGAAATACCTTGGACAAACAAGAAACAGACTCCAAATTGCGTTAAACAGTCTGACTGTTAGATAAGGTTTGTAAAAATACCTGAATATTTTCTGCGGTACACCAGCATATTATATACAAGGTAGGTCACAAAACGGTGTGCTACCCAATTCAAATAGAAGCTTCTAAGTTAATGACATTTCTTATTTTTCGTGGCATAGTGACTACTAGGGCTGAATAAAAGTATTGATATCAGGGTAGTAAATAGTTTCTATATACATTGTCTATAAAATGCGTCCCGTTGCAGGGTATCTCTACTGTCTGTAAGGAGCAGATAGAGTGAACATCCAACTCTCCTCAATAGTAGACCTGCTTAAGTGACGTGAGGTTGTATCAGAATGCCGAAATAAAAATCCAAGAAACAGATAATAAAGCGACTGTATTCAGAACATGGAGAAAATGTGTTTCACTTGGAAATAATAATATATATATATATTTATAAATTTAATATTTATTCAAAGTTAATCAATTTAAAACACAAGTAATCCTGTAAATGTAAATTCTATTATGAGTTCATTCATACGGAGCGGACTGTACAAGCAGCCGCTACCGTAACTAGTAGCGCGTGCACACAAGCATTTTTTAAACACAGAGCTCTACGTACGATGCAGCGTAGCTTACCACCAATACTTTTTTTTTCAGCTCTAGTGACTACTGACTACTATGCTTGCTTCGCTACTAAAAAATTATGAGTCCAAACCCGGTCGACACAATGAATGTGTGAGGGGTAAAATTTAGTAACACGGCTTCCTTCGGAAGGATAGTAAAGCTGAAGTCCCATGTTGATTATTTCAGACAGGTAAAAGAAATATAGGTCACACAACCAAAACTATTATGCAGATATACAGCCCCTGTTTTTTTTAGGGTTAACCCTTCGAATGAGACTACAGACTCTGATATTTGTAGTGCATACACTAATTTGCAATGCTTTTTAAATAAGATAAAAAAACTGGCTAATAAACTCTAAAAAAATCAGCGCCTCTGAGACTACCGTAGTAATCTTCACTAAAAGGCGACTGCAAGAATCATTTCAGCTGAAATATTTTAATGAATAAATTGAAAAAAAGTTATTTGGAAATGTTTTTGAACTGCATATTTCTTTGTAAAAATTGCCCACCAAAGGATATTCCGTGTTTAAACGTTTGTATCCTCTATTCAAGCGTCATTACTGAGTTTATGGACCAATAAACCTTTCTATTTAATTCTAATTTTGCATTCCGTATGGATATCTAGCTTGTTCATCTCTCACTGGGTCTCTACTTACAAAACTGAGTGGTGTACAGACAGAGAACATTTCTGCGCACAACTACTGAAGAAGATTACACAATATCTAATAAATCGTTATATGAAATTTTGGACATAGCACCAATTGAAACATTTTCAGAAAAATTCAGAGCAAAAATGTATAGATAGAATGAAAAATTATTAAAACTCTCTGCTACAAAAACTTAATAATTAGTTCAGCAAAGCTGAAGTTAAACCAGCCCTAACTTTTTATGAATTCATAATGGACTGAAGAAATAAGATTTAGACACATTCAAAGGAACTGTTAAATTAAAGTAGAAAGCCAAAGCAAGTCAGTTTGATCTCCGTAGTTCTTCAGCGCAACAAGATATATTTGTTCTGTTGGAGACTGCAAAGAAAACTACACGATGTCTTCAGACAGTAGAATCCTCTGAGAGACAAAGCAGAGAATAAGAAAACACAGAGTGGGATAAATGAACTGTACTGCCGCAGCACATAATACTGGGAGAACAGTATAGAGCGGAACAGAAGCCTCGCGCGGCCTTGAGTCCCCACCTCCGTGCGCATAGCCGGCCAACCATGAAACCTGTTCTGCTCTATACTGTTCACCAGTATAAATTAAATGAGAATTTCTACTACAACTGCAAGATATTTAGATTTCTTAGTGTTAATTTTTAATTCGGCACTTTTAGTAGGCCTACTTATAGATGTTATTCACTTGTAGCGTTATAACAGTGAAATGATGAAATGAAATATCAGATAATCGAAAAGTAGCCGAGAAAAAAAATATTTCACACCTCACCATGTCCAGGGGACATTGTTCACTGCAAATCTCATTGGATCACTTCCTCATAATAAATCTCCAGTCAAATTTGAAGTAATTATTAGCTAAGTGAGCTGTGATTGGTACTTATCAGTAGACCGCGTGACTCGAAGCTCTAATACGACGATGCAAGTTACCGGTGCTCTGGAGACGTCAGTATGACGTAAGTCCTCCCCTCTCCCCCTATAGAGTACTGAGCATCGAAAGCAAGACATTCAGAGTGTGCTGTCTTATATTACGCAGAACATTACAATGAAGTCACACGAGTTGTTAATGCATTAAATGATGACGATTCAGCTGCTATTAAAACGGCAAAATACCTGACTTTAGAAAATATGTATGACAATCAGCAATTCAAAAGACCAATTACGGAAACTGGCCATAAGTTATAACGCAGTGGTCGTCAGTATTCGCTGAAATGGATATCGGGTAAGAAGTGTATAGCAATATGTACCGTCATGTAGAAGGGAGAGGGAGGAAGCATATCCACCAGCAGCCACGGATCGAAGCCAGTGCAATGTCTTATCCGCGGGTAAGAGACGCTAGCCCGAGGGTACACTGTGCTGATGACAGCTAAATAACGCAATTGGAAACTGGTCTACAAATGTCCGAAGGTATTAAAACAAGTGAGAAACTTTCGGAAACAATAATTATGAAGGCATCGCAAGGATCATATTATACTGATAAAGTGCAAGATAATTAAATTCCACAGTATTGTACAAAAAAATATTTGCTATGCAGTGTTGTGCAACTTGGTGAAAGAAGAGAACAAAATCGCAAATGACAATGTAAGAATTTTCTCTTACGCTCCATTCATATCATGCGATGTCGAAAGAAGTTTCTTGCTGTATAAAAATTGTCTGACAAATATATAAGTTTTTCTTCTGGCAATCTATGTACCCATATGTACATAGTTTTATACTTATTGTAATTTGTTATTGACACCGCTAAGAAGTTGAGAATTGTATGAAGTACGAAATGCATGGTTTATTATATCGAGGCATTTCTTATACTCACACTGTACGTCTGTAGGGTAGTCCGTGTCTTGTTTGCCTCGGAATTCAATATACTCGCCACGGAACACTCCAGTCATAGGTAACCTAATCTGTGGAGTAACGGTCAGCACGTCTGGCCGCGAAACCAGGTGGCCCGGGTTCGAATCCCGGTCGGGGCAAGTTACCTGGTTGAGGTTTTTTCCGGGGTTTTTCCTCAACCCACTAGGAGCAAATGCTGGGTAACTTTCGGTGGTGGACCCCGGACTCATTTCACCGGCATTATCACCTTCATTTCATTCAGACGCTAAATAACCTCAGATGTTGATACAGCGTCGTAAAATAACCCAATAAAATAAAATAAATAGAAGATAAGGTCCCCAAGCCATGCTGCCTAATGATCAATATTTTTAGAGATCATTCTTGTAAGTAAAATTTATATTTTGAAAATAAATTGTGGCATCATAAGCAAGCCACAGAGCAGTCAACTAACAGTTTCCTTGGGTTCGATCCCCAGCAAGTCGTACGCCGCGGTAATGATTGAACAAGAAAATGAGTCCACACGTACAACTGTAATCTGTGTGTACTGAACGAGTACAAACTAAGCCCAAGATCAACGGATCGCACGCATCTGGAATCGTCGTGTCAGCTGCTGGTCTCGCATTAATACTAGCAATCACATTATAGTGCATGACGAGACATTTTCAAGAGTTGCGGTGCCCATTCACGTCATCGGACATCAGGGCTTCATAGTCCAACTGAATGTCCTGCAAAATTAGTAGGAAAGTTCATGCTCCGTAGTGGCAAACTTGGAGATTATTGACATCGTTTTAAATTAATATAGTAAGAAAGTGACAGATTTATAGGATCCCAGTAATTGCGTGTGAAATGTTTATGCTCTGGTTGTGTGTTATGATACCTATTTAGATGTTTAAGGAATTGATTTGTATTTATAAGGATTATGTGAATATGATTAATAAATGTAATACAATTTATGTGTTGTATTAAATTATTTTTTCCTACTCTATGGTCCGTTGCACTAACTACCAAACTGTGCTGAGACTCGCTGTATATCAGAATGTATGCAGGCATCTTTACATTCCCTTGGATCAACTTCGTCAGCAAACGGCCGTCCGATGATCGGAGAAATGCTGATGAGTGATAACGGAATGGAGAGATGTTGACAATGAATGCTCCCGAGGCCTATACAGAGGAAATGGAGAAACCCCAACTGCATCCTTGTCCGCTACAACTGTCACTATGGATTTTTCAATGAAAAGTCCCAGGTCTAACCGGGAATAGAATCCGAACCGACTGCGTAACAGGTTGATAGTCTAGACCACGCAGGCACCGCAGAGGTTGTTTTCTTAGTTTACTGGATTAAGTTTATATGGTTATAAAACTTGGACTCTCACTTTGAGAGAGGAACAAAAGTTAAGGGTATTCAAGAATAAGGTGCTCAGGAAAATATTTGGGGCTAAGAAGGATGAAGCTACACGAGGATGGAGAAAGTTACGCAACACAGAATTGCACGCATTGTATTCTTGACCTGACATAATTAGGAACATTAAATCCAGACGTTTGAGATGGGTAGGGCATATAGCACGTACGTTATGGGTGAATCTAGGAATGCTTATAGAGTGTTAGTTGGAAGATCTGAGGGAAAAATACCTTTGGGCAGGCCAAGGCGTAGATGGGAAGTGGAATATGATGGTAGGGACTGGATTAATCTTGTCAGGATAGGGACCGATGGCGGGCTTATGTGAGGGCGGCAATGAACCTGCGGGTTCCTTAAAAGCCATTTGTAAGTAAGTGGATTAAGTTTAGCCTATATATGCCTATATATAGCCTACATTGAACGAATGCTTCCCCTATTCATAATTAAACGTGTTATTTTCATTTTCTCTTAATTGTTTCTGTTCTTTTCCTCCATGGTATAATATAATTATGTAGGCCTACAATCCTGATAATCCTTTTTTTTATCAAAATTTTGGATACCTACGTACGATTCTCATAATAATAATAATAATAATAATAATAATAATAATAATAATAATAATAATAATAATAATAATAATAATAGTAATAATAACAATAATAATAATAAAATGCAAATAAATATATTTATCTGGGAAAAAACAAAAATGGAAATCATAAATCAGAAATTAATGAGGGAATTAATAAACCACGAGCAATTATATCAAAACTAAACAGTGTTTTCTTGACTGATATTTATCATGCAATAGTTAAAAGTACAATTACATATGCACCACAAACATGGAATTTAAAAACAAGAGATGCAGCAAATTAAACTCAACAGAAATTGATTTTTAGCTATGGTCAGACAGGATTTCTGAGGGCAAAATTAAGAATACAAGAATTAAAGAAAAAGTGAGCGTAACTAGGTACCTCCTGGATGAAATTACAACAAAAGTTATTGAAATGGTATGAATATGTCAAGAGGATGGAAGAGAGCGGGTTACCAAAGTAAGTTATGGAATGGTATACACCAGGAAAACGGAAACGGCAGACTGAAACTTACTTGGTATAAGGAATTGGCGGAATGGTATGAGAGAAAGGATTAACAGAGGGAAACTGGGAGGACTGAAAAACGAAGATAAACTAAATGTGCGTTGGAAGATGTGATAGCATTGTCCATCATGCAGAATAATAATAATAATAATAATAATAATAATAATAATAATAATAATCCCAAGAATCGATCCACGACCTGCATTATGCATTCATGAATTTAGAATATCCTCTGTCACATGATCAAGTACGTATGACGTGAGATAATTTCGAAAAGTTTAAAAGTTAATAGTACAGGCAACACAAGAGACTATAATACAGAGAACTGCACACGGTACCTATCGCCTAAGGAGGAAGAGAGTTCAGTTTCAGTGAAAAATCAAGTGTTCGGAAACACTGGATACAGAACCATACTGTGTGTCCTTGCTGGCCTTGTAATATTTGTTGCGGGTTTTAAAAGCAGTGTCATGAATTAGGAAGCAGCTCGCTACCACAAACCTTCTCCACTAAGAACGGCGACCCGAAGTTTCTTGGCCTGTCTTAGAGGCAAGGTGTATCGATTTCTTAACGTGCTACTCTCTGTCCTGCAAAAGTGTTTCCTGCCTGCACATTCCGTCCTATTCTATTTTTGTAGCAGGTGGAGGTTTTAGGGCCAAAGGACTTCATTTAGATAACTAAGATAACTAACTTTGATGTGGGGGTACTTTCAGCGCTTAATTTATGCTTGCAAAATTTGAGAGGATAATAAATCGTTGTACAATGAATAAGGTTATGATTGAGCACTGTAAACTTAATAAATATTAGATTTGACGGAAATAGACTAAGTCGCTTATGTCCAACATACATGCGCGAACTCAAATATCCTGCATATTAGCCAGAGATTATATCTGCGCCTCTGTTGAAAGAATTAATTTGCAACTTGTAAAAGAACCCGAACTACCAAGACTGCTAAGACGATAATGATGAAACACTTATATTATATAAATTTTACCAATGTTTGTACCTTGAACGTGACATAATGTAACTGTATTAATTAGTGCCTTGTTTATGCATTGAATATCAATAATAATAATTGTATATACATTTTAACAAGAAATGATCAATTTTGTTTACTTTCTATTTTAACTAAGAGACTGAGTACTTCTTATCTTTTGCCATAGTTTACAACTTACAAGCAAACATTCTGATGGGGGCACATAAAAAGTTAATTTTTTTCTTCCGCCATGTTAATAATGACAAAAGAAGTGCTCGTACAAATTTTGATCACTCGACCGCAATTACGAGGCCGTCCAGAAAGTAATTTTTCCTTGGGCTGTTTACAGAAAAGATCACAATTGTACGGAAAGATTTACTGAAACAGATACAGCAATTGTTGCGCTATTTGTCAACATATTTGTCATACCTTGGGATCAATTTTTGTATCCTTGTGTCTTAGAAGTCAGCTGCGTGGGATCGGGACCAGCCGTCTGGATCTGTTGATCCCAGGGTATGACAAATGTCTCAATTCCGGTGGGGAATTGGTTGAAAAATAGCTCAATAATTGCTGTGTTTGTTTCAATAAATTTTTCCGATGAAATTGTGTTTTCTTTCTGTTAACGGCCCCTGGCGAACTTATTTTTTACGGCCCTCGTAATTGCGGTCGAGTGGCCAAAATTTGTATAAGCACTTCTTTTGCCCCAATCAGAATGTTTGCTTGTTATTTTGGATATTAAATCCTAAGTGAATAACATAAATGATATCTATTCAGAATATTTTTTAATTTCATAATCTCATGGTAATATCAAAAACTAATAGGTACTTGTATGTGTAGAACTTGAAAACTATAGAAACCAGATAGCCTATATATAAGAGTGTTCAGAAACAACATTAACCCATATATTGGGACCTGAAAATGCCGTAAAGGCGAAAACGTTTGCCCCCCTTCTCCACCAATTGTATTCTACAATTAGTCATAAATTGTATTAAAGAAAAAAAATATAAGTTATAGACGGAACAGGTAACATAAATTTACTTACAATTATCATAATGACTTATCAGAACAATAGCTATGTCAATAAAATCGTAGATGATCGATGTTGATGAGACAGAAATTATCAGAAGAAGATTTACGGTGTTTAAGTTGACGTTCGTCTAACGAACGCTAGTGAAAACGACCTTTTTTTAAGTTCAAGAAAATTTAACGAACGCTGGTGAAACCGGTTCTTTTGACGTTCGTCAAGAAGATTTATCTAGTGAAACCGGCCGTTTTTGTAATTATTGAATAAAATCTTTACGAACGCTGGTGTAACTGGCAGGCCCGACGTCCTTTAAGAAAATTTAACGAACGCTAGTGAAACCGGCCGTTATTATTTTTTTTTTAATTATTGAATAAAATCTTAACGAACGCTGGTGTAACTGGCAGGCCCGATATCCTTTAAGAAAATTTAACGAACGCTAGTGAAACCGGCCGTTTTTTAAATTCTTGAAGAAAGTCAAACGAACGCTGGTTTAACAGGCAGGCTTGATGTCCTTCAATAAAATTTAACAAATGCTGGTGAAACCGGCCGTTTTTTTTAGTTCTTCACGAAAGTATAGGGCTAATGAACACTGCTGAAACCGGCCGTTTTTTAAGTTCGTCAAGAAAACCCAACGAAAGCTGGTGAAATCGACCGTTTTTAAAGTCCGTCGCGAATATTTAACGAGTGTTGGTGAAATCGGTTGTCAATCATTTATTATTCAGACTGTCTATTCCTATTGACTCTAATAATAATTTAAATCGCATTTAATTATGAGTCAATCTTTTGATTTTTAGTGAATCATGAGATTATGAATTAAACAACAGAATGTTCTGAACTAATTCCAAGTACATGTGCTAATATTTTTAGCTAGAGCAGCCACATCCTTTTTGACTTTAATAAACATATGTTCTGAAGGGGTGTGTAATAAATAGGGGATGGGTAAAATAGGAAAAATTGGAAATGAGGGATGAGGGATTGTAGGGAGATAAACAGTGTTGAAGGGTGCGTTGAAATGATCGGAAGGGGATGAAAAATGACCAAGAAATAGCAGAAAACAATTTTCAATGTCCACATCGCATTGTCATGCAGTCTTTGCACTATACATCAGTTCCCGCTGGGCCTCATTATTACCAACCCCATCCCCCCGGAGATAAAAAAAACAACCCTACATAACCGCACAGATTTTCCTTATATATTTTTTAAGGATATAAGGGGGCGTAAAAATAAAAGTGTGGATAGCGCAAGGGTAGGAGAAGAAGCACGAGGTGGCTGGGCTGGAGGAAAGTGCTTTTGACTTTCATCCGCGCAAGGAGGAAAACGCAATTTAAGTGTCCATTTTGAAAGGGGATGAGGTGCTTTGTAGGGGGGTGGGTAGGAGTGTAGATTCTCGTATGTTCACAGCAGTTACCACTCACAGAGGCGTGATGGTCGGTCATAGTTCTGATGCAGGATAATCACATGCAGAAGTTTCTGGCAAATGTTTCATTGCAATGCGAGCCTAACCGAAAAAAGTAATTCGTCGTATCTACTGTTAATTTTTCTGGTGTGAATCCTTCGTTTTTTGCACAGATTAATTAAAACGAAGTGTTGTTTTTTTAAGTAGGCTATAATCTCTTTCAAACCACTAAAATTTATCTCATTGCATCATATTTATTTTTTTTTTTACTTTCGTGCTGAGAAAAGTACTAAGCTTACATACTGAGGTAATTATAAATCGAAGATACATTAAAAGATGGGCATTTCGTTAATGTGTAGGTAATACCTTATATCTAATTGTGCCTATTATAAAAGCAAAGCTATCCACAAAATATGTGGGTATATATATTTTGATCATGACAACCACCATCACCACCATCAAAATCATCACTAGGCCTACTAACATCATTACATCATTATCAGCACCATCATCAACGAATCAACGAAGTAAAGGGGTAGTTATTTTTAAGCAAAAATTAAGACTATAAATGTCTATAAATTGAAATGTGTTGAAGATAATAAGTTACTTTATGATAAGAATTTAAGATATATGTGGCTCATATGCGGAGACTAAGAGGAAGGTAGAAAATAGGAAAGATTGGAGAATGCTGGGTTTGCAATGAAAGATCTGCCCATGGGCAGACCATGTATGTATGTATGATAATACCTCTGATTGAGGTTCTGGCTGATACATCTATTATCAGGCAGTACATCTAACTTGAAAATAATTATCAGAGGAAGGAGAATTGTTGCATACATCTCAATTTTGATTAGTGAACTATGTTACTAATCAGCGATGTATGCAATGGATGGGGAAATGAACTGGACAACCTACCGCATTATTTCCCAGCCCAGTTGCCTAATGAGTGATGCTTTATTTATGTCACTTATGAAGTTCCAACCAATCATCGTACTGCTGACAGAACATACTTACATGGTAATAAAAAAGTAAAGATTTTAAAATACATTTGCAACGGATTTTCATATATAAAACCAAATTAGATTTCGAATCCCGGATTATATAAAACACCCGTTGTTCTGCACTAGAAGCCCGTGTCGGTCCGTCAGACGTGAATCTGCATACCCACAGATTGTGGAGCCTTCCTGTGGCGCTCTGAACGGAGAACACATTACTACCCCTTCTTTGCAACTCCCACCACCACTCGGAGAAGCCAGTCCACTAATGCTAAAGAAGTGTCAGAACCTCAGCCCCTCAGTTTTATGTACGTGCGGTCGGTAGGGCTCCTTTTTCTTTCTTTCTTTTTTTTTTACTTTCTCTCTCTCTATCGCTCGGACAGTAAAAACCGCTCCCGGGGGACCTCTCTTTTAATATCACAAGTTACAGCCCTCACTACGTAAGTCAAGAGCAGGTCCAATGTCTAAAAGTGGCCTAAAGAATATCATTATCATTCTTGTCTCCAAGACTCATCTTAAAAATTCTACATGCATTGTGTTTCAGACGATTTTACGTTCCCGTACTTATAGAAAGGGACGCTATCTATTACAAGTATTTTCAGGAGGGAGAATATTGAAAGGTTATTTCAATGCGCAATGGGAGCTGCGCAGGAATCACACAGTAGTCTTTCGGATTAATGAAATAGATCGTGGGTACCTACCCGAAGTAGGCCTTTTTATGTGAAACACTTCAGGCAAAATTATAAACGAGACGCTATTAAAATTATTTCTAAGCTACGAATTCAATTTATTATACGAAAATAAGAGAAAATATCAAAGATGCAATATCAAATGCAGTGTGCAGGGCATTTTCTGGCGTGATACGCGGAATAAAACGAGTATATCTTTTCAGTAATTAGTGATTTCGTAATCTTTTCTTACGAAGTTACATACAGTGAAATTGGACGTTTGTCTTAGCCTCAAAGATCACCTGATTTAACATTTCTAGAAAGACATGACACAATTTATAATACACGTGTGTGAGATGAAACAGTCTTCTTACTCGGACTGCAGAAATAGTAGAAGTCATCAGATGACATGTCTGTATTTCTTTCAAACACACATGACAATCCCTACAAAATTTTTTTAAATCTTTGCATAAAATATGGTTACCGTGCTTTCAATCTTCACTAGGACACTATAAACATGAATAAAGCATAATAAATGCTGTTTTAATGACAACTGATCATTATAATCCACTTTGTAACGTACTTCAGACCCATAATTATTTAACTACATAATACGCTTTCTTGGATTTCACCCATCACTATAAGAGGTTTGTCCACAGAATTTTTTTCTGCACTCTTTATTGTATTAATTCTGACTACATTTTTCATGTATTAAGCAGAAACGCTTTCTTGGATTTCACCCATCACTATAAGAGGTTTGTCCACAGAATTTTTTTCCGCACTCTTTATTGTATTAATTCTGACTACATTTTTCATGTATTAAGCAGAAACAATCGTAAAAATGTGTAATAGCGCATTGCCCCAATTTTCAGAACGTTGGAAGATTTTCGAGACCTAATTGAAGAGTTGGAAAATTTTCTCAATTTCACGATTAATAATAATAATAATAATAATAATAATAATAATAATAATAATAATAATAATAATAACAAGGTAAAGGTATCCCCGTAACATGCCATGAAGGCACTTTGGGGGCATGGAGGTAGAGCCCCATGCTTTCCATGACCTCGGCACTAGAATGAGGTGGTGTGTTCGGCACCACGCTCTAACCGCCTTTTGTCCCCGGGAAAGACCCGGTACTCAATATTATAGGAGGCTGAGTGAACCTCGGGCCGTTCTGAAAGTTTGGCAATGAGAAAAAATCCTATCACCACCTGGGATCGAACCCCGGACCTTCCAGTCCGTAGCCAGCTGCAATAATAATAATAATAATAATAATAATAATAATAATAATAATAATAATAATAATAATAATAATAATAGGCCATGACCGTCCGTTTAGTTCAACATTAAACGAAGCCATGCTCACGACTTTTCATTCAAAATATGGTAAAAGTTGTTAATATTATGATACTAATAACATTATGATAGTACTTTTGAGAATTTTTTACAATTTGACTGAGCGAGAAAAGGACCGGTTTTGTGCAGAAACTTATACACGAACATTCCTTTAATACATTGACGCAAAAAAAAAAACCAATCTTCCTCTCGCTCAGTAAAAGTGTAAAAAATTCTCAAAAAGAACTATCATAATATTATTAGTATCACAATGTTACCAACCTTTACCTTATGATTAAGAAGCTCGTAGGATGATGCGTCCTTAAAAATATACTTTACAAATTTTGTTCTTAGAACCGAAAACCCACAATAAAAAATCACGTATTTATTTTGAAGTTACGTTAAAACAAAATCTACCGAAGCTGAAATTATGATTAAACTCTTGGCCATTCGTCGTTTTATCGAAAACCAGGGTCTGGCACTTCAGGAATGCTTGTGATTTGTTCATTTCAAGTTTGCATAACGCCGTGGTATTTCTATAAGTAATGAACACTAACTTTATGGCATGGCGCCTCAAGAAATCTGCTACACTGATTCACTAATCTTAAAACTTGCTCAGATGTAAGGCTAGCAGTTTGCTAGAGGAGGGAACTATTGTTACTTTTCATGCGTTCATGAATCTTGGGTGCTGTTATATATTATAATACTATTCTATTCCAATTTCAACTAAAGAATGTGAATGAGCAATACTGTAATGAACGATATGTGCACTAAGAAAAGGAATACTCTTCCAGTAAAGGAATTCTTAGGCTTTTGTTCCTAAACAGTGTTGGGCCACTATCGTCAGCGTTTAATTTCTTGCCTTATATGCAATTATGGCTGCGATCTGGAAAGAGGTCTGCAGAGGCGACTACATGACGAAAAAGTAACCCTGCAGTACGAGTCCATACAGAGTCTAGTCTGACCAAGGAGATTTCAACAGTACCCCCTAAAATTTGTTTTCAACTACAGCACTGGAACTACTATTGTTAATGATTTAGAAATTTTAAAATCTAACTCGTTTTATCCATAAGCAGGAAACATAAGAATGCGGGAAGGTAAAGGATGTAAGTCTGGGAGAAAATAAAACAACTTAATATATTTGTTTAACAATGGAGAAATAAATAGGAACTAGCAAAATACGTTTCCCAATATGAAGAGTTTTTGCATTTTTTTGCGAAATTTTATGTTAAATTATTTCCGTTGTTTTTCTTCTAACAAGTCTTAATCACATTAAATTTGCTGAAAATGACAGAAATATGATTTACTATTAAATTATGATTTGTTTGGTATAATAAATGCACATAAAATAATAGATTGTGTTCGTAGAAAACCGATGTAATGTACTGTGAATGAAGTTGGTTATTTGTTTAACACAGTTGAAGAAATACTCACGATCCGTTTTTATGTTCTCTAAGTTGAGAGACGAGTAAATAATAGGGGAAAATGGAATATGTGCCCTATAGTATTGCTACAGTGGGCCTACACATCTCTAGACTAAACTTACATAACAACAAATTACATTTGGTGGGAAGGGAAGAAGAAAATAAGACGCTTTTTTCCAACAATGTCCAGTAGCAAACGTGGCCATCTTTGAAATAAGAAACCCAAAAAGGAAAGAGATATCGGATGAGATAGAGACGAGAAAGAGAGAGCAAGCTTTCTGTTTTTCTCCTGCTGAAGAAGAGGCAATAGACAAAGGCCAGTACCGGTGACAGAAGAAGGTGGGCAGCGAAAGAGAAGGAGAAAAAGGTAGGAAGAAAGAGAGGAGCAGTGGAGGTCATGGGGAGAGGCGCGCAAGCGTCGGGACGTCGTTATAGTGAGCAGGACGCCGCGGGTTGGGAGGGGGGCGGAAGTGAGCCTCTAATCCTCCCAATCCATTATCCCCCGCCTCTGCCCCATGCAGCAAGGCCTTCGTCTGCGATATCCCACACATAAAACTCCACTTCTTAGCGTCGTCTCTTTCTGTCCATCTTCTCAGCTCGTTTCCTTTCTTCTTCTATCACAGGATGTCCGAATATTTTCTCTTCGTATAACCTTTTCTTTTTTCTCGCGCTCTTCTTTCTCCTTTATAGAAACATCACTTCTTGCGTACACCGAAAGCAATGGCTGACTTTGTTATTGATGCTTTCTTCCGCTTATTGTTGTATCTCTTATATGTGGGTTTCAATATTGGAACCAGAATTTTCTGAACGTGATCAAAAGTATATACAGTACAGCATCGATTATTCGAAACAATTGGGGAAGGCGGGGTGTTCGGATAACTGATTTTCGAATAACCGATCATTTACGAAAAAAAATTGTACCGGTGTCATAGGAGCAGTATGAAACAAAGAAACACTGTTATAAAACACAAAACTGCACATATATATTTTGTATCACACGTCTTATAAATAACACAGAGAACTGACTAGCCTAGTTTGACAAGTTCAAAATGGTCATTAAAGTTTGCCTACAATTTAGGAAAAGAAGTCAAATTTTTATTTATTTATTTTTTATTTATTTATTTGCTTCAGAACTGAGATCGTTTTTTGCAGCCAAATCTCGCAAACAACGCTAGTGGAACTTCTATATGGCGCGCGCGCAAAATTGAATTTGCTTTCGGTTAACCGATGTTTCGGTTGATCGGTATTCGGATAATCGATGCTCTGCTGCACTATGAGCTTGAAGTAAAAATAAGAAAAAACAGCCAAAATTGTATTTAAATATGGCAATAGTTAGTTATTGCTCAGTAATTTGGAATTCAGCTAAAAAAAAAAACAAAGAAAAAACATTGCTAATTGCAAAAATTTAATTCCTGAGAAGTGTTTCCAGCTAGGTATGCATAATTTTCTATTTTTCCATTTATGCATAATTTTCAATTTTTCACGTGAAATAACAGGCTACGTTTTCTTGGGTGAAGATACAGCATCAATGAATTTAACCCATTTAAAATACAACTTTGGTATAAATTCCATCTACACGTATGAACTTATTTCTTTAGAGATATTAGACTGGAATACAATCGTGCATCTGTGACATACAGTGAACACGACGCTGAGATTCTCACAATATACGACCTGAGACGGAAAACGGAAAAAACATCCATGTTGTAGGCAGGAGCTCCTTGTATCTGCGTCACTAAGCAATTATTGTTACTTTGTCTCAAAACTAAGCTATGTACACAGAAAAAGTATACTTTAATTTCAGAATATTTATCTCGTTGTTTGCCATGTATGAATCGTCCCTACATATCACTTCATATTTTTTTAGGTCATTTATCGCATAATTTAACAAGCTGTCATTTATGAAAAGCAACACATTGAAGTGCAAACTATTTAATTTTCGAGGTAGCCTAAATAAAATAGTTTGCACGGTTTTCACCTAGTTGTAGGACTCTGACTACTCCATTAGCATGCATAAATTTGTTTGCAAAACTAGTTTACAAGTATAATGTACTGTGGAAGTTAATGTTTACCGTACACATTTTGAGTTCCCGATAATTATTATCACATCTAAGTGAGAAAATAATTAGATTTTTTTCATCCAGAAAAAGAAAGAATGTAGACTGCTTGACATTTAGTGTGAGTATTAATTTACATTTAAATTCTTTGAAATGCTGACAATTTTGACTTATAGCTTCATTATTCTAAACACATTTTCAATACTTACACTCAAGGAGATTCAATGAATCACTGAGCGACACAATGAAGGTATATTGTTTTGTATCTTTGTTTTCCATATTTTGTCTAGAATAACAATTAGGCTTATGTTTAATATCAGTTGTAATACGTATTAAAAAGTAATCTGACGATTCAAGGAATAAACCATTTAAAGTACCAATTATTTTTCTAGTAGATTTTCATTGTCAAAACATACCGAGCTTTTATGACAGAGTCGAAGTCGGAAGTGACAAACCTATAGCCTTGCAGAAATAAATACGCACAAAGATCTAGTCTGATAAAAATTACCATAATCTACAAATGTTCTATCTTGCCTAGATGTATTTTCAGCCAATTTCATTTGA
This sequence comes from Periplaneta americana, assembly GCF_040183065.1. Lineage (NCBI taxonomy): Eukaryota > Metazoa > Arthropoda > Insecta > Blattodea > Blattidae > Periplaneta > Periplaneta americana. The sequence continues at coordinate 93,182,387 of NC_091120.1, read as the reverse complement.
AATGACCAGAGTTCATTTCTCAATTGACCACAACAGAGATTTTTGTGGTTGACGAAGTGTTTGTGACGCAGATTCTCCGAGATAATTTCGGTTTCTCTTGCTCCATACTATTACCATTTAATACAGCCTGAATAGAGTTTACGATTATTTATCCTTATAAAGAATTGTAAACACAATTTCGAACGCAAAATATTAACCTTTAAAATAAATAACATGTAGGCACATAATATGGTTTCAAAACAAAATGGATTATACTTTTTCCATTATGATATATACTGGTGAACAGTACAGAGCAGAACAGGTTTCACGGTTCGCTCGGCCTTGAGTCTCCCCACCTGCGCGCGCATAGCCGGCCGGCCGTGAAACCTGTTCTGCTCTATACTGTTCATCAGTAGGCCTATTCTTGATACATGATACAAAAATTACTCTTCTTCCTGTCAAATTACAGGTATTATACAACTTGTCTAGAAGAATTAAGATGATATTTTAAAACAATAAACTATATTTCAGTTAAACGTTCATTCTCATTAGCACTGTTCAGAGGGATGGTACTACAGAGATATTCAAGCACCCTACTACAGAAGTTGGATTATGAGGAACAAGTTGGACAGTGTGGAAGGAGACAAAACGAGGCCATAAGTTTAGATGTCTCTCCGTCTTTCAAACTAGAATCACGTTCTTCATGCAATTAGAAATCCCACAGTTCAAGTTTCAGAAGATGAGTGAGAGGGAGGGAGTTGGAATCCAAACAACATCCCTTTATAAACTTGTGCCAGTTGTATACAAGTGGAGTAAAAGGAAGATTTTCACAAGTAGCAAGGCTAAGAGATCACAAGTGTCGTCTAGTCTTGCCAACAGTTGGAGAGTCCAATAATATATTTCTGATCTATGAAACGGCGGCCATACTCTCCATCACTACTCTACTTGTAGGATAATCACCAGCATTTCATCTCGAACTCTCTCTTCTAAACTTAAATAATGGTTTTCATTCGTTTGCTACATGGTTCATGATATTATACTGCAGAAATTCTATTGTTCAGAAGCTAGACAGTCTCAACATGCTTTCAACTATCTTCTTTCTTTTTTTCCTTTCTCTCTCTCTCTCTCTCCTTATTTCTTGTTCTCCCTAATGTCTTCCTCGGTGGTCTCGCGGTTACCATGTTGGTCGCTGGATGATAAGAGATTCGCGGGTTTAAACCAGACTGAGAGCGATGATTTGAAAGGGCCATAAAATCTCAAGCATGGCTTTTTCCTGGATGGAAGTAAAACCACAGTCTAGTATATACAGTTACGAAGCTCAATACGTGGGGAATATGCATCCATAGATAGTTGCTAACCACTAGGATCGCTACTATCGTCTCATCACATACAATGTGAAACAGTACCGGCACAGTCTATTGTTCCTAGTACCCTCATCAACTCAAGCTTCGTGACTGTATATACTAGACTGGTAAAACTGTAGGTCCCATATCGTATAGTCTATTTATAGTACGTAAAAGAACCCTGTCTCTGATACTGGGTTCCAAGAAAAATTTGTTTGCCAATTCTCGCCCACGTTGTATTGCGATGCTGAATAACTTCTGCGTTTGAAAGCGTCGTTAAATAGACTATTTCTACTGCTGCTACTACCACTACCACTACTACTATTACTTAAAAATAAATTAAATTATGGTTTATTTAACGACGCTCGCATATGCAGAGGTTATATTAGAGTCGCCGGTGAGTTCTTTTACATGCTAGTAAATTTACTGACATAAGCCTGTCGCATTTAAACACACTTAAATGTCATCGACCTGGGCCGGGATCGAACTCGCAACCTCGAGCACAGAAGACCAGCGCTATAGCGACCACGCTACCGAGGCCTACTACTAATGCTACTGCTACTGCTACTGCTACTACTACTACTACTAATACTACTACTACTACTACTACTACTACTACTACTACTACTACTACTACTACTACTACTACTACTACTACTACTACTACTACTGTTTTCAAGCGTGTGCGTGAGATGGTGATAATGCTACCGAGACGAGTCCAGGGCCCAACGCCGAAAGTTACCCAGGATTTGCTCTTAATGGGTTGAGAGAAAACCCCGGAAAAACCTCAACCAGGATTTGAACCCGAACCCAGTAGTTTCACGATCAGACGTACATACTAATCGTTACTCCACACTACTACTAGGCTACTTCAGTATAACTTCTTAGTCTGGTATGAAGCTCTTGCTGTGTATTAGAGAGTATATTTTGGTACTATTTTAAGCGGCTCTTTTATAAAAACTAAACGTAATGACGTACTAGGATAGTAAATTACACCACAAGATATTTCATCATCACCATTTTAATCACCAGATTACACTTTAGACTTATAAGCTGTATTAAAGTTAAGGTGTTTAACCTTACAACCTGTATTCAAGTATGAGTTGTGATAGGCTACAGTAGAAATCCTTTCTTAAGTACAGCGGACAAAGACAGAAAAAAATAGCCCCACCCTATGTACTCAACACGCCACTAAATCTACTTAATCGTCTGGATATCTGGGGAATACACGTGCTAAAGAGTATTTTAGTTTTTTGGTGTAAATTTCAGTAGATTTCTGCCAATTACACCCAAATTGCTTCCAACTATCCATCTACCTATAGTCCCGTTATTAGTTACTGTATGTCAGTCAGAAGAAAACGCTAGAAAGAATGCCTGAAGTCATGAGGTTAAGGCAATATGGTGCAACCAAGTGTTCAACCATATCGTTTATGAGCTCTCATGTCTTTCCTAGGAAAACGAAAGCTAACGTTATGAAAGAATCACAGTTTACATCACCATTAAGGACAATGAATCAACTTCTTGGCGTTTGGTATATGCAATGGGAGAGTCCTAACTTGCCGTTTTACACCCCGACTCCACGAGCTTGTCCCATAGATGTCGCTAGTGTCGAAAGGAGTAGACACCAGTTTGTCAGAGGCTATCAAGAGTGCGTCACAGGCGGTGTGTCTATATTGCACTCGTAATGAATTGCGATAATGATTATGGAAAATTGTTAGATGTCAGAGAGGAACCGGAGCACCCAGAGAAAACTCCTGTGTTGTCTGGACCATGGGTTTTTAATTCAGGGTGAGCACGGATTTTAACCTGGACCGCGTGGATTATAAGCCCAGAACGTGACTTTTCAAATGATCACAAATTTTCTCATAACTGTTAATAATAATAATAATAATAATAATAGATTCCATAACACCTCAGTTTCGTATAATAATAATAATAATAATAATAATAATAATAATAATAATAATAATAATAATAATAATAATTTATTTAGTAATTTATTATTATTATTATTATTACTATTATTATTATTATTATTATTATTATTATACGAAACTGAGGTGTTATGGAATCAATGAGTTCCGGTACTTTTTTAATGTTATGTTCGTCCATAATCCTCACTTAAATTAAGACGGGACCAAACAAATGCCGAATCTTTGAAAATACTTAGGTAGATTATGTTAAGGGGGGACAGGAGGAGAATACGAAGAAAAAGAAAGAGTAAAGAGAAGATAAAGAGTAGTAGTAGAAGAATGAGCACCAAAGCTGTAGGAGGACGAAAAGGCTAAAAAAAAAAAAAAGTGAGTGAAGATAGGAAACTAGACTTTATTCTATGTGCAAGATTGCATCTCAGAATTGCAGAGCAGAGCGCTTCCTCCACGGAATTTCTGCAGTAACAAGGAAGTACTTTAGTCTAAATCATTGATGAGAGAGAAGAGGCTGAGGAAGAGTTTGAAGTCCAAGTCGTGAGCCCCGCTGATGCACCATGGGCCGCTGTGCAAGATATTAACGTGGCTGACCCCGTCTTGGCCTCTTACATTTTCGCTTCATAATTTACTCGCAATCTAAATAGGTAAGGGCTAAGCCGCATTATACACAAATGGGGTACACGTATAGCGCACAGATAAGGTGCCTTGTCTACTGGCATGACGCAAGTAACTCATGTCTCGTTACAGTCTGCAGCTCTTCAAGCTTCACAATACAAAAATACGAATTGGGAGCATGATGGGATAATTATAGTGGAGTCGCCCTCCAAGTCAGATTTTGTACAGTCCCCATGTATAAAAGTTGTGCTCATATTTTTCGTAGGCTAAGTTGTGCGTCCGAAAAAATCCATCAGAGAGACCTCTATTAAAGATAGTTGGCTACTTAACAATGCTGTATCAAGTACTAGATTATTTAATTTAGATGGAATTAGTGATATTGGGTGGTACTTGGTGAGATGAAGTCAAGAATTCGCCATAGATTACTTGACATTCGCCTTACTGTTGGGGAAAACCTCGGAAAAACACAACCAGGTAATCACTCCTAGTGGGAATCCAACCCACACTCGAGCGTAGCTCTGGTTTGCAGAGAAAAGGCCTGACGACTGACGGTTAAGATTATAAAATTTATTTAAAGTTCCAATCATATGATTTATCATTTTTATTGCAAATTAATATTTGCTAATACACATTACTAAAAGAAATGTATAAACATTTTCGCCTGTACGTCATCATCAGATACTTAATTGTTTAAACGATATCTAAACGTAAATCCAACGTAGAATGTATTCACTGTGATGAATTTGTGTTGAATAGATGGCGAAGATAATAGCCAGTGTTGCCAATCGTACACAAATATCGACCTACCCGTATTATAGAAATCAATTTTTCAAACTACTCTACAGTTTGTAAAACAACACTGGGTTTAGCTGGAAACCGCTGATATTGTCAATTATGAGAATAATTTATGCTTAATATACATCATTTTCTCAATCGTCCCAATAATAGTGTCACGTATTGAAAACTAGCGGAACTATTTCAAAGTATGTCAATTTGTTATATCTTTGGTTCGGACTTATTCCGTGGTTAGAAAGTTCGCTTACACCATCATAAAATCATAGGTCAGATATCTTTGAACGTCAGAGTACAGAAGAAAAGAAAACAAAGAATAGTTTCTACTCGAAGTCATTTGAATCTTTAAGCCATAACAACCAGTTCAAGCAAACTACGTAAGAAAACACTGTGAAAGAAATATGAAATACAATATATTATATTCTCCGAAGTAGTATCAATGAACGCACCATTCCAAATTCCACTCTTTCGCCTCGTCGGCCTTTCAATCGTAGATATTTTGAACTCGGCCACTGACCACGGACCACAGCGTTTCCCTCTAGCAGTAATTCGTAGAACTTGCAGATCGCTTCATCGTCTTCGTTGCCCTAGCACACCTTGCGGGTTGGATCTACGTCGTAAACCAATACGATGATAATTAGACCTAATAAAGAATTGATGAACTTCCGAAAAGTGAAATTAAAATAATTCGCGAAAACCTACACTAACAGCATTTTCCTACCAGATATTCAATTTGGGTTCTCTTAAGATCTGAGTCGAGCTTCAAGTGTGTACGATCTACGCACATTACAGGATTGAAACACTTGTTTTCAGTCCTTCAAAGCTCCATAATTTGCCACATCATTATTTCAGCTAACAGATGCAGAATTGTCTTTAATTAATTCAGATTTTAATCCATAATGCTTGTTCTAGATATCACATTATTTCAGCTATTACTCGTAGATGCGGAATTGTCTTTAATTAATTCAGATTTAATCCATAATGCTTTATCTAGATAACACATTATTATTATTATCATTATTATTATTATTACCATTATTATTATTATTATTATTATTATTATTATTATTATTATTATTTCAGCTATCAGCTGTGGAATTATCTTTAATTATTTCAGATTATAATCCATAATAGGCTACTTGTTCTACATAACACATTATTATTAATGTTTCAGCTATCAGATGCGAAATTGTCTTTAATTAATTTAGATTTTAATCCATAATGCTTATTCTAGATAACACATTATTATTAATATTTCAGCTAAGAGATGTGGAATTATCTTTAATTAATTCAGATTTTAATCCATAATGTTTATTCTAGATAACACATTATTGTTAATATTTCAGCTATCAGATGCGAAATTTTCTTTAATTAATTCAGATTTTAATCCATAATGTTTATTCTAGATAACACATTATTGTTAATACTTCACCTATCAGATGCGAAATTGTCTTTAATTAATTGAGATTTTAAACCATAATGCTTGTTCTAGGTAATTATTATTATTATTATTATTATTATTATTATTATTATTATTATTATTATTATTATTATTTCAGCTATCAGAGCGCAAAATTGTCTTTAATTAATTCAGATTTTAATCTATAATGCCTTTTCTAAATAACACATTATCATTAATATTTCAGCTTACAGATGCGGAATTGTCTTTAATTAATTCAGATTTTAATCCATAATGCTTATTCCAGATAACACATTATTATTTCAGCTATCAGATGCAGAATTGTCTTTACTAAATTCAGATTTTAATACATAATGCTTGTTCTAGACAAGACATTTTTAAGTTTTGAAGTTGTTACACTGATTTATGGCGTGTTAACTTTGCGTTTAGTTTGCTTAAATAGACAATTAGCCATCGAATACAAACCATACGTATTGTTATTCGATACTGATGAGCTGTAATATCTGCAAATCATTCCATTATGCTAGTGAAATGTTACTGCCCTGAGCCGTAAATCCAATCATCAGCAGTGAGTCAAATGATGGAAAATACACACTCATAAAAGGTCTGTCAACTGTATAGGCCATTATAATGCATTTGCACACACCAGCTGCTGCATGACTACTTACTGAACAAGTAGTTGAGTGCAATGAGGATTTACCTTCTTTAACACATCTGTAAAGCACGGCTAACTGCTCTCAACCGTTCACTTGCTTTGTGTACGAGTGTGTGTTTTTCTATGGAATAGATACAGTAACAAAACAATAGCCGAAAACTACTTCGGACAAAATGTGTGTACAAATCTTTAACCGTAATATGATAACATTATTTATTATAGTAGATGTGGAGTAGGTCTAAACAGCATTTAAGACGCAACTTAGTCGCAGCACAGAGACCAAAGAGTTTTGGAATAAAATACCACCTGGAGCAAAGACATTTATATTTGTCAATATGATATCTTATTCTGTTGTATTTTAAGGCCAGAATTCGTGCTAGCCTAAGTAAAAGAAGTTCTCCCACGTGTCTTCCTAATGTAGCTATATGATTAAGACACAACGTTAAAGACAAACATACAGTTGAAAATAATGTCACTTATATTACACTACATAAATGTGATTAGTGAATACCAAGGTTGTTACGAACCGACAATGTATTTCTCAAATATGACGCTCGAACCCTTGATCAACTATACAAAAAAATAATGTTTTCTCGAATGTCGAAATATTAATTTATAATGAAACCAACCGGTCCTACTTAAGTTATCAAGTTAGATTACTTCACATGACAATTCGCACATCACATAACGTTCCATTTTACTGGATGATCAGAAGGGATTAGATGTTGATATTGGGATAATGGATCAATGATAGAACGAAAATGGCAGAAAAATAAAGTATGCCTACTTGAAGAAAATATACATTACAATCGCTTTCACTATTAAACATTGAAATGGGAAACCTCTCTTCTCAAGTAACCGTTGAATAATGTTATTGTATATGTATGTGCATGTGTATATTTTGAATTTTATTAAATATTACGGTATATTCGCGTGTATGCTCGGCACACTTCTTTCGCGCTGACATCGTATGCGTAGCTGACGTCACAGAGAACCATGTAGGCCTAACAATCCTCTTCAATATTACAAACTCTATTGACAAATTCTACCAAAACTCTTACATGATAAAAATTAGCTATAATATTAATACAGGTTTTAAAATCCCGTATTTACTTTTATTTACGTATTTCACTTGCAATATGTACAGATCCAACTCATATTTTTGTCGTAAAAAGCGACTGAATATTTTTGAGAAAAAATTAATTATACTGTTACCTCACTGACAGCAATAAATTATCTTAAAATATTAAAAAGAGCAAGTCTGTCTGTGTTTGTCGAATGGGCATCATCATGCTTACCAAAACGCATTTTTCAGTGCCAGTAATTTATTTTGTGTTTACAAGGTGTGTTGTATCAGTGAAGAAGTATGTCGTGTCAGTGAAGTATGATGTGTAAGTGAAACGTGTTCCTGTCAGTGAAGCTTTATAGTTTATAGTGGCAGTGCAAAGTATTTGAACAGTGAAATGTTTTGAAGTGTTAGTGAAATCAGGATAGAATCAGTGAAATGTGTCGTAGTTCCAGGGCAGTGAGTGAGTTGACAGCGAAATGAGTGTAATGTTGAAAGGTACTTGTGCAGATATGAACATATACTCGTGGGTTTTAGTTCGATCTTAGTTTTAAGATACAAATTAGAATATTTCAAATGTTATTTTAAGTGATCGTTTCATTAAATTTAGTATATTCCCTGTTGTTGTTGTTGTTATTATTATTATTATTATTATTATTATTAGTATTAATTATTAGTATTATTATTAATTGTGTTTTAATTAATAAGTTTATTATTGCCATTATTGAGTGTAATTAGTTACCACTGCCACCGGGTATATACCCATTGCAGTGTGAATAAATAAATAAATACATACATACATACATACATACATACATACATACATACATACATACATACATACATACATACATACATACATACATATACATACACATACCATGGCGGATCTGTGAGTACGTACGGTTCTGGAGCAGAGAATTGTGATCGGAAAATTTACGTTTTGTGTGGTTAGCGAGCGAGGTTGGAGTTGCAGAGTGTGTGGCGGGTGTGGAAGTGTTGCTGGAAGTGTTAGTGGAGCTTATTTGACTCTAATAATTCTGAATTATCATAAATATAACTGCGACTTTGTCGAAACGCTGTCACTGCCTTCTCGATCGTCGCGGGTTTGTTCGGTAGGAAGACCGCTACAAGACCGCTATCATCCGTTAGGAATCAAGGAGACACTGGCCGGAAAGAAACGATACACAAGCGCCGAGCGGAGAAAGTGTATATACTTGCGAAGGGGCTTGATCCGTGAGAAACCACTTGAGTGCACGACCAACAAACTTGTCTCACTGTGAATAGCAGGAGAAGGGCCTCATGAGCGTGTGATACTGATCGACAAATTGTAGAACACTGCTGTCGAACGCATGCGTGTCAGTGTATGTGCATGATGCCAGCAAACATGGTGGACGATTTGGATGATTGCGTCGAGAATGCTCTCAAAACACTGTTGAATGTGACGGAAGTAAGCAAGAACTTGCGTCAGGATCTTAAACAAGATATTGTACATTCGGTAAGTGACTTACGGAAAGCAATTTCACTCTTAAAAAGTGAACTCACAGACAAGGACAATGAGCTGAATGATTTACGAGTGAAGTGTAAGAACGCCCAAGACCAGCTCCGCGTGAAAAATCACAGAGTTGCATCACAGTGGACATCTGCCGCTTCATCACTTGCTGGACATCTACAACCATTGGAGCCCGCATCACAGAGGATACCTGCCGCATCATCTCTTGCCGGACAGCAGCAACCCCTGCATTTCGCGGGGAACTCGCAATGGGAGACATCGTCAGCACAGCGGAGAAGTTATGCAGCTGTTGCAAGAGGACCTCAGCAGGTAATTCAAGCAAAGACATTCAAACTTTTCGTTAAAACTAAGACCAATCATAGTACTGAGCACATGAAAGCTATCGTTAAAAAGAATGTGAACCCAATTGAAATGAAGGTAGGCATCAATTCATTCAAGGGACTACACAATGGGCAGTTACTAATAGAGTCAGGAAATGAAACGGACATTGATACAATTTGTAAAACTATCAATGAAAAGTGTGGAGAAGAGCTTGAAGCAAGGGCATCAAAACTAAGGAATCCCAGAATAATTATCTTCAACGTACCAGATGAAATTACTACCGACAACATAATAGGCGCCATTACAACACAGAACCCGGAGTTGGGACAATACGAAAAAGAAGTGCAGCCAAAGTTTAGTTTTGAAGACCGAAAGAAAAACACAAACATAGTTATTGAAGTAAGTGCAGAAGCACGAAAACAAATTATAGGGCGAAAGTTGAAAATTGGCTGGAATATGTGTAACTGGGATGACTTTATAAGAATAAGCCGTTGCTTCAAATGCTGCAAATATAACCATAGGGCTCAAGAATGCAAAGGAAATCAAACATGTCCAAATTGCACCCAAACTCATGCACTGAAGGACTGCAAAGTGAACAAAGTAGACTACAAATGTATCAATTGCATAAACTATAATAAGCATAATAAAGAGAATGTAGTTAACGTCAATCACTCCACGCTCGATTCAAACTGTCCTTGCCATCAGGCCGCAATATTAAGGTATCAACAAAGCATTGGCTACTAACATGGCTCATAGGAATAACCATAGGATAAATTGCTTCCAGCTCAATTTACAGCATTCACGAGCAGCCACTAGCAATCTTGTGCAACTTCTAAATGAACACAGAGTCGATATAGCCTGTATACAGGAGCCATACACACTGAACAATAAACCTGCAGGATTACCAAAATCCTTAAAAGTGTACGTCTGTGGAAATGGAAGGAAGAGATCAGCTATTATTATAAACAATGCCCAGATAGATGCCACATTAATCACACAATTGTCCAGCGAGGACTGTGTCGTCGTCGAAGTAACGACGGGAGCGATCAAGTTCTGTACTGTTAGCATGTATTTCGATTGCAGAAGAGACATAGAAGTAGATATTCGGGAACTGGAAAAAATAATAGACTACGCTAAGGGAAACGGTTTGCTCATAGCCATGGACAGTAATTCTAGAAGCAGAATGTGGCATGACACTGTAACCAACCAACGCGGACAAAATCTGGAAGAATTTTTTATTTGTAACAACCTCTATGTTATGAATGAAAGTACCGATGCTGCAACTTTCCAATCCAGTAGAGGAAGTAGTCGCGTTGACTTAACAATAACTAATAACAAATTGCTTCGTTATTTTTCTGAGTGGCAGTGCGGGGAGGAAGAAAGTTGCTCGGACCACAACATCATAAAATTCAGAATTGAAAGTTCTAACATTGGAGAATGCAAGACGAGCTACTTGGGAGTACGTTACATCACTAAGCAGGAGAATTATAAGAAGTTTCAAACTAGTCTGGCCAACAATTTCATCTCTACCTTTAACTGCTCCAACGAACTAGAAGTAACGAAGCTCGACAAGGAATTACGAGAAAAAACTAAACAGTACAACGCTGAAGCATTAATACAGGACTGTTTCTCGTGTATAACAGCAGCATGCAATACAGCTTTTAGAATCTCAAGAAGTAAAAAGCAAATAACAGGTAGAACTGTTCCATGGTGGTCCACAGAACTACAAATACTACGGAAAAAAACAAATGCACTACGTCGAAGATACCAACGAACTCGGAACAATGAAGACCTAAGGAGCGAGCGGAAAACACAGTACATGGAAGGAAAAAGGTTATACCAATCCAGAATAGAGGAAGAAAAATTTAAATCCTGGCAAAAACACTGCTCCTCTATTGAAGGGAACAATCCATGGGATACAATTTATAAAATCGCGTCTGGAAAAGCAAGAACCATGACCTGCCTCTCAACTCTTCAAACATCAGATGGAACCTTCACCGATAATGCAGAAAGCACGATTAGTCATATGTTAGATGCTTTCGCCCCCAAGGACGAAGAGATCAACGATAGTGCAAGTCATAAGCGAATTAGAGAGCTAACAACGGAGGCCATACGTACTGAAGATGATAAACTCTTCACTCGTGAAGAAATTTTATATACGATAAAACAATTCAATCCTAAGAAAGCACCCGGGGAAGATGGACTGACAAGCGAGATACTCCTTCAAGTTTTCAAAGATTTTCCAGCATTTATGACTGAGATATACAATAAATGTCTCAAAGAAAGCTGTTTCCCACAACAATGGAAGAAATCTAACATAGTGGCGATAATTAAACCTGGCAAAGAAGAGGTTAAGGACGTGTCAAAATATCGACCTATCAGCTTGCTAAACGTGGCGGGTAAAGTCCTAGACAAATTAATGATTAACAGAATCCTGCATCATGTGCATACTAATACTGCTGGTTTGAACAGGAATCAATATGGTTTCATGCCCCAAAAAGGAACAGTGGACGCATTGATGGCGGCTAAGGAGATCATTGAAGAAAACTTAAGTGAAAATAACTGTATTGCAGTAGTTAGCTTGGACGTCCGAGGAGCATTTGATGCGGCTTGGTGGCCAGGCATTCTTTACAATCTTAGAGAATTGAAATGTCCTAAGAATCTCTTTAATCTTGCAAGAAGTTATTTCAGCAATAGAATTGCTGCTCTAGGGACTAATACTTTTAAAATAGAGAGACCTGTGACTATGGGATGTCCACAAGGTTCTTGCAGCGGTCCTGGGTTCTGGAATATACTGTATAATTCGCTGCTCAATTTGGACTTCACTCATCGTACGAGGGTCATTGCTTTCGCGGACGACTTAATGGTTCTAACGCAAGGAAAAACCACTACGGATGCAGAGAATTATGCCAACCTAGATTTGAAGAAAATTGAAAAATGGGCGAGAGAAAACAAAATGCACTTCAATGAAAAGAAGTCCAAAACATTATTAATATCAAGGAAAAGATCAGGAGACGACAAAACACTGAACATCTACTTAAACAATAAACGTCTGGAGCAAGTATCCGAACTAAAGTACTTGGGTATCTATCTCGATAACAGATTTAATTTTGACAAACATGTAGATTACATTACAGAGAAATGCACTCCGATAATAAACATGCTAGCAAGAGTAGCTAAACTCAAATGGGGTCTAGAACATCGGGCACTAAAAACCATATACATGGGTGCAATTGAACCAGTACTAACATATGGCGCACCGATATGGGAGAAGGCCTTAACAAAACAAAACAACTTAAGGAAATATCAACGTGTTCAAAGACTAATGAACATAAAAATAGCGAAGGCATTTAGAACACTTTCATATGACGCCTCATGTGTAATAGCAGGAGTTCTTCCAATTCGTCTAGTCATAGAAGAAAAGGTCAGAATTTATAGAGCCACCCACAAAAACATGGAGTACGATGCACCTCTGGAAGTGATTCACTGGCCACACCCAGCTGAAGAACCACTCATAAGAGCGCCTATGGAGGATACGGCAAACAAAATAGATATATACACGGATGGAAGTAAAATCGGAGGAAAAGTTGGAGCTGCTGCGGTCATAATCCAAAACGACATGGTCATCCACCGATCCAAATACAAACTGCATGAAAAATGTTCTAACAATCAGGCAGAACAAATAGCAATCTTGAAGGTACTACAACACATTGAGAATGTAGAAATAACAGAAGAAACAGAGAATATTGCAGTAGTTAACACAGACAGCAAAGTGACACTGGACACTTTACAGAACAAGAATAAACATAATCCAATAATTGAAAATATAAAGAGAGAATTGAAAAAATTGGAGAGACAGCAATGGACAGTTCTCTTTAGGTGGGTGAAGGCCCATGTCGGAATAGTAGGGAATGAGATAGCTGACCGTCTTGCCAAACAAGCCGCCATAGAAGATGAAGGGGAAATAGCTTATAACAAAATACCGAGAGATACCATAGTAACAGAAGAGAGAGAAAAGACCTTAAGAAAATGGCAAGAGCAGTGGACTATCTCAACTAAGGGCGCAATAACGAAATCATTCTTCCCATCAATTAAAGATAGATTGAAGATAAATTTACCTGTCGGGGCAGAATTTACTTCTATTGTGACAGGTCACGGCTTCACAAGATCGTACCTTCACAGATTCAAGATTATTCCAACTCCAACGTGCCCTTGCAGACTAAAAGAAGAACAGACAGTCAACCATATACTACTAAGATGTGCCACACTGATAAAAGAAAGAAGAATCCTACGAGCTAGTATAATACGCACAGGTCAAACCTGGCCTCCACCTTTTGATCAGTTCACAACAGCATACCTCAAAAGCTTCAGAAAATTTATAAAATCCATAGAATTTGGCAAAATGTAACAGAATTGAAATTAGAAGTAATATTAACAATGATGGTAACCTAAAATATATAGAAGTACAATTAGGCAACACTTGTATCTATAAGAATTTCAACATCGCAATCAAAATTGTAAATATCTTGTTCTCATAAATTATGTAACTAATTATTGTAATATTTTATGTAAAGCATGTAGTATTACTCCAAGGTAATGGAGCATGCTGATATACAAAAAAAAAAAAAATAAAAAAAAAAATACATACATACATACATACATACATACATACATACATACATACAAGGTTGGAATTTTGGAGGAAGAGGGATATTAAGATAACCGTGTTCTGAAATGTTTGCATAGGTTCAATATAATTATCTACAGTATGTAACAATGTGTAAAACACTCATTATGGAATAAAATAAATTGTATAAGTTACATAGAAAGCTGCTTAATTATGTAGGCCTACTTCTTATTTCACGTACAGCTGTCAAAAGAAAAAGTGGCCGCTCTCCTGGCACAAAGTTCCCTTCGGGTATCTTCGCTATAATTCGGAGACAGGCGATGTTACATGTTGTTGGGCCACGTTGCCTGATACCTACAGTTATAATTGAAGTATTCATTCTGTGATTCGATAGGGTAATGGTAGCGTTCAGGCCTCTTATTCATGAGGTCCTGCGTTCGACTACAACCTCGTGCTTTTTATGTTCTTTTTTGTTATGTTTTTGAGAGAGACAAACTATACATAATGGCTCCTTTCTCTTTTATGATTATTTTAGTAATTAACATCAGGTTCATTAATATATTATGCCATGACTTTATCATTATGATATTGTGGCTGCAAATGGAAAAAAACAAGATTTTATTCTCAATAAAAATATCTTTCGTGGCATAAACAAAACAAATTTACTGGCGTCGGCCTTAAAACATTCAAACAATTAAGCGTTCAAAAAACAAAACAAAAAGCCACAATTCAATATTTAGTCTATCTTCCTCTTATCTCGATCATCTTGCAGTCGAGTGGGCATGGAATCGACTAGTCTTTGCAAATAGCGACTGTTCTTAGACACGATATTCCAGGCATTCTGAACATACCCACACACATAAGTGTTCTGTCCATGGGCAGGTCTTTCATTGCAAACCCAGCAATCTCCAATCTTTCCTATTTTCTGCCTTCCTCTTAGTCTCCGCATATGATCCACATATCCTAATGTCATCTATTATTCTTTTCAACCAGAGACCCAACCAATTCCTTTTTCTCTTTCTAATCAGTTTCAGCATCATTCTTTCTTCACTCACTTTTTCAAACACAATTTTATTTCTTATTCTGTCTGTCCACTTCACACGCACCGTTCTTCACCACATCCACATTTCAAATGCTTCAATTCGTTTCTCTTCATTTCGTCGTAATGTCCATGTTCCTTCCCCATACAATGCCACACCCCACACAAAGCACTTCACTAGTCTCTTCCTTAGTTCTTTTTCCAGAGGTCCGCAGAACATCCTTCTTCTTCTATTAAAAGCTTCCTTTGTTTATGTTTGCAGTTTTTCTTGGGAAGGATAGGCCTAAATACGGTAACATCCCGTTGCTTTCCGCACACCACTATCTCTTTCGCATCTTATTAAATTCCAGGGAACCCAAGCATGAAGATGAGGATAGTGGATTTGACTAATTGGGCCCTCCGGACTTCACCGAAAGTCACGGCAAGGGTTAAATATTAATTCTATCAGGATGTTTGACCCGATCAGAGACCGGGAAGTCTCAATTAGCCTTTGCCCCCCGCATCCTGGAGTAGCTTCTACGAATCATCAGAAAATCTTAGAGTGTGATTGGGCCAATTTTTCCGAAAATGTTTCCACACTTTTGTCCTCGTAGCTCAGCGGACGAACGTCGAAATTTAGATGTCAACGTCTCAGGTTCAATTCCTCGTTACTCCTTTTCATTTTATTGTGGTTCAAGATAGTATAATGTAATAATACAAAAAGAAAAACTAATACCAGTATTATGCAACTGGATTTTTCGAAACCTAATATTAAATTTATGTTATTTATATCGCTAAAGAACGGTTACAATATAAATAACTAGAATATTATTTATACAGTATCACTAAAGAACGATAACAGAATATAAATGATAAATATCGGTTTGTTTAATTAATATAACATATTATATAATACTTATTTAATTATCTAAATAAAATAACCTATTTTACAAAGAAGGATGGTTATTTGTGTTATAATAATTACTTACATAAAATACAGATTATTTATATTGCGGAAGAACAATAACAATATAAATAACTTGAATATTATTTTATAATGCTAATGAAGGAAAACAGAATATAAATAATAACTTGAATATTATCTATATCGCTAAAGAACGATAACAATATAAAAAACGTGAATATTATTCATATCGGAATTTCACAGATTTATTACAGATATATTTAAGAAATTGTAGAAGAATAGCAATTAGTAACAGTGTCCTATTTATTCTCCTTGGAGCCAAATTGGTAACTTTTAAAGTGTGGTTACTATGTTGAAGTGTATGTGTTGTAACGGATGCTTGATTTGTTATGTATGTGAGTCAGTTATGTGATGCTTGATGTCGTCGCAATGTCGTAATTATAGTTTGATTGTGTTTGTATGACTATTGTGTATTAATTTATGATGTATGGTACGGAAGGCTGCGTATTTGTGTTATAGAAGTGTTACGTATGTGTGTTGGTAATGCTTTTGTATGTTTCAAATTGATACCTGATATTTATTTTGCAATCGCAATGCCTAATTTACGGTTTGTTTATGTTTTGTTTACATCGCGTAAGCTAATTTAATTTTCTTTTCTATTTTTCTTTATGCTTATCTTTTTAGTGTATGAAACTATAGCCCTAACATACATATGTAAAATAGGGCTAACCACCATTGGAGATACAATAATAAAAATTGTTATTCGTATCGTTATAAAACGATAACAGAATACAAATGATGACTTGAATTTTATTCATATCTCTAAAGAACGATAACAAAATATAAATAACGTGATATCCATAAAGAACGATAACTGAATATAAATGATAATTTGAATAGTATTTACATCGCTAAAGAACGATTGAAAAATAAAATGAAAACTTGAAGAAAGCCCGAACCCACAACCTTTGAATCACTAAACAAGCACTCTACCGCTGGCCCACGAGGCGCAGACATGGAACACTTTCATAGTTCGTGTAACATCGCCGCGACCCGAAGTGGACTTTGAAAATATTCGCTGTTCACGAGTGCGGCCACTTTTTTTTTTTGACAGCTGTACATGTCCGTATGTGTTGTCTATGTTTTACAGGCACCGAGCTATTGGCATTTAACATTGTTACGTTCCAGCGTGACTTACTTCTGTGTCTAGCACAGACTCGCAGTTAACGTTATTCTATTTAAAAAAAAAAACTTAAAGTCCTTAATTAGATCGATTTTATGTGTGTTAAGTAGTGAACAAATGTAAGCAAATTACTGAAAACGTCCGAGATGATAACACCGAAGAAAATAACAGGAATTACAGATTATAATAGACAAGTAAGGGTAATGTATAAACTTCATAAAATAGAAGAGAATTAAAAGAGAACAACAGGGCAATCTTGAACAATGAAACAAAGACATATCAGAAGAATTAAGAAGTGGCAGTTTTTAATAACCTAAAAAATGGATACAGTAGACTTAAATAGACAAAATATGATGATCATGGTGGTTATAATAATAGTGATTATGGTGACAACAGTGGGGGTGATGGGCGTTAGAGAAAAGAAAACATTGAAATTATCTATGTCGAGAATTAATAAAAAAAAAATAGAAAATTGTGAAAATTATTAGAAATCCACGTCATAAGGAAGATTATCTTGCCGACTAAGAAAACAAGAGGGCTCCCTACTTATGTGTGTATGTGTGTATTTATTAAACACTACAATTGGGTATACACCCAGTGGCAGAGATTTATAATATACAATAATATTTATAATAATTGCAGGAATAAAAAAATATAAAATAAAATAAACGGTGATGAAAGATGCTATTTAGAAAGGAAGTAAATTAAGACGACCAAGTTATGTATACATTTATTTTTAAATAGGAGAACAGAAGCAGTAATTAACGGCAATAAATATTTTAGCTATTCTGTTACAATTTTATGAAAGTAGCCTATAGTTTAATTGTTAACTAAATTTTGTCGACGAAATACATACTGAACTTTTCGCAATTGCTGTTACTAAATGTATTACTCCGCCTAAAAATATAACATAAGGCAGACCAGTAGATGGTTATTAGAGGAGAAAAATTCGCTTCGGCGCTGGGGATCGAACGCGGATCCTTAGTTCTACATACCAAGCGCTCTAATCACTGAGCTACGCCGAAGTTCAGACCACAGCACAGGATCGAATTCCTCTCCTCCAGTGTTTTTTTCCCTTTGAGGCCTGACTCCAAGTTCGAATACATATATGTTGACATAGGGCTGTAACTGTCATTATACAAGAAGCGCATTCAATTGAGTGACTTGGTGGCCGGGATTCCATCTCCGGTGCCGGAGAGAATTTTTCTTCTCTATTAACCATTGTTACCATAACAGATATATTCTGTAGGACCAAAAAATTAATCTTTACGTACAGACCAATAAAGATCCAAGAAACAACAGACAATAAACAGACAATAGTAGCACATTTTCTTATCTACCTGCATTTTTTCTCTCCTCAAAGAAGGAAGAAATTTTTATGAAGGACAAGATAGGCTACCTTGCTAAACGGATTCTAAAAAAAAAAAAAAAACAATTTTGCAAAGGCGACTCTCTACAATATACAGACTCTCGGTGTCGGGATACCAGTGCCTGCCGACCTCAGATTGCCGGGCGAGAGCGGGACTGCCACATAGCGCACGGTTAATGACAAGGTGCGAGATGCCCACAGAGTTCTGTGCTTCGTGGAAACCTCGTGCTGAAGAGATTAAAAAATGATGTCATTACCACCACGTGGCGCCACAGACCGGCAGACAGGGTAGCCAAATAGTTGTGGCTTGGGATTTGTATTTGGACAAGGACGTTGTTCACCTTTGTTCTACGTAAACTATCCATTAGAATACTGCGAATATGTGTACATAATAGAAACGTTAATTTCTAAGCCACTGGTACTTGGAATCATTTATTTTATGACTTGGTATATACTACATTAAATTGTGTTCAATTCATTACAATAATGAACTAGGCCAACATACGTAATATATTAGGAATTAAAATGTTAGCCATCGGCGAGATGTAAGGATAACTGCTAGATGCATGTTTTATGGCAATGCTCTAGCCCAGCGTATGTTACAATTCCGCTCAAACTTACCTAGAATAGTTAGAAAACTCCATACGAGTAGAGACAGGGGTATAATACATATAATCTCCTATCATTACATCCTCCTGTTTAAGAGGTTAGGTACAGCTTACATGAGTAAAGTTTTAGAAAAAATTCAACATTTTTTCCTCCATTACTGTATGTTGTACAATAATGAAAATTAGTATGTGTAAAACACTGTCCTTCTGCTATATGAAAAAAATATTTTTACGATTAAAAAATTTATTTACATTTTTTTTTTTTTTTTCAAAATTCAGCTCACTGTGTAGTGATGAAGCATTTCCCACATAACTCAAAAACTAACCAACATTATGTGATGAAATGTTTTGTGTGTATTTATGCATGTCATATATACAATATGATACAAGATCACTGCTCTACCTTTGATAGATTGTCTGATAAAAAATAAATTCATTTTTTTTCTAACACAAAATAAATAAAAATATTATTTATTAAGGAATGTAGTTCAAACAGCATGATATTGTAAACATGAATTTCAGCAATAAAATAAAAGAGAGAGAACATGAAAATGTTAATAAGTTCATGAGTTATGAGGGAAACGCTTCATCACTGTACAATGAATTGCCATCATTTTGAATTTTGAAAAAAAAATATATATATATAAATATTTTTTTTTTCAAATCGTAAAAATTTTTTTTTCATATAGCAGAAGGACAGTGTTTTACACATACCAATTTTCATTATTGTACAAGACACAGTAATGGAGGAAAAAATTTTACTCCTGTAAGCTATACCTAAACCCTTAAAAAGATTCGTATGGATACGTTTGCGTCTTCATTATATTTCACTCAATGCGCATAAAACGAAAAATCTCTTGAACAATCTCTCCTCTGATATTACAGTAGAATGTAGATACTTTAGTAGAGTCAGACTGTTACTAGTACATTACTGTTTGGATTTTCGTGAGCAAATGAACATATCATGCAGTCGTGGCCATTGATGAGTGAATGGCAAATCACGCAGGAGACACAGAATATTCGGACTTCACAATTAAATTCTTTTTGTATTCCAAGTTTCATTGCACGACCCCTGTTTGCCCTAATGATCCGTAATTGTTACAACGTACAAACCACGTACAATTTACTAAATTACAACACAATTCATCGATCTAATAAAACTTAACCTTTCGTTTCGATTTCTTCTGAATTATCTCCTCTCCACAATGGTTTCGCAATTATATGACATCTGTTTGACCTCTCGAATTTGGAAGAAAGGAAGAGAAAGTACGCAGTAGTTGGTTTCTGAAATGTATACACTGAAATATATAGTTTTTTCCTTCTTCCTTGCTATGTTCTGTTATGTTATAGGCTATTATATTATGTTATCTTGTAATATAATAGATCTATTGTATTGTACTGTATTACATTACATTATATAATAATGATAATAATAATAATAATAATAATAATAATAATAACAATAATAATACTAATAATAATAATAATAATAATAATAGTAATAATTCGTGGCCCAACAGCAATTTAAGGGTCCAGACCGACCAGCCGGTTGCTAGCCTCACGCCCACATGCCGAAGCAGAGGTAGACGATCATCCAACCAGAATCGTGTGGTTACCACGACGATCCCCTCAGCCGTTATAGCTGGTTTCATAATCGAATTTGGCTATCGTAGCTCCCCAAGTGCATCACGATGCTGGGTGCTGGGTGGGTACTGGACCCATACACTGGCCGAAATTTCATGAGAAAATTTCTTACCTCATGAGGACTCGAACCAGCATTCACTCCGTAGAGCGAGTCTTAGCCAGGATTCCTTAGATCACGACGCCACGGCGCGGGATTATCTATTATATTATATTATATTATATTATATTATATTATATTATATTATATTATATTAAACGGAGAGATGTTAGCTACAGCACGTGGACTGCAATGACTGGAAATATTTGGGCGCGTCTTGCTGCTATGAGATCACAAGAAGATGAGCGGACCGGAAACGAGATCGACTTCCGGTGCGAGTACCGCCCTATGCCCGGTCTGCTTCATCACTCCAGTTACGTCACGTTCCGTTCTTACTTCCAAGTGTGTGGACTCAAGGCTCTCCCCACAGCGTGGAAACCCTTTGTGAAAACTTTTGAGGTTCCGCAGAGGAGAGATCTACGGCCGTGCCATTGTGGAAAGTCACATGACAATTACTGCTCGCTTTAGAAGTATATTTACAGCTTATTTGATATTGTAGAACGAGTCCTCTATGATTTCATAACATTATGTGGATAATGGTACGGATGAAGAATCAGTAATTCCAGGTATGTAATTATTAATCGGACTTTGGTTTGAGTCTCAGTAAGAATGTTAAATGTCCCTTCCTCTCAAAAAGACAACGTGTGTATCCCTTGCATTGAGTTCGTTAAATTTCGTCTGTGTGCCATGCTGACCACATGGCGGGGAGCCCCGTTAAAACAATAATGAAATAATGATAGTCCAGAGAGGTCCAAGGCTGACAAGGCGAATGATGGCCTCATATCCACATGATTAAGAAGCATCCAACCAGTATAGAGGTATCGTGTGGTTAGAGCGATGATCTTTCCCTTCTAACAGTTATAGTTGGTTTTTAGAATCGGGTGTTTGCTACCTACCATAGCTCTTCAAATTCATCACGATACAGAAGTAACTGTTTAAGACATAGATTATAAATGAATAACCCCTTACTGCATAGGACAGTTTTACACACACTTGTTTAATATTCAAATAACTTCAGTAGTTCTCTCTTTCTCAAATGATGTCACATATGGTCAAATCCAGTTATTGACAGTGTGCCATATCTGTCCCAGTATGCACTTTGAAATATTATATGCTTATATTATAAATTATATGAATATAAAACCGGTATGTGCCATATCTGTCCCAGTATGCGTAAATGGGTTAAGATATGTAATAATTTAGTTGTAAAATCTAAGACAGGAAACGTCTTATTATTTATTTTGTTGAGGTAATTCAAGTTAGGCCTATTTATTTTGTTGTGGTGTAATTCCTTTCGGTTTCTGTTAAGGTTATTGATTCGTGTATTAATATTTATAGCAAAATAATATTTTACTATAATTATTACGATATTAAAAAAATTATTACTATGTAAATAATTACATTTCAATAAAGATAAATATCATGGTTCGCTGATGCATTTAAGAAAGAACTTAGATCAGAGAAACTAAGGAAAGAGCTTTCTTTAATTTCACATTAATTCGGCAATAAATGTTGACATTTTCTTCTATAGGAGTTTTAGGATTTAATGGTTAAGGCATATTATAGCAGTTCCTCCGTTGTTAGTGTAGGCTGGTTCAAATTAAACCGGGAACGAGAACCAGAACAAGAATTGGAAACTCAGGATGTGAAAGTGAAGATTTTTTATATACAATAAACCGAGAACGGAAAGGCTCTGCATATCGATATGTATGTCACTAACGACATGTAAAGTCGATATTACGCATTCTGATGTATGTGTATAATTCACCAATGAAGTTCTCTCATGAAAACAAGCCAGCCAACATACATACAGGTTAACCAACTTCAGATTTTATGACACAGAATATTTAAGAATTCAATTCACGTGGAAATCTGGTCACATATACACGTAGCGGACATATTGAAAGTGATTCTACTGAATTTCCAAGTTAGTTAGAAACGATACATGAAGAAGAAATTAAGTCACGGCCTCCTTGCTACAAAATATACGACCATAAAAGAGCTTTATCATGGCAAGAGAATGAATCTAACAGGCTGTGATAGGAAGCGAGAACGGTAAAGTTGAAACTTTGGCAACCTCACGTTCCAGGACTCCGGGAACCTTCTCGTTAATTGTAAATGCTCACATTTAAATATATACATTTTAACAATTTTTCCGTTTCGTTCTCGTTCTGGTTATCGTTTCCGGTTTATTGTGAATTAATGTTCTATGTTTTCTTAGGCAGCGATTCGAAGTCGTACCGATCTCATATTACGGATTTTAAGACGAAGATATTACTCACACGCCATGTGAAAGCAAAGCCGAAAGTCTTTTAGATTCTACTTTGAAATCAAGTGTTTACTTGTGACAACAACTTTTCAAAATATCCTTGCACTTGGAACTGAATTCCGAGAAGCCGCCATGCGATGCGGTCTGCGACAGTCAATATACACTTTGATATCAGTATAAAAAGAAAGCACGCAACTGATCATCTTTGTCGGAAAATCGATGACCAGTGAAATCTTGAGATCGAGTTCCCCTTCCAAGCGATTACAGAGCTTGGCTATATTAAATCTGGGACTGGGATACAAGACAAGGTGAAGTGTGTCGGGTAGCTAATAAAACGGGACGACTAAACTATGCAACACAGGTCAGCATGATATCCAATACATTTTTCCAGGAATTCCTAAGGCTTATTCATGCTTCGATAATGTCTTTACGGCATAGAGTTTTTCACGAGGAATTTGCTGACACTACCTTCATTCCATACATATTTTCAAAACTTATGCTAATCGCGTAAGATATCATAATAGACGTCAAATGTCTACAGTTAAAAAGAAAACTGCGATCTTCAGGGAGGTATTTGTCTTTAATTAATTTTCTGTTGTCTAATGTTAAAAAAAAACGCTGCTGAAAAATCTCGTAGTCTTTTGTCAAAATATTCAACTTACAATATTAGTCTGAAATACTCGTTTTCACGAGGCTAAAATATTGTCTAATGTTAAAAAAAACGCTGCTGAAAAATCTCGTAGTCTTTTGTCAAAATATTCAACTTACAATATTAGTCTGAAATACTCGTTTTCTCGAGGCTAAAATATTGTCTAATGTTAAAAAAGACGCTGCTGAAAAATCTCGTAGTCTTTTGTCAAAATATTCAACTTACAATTAGTCTGAAATACTCGTTTTCTCGAGGCTAAAATATTCTCAAAGAATATATGACTTCCAAAAATGTTTTCCGTTTACTAAATGCAGTTCTAGGTAGCATTAAGGGCAACATTCCCTTAATATTTACTGAATAATATCGGTTTTTATCTTTTATTCCGTCTTTAGGACTACATAGTTAAAAAATAAACTAGGTAAGAATGTGCATAGGCCTATCTTTTATAGTTCTAGAAAGTTTTCCGATATGATCTTAAAACGCGACACGATTGCTTTATAATATTTTCCACGTTACAATTCATTATTATATGAGAAATAAACTTTTCGGATGATAACGTGTCTTCAAGAAAGCTCAGCAGCCTGTTTAAATTTTCATATTGTAGATTTACCGAAAGCAGAAGAACACTGTCGCATAGAAAGGACTCTTAGGCAAAATTATTATTATTATTATTATTATTATTATTATTATTATTATGATCTATTATCATCAGCATCATGTATCAGTATCATTTATATTATTATTATTAATATTATTATTATTGTCTATTATTAATAGTTTTACTACAATTAATATCAGGTGTATCACTAAAGAAACAGAAGTTAAAGATTGAGTGCTCTTAATTCAACAGTGAAAGAACATGAACTTATACCGATACCATTAACAGAGTAGATGTAAATAAAGCAGTCGATAGGGAATGCACTAACCAGATTAATCATTCATAAATTTAATAATTTGTAAAAATAATTAAGATAGATATTAAGCGAGACATTAGGGCTGCTAGAAATAGTCCTATATCTCGAATGAAGCACTTTAAAAGTTCTTTATGTTAAATATAATGTGATCGTGACACCAGAACCAACAGTGTTTTTGAAGGTAATAGATCGGAATTTGTTACTAAAAAGAGAGAGGGAAAAGTATTTGTAATTAAAAATAATTGTGCCTTGAAACCATGACATTCGGTGAACAAAGGCTACAAAAAATCAGCAAATATGTGGAACAAAATTAAACAGATGTGTAAAGTCAACAGCAGGCTGTACACATAAACCCCATGACAATTCCAACCGCTCTGGCATCATTCCAAACTCCAGTCTCTCAGCACTGAAGGATTTAAAACACCTGATTTCTGTTCTTCAAAGATCCGCACAGCTTGATACCTGCCACATTGTGGGAAAATGTTTACGGACCATTCCTATTTCTATCTAATTGATAATGTAGGATGAGACGTAATAATAAATGCAACAGTAATAAAAACTGGCATTTAGCCTACAGTTAAATTCTCATTATTGAAACATAGCGACGTTATAGGCCTCCATTTATGGCTTCGTATTTAGTTTTGAAGCCGATTACTGTGCATGACGATTTCTTCATTCTTGAAGCAAACGTCTGGATTATTGCAAAATTTGCCACAACTTAAACTTTCCTAATCGTTTTCTATTTATCAATTCATAGACGCAATTTTGTCAGTTTATCAATGACAGTGAATAACCTTTACAACTGGACGTATTGTTGAGTATATGGTTAGTCAAAAGTTACGAAAGATTTCCAAGTTCCGTATTTTAAGAAGTAAGTTAATTCGTATAGAAAAATAATAATACGGTTTATTTTAACATAAATGTCTGTTTCAGTAATTATTTTGTTATTGTTGTTATGGCAAATGAAATAAATACACTGCAATTCAAGTTATTGTTCAGTAAGTTAATGTGCGTCTCTCTCTCTCTCTCTCTCTCTCTGTCTCTGTCTTTCTTTTTACAATTTTATTGTTCTTACCAGAAAATAATAGTTTTGCCTAAACAAATCCCAACTAGCCTTATTCGTATTACTATGAATGTAACAGAGATTGTTCCAGCGCGCAGAGAACATTCATAACTCTAAATGGATTGAGGTATAGATGGACCCTATAATTTGTCGTCATTGTGGGAGCTTGTAAAAAATTGAGAAGACCGGTTCCGTGGCAGATAAAAAAAAAAACTTTATAGCAGACCAAAGTGCTTACAAAACGATGTGAATATTGTGATGGTTTTACGAGAAGTCTAGGAAATCAGACAACATTCAGAATATGAAACATGCAGTGTGAATAAAGTTGTGAGGCGAAGCAGATGAGCTGCTCAGCAGTGTTGCGTATTATCAGTAATTAGTTTATACCTGAATAAACCACATTCTTTTATGAACACAACTGTAGCTATTAGGCTATTATTAACATAGTAAGAACTTTAAATTTTCGTGGCTTTTATGAATAATACATTAAATTTTGATAGCATAGTCGGCTACAAACCGAGCAGTTCTGAGTGAAGTAGGGGAAACTCGGCTAATTCCGCAGTACGGGTAATTCCGCAGTTGTGCATATATGATTTTACTGCGGCTTTACAGTAGTGTGAACGTAAGTTTTGAGAGGCTGTCAATAGGAAGTCTGTCCTCTGCAGTGCTATAGAAAAAATCAAGGATATGTCGGCAATACAGTGAAAAATCGAAAGTTGGCTGTTTTTCGTGTTTTGCTACACAGATGTGAAGAAAGTGAGTATTGTTACATATAAATTGTTCCTTTATGTTACTTCCATAATATATTTCATAATTATTTACTACTGCGGAATTAGCCAAGTCCTAAGAGGATTTATCCACACTGTTTCGGAATTACCTGAGTTGTTCTTTTTCAACTGTACTGTATGTACAACTAAATATATTTGCATTTTAATAGGTCTCTTTATCGCATTTGGTAATGAAAGGTTTCGTCGATGTCTACATACCTTGATAATATTTTTCAATAAACATTTTGATAAAAATATGATAGATTTACTGCTTAATATTGAGGAATTAGCCGAGTCTCCCCTACTATCGTCCTTCCAAAGATCCTTTGCATGTGTCATTTATCTTATATTTGTCCTTTATTGTTTCTTGTTGACATAACCATGGAGTTCTGTGGATGGCTAGTCTTGGTTCAAACTTCTGACAAGAGTGTGGTCGTTGAGTCCAGTTGTTGATATATTCGCAGTCAGTTATTCTTAATGTTTTTTATAGTGTAAGTCACAATACCACAGACAATCGTACTAAATCTATATTAGACATTTTTAATTTAGGTTTTATTTATAGTTGCTTTAATACGAGGCCATATCCCCACTATCTCTTGGATTGGTATAATTTTTTACACTGGTTTCTATTTACAGTCATTACCAACCATCGTGCGCATGCCTCCATGCCTTGGGAATAAGTATTTGTAATATTGTTTTGTTGTAGTCTCGAAAAAGCTGAAAGTTATAATTTATAAGACAGTTATATTACCGATAGTGCTGAATGGTTGTGAAACTTGTACTCTCACTTTGAGAGAGGAACAGAGGTTAAGGGTGTTAGAGGATAATGTTCATAGGAAAATATTTTGGGACTAAGAGGGATGTAGTTACACGAGAATGGAGAAAGTTACACAACGCAGAACGGCACGCATTTTATTCTTCACCTAACATAATTAAGAACATTAAATCCAGACATTTGAAATGGGCAAGGCATGTAGAACGTATGGGTGAATCTAGAAATGCATATAGAGTGTTAGTTGGAAGACCTGAGGGAAAAAGACCTTCGGGGAGGCCAAGAGGTAGATGGCAGGATAACATTAAAATAGATTTGAGGGAGGTGGGATATGGATGTAGAGACTGGATTAATCTTGCTCAGGATAAGGACCGATGGCGGGCTTATGTGAGAACGGCAATGAACTTCCGGGTTCCTTAAAATCCATTTGTAAGTAAGTAAATTTTGTTACAGTGGAATTGGGAACCAATTCGTAATTTTCCATTTCAAAGTAGGCCTAGCTATATGACTATTCCTAGTTATTTATGATCGAGAAAACTACTAAAATCCCCGATTATATTTGCCAACCCGGAGATGTCAAACCTGTATCTCGCGAATGTGAGTCTACAGAGCGTTCGGAGTTTAGGTTACCATTGGGTGTATAGGCGTCTTCTTAGAGGACATCCCCCCCCCCTCTTTGTAATATAAGCCAAACAAAAATAATCTATTTATGTATTTTCTAATGTGTATAAAATAACAGAAGTAAATCTAAATGCTATAAGTAATTATTTCTAAAAGCATAAACGTTAAACGCTTTACATGCTTATAAATATATTTATACTCGTATACTAGTTTAGGTTGTAATTTACAATAACAGAATAAATGGACTAGATTTACTTCTGTTATTTTACATACTTAGAAAATACGTAAATAAATTATTTTGGACATTTTTAGTTATGTTACAAAGAGGGGGGATGTTCGTTAAGAAGGCGCCTATATAACCAATGGTATTTTCTGAACTCTGAACGCACTATAGTGTTTTATCGCTGAGCTACCTCGTTACGTACATTAGAATTAAAACTGAATGGTTATAATCACAAAAATAATAACTATTGCGGCAAAACTTTAAATGTATAAAAGATATTTG